>NC_057803.1:431372418-431999483 GCF_018294505.1 Triticum aestivum
CTGGCCCAGCTGGTGGCCCAGCCCACCACCGCAAACCCCCTCGCCGCTCGTCGTCTTCCTCTGCCAGTAGGCAGAGGCGAGGCGTGGCGCGCGCCCGAGAGCCCCGACGCCACCTCCTGCTTCGCGGCCCTCCTAGCGACCCCACGACGCCGCCCCACGCTCCCTCTCGCTTTCCCCTCCTCTCCCTGGATCTCACTCTCTCCCCGAGCTCGTCTCTCTCCCTCTCTCTCCCGAACCCGAGCACTATCGCCGCCGCCGACGAACACCACCCCGGCCATCGCCTCCCCCTCGTCCCCTCGAGCAGTCCACGAGCTCCGCCGTGCCGCCCTCGCCCTCCCCGCCGTCACACGCGACCGGAGAAGCCTCGAAGCGCCGCCCCGACGTTCTTCCCCTCCTCGGACCCGCCGATCGCTGTCGCCGAATTCGCCGCCGACAAGACGCCCCCGAGCCCGCTGACCACCTCTCCCTCTCCACGGTGAACTCCTCTTCCTCTCCCCCTAGCCCCGTGTTTGTTCGGTCTCTGTAGCCGCCGTTTCCACCTCACCGGAAACTCCCCGCCGCCGGCCATGGCGCCGCCGTGGCCAGGGCCACCCCAGCTGGCGCCCGAGCATGCTACCAAGTTCGCCGCCCTCCCAGGAGCCTGCAGCGCCCTTCCGTTTCCCCTCTAGTGCACCGCAGCGTCGAGCCCGAGCTCGCCCGAGCTCCGGCGGCCGCCTAGGTCGCCGCCGGCACCGATTCCGGCCACCCCGAGCGCAACTGACTCCACCAAGAGCTTCGGCTCGTCCCCAGCTCCTCCTAGATGCCCTCCGCGGCCCATTTGGTCGCCGGAGTGGCCAAAACCACTCTCGCCGCCGCGTCGGGCTCGCCGGCGGCTAAACGCCGGCAGCCGACTTTGACTTTGACCACGGGTGGGCCCCGGTTGACTCTCCTGAGTCAATGACAGGTGGGGCCCAGCCCTGTTAACTATTAGGATTAGTTTTAATTAATTTTAGTTAAGCTAATCACACTGACACGCGGGACCCACTGTCAGGTTTGACCCGGACCATGTCCCGTTGACCACTGACGTCACACTGACGTCAGGCTGACGCAGTAATTGATTTTCTGGATTTATTATAATTCAGGAAATTCCAGAAAATGCCTAAAACTTCAATAAATCATAGAAAATTAACCGTAACTCCAAATTAAATAATTTATATATGAAAAATTATCAGAAAAATTCAAGGAATCCATCTGTACCATTTTCATGCATGTTAGAACAACTTATAGCTGCTGTTTAGCACAAATCAATTAAAGGGCATTTATTTAATCACATATGGAGTTTGAATTTGAATTTTATATTCAAACCAACTTCATTTAATCTGTTGCTAGTTGCATTAGCCCAAAACACATTCATTTTGCCATGTCATGATCATGCATCATATTGTGCATTGCATTGATTGTGTTCCTTTCTGTGTTGCCGGTATTTGTCCCCTCTCGATAGACGTGATACCGATGACGTGATCGTTGACACTGATGAAGACTCAATGTTATCTTCAGAAGTGCCAGGCAAGCAAACCCCCCTTGTTCATTTCGATAAAATCCCACTCTCTCGCTCCTGCTCTCTTTTACTGCATTAGGACAACATCGATTCATCTGTTACTTGCTGCGGTAGCTGAACCCCTTTATCCTCTGCATGACCTGTCATTCCACAGTAATTAGATGAAACCCACTAGCATGAGTAGGAGTTGTTTGAGCCCTGTTGTGCCTACTCATTCATGTTTGTTTGTCATGCCTGCTACTGCTTAGAGTTGAGTCAGGTCTGATTCATCGGGGATGAATCAGAGGCGGGTGAACATGTCCTACTGTGTGTGAGCTAAGTGTGTGAACACGATTTGGTAAAAGGTGTCGGTGAGAGGCCATGTAGGAGTACATGGTGGGTTGTCTCATTGAAGCCGTCCTCAGGAACTGAGTTCTGTGTTTGTGATCCATGATTCAGCTACTACCATACATTGGGCCCTGAAATATGACCCCGCTCGACTTCTTATTCACCCTAGTCCTCTGTCCAGGAGTTGCAAGTAGTTTCTGGTGTTTGTAGTATGCTGGAGGCCGTGGACAGCGCTGACCGTAGGGGTGGGCTGTGATGCGGTAGGCACGTGGCCGGGTATACCGGGCGCCCGTTTGGTGTCACGGAACCCTGTTCACATCGTTTGGGGCTGTGAGCGAAACTCCGGCCGGATCTCCTCATGGATGGAACCCGAATAGGCGATAAACCTGGACTAGAGACTTAGGTGTTTAGGTAGGTCGTGGTCTACACCCACGTCGGCTTTCGCTTGAAGTCTGCCGAGCACATGTCGTGTGCAGACGCTAAGTGGTGGAAACATGTATGAAGAAGTACACCCCTGCAGGGTTAATATCATCTATTCGAATAGCCGTGTCCGCGGTAAAGGACTTCTGGGTTGCTTATATCAGTTCATAGACAAGTGAAAGTGGACACTCTAAAATACGCAAGATAAGCGTGAGTGCTATGGATGGCGTTCTCGCAGGGAGATGGGAGCGGTTCCATAGTGGTGTATTGATAAGGTGAATATGTGGACTCGTGTGCGCCACCTCAAAAGAGTTACTTGCAGTCGTAGTTCAGGATAGCCACCGAGTCAAAGCTGGCTTGCTGCAGTCAAACTCCACCATCCCCTTTGTTGATAATGATGCATATGTAGATAGTTCTGATGTAAGTCTTGCTGGGTACATTTGTACTCACGTTTGCCTATTTTATGTTTTTGCAGAGAGACTTCGGTCTCACTAGTAGTTCCACGTGGACTTCGACGTTTAGCTTGTTACCTCAGCTACGATCTTGTGCCCTCGGCAGGATCTGGTAGATAGTCAGGCTTCTCAGCCTTTTTCATTTATAGATGTCTGTACTCAGACATGATAGCTTCCGCTTGTGCTTTGACTTGTATGCTCTGATTGTTGGGTCATGAGACCCATGTTTGTAATGTCTCGCTCCTCGGAGCCTATTGAATAAACTACTTGAGTCGTAGAGTCATTTTGTGATGCCATGTTGTATTGCACATATCAAGCATATTGTGTGTATGTTATTGAAATGCTTGGTATGTGTGGGATCTGACGATCTAGTTGTTTATATTTAGTAGCCTCTCTTACCGGGAAATGTCTCCTAGTGTTTCCACCGAGCCATGGTAGCTTGCTACTGCTCCGGAACACTTAGGCTGGCCGGCATGTGTCCTTCTTCGTTCCTGTGTCTGTCCCTTCGGGGAAATGTCACGCGATGAATATCGGAGTCCTGTTAGCCCGCTACAGCCCGGTTCACCGGAGTCCTGCTAGCCCAGTGCTACAGCCTGGATTCACTCGCTGATGACCGACACGTTCGATGCTGGGTCATGGATGCCTGTCCCTGTAAGTTTGTGCCACTTTGGGTTTACGACTAGCCATGTCAGCCCGGGCTTCTTATCATATGGATGCTAGCGACACTGTCATATACGTGTGCCAAAAGGCGCAAACGGTCCCGGGTAAAGGTAAGGCGACACCCGTGGGAATACCGTGCGTGAGGCCGCAAAGTGATATGAAGTGTTACATGCTAGATCTATGTGGCATTGAGTCGGGGTCCTGACAGTGTTGGTATCAAAGCTTGACTGCCTGTAGGATTACCAAGCCAAACTGGTCGAACTTGAGTCTAGAAATTCTTTAGTGATATAAGGGAATTGATTGTGGGATGGAACGTAAGGCTCTTTTTACTCCTTATACCTTATGCCTTCTGATCTGAGTCATCATCATCTCTTCTACGGGGATTAAGAACTAGGCTATCTCTTCTTTCTATCAGGATCACGTGTTACTATTCCGTAGACTTATAAGATTTTTGGACTTAAGCCTCTGTTCAGTTTTTACTGCTTCCGTATGTTAATTGTTGATCTCGAAACCTTGATATTGTGCCTCTGAGTGGTTATGCCACCATTTTTGTAAATGTCTCAAATCTTTTCTGAGCATTTACAGCCGTTATGCTGTCTGAGTCATCCCAGGTTTCTAAGTAGTCTGATGCATTTGCAAATCCTTTCTTCCCGTTTCAATGTTCCTTTATGCCAGCTCAATCACACTAATTGTTGAGTTGAGGTACTCTACTGCCTCGACCTTTATGTTGAAGTAATTATTATGACCCTAGGTGTCTCAGGGGATCATCTAGTGGTCTAGCCATGATTTGTGTCCTAGTGTGATGATTCTGGCCTTTATTCTCGAAAGCATCCCGTGATGCTACTTAGTAGTAGGTATTCTATTCCTGGGTTTTTGAACCCGAGAATCACTCTACCTAAATCATGTTGATAGTGTTGCTAGTTCCTTCAGGATATTAGTAACCCTTGCATTAGTCCTCGAGGTCCGTGGTATTTCCTTCTTCCAAATACTATGAACCATTTATGGCAGATGTTCCTCGCTGATCGAAAGATCACAATCAGAGTGCTCTCGATGGGTTCTCGATTCTATATTGTGACTCTGCCAGTTCTACCTTTCTGCATGGGTTATCCGGAAGAAATATGTTGAATTCGTTCGACATGCTAGTCCATGCATCCACAACTTGGAAAATCATATGTTCCTTTGAGTTGTTCTCTTTAGTTGCATTCTGACCTCGTCTATCAATTGATAGTCAAGAGTATGCATGCATTCGTTCATCGATGCCTATTACTCTTGTGGTCCGTCAAGCCATTCTGTCCTGAATGACTTGGAGGAACAAACTCCAGTACCTCTTCCATATCCAAGATTGGGTCAAAGAAGTTGTGCTCCGCAGATCAAATTGCTAATCCAGCTTTTGTTCTATTCTACCTTGGAGTATTACCATCTTTATATCGGGATTGTTATAGGAATTGCACACCATCCTACGAACTCTTGGTACAGTGATACTTCTTGCCATCATTAGTCATTCCTCGGTCTTCGTGTTGATGCAACCGGAATACCGACAAATGAATTGTGATGTGTGAAATCAATACGCCTAGCAACTTCGTTGCTGGGTAGTTAAGGACAATAATTTCATTCTTAGTGTGTTGGTTATTGAATCATCATTCTAAGATTGATCGTGCTACCTAGTCCATTCTCCTGGTTCACTCCTCGATCGATGAGTTAGGATTATTTCAAATCCTTGCTCTATTGATCATATCGTCTTGCCCTGAAAAGCAAGATTGTTCTCGAGCTTAGTAACATACCGGTGGTTCGTGATTTTCTGAATATCTTCTCGGAAGTATCACCGGGTCGTCACCTGACCGTTATGTTGAGCTCGTGATCAAGTTGGTTTCTTGTGAACCACCTTCTCTCCAAGAATCAGTGTTAGATATCCCTGAGCTAGTTGGTTAAGCTAAACGATAACTTGGAGGGTTGGAAGATAAAAGCTTGCCTGACTTAGTTCGTTCCAAAGGGATATTCTTGTGTAGTGTGTGTTGAAGAAAGATGATATCTTCATCGATTGGTCCCTGTGATCAGTTGCTGGACCTATCGTCTTATCAATCCTTTGATTTGAGTGTGGGCTATCGTCAAATCAAGTCGGAACCAACGATGTTCGTAGTGTTGTCTTCCTCGTGGTTAATCCCTCGAGCATACACCATTATATCTTTTGGGTCTGACCAATGCTATCACCGTGTTCACACGATGGTGGAAGTCTAGTGATATGGAAATTCCGATGAGTTGTTGTTGAGCCCATTGACAACATCCTTATCTCCTCCATGATGTTGTTGAACATTAAGTTAGTGTTGGAAACTTTTGAAAGCATTTTCTTCATGCTAGCTCATGAAGTACTTGTTTGATGAAAGGAGTGACTTCCTTTGATTCACGTGCATTTTGATGTAAGTTGTCGTCGTGAATTCGAGAAAGTTTGTTTTTGCTCCTTTGGAATCATCCCAAGTCGGTCATGCACGTGCGAAGAATTCTGTGGTCTGTTAGACTGATCATCTTCATTCCATATGTGTCCCGAGCACACCAAGCCACTGATTGATTTGTTCAAGGAGAAGAAGTTCCTTTATAAGAGCTAATCATATGACTTATGCAAGGACTTCGTTATCCACGGCGATGGTTCCCAACCAGAACTCGGTAGTGTTTTATTGTAAGAACTACCATGTGATCATGTTTGTCTGAGACAACATGTTCACACGTACGTAGCAGAACCAGCTCATGTTTTGGAGCTTGCTATCGTAGTTCATTTCCCAAGAATCTCGCAACGTCATCTCGCCGATTTGTGTTGCAAACTTTCATTTTCTTCCTAGACTCGATGAGTCTGGAATATCCTGACACCAACCAGATCTGAATCTCAGGCAGATATGATGGTTGGAACATTTCCCAAGAACTATAATATTGGTCCCTCGATAACCGGTAAAGTGGATGTCGTGGCCAACACACCCAACCGGAAGACCTATTATTATAATATCTTGATTGAGTAAGTTGGCCACCTCCCCATAAGGATTTCGTAGGATTTACGTCCATAACCGTTCCTTATGGATTCTTTTGCTTCCGAAGTCCGACCTTTACTTGATGTTCTAGTTATCAAACCATATCTATGAATGGGTTACACCAGCACGTCAAGAAGAACATTGGAAGCGGAGTGCTAAATGTCTCTCGGTCGATCATCCAGATTTTGTTTCCTTGGCCTCGCTAGGGCGAAATCTGAGTTGATGTTATCTTCCTATGCATCTGCATCGTCCATCGTTGTTCATCATGGTGGTATGTTGTGTTGCCAGGATCCTTGACACGGATGTTGGTAAAACCTTGATGAATATGGAAATGCTCAAGTTCTTGAGAGCACGCTCAAGCGCTAGGTGTTATCTTCGGCACTAACTGGGGATCCTCTCCGTTTCCTCGACATGCTATGACCTACTCAAACAGTGAATTCACTCTCTATTGTTGGGTTCTTCCCCAGTTACTAGAGTCATTCCCAGCATTTGCATTTTGTTCCCAGCTTGCACCGTCAATGTGCCATTCTACCATGGGTCTCTTCCATTTCCGGTGGTAAGCAAGTTCATCCATTACGTTGTCTTCAACAAGGTAATCCACATCATCCAAGTCCAAGTATGCCATTCTACCGACCCCGCCAATCGATTGCTGTGATTTGCCTTAGGCTGATATAGAGAGTCTCAATGATCTCTATATCAAAGGTAATTCTTTTTGCCACTTAAGATAATAATCTACGAATTACCCTTCTCCAGGATGTTTCGTTATGGTATCATGGCAATGCAACTCCTCGCTACGTGGACAATCGTTTACCACCTTCTTAAGTGTGGAATTGTTGTCTACCTAGTGAACCTTCGTCATCCGTTTCTTTCCACCCCTCTTGATGTGTATCTCGTGTCTCAACCCGAGAGATGGTCCTATGTCTCATTCCGCGAGTTGTTCGATCTTCGAGAAGATCGACCCTTCCAGAGTCTCCTTCTTCTCTCCATGTCATGATGACAGGATTTCTCAGAGCAGGGCTTCAAGACAATGATGGTGTTAAAATCAACGTCAAATTGAAGTGCACCCTGGATCGTGAAGATTATACTAGTCTGCGTTACCCTTCACCTTACCCTACGCTTGAATCTCGAGACGAGATTCTTGTTTAGTGGGGGTGAGTTGTCACATCCCTAGTTCTGACAATGCCTAGTGCATGCATTAGAGTGTTGCATCATGTTTAAATTTCATTTAAACCTGAAATGGGGATTGACTAAACCCTAGCACCAAATGAATTCAACTAGGGTCAAAATAAAATCTTTTTCATTAACCCAAAATGCCCTCTAAAAATGTTCAACATTTCTGGTTTGAGGTGAAAGCATCTACCAAAAATGATTTATATTTTTGCAGGACATATTGGGCTCTGAATTAAATCATACTCTATTTGCATTTGGGCATTTAAATGCTATAAAATATTCTAAATGCCCAAATAATTCTGAAAATAAGTGTGGGCTGTCGGAAATAATCTAAATAGAGCCCCTGATTATTCCAGGATTTTTTTTAAGATGCCTAAGTATTTTTAATAAAGACCTACAGTTGCAGAAATAATAGAAAACAGAAAAAGAGAGAGAGAGAGAGAGAGAGAAGCCCAGCTTACCTGGCGCCACGAACCGGCCCAGCTTTGCCCCCCCCCATCGCTGGCCCAGCTGGTGGCCCAGCCCACCACCGCAAACCCCCTCGCCGCTCGTCGTCTTCCTCTGCCAGTAGGCAGAGGCGAGGCGTGGCGCGCGCCCGAGAGCCCCGACGCCACCTCCTGCTTCGCGGCCCTCCTAGCGACCCCACGACGCCGCCCCACGCTCCCTCTCGCTTTCCCCTCCTCTCCCTGGATCTCACTCTCTCCCCGAGCTCGTCTCTCTCCCTCTCTCTCCCGAACCCGAGCACTATCGCCGCCGCCGACGAACACCACCCCGGCCATCGCCTCCCCCTCGTCCCCTCGAGCAGTCCACGAGCTCCGCCGTGCCGCCCTCGCCCTCCCGGCCGTCACACGCGACCGGAGAAGCCCCGAAGCGCCGCCCCGACGTTCTTCCCCTCCTCGGACCCGCCGATCGCTGTCGCCGAATTCGCCGCCGACAGGACGCCCCCGAGCCCGCTGACCACCTTTCCCTCTCCACGGTGAACTCCTCTTCCTCTCCCCCTAGCCCCGTGTTTGTTCGGTCTCCGTAGCCGCCGTTTCCACCTCACCGGAAACTCCCCGCCGCCGGCCATGGCGCCGCCGTGGCCAGGGCCACCCCAGTTGGCGCCCGAGCATGCTACCAAGTTCGCCGCCCTCCCAGGAGCCTGCAGCGCCCTTCCGTTTCCCCTCTAGTGCACCGCAGCGTCGAGCCCGAGCTCGCCCGAGCTCCGGCGGCCGCCTAGGTCGCCGCCGGCACTGATTCCGGCCGCCCCGAGCGCAACTGACTCCACCAAGAGCTTCGGCTCGTCCCCAGCTCCTCCTAGATGCCCTCCGCGGCCCATTTGGTCGCCGGAGTGGCCAAAACCACTCTCGCCGCCGCGTCGGGCTCGCCGGCAGCTAAACGCCGGCAGCCGACTTTGACTTTGACCACGGGTGGGCCCCGGTTGACTCTCCTGAGTCAATGACAGGTGGGGCCCAGCCCTGTTAACTATTAGGATTAGTTTTAATTAATTTTAGTTAAGCTAATCACACTGACACGCGGGACCCACTATCAGGTTTGACCCGGACCATGTCCCGTTGACCACTGACGTCACACTGACGTCAGGCTGACGCAGTAATTGATTTTCTGGATTTATTATAATTCAGGAAATTCCAGAAAATGCCTAAAACTTCAATAAATCATAGAAAATTAACCGTAACTCCAAATTAAATAATTTATATATGAAAAATTATCAGAAAAATTCAAGGAATCCATCTGTACCATTTTCATGCATGTTAGAACAACTTATAGCTGCTTTTTAGCACAAATCAATTAAAGGGCATTTATTTAATCACATATGGAGTTTGAATTTGAATTTTATATTCAAACCAACTTCATTTAATCTGTTGCTAGTTGCATTAGCCCAAAACACATTAATTTTGCCATGTCATGATCATGCATCATATTGTGCATTGCATTGATTGTGTTCCTTTCTGTGTTGCCGATATTTGTCCCCTCTCGATAGACGTGATACCGATGACGTGATCGTTGACACTGATGAAGACTCAATGTTATCTTCAGAAGTGCCAGGCAAGCAAAACCCCCTTGTTCATTCCGATAAAATCCCACTCTCTCGCTCCTGCTCTCTTTTACTGCATTAGGACAACATCGATTCATCTGTTACTTGCTGCGGTAGCTGAACCCCTTTATCCTCTGCATGACCTGTCATTCCACAGTAATTACATGAAACCCACTAGCATGAGTAGGAGTTGTTTGAGCCCTGTTGTGCCTACTCATTCATGTTTGTTTGTCATGCCTGCTACTGCTTAGAGTTGAGTCAGGTCTGATTCATCGGGGATGAATCCGAGGCGGGTGAACATGTCCTACTGTGTGTGAGCTAAGTGTGTGAACACGATTTGGTAAAAGGTGTCGGTGAGAGGCCATGTAGGAGTACATGGTGGGTTGTCTCATTGAAGCCGTCCTCAGGAACTGAGTTCTGTGTTTGTGATCCATGATTCAGCTACTACCATACATTGGGCCCTGAAATATGACCCCGCTCGACTTCTTATTCAGCCTTGTCCTCTGTCCAGGAGTTGCAAGTAGTTTCTGGTGTTTGTAGTATGCTGGAGGCCGTGGACAGCGCTGACCGTAGGGGTGGGCTGTGATGCGGTAGGCACGTGGCCGGGTATACCGGGCGCCCGTTTGGTGTCACGGAACCCTGTTCACATCGTTTGGGGCTGTGAGCGAAACTCCGGCCGGATCTCCTCATGGATGGAACCCGAATAGGCGATAAACCTGGACTAGAGACTTAGCTGTTTAGGTAGGTCGTGGTCTACACCCACGTCGGCTTTCGCTTGAAGTCTGCCGAGCACATGTCGTGTGCAGACGCTAAGTGGTGGAAACATGTATGAAGAAGTACACCCCTGCAGGGTTAATATCATCTATTCGAATAGCCGTGTCCACGGTAAAGGACTTCTGGGTTGCTTATATCAGTTCATAGACAAGTGAAAGTGGATACTCTAAAATACGCAAGATAAGCGTGAGTGCTATGGATGGCGTTCTCGTAGGGAGACGGGAGCGGTTCCATAGTGGTGTATTGATATGGTGAATATGTGGACTCGTGTGCGCCACCTCAAAAGAGTTACTTGCAGTCGTAGTTCAGGATAGCCACCGAGTCAAAGCTGGCTTGCTGCAGTCAAACTCCACCATCCCCTTTGTTGATAATGATGCATATGTAGATAGTTCTGATGTAAGTCTTGCTGGGTACATTTGTACTCACGTTTGCCTATTTTATGTTTTTGCAGAGAGACTTCGGTCTCACTAGTAGTTCCACGTGGTCTTCGACGTTTAGCTTGTTACCTCAGCTATGATCTTGTGCCCTCGGCAGGATCTGGTAGATAGTCAGGCTTCTCAGCCTTTTTCATTTATAGATGTCTGTACTCAGACATGATAGCTTCCGCTTGTGCTTTGACTTGTATGCTCTGATTGTTGGGTCATGAGACCCATGTTTGTAATGTCTCGCTCCTCGGAGCCTATTGAATAAACTACTTGAGTCGTAGAGTCATTTTGTGATGCCATGTTGTATTGCACATATCGAGCATATTGTGTGTATGTTATTGAAATGCTTGGTATGTGTGGGATCTGACGATCTAGTTGTTTATCTTTAGTAGCCTCTCTTACCGGGAAATGTCTCCTAGTGTTTCCACCGAGCCATGGTAGCTTGCTACTGCTCCGGAACACTTAGGCTGGCCGGCATGTGTCCTTCTTCGTTCCTGTGTTTGTCCCTTCGGGGAAATGTCACGCGATGAATACCGGAGTCCTGTTAGCCCGCTACAGCCCGGTTCACCGGAGTCCTGCTAGCCCAGTGCTACAGCCTGGATTCACTCGCTGATGACCGACACGTTCGATGCTGGGTCATGGATGCCTGTCCCTGTAAGTTTGTGCCACTTTGGGTTTACGACTAGCCATGTCAGCACGGGCTTCTTATCATATGGATGCTAGCGACACTGTCATATACGTGTGCCAAAAGGCGCAAACGGTCCCGGGTAAAGGTAAGGTGACACCCGTGGGAATACCGTGCGTGAGGCCGCAAAGTGATATGAAGTGTTACATGCTAGATCTATGTGGCATTGAGTCGGGGTCCTGACAATCACCAGCGCATGATGCGGCCGACCGGCCACCCCGTGGCCGCGACAGAGAGGCCTCTTGGCCCTCCACTCAAACCGCACCCCGGCGCCGCTCAAAAAATATCAAGGCACGGGAAAATGTGCCAGACCTGCGAGATATATTGGAGGACAAGGCAAGGCAAACAAGATCGATATATGGATCACGTGGGCGCCCCATGGCACGAGACGGTAATCGTCACTTTGGATACAGTAAATCCGGCCGGGCCGAACACAGTAGACAAAGCTCGTTTGAGCTACGTCATGATATAGCCCAATACAGAGGCGCTGCACACCCACTATGCTTCACAGATGAAGTAATGGATCATCAAATCCCCGAGGGTTTCAATCCCGTGAACATTGAATCATACGATGGCACAACAAATCCTGTGGTATGGATCGAGGACTATCTCCTTCATATCCACATGACTCGTGGTGATGACCTACACGCCATCAAATACCTCCCACTCAAGCTTAAAGGACCAGCTCGGCATTGGCTTAATAGCTTGCCAGCAGAATCAATTGGTTGTTGGGAGGACCTCGAAACCGCATTCCTCGACAATTTCCAGGGCACTTATGTGCGACCACCAGACGCCGATGACCTTAGCCACATAATTCAGCAGCCAGAGGAATCGGCCAAACAATTCTGCACACGGTTCCTAACCAAGAAAAATCAAATCGTCGACTGTCCGGACGCAGAGGCCCTAGCAGCCTTCAAGCATAACATCCGCGACGAGCGGCTTGCACGGCACCTAGGACAGGAAAAGCCGAAATCTATGGCAGCCCTCACGACACTTATGACCTTCTTTTGCGTGGGAGAAGACAGCTGGCTAGCTCGCAGCAATAACATGACCAAGAGCCCTGGTAATTCGGATACCAAGGACAGCACTGGCAGGTCGCGTCGCAACAAGCAAATGCGCCGCATTAATGGCGACAATGCTGAGGATACGACAGTTAATGCCGGATTCAGAGGCTCTAAACCCGGTCAGCGGAAAAAGCCATTCAAAAGAAATACTCCGGGCCCGTCCAGTTTGGACCGAATACTCGACCGCTCATGCCAGATACATGGCACCCCTGAAAAACCAGCCAATCACACCAACAGGGATTGTTGGGTGTTCAAGCAGGCAGGCAAGTTAAATGCCGAAAGCAGAGACAAGGGGCTGCATAGCGATGATGAGGAGGAGCCCCGGCTGCCGAACAACAGTGGACAGAAAGGTTTTCCCCCACAAGTGCGGACGTGAACATGATATACACAACCCACGTCCCCAAGAGGGAGCGGAAGCGTGCGCTAAGGGACGTATACGCGATGGAGCCAGTCGCCCCAAAGTTCAACCCATGGTCTTCCTGCCCGATCACTTTTGATCGAAGGGACCACCCCACTAGCACCCGTCATGGCGGATTCGCCACATTGGTTCTAGACCCAATTATTGACGGATTTCACCTCACTAGAGTCCTTATGGACGGCGGCGGCAGCCTGAACCTGCTGTACCAGGATACCGTGCGGAAAATGGGCATCGATCCCTCGGGGATTAAACCCACTAAAACAACCTTTAAAGGCGTCATACCAGGTGTAGAGGCCAACTGTACAGGCTCAGTTACACTTGAAGTGGTCTTCGGATCTCCGAATAATTTCCGAAGCGAGGAGTTAATCTTCGACATAGTCCCATTCCTCAGTGGCTATCACGCACTGCTCGGGCGAACCGCATTTGCCAAGTTCAATGCGGTGCCGCACTACGTATACCTCAAGCTCAAGATGCCAGGCCCACGAGGAGTCATCACGGTCAATGGAAACACTGAACGCTCTCTCCAAACGGAGGAGCATACGGCGGCTATCGCAGCGGAAGTACAAAGCAGCCTCTCAAGGCAATTCTCCAGTCCGGCCATTAAACGTCTGGACACCATCAAGCGCGCCCGGAGTAACCTATAACAAGACCGCCTGGCACGTTCCGAGCAAGCGTAGCAATACGGCCCCAACCCAAGCCCTCGCGAACTTGCGAAACTAGTGTTGCGTGTACATAACTACACTCTGGAAATACCATGGGCACAGGGGTAGGGGCACCATCACGGCACGCCCGAAACGCGGCTTAAACCGCACTAGAGGCTGCCGATTTCTTAATTTGATCTTATTTTCAGGACTCCATTTTTCGGAAGGCTTGTCCGGCAATACAATTGCCCAACAAACGATACAACCAGGGAAGCAGAAAGCTACGCCGCACTATGGAACTCTAAGGTGGTCTCTATAGCGAGCAGTATACCTGTTTCACATAACATTCCGCAGCTTGCCCCTGGAAAGGACATGAATAGTCCCATCTTTTGCTTATTGCAGTATTTGTATCATTCTGCTTTGATCACAGCTTTTTTAAATAAACAATGCATAGCTTCCGTCTATTATTGCATTACTTTTTTACAAATATATGTTCATTAATGACATGTTGCACCCGTACACTTTGGTATGGCCAATACGCCAGGGGCTTAAGTACCCCACAATACGGTGTGAGAAGTCTAAACACTTTCACAAGTGTGGCACCCCGAACTTATAGCATTATATGCATCGGCTCCGAATCATGTCTTGGGTCAATAGTTGGGTTTGCCCGGCTCCTATGTTTTGGTACCTTACGTTCCGTTATATCGGCTAAGGTAGCACTAGGAGAACTACTGCGATTGTGCCCTAGTTGAGCTGGGCTAAGCACCTCAGTAGAGAAAGCTAAAACTGACCGTCATGATGAGGCGAGAGCTGGTCGCTGTTCGAGAGGTTTTCGAGTCCCTAAAGACTTATGCCGCTTAGAGCGAGGAGTCGGCTTTGTCTGGCCTAGGCGTGGATAGCGCCCCGAACTCGGTCTTTCGAACACTAGGGGCTTCGCCGAAATTTAAATTATAGAATTCTATGGCTAAGTGAGAGTGTTCAAGCATTATAGTCCGATTGCCTTGTTCGTTGTGTTGAGCGCCTCCCTCGAAGGACCCAAGAATGGGAAAAAGAGCGCTCATGTTTATCCCGAACACCCCAGCACTCGTGGCATGGGGGCAGAAGCCGACGACTCGCCATCTCTCAAATTTGATAAACGGCCGCACAGAAGGTAATATTTTAAATTCAAAAGCGTTGCTTAGCGCATATGAACAAGTTTTCAATGTACAGGATCACAAATGCAATTTTACTCAAATATTACATCTTTGGAGCATTCATCCCCTATAAGGCAGGCACCCTTCAGGACGCCCTCATAATACGCTTCCGGGACGCGATGCTCCTTGCCCGGCGGCGGCCCGTCCTTCACCAGCTTCTCCGCATCCATCTTGCCCCAGTGCACTTTAGCACGGGCAAGCGCCCTATGGGCACCTTCGATGCAAACGGAGCACTTGATTACTTCAAGCCGTGGACAGGCATCCACTAGCTGCCTCACCAGCCCGAAGTAGCTCCCAGGCAGAGCCTCTCCAGGCCAAAGCCGAACTATGAGGCCCTTTATGGCCTGTTCGACCACCTTGTGGAGCTTGACCATTTGCTTCAGCTGGTCGCTCAAAGGCACCAGGTGTCCGGCCTCAGCATACTGAGACCAGAACACCTTCTCCGTTGAGCTCCCCTCCTCGGCTCGATAGTAGGCGGCGGCATCAGACGCACTATGGGGCAAATCTGCGAATGCTCCTAGAGAGCTCTGGACTCGGGTAAGTAACAAGTAATTCACTTTCACGTGCTTGCTTTGCATAATGAATGCCTTACCCGCCGCTATCTTCTTCATATCTCCAATTTCTTGGAGGGCTTTCTGGGCTTTGGCCTTGGCAGACTTCGCGCTTTCGAGGGCTGCCGCAAGCTCGGGCGCTTGTGTCTTCGAGTCAAGCTCCAAACTCTCATGTTTTTTCACGAGAGCCTGGAGCTCTTTCTGCACCTCCTCCACCCACGCCTCCTGCTTCCCTCTCTCTGTGCGCTCTGCGGCCACTCTATTTTCAGCCTCGGACAGCACTTTCTTAAGGGTTGCCACCTCGGTCGTGGCCCCTATAATAGCATGTTGATCCTGTCATTTTTTGCAACCACATCTTCTCTATATACTTGCACAAGGTATTACTTACCTTCCTTCTCCTCGAGTTGCCTCTTGGCATGGCCGAGCTCATTCTCGGACTGCGCGAGGTTTTGCTTCAGCGTATCCACCTCCGCAGTCAGTGCGGCGGAGGCCAGCAGCGAAGCCTGCATACGCATATTGACTTGATTATGTTAGACTCCTGCAAATGTTATTAGATCCTCTATTCGGCTTTTCTTTCCGAACGCCGAACAGAGCACAGGGGCTACTGTCTATGCGGTAATATTTTTACATATTCTTTACTTACCTCAAAGCCTGTTAGAAGGCTGGCACAGGCTTCAGTCAGTCCGCTCTTGGCGGACTGAACCTTCTGGATCACCGCACTCATAATAGTGCAGTGCTCCTCGTCGATGGAGGCGCCGTTAAGCACCTCCAGCAAATTGTCTGGTGCCTCCGGTTGGACGGAGGTCACCGGCTCGGTAGGCTTGCTCCTCTTGGAAGGAGGCTTCCTACCGGAGTCCGGAACCGTTGAAGGTTCCGGCGCGGTGTCCGGCTCAAAGCCGGACTTGGAGCCCTTGGGGGTTCTATCCCCTTCACGCCTGGAGTCCGGGAGGTCGCCTTGCGATTCCCCCAGGACCACCTCCTCCTGGCTTGGAACCTGTTGGGACGCCACCTCGGCGTCGTCCGTAGGGTGGGGGGAGGTAGCCGCCAGAAGCGAATTCACATCCGACGAATCCAGGGAGCCGCTCGACGACTCGTCAAGCCCGGCCTTGGGCGGACTGCATAGACATGTTCGACGTAAGGAAAAGTTGTGCAATGGGGGAATACTATGAATCACTCTGGTATCCCGATACTTACGATCTCGCCAGGGGCTTGGCCCTGTGCGGCCACTCCTCTTCGCCATCGTCGGCATTGGTGGAATAGTCCGGAGGAGGGGTCTTCCCCTTCTTGGACCCTTCGGCCTCCCCAGTTGGGGCGGCCTTCCTTTTCTTCCCTCCCCCCGCTGGAGGGGGAGAGGTCTCTTCTTCCTCCTCCTCGTCTTCATGGGAGGAGTGCGCCTTGGAGTCGTCGGATGATGAATCTGACACCACCTGGCATCGGGCACTCTTTCGAGTCCCCGTAGCCTTCTTCTTGGCCTTCTTCTCCGGCACCACATAGGGTGCTGGAACCAGCAGCTTCGCCAAGCGTGCGTCCGCTGGGCCTTCGGGCAAAGCAGCCGGACAGTTGATCTGTCCGGACATCTCCTGCCAATCCTGTCAAAGGTAAGGGAGCTTAGATCCCGCATGGAGTCAAACTATGAAAAACTAATACCCTGTAAAAGGTAAAAACAGCTTACCGCACGAGCGTGACGCTGCGTGCTGAATCTATGATCCTCGGTAGCGGATGCGGGGGCCTCGCGCCCTTGAAAAGCACCTTCCAGGCATCTTCGTACGTCATGTCGAAGAGCATGCTAAGAGTTCGGTGCCACACCGGGTCGAATTCCCACAGGTTGAAAGCCCGTTGTTGACACGGGAGGATCCGGCGGATGAGCATAACCTGGACTACGTTGACAAGTTTGAGCTTCTTGTCCACCAGGGTTTGGACGCATGTTTGGAGTCCGGTCAGCTCTCCTTTTTTACCCCACGACAGGCCCGTCTCTTTCTAGGAGGCGAGGCGCATAGGGGGGCCGGATCGGAACTCGGGGGCTGCAGCCCATTCAGGGTCGCGCGGCTCGGTGATGTAAAACCACCCCGATTGCCACCCCTTTAGGGACTCCACGAAGGAGCCCTCGAGCCATAGGGTGTTGGGCATCTTGCCCACCATGGTGCCTCCGCACTCCGCCTGGGTGCCGCGCACCACCTTCGGCTTGACATTGAAAGTCTTGAGCCATAGGCCGAAATGGGGGCAGATGTAGAAGAAAGCCTCGCACACGACGATAAACGCCGAGATGTTGAGGACAAAGTTCGGGGCCAGATTGTGGAAATCCATTCCACAGTAGAACATGAGCCCCTGGACAAATGGGTCGAGAGGGAAGCCCAGTCTGCGGAGGAAATGGGGGAGGAACACCACCCTCTCATGGGGCCTAGGGGTGGGGATGAGCTGCCCCTCTTTGGGAAGCCGGTGCGCAATGTCGTTAGACAAGTATCCGGCCTTCCTTAGTTTTTTGATGTGTCCCTCCGTGATGGAGGAGACCATCCACTTGCCTCCCGCTCCGGACATGGCTGGAGAAGGTTGAGGTGGGGTGTGCGGACTTGGGCGCCGGAGCTTGAGTGCGCGGAAATGGATAGGCAAAGGAGGAAGAAGGCGTGGATGAAAAGGTGGATCATTATCCCCTTATATGGGCGGACGCGACTATGCGTCCCCACCAGCCTGGTAGAACTCACTTATCTCCCAAGCATCGTAATCAATGGCGCGGTTGGGTTACCCACGCCCGTATTGATGAGAATCCCAGAATAAGGGGACACGATCTCTGCTTTGACAAGACGTGCCAAGGAAACCGCCTCGCTAAACGCGCTGAGGTGGGACAATAAAATGATTCGAATAAAGACTTGGCCGTGGTGTGATGTCATGCTACGGAATACGTCAGCAGATTAGATTTGTGTAAATATTATTCTCTCTATGGCAATATTTGGAAACTTATTTTGCAGAGCCGGACACTACCTTTGTGTTCAAAATCTTCTATGAAGTACTTGGAGGAGGAACCCGCCTTGCAATGCTGAAGATAATTTGTGCGCCGGACTCGTCGTAATTGAAGCCTGGTTTAGGGGCTACTGAGGGAGTCCTGGATTAGGGGGTGTCCGGGTAGTCGGACTATACCTTCGGCCGGACTCCTGGACTATGAAGATACAAGATTGAAGACTTCTTCCCGTGTCCGGAAGGGACTTTCCTTGGCATGGAAGGCAAGCTTGGCGATACGGATATGTAGATCTCCTACCATTGTAACCGACTCTGTATAACCCTAGCCTTCTCCGGTGTCTATATAAACCGAAGAGTTTTAGTCCGTAGGACGAACAACAATCATACCATAGGCTAGCTTCTAGGGTTTAGCCTCCTTGATCTCGTGGTAGATCTACTCTTGGACTACCCATATCATCAATATTAATCTTGCAGGACGTAGGGTTTTACCTCCATCGAGAGGGCCTGAACCTGGGTAAAAACATCGTGTCCCTCGTCTCCTTTTACCATCCGCCTAGACGCACAGTTCGGGACCCCCTACCCGAGATCCGCCAGTTTTGACACCGACAAGGGGTGCCGCTTCCACCGGTGGCCCCTGTCCATCCAGGGGCGCCGGATAACCTGATGGAGGCGCTTTGAGGCGCCTCTGTCGTGGACGAGCACCATGTCCTTATGAGTGCAGTGATCGAGAAGATTCAATCCGCCAAGAGTGGACTGAATGAAGCCTGCAGCAGCCTGTTGATGGGTTTCGAGGTAAGAAAGAGAAAAAAACCATGTAGACAGTAGCCCCTGAGACACTGTCCGGTGTTCGGCAAGAAGATTCAGACAGAGGATCAATCTTCTGTTATAGGAGACTGACGTAATATGTATGAATAAGCAGGCATCGCTGTTGGCCGCAACCTTGCATGCTGCCGAAGTCTCTGGATTGAGGCAGAGGCTGGAGCGGACCGAGAACGAGCTCGGCGAGGTTAGGGTTCGGCTCCAAGAGAAGCAAGGTGAGTGACAACTTGCTGTGTGTTCGGAAGGATTAGGCGCTGTATATTGACCATGGTGTCGTAATATGTGCAAGAGCCGCGACCGAGGTCGAGGCCCTGAAGAAGGCCCTGGGTGAGGCTGAGAGAAGGCTGTGCAGCAGCAAGCCGCCCGTAAGAAGCTCAAGGCCCGGGTCAAAGAAGTCCAGCAGGAGCTCCAGGATGCGGTGAAAATGCGAGGCCTTGGAGCATGATGCGTCGGTTCAAGGGGCCGAACTGGCCAAGGCTCGTCAGAGTGCGGAGACCGCACGGAATGAGGCCCAGGCCGCTCTCCAAGAGACCCATGAGGCCAAGAAGATCACGGCGGGTAAGGCATTTAAGATGCAAAGCAAGTATGCAGAGAAGCAGCACCTTTTACTAACCCGGGATCGGAGATCCCCAGGAGCTTTTGCGGATTTACCATGCAGTGTATCAGATACCTTGGAGTTCTATCGAGCCGAAGGAGGGGGTTCTGCAGAGAAGCTATTCTGGTCGCACTATGCGGTGCCAGAGCATCCCGTGTCCTTCACCGATCAGCTGAAACAGCTGGTGGAGCTGCATAGGGTGGCCGAACTAGCCATGAAGGATTTGATAATCTGGCTATGGCCAGCCGAAGCTATGCCAAGCAGCTACTTCAGACTCATGAGGCGTATGGAGAACGCATGTCCTTGGTTGGACGTCATCAAGCGCTCGGCCTGCATTGAAGGTGCACGCATGGCCTTAGCCCATTGCAAGATGTGGTGGGCGAAGATGGACGTCGTCGAGGTGACCGGAGGGCAAGGAGCACCGCACACCCGAACGGTATTTTGTGGATGTCCTAGAGGGGTCTCGCCTTGCGGCAGCACAATGTTCGCAGGACATTGTATTTGAATAAATGTATTCATGTTGCCTTTGCCTTCTATAAAAAACAAAGCTTGTTTTGTAATGTAATTTGGTTATGCTTTAATTGTTTCCTCCTGTGCGGCCGTGTTGTATGTAATCTGAGGGTTGGCCAGTCATCGGCTTCTGCCCTCATGTAGGTAGTACGGAGGTGTTCGGGGTGGAATCTAAACAATCTTGATCCAATTATATGGTCCTTGGAGGAGTTGTTTAGCGCAACGAACAAGGCAATCAGACTATACAGCTTAAACGCCCTCACTTAGCCATAGGAGTTTTATAATAAAGCATGGGCGCAGCCCCTAGTTCAAACCAGAGTGCTGTCAGCATATGATCGGGAAGTGCCGATCTTTCGCATAATGCGGAAAAAATCTCCAACGATTTGTAACCCTCGAACAGCTGACCGGCTCTCGCCGTATCATGATAGTCAGTTTTTGACTTTCTCTACTGAGGCGCTCATCTGGTCAAGGCCAGGGCACAATCGCAGTAGTTCTCCCTTTACTACCCTAGCCTATTTAGCGAAACGTAGGGTAGCAAGCATAGGAGCCGGGCAACCCAACTATTGACCAAAGACATGATTCAGAGCCAATGCATATAATGCTAAATTCGGGGTGCCAAACTTATCTTTAAGGATTGTCCGGACTTTGTTGCCGTATCGGGGGGCGATGGGGAGCCCCTGGCAAATATGAAACGTACCAGAGTGTATGGTTGCTAGGAAATAAGTAATTTAAAGGAAAACAGAGGGAGAACAGAGATAGGATCTGGGGCCCTTGAACTTGCATCATGAACTGTTTCCATTATAGTTGGGTTAATGCATCCAAGCACATTGGTACAAAATAATGCAATAAGCAACCGGCTATTTGACATGCCGTGACCAAAGGCGAGCTGCGTGTGGGTCCCTAAAACGGATAGAGTAGTCGTTTAGGTAGCCTCTAGGGCTTCCCATGTGCGCATGTGCTCCGTGTCAATCCGGTGTATTTATCCTTTGACAGGACCATTAATCAGGCCGTCGAAGGAGGCCTGCATAAGAGAAACCTGAAAAAAGGTAAAGGGAGATAGCACAGTTACATGTGTGTCCGGGATCGGTCTAACCGAACTGTAGATCCTGGGCTGGCTTGTGCCTCCGTCGATGTCCATGGAATTTTGAGTGCGTAATTTTGTACGCGTGGTACGAATGCCACTACTTCATCTGGACTGGGACGGAGGACGAATTGCTAATCGAGCTCTTGACGAGCCACGTTGTCCTGTTGTAGTGTAGTCCGGAACCTCTTAATGATGTCCAGGGGCTCGGCAGCCGTACTATGGTGCTGCTTAAGAAAACCGCTTTGTACCTCTGCTGCTAGGGCGGCGGTGTTCTCCTCTGTTCGGAGGGAGCATTCAGTATTTCCATTGACTGTTATGACGCCGCGTGGACCGGGCATCTTGAGCTTGAGATAAGCATAGTGTGGTACTACGTTGAATCTAGCTAACGCGGTTCGTCCGAGCAGTGCGTGGTAGCCGCTGTGGAAGGGGACGACATCGACGATTAACTCTTCGCTTCGGAAGTTGTCCGGAGAACCGAAGACCACCTCCAGCGTGATTGAGCCCATACAGCGGGACTCTACGCCTGGTATGACTCCTTTAAAGGTAGTCTTTGTTGGTTTGATACGTGAGGGGCTAATGCCCATCTTCCGCACTATGTCCTGATAAAGCAGGTTGAGGCTACTACCACCGTCCATCAGGACATGTGTTAGGTGAAACCCATCGATAATTGGGCCGAGGACAAGGGCAGCTGAACCGCCATGGCGGATATTGGTGGGTTGATCTCGATGATCGAAGGTGATCGGTTATGACGACCACGGATTGAATTTTGGGGCGACTGGCTCTACCGCGTAGACGTCCCTAAGTGCTTGCTTGCGCTCCCTTTTGGGGATGTGTGTAGCATATATCATGTTCACTTTTTGACTTGAGGGGGGAATTTCTTCTGCCCCACAGTGTTCGGCTGTCGGGGCTCTTCGTCCTCGTCCTCACTTTGTGATCCCTTTTATTTGTTTTTGGCATTTAACTTGCCAGCCTATTTGAAACCCAACAGTCTCTGTTGGTGTGATTGGCTTGTTTATCTGTGGTACTGATACGTCTCCGTCGTATCTACTTTTCCAAACACTTTTGCCCTTGTTTTGGACTCTAACTTGTATGATTTGAATGGAACTAACCCAGACTGACGCTGTTTTCAGCAGAATTACCACGATGTTGTTTTATGTGCAGAAAACAAATATTCTCAGAATGACCCGAAACTCCACGGGAGGTCTTAGAAAAAATAATAAAAAATGCTAGCCAAATATGAAGACCAGGGGGCCCACACCCTTTCCATGAGGGTGGGGGCGCCCCCCCTAGGGCACGCCCCCCTACCTCGTGGGCCCCCTGTTGACCCTCCGACGCCAACTCCAACTCTATATATTTGCTTTCGGAGAGAAAAAAACAGAGAGAAGAAATCATCGCGTTTTACGATACGGAGCCACCGCCGAGCCCTAAAACCTCTTGAGAGGGCTGATCTAGAGTCCGTTCGGGGCTCCAGAGAGGGGGATTCGTCGCCATCGTCATCATCAACCATACTCCATCACCAATTTCATGATGCTCACCGCCGTGCGTGAGTAATTCCATCGTAGGCTTGCTGGACGGTGATGGGTTGGATGAGATTTATCATGTAATCAAGTTAGTTTTGTTAGGGTTTGATCCCTAATATCCATTATGTTCTGAGATTGATGTTGCTATGACTTTGCTATGCTTAATGCTTGTCACTAGGGCCCGAGTGCCATGATTTCAGATCTGAACCTATTATGTTTTCATGAATATATGTGAGTTCTTGATCCTATCTTGCAAGTCTATAGTCACCTACTATGTGTTATGATCCGGCAACCCCAAAGTGACAATAATCGGGACCACTCCCGGTGATGACCATAGTTTGAGGAGTTCATGTATTCACTATGTGCTAATGCTTTGTTCTGGTTCTCTATTAAAAGGAGGCCTTAATATCCTTTAGTTTCCGATAGGACCCCGCTGCCACGGGAGGGTAGGACAAAAGATGTCATGCAAGTTCTTTTCCATAAGCACGTATGACTATATACGGAATACATGCCTACATTACATTGATGAATTGGAGCTAGTTCTGTGTCACCCTATGTTATGACGGTTACATGATGAACCGCATCCGGCATAATTATCCATCACTGATTCGGTGCCTACGAGTTTTCCATATACTGGTTTACGCTTATTTACTTTTCCGTTGCTACTGTTACAATCACTACAAAATACCAAAAACATTACTCTTGCTGTCTTTACTTTTGTTGCCGCTACCACCACTATCATATTACTTTGCTACTAAACACTTTGCTGCAGATACTAAGTTTCCAGGTGTGGTTGAATTGACAACTCAGTTGCTAATACTTGAGAATATTCTATGGCTCCCCTTGTGTCAAATCAATAAATTTAGGTTGAATACTCTACCCTCGAAAGCTGTTGCGATCCCCTATACTTGTGGGTTATCAAGACTAATTTTTGGCGCCGTTGCCGAGGAACATAGCTCTATTCTTTGAGTCGCTTGGGATTTATATCTGCTGGACACTATGAAGAACTTGAGAGATCCAAAAACCAAGATCTATCCCTCAACTACGAGGGGAGGTAAGGAACTGCCATCTAGCTCTGCACTTGATTCACCTTCTGTTATGAGTAAGTTTGTGACACCTACACCTGCTTCTGCTATTCGTTTTGATATGTCGCATGTTATTGATGATGCCACTTCTGCTATGCATGATACTTATGATGAAACTGCTTCTATGCCTGATACTACTGTTCCCCTTAGTGAATTTCTTAATGAACAAATTGCTAGGGCTAGAGAAAAAGAAATTATTGAATCTGAATACGATGATGAGAGTGATGATGAAAATATGCCTGTTATTCCTGAGGGTTATCTTTTTGATATGGAATCTTCTGCTGCTATTTCTGCTTGCAGAGATAGATATGAGCTTAAGAGGTTATTAATTAAATGGAACAAAGAATCACTTAGAGATAGAATGAGACCTAACCCTGCTTTTGCTACTTCACCTATATGTGTTCCTGATAAGGATTATGAATTCTCTGTTTATCCTGATATAATTACTTTGGTTGAATCTGATCCGTTTTATGGCTATGAATCTGAAACTGTCGTGGCACATCTTACTAAGTTAAATGATATAGCTGCCCTGTTCACTAATAATGAGAGATCACGTTACCTCTATTTACTCATAATATTTCCATTCTCATTAAAGGGTGATGCTAAGATATGGTTTAATTCTCTTGATCCTGGTTGTGTGCGTAGTCCCCAGGATATGATTTATTACTTCTCTGCTAAATATTTCCCTGCTCATAAGAAACAAGCTGCTTTGAGGGAAATATACAACTTTGTGCAAATTAAAGAAGAGAGTCTCCCACAAGCTTGGGGGAGGCTTCTCAAGTTACTTAATGCTTTGCCTGATCATCCTCTTAAGAAACCTAAAATACTTGATATCTTTTATAATGGACTAACCGATGCTTCCAGAGATTACCTGGATAGTTGTGCTGGTTCTCTTTTCAGGGAAAGAACACCAGATGAAGCTGAAATTCTATTGAATAATATGTTGACAAATGAAAATAATTGGGAACCTCCTGAGCCAGCTCCTGCTCCAATTACTGAGCCTATTCCTAAACCAACTTCGAAGAAGGGAGGTGTTCTATTCCTCAGTCCCGAAGATATGCAACAGGCAAAGAAATCTATGAAAGAGAAAGGTATTAAAGCTGAAGATGTTAAGAATTTACCTCCTATTGAAGAAATACACGGTCTTAATTCACCGCCTGTTGAAGAAACATATTTTCTCAATTATTTATTTACTGAAGAACCTCCTGATCCCGATATCCCGACACAGGTAGTAAAGATAAATTCTCTCTATAGATATGATAAAGCTGAAGTCCCTCCTACTAAAATTGCTAGTCAGTGCTTGGATGAGTTTGATAACTTTATGTTTAAGCAAGACGACTTCAATGCTTATTTTGGTAGACAATTAAAAGAAAATGCTTATATGATTAGACGCTTGGGTGATTATATGGCTGATATTAAAGGTGAACTTAAACTTGTTAGCAAACATGCTTCTATGGTTACCACCCAAGTAGAACAAGTACTTAAGGCTCAAAAAGAAGTGCTTAATGAATTGAATAGTAAGAAAAATGATTATGATGTTAAAGTGGCTACTAGAACTGGTAGAATGACTCAGGAACCTTTGTATCCTGAAGGCCACCCTAAGAGAATCGAGAAAGATTCTCAAAGAAATAATATTGATGTTCCTAGTTCTTCTAAAAAGAAGAAGAAGAAAAATGATAGAACTGTGCAAACTTCTAGTGAACCTATTGTTGAACCACCTGATAATCCAAATGATATATCTATGTCTGATGCTGAAACACAATCTGGTAATGAACATGAACCTAGTAAAAATATTAATGCTGATGTTCATGATGATGCTCGACCTAGTAATGACAATGATGTAGAAATTGAGCCTGTTGTTGATCTTGATAACCCACAATCAAAGAATTAGCATTATGATAAAAGAGACTTTGTTGCTAGGAAACATGGTAAAGAAAGGGAACCTTGGGTTCAGAAACCCATGCCTTTTCCTCCAAAACCATCCAAGAAAAAGGATGATGAGGATTTTGAGCGCTTTGCTGAAATGATTAGGCCTATCTTTTTGCGTATGAGATTAACTGATGTGCTCAAAACAAATCCTTATGCTAAATATATGAAAGATATCATTACTAATAAAAGAAATATACCGGAAGCTGAAATTTCCACCATTCTTGCTAATTATACTTTTAAGGGTGGAATACCAAAGAAACTTGGAGATCCTGGAGTACCTACTATACCTTGCTCCATTAAAAGAAATTATATTAAAACTGCTTTATGTGATCTTGGAGCCGGTGTTAGTGTTATGCCTCTCTCTTTATATCGTAGACTTGACTTGAATAAGCTGACACCTACTGAAATATCTTTGCAAATGGCTGATAAATCAACTGCTATACTTGTCGGCATTTGTGAGGATGTGCCCGTTGTGGTTGCAAACGTTGCTATTTTAACGGACTATGTTATTCTTGATATTCCCGACGATGATAGTATGTCTATTATTCTTGGAAGACCTTTTCTTAATACTGCAAGGGCTGTTATTGATTGCAACAAAGGCAATGTCACTTTTCATGTTAATGGTAGTGAGCATACGGTACACTTTCCGAGGAAACAACCTCAAGTTCATAGTATCAACTCTATTGGAAAAATTCCATCAATTATATTTGGAGGTTTTGAATTTCCTCTTCCTACTGTCAAGAAGAAATATGATATACTTATTATAGGGGATGTGCATATCCCCGTTGAGGTAACTTAGTGCTATTCGAAATTTCTCCGGTTTCATGATTATCGGAATGAGTTTGTTAACAAGACTTGATCAACCTTGTTAGTGGATTCTTTTTGATGAGCATGAGATGGATGAAACTAGAAGCACAAACTTCTGTACCCCACTTTTACTTACTGTTATTTATATTAAATAAAGTAAAAATAGTATTTTTCTGTCTGTTATCTGATTATCCATGCAATATAAAAATATCCTGAAAATAAAAGTCCTCAGAATGCCATGCCAATTTAATATGATTTTTCAGGAATATTTGAGAATTTACTGTGCAAAAATTACCGCGGGAGGAGCTGCCACCTGGCCACGAGGGTGGTAGGAGCCCCCCCTATAGGGCGCGCCCCCTGCCTCGTGGGCCCACGGTGGCCCTCCTCCACTTATCCCAGCACCCATCATCTTCCTCTATCTCACACAAACCCGAAAAACCAACTCAAGCACGAGTTCCAGCGACTTTTGCTATGATTTTCGATCTCCTTGCTCAAAGCACCTCTCGCAAAACTGCTTGGGGAGATTGTTCCTTGGTATGTGACTCCTCCATTGGTCCAATTAGTTTTTTTTCTAGTGCTCTATTCTTTGCAAATTTGTGCTGCATAGGTGACCATGTTCTTGAGCTTGCATGTCAAATTTATATGGTTCCAAGTAATTCTAATGCTTGATATAGGCTCTAGGCACTTGTAGGAGTAGTTACTATCAGTTTTATTGAGTTTGGTTTACTTTTATTTTGAAGTTACAAAAAATTTCAGATTGTTTCAGAAAAATGATGAGGAGATTATTGAGGGGCTCATCGAGCCAAAGCTCAAAGGAAAAGGCACCGAAGCCTAAGTATAATTTGCCACGCACAGCGAAGATTCGGGCGTGTGAATGGCCTTCTGAAGAATTCTTGAGAGCAGCCGGTATCTATGAAGATTTTCATGAATTGGCCCACAATGCAGGCCTCACCGCTTTCCTCCATGACCAATGCGATCAGTATCTCTTACTCACAAATACCTTTGTGCAAAACTTTTATTTTCATCCTAGGAACTCACCACCTACGATGGAATTTCATTTATATGATGAGCCTAAGGAGATGTCACTTTATGATTTCTGTCAGATTTGTTTAGTCCCTTTTGAGGGCAAGACAGAAGAACCACATCATGATGATGTGGCTAGGTTTATTGATAATATCACTGTAGGAGAGACCAGGAAGGTTTTCGATGCACGAATCACTAGCATACATTTTCCTATTTTGCGTTACTTTGCATTATTTGCTAGTCGTTGTTTAATTGGACGCGGAAACTCTGGAAACCTTAGTATCCCTAATTTAATTATTCTGCTCCAAGGTTTATATAGTGATAACACTTTTAGTTTGGGCGGTATTATTGCTAGACGGTTAAATATGAACCGTACTAAGGGTCCCATCTTTGGAGGCATTTATGCTACACGCCTAGCAGCACATTTTAACATACCTATTAGGCATGCTGAGAAGGAAGAAAAAGTGCTACCACGTGTTTATCTAGATCGTAAAAGTATGGTGGCACATGATTTTATTGTTAAGAATAGGGCAGGGGAGCTTAGATATCAATTGTTCTTTAATAAACATCATCCTGAGACTATTACCTTGCCTGCTCCTTCTTTGTTTGATTTGACTGTAGGCACGTACCTTGTTCCGTTGACGGCTATTCACGCCAACCGAAACCCTGCACCAGTCGAGGAGCCAGAACAGGAACCACAAGATGAGCCTCCACGACAATCTGTTTATTCTTGGGATCCAGAGATGACTGTCAGCCACTGGCAGTCAGAGTCTTCTTCTTCATCACAGTATGATCCCAACTATTCCTCTTCATCACAGTACGACCCCAACAACTATTATTATGGATATCCGCCAGGCCAGCCATGGCCATAGACCAACTTAGGACAAAAGCCTAAGCTTGGGGGAGTATGTATTTCTCACCGGCATTACATTTATGTTCACACACACTCATTGCTAGATGTCGGTGCTCATACTTTTTCATTGTAATATCCATGCTAGTTTATTTTGTTTTTCGTGATCTCTTCTTGTGTGTTTAGTAAACCTTAAGAAAAAGCAAAAATTTTAATTAGTAGTAGTTTATTTTTCTGCTGTAGTAGTAATAATTAAAAAGAAAACCCAAAAATATTTCCCGTTCTTCTTTTTCTTGTTGGGAGCTTTCCCGTGTAAATAGTTTTATTTATTTTCTTTTCTTTGGGGGTCAGTAGGAGAAGACCATAATTAAATTGTTGAAGTGGCTCTTTTATGCATTATTGTTGATTTAACCAAGAACCCATATTGTCTTGTCTTCTCCTGTTTATTGAATGCTCGCGGATTCCACCTTAGTCCAATGCACGTGCACTCTTATTATTATTCACACCGTTCGGTCGTGCCAGTGCAAGGCAATTATGATGATATATGATGGACTGACTGAGATGAGAAAAGCTGGTATGAACTCGACCTCTTTTGTTTTTGTAAATATGATGAGTCCCGCGTTCTTGATTCAGCTTATTATGAATAAACATGTTTGCAATGACAATTAGAGATCATAGTTGCTTGTGCCATGCTTGATTAGCTATGAGTTATAATGATTTACCTTGTATGCCAACATTCTATTGAGATGATTATGATGTGGTATGATGGGGTGGTATCCTCCTTTGAATGATTTAAGTGACTTGACTTGGCACATGTTCACGCATGTAGTTGAAACAAAATCAACATAGCCTTCACGATATTTATGTTCATGGTGGATTATATCCTACTCATGCTTGCATCCAATGTTTATTAATTTTAATGCATGTACATGGCTGTTGTTGCTCTCTAGTTGGTCGCTTCCCAGTCTTTTGCTAGCCTTCACTTGTACTAAGCGGGAATACTGCTTGTGCATCCAAACCCTTAAACCCCAGATGAGTCCACTATACCTTCCTATATGCGGCATCTACCTGCTGTTCCAAGTAAATTTGTGTGTGCCAAACTCTAAACCTTCAAATAAACATTCTGTTTTGTATGCTCGAATAGCTCATGTATCAACAAAGGATGTCCTTATCTTCCGTGTTAGGGGGGTTATTCTCAAGAGGAGTGGACTCCGCTCCTCACTCACGAGAAAATGGCTGGTCACCGGGATGCCCAGTCCCATGCTTTATGCAAACTAAATCAAAATTAATTGCAAACAAAACTCCCCCTGGGACCTGATGTATGTTGGAGGCACTCGTTGTTTCGAGCAAGCCATGGATTGATGCTTGTTGGTGGAGGGGGAGTATAAACTTTACCATTCTGTTTGGGAACCGCCTATAATGTGTTTAGCATGGAAGATATCGCCATCTCTTAGTTGCTATGTTGACAATGAAAGTATACCGCTCAAAATACAATTTATCTCTATTTCAAAACCGAGCTCTGGCACCTCTACAAATCCCTGCTTCCCTCTGCGAAGGGCCTATCCATTTACTGTTATGCTGAGACATCACCCTCTGATTAAAAAGCACTAGCTGGAGAGCACAGCCGTCATTTGCATTCATCAATATTAATCTATGTTGGGTATGACTATGATTGGATCTCTTTTACCATGAATTACAATGTCTAGTCAGTCCTTGATCTTTAAAGGTGCTCTGCATTTATGTTTTGCGGTCTTAGAAAGGGCTAGCGAGATACCATCTTGTTATATCATATTATGATTGTTTTGAGAAAGTGTTGTCATCCGAGATTTATTATTATGACTTGCTAGTTGATTATGCTATTGATATGAGTAATTGTGATACCTGAGAATTATTGCAAATGTGGTTAGTTATGATCTATGCTGAAAACTTGAATGTTGGCTTGACATAGTTACAAAAACAAGAGCAAACAGAGTTTGTAAAAGTTTTTCTTTCTTTCAGTTTGTCAACTGAATTGCTTGAGGACAAGCAAGGGTTTAAGCTTGGGGGAGTTGATACGTCTCCGTCGTATCTACTTTTCCAAACACTTTTTCCCTTCTTTTGGACTCTAACTTGTATGATTTGAATGGAACTAACCCGGACTGACGCTGTTTTCAGCAGAACTACCATGATGTTGTTTTATGTGCAGAAAATAAATATTCTCAGAATGACCTGAAACTCCACGGGAGGTCTCAGAAAAAATAATAAAAAATCCTCGCCAAATATGAAGACCAGGGGGCCCACACCCTTTCCACGAGGGTGGGGGCGCCCCCCCCCCCCGAGGGTGTGCCCCCCTACCTCGTGGGCCCCCTGTTGACCCTCCGACGCCAACTCCAACTCTATATATTTGCTTTCGGAGAGAAAAAATCAGAGAGAAGAAATCATCGCGTTTTATGATACGGAGCCGCCGCCAAGCCCTAAAACCTCTCGGGAGGGCTGATCTGGAGTCCGTTCGAGGCTCCGGAGAGGGGGATTCATCGTTGTCGTCATCATCAACCATCCTCCATCACCAATTTCATGATGCTCACCGTCGTGCGTGAGTAATTCCATCATAGGCTTGTTGGACGGTGATGGGTTGGATGAGATTTATCATGTAATCTAGTTTTGTTAGGGTTTGATCCCTAGTATCCATTATGTTCTGAGATTGATGTTGCTATGACTTTGCTATGCTTAATGCTTGTCACTAGGGCCCGAGTGCCATGATTTCAGATCTGAACCTATTATGTTTTCATAAATATATGTGAGTTCTTGATCCTATCTTGCAAGTCTATAGTCACCTACTATGTGTTATGATCCGGCAACCCCGAAGTGACAATAATCGGGACCACTCCCGGTGATGACCATAGTTTGAGGAGTTCATGTATTCACTATGTGCTAATGCTTTGTTCCGGTTCTCTATTAAAAGGAGGCCTTAATATCCCTTAGTTTCTGATAGGACCCCGCTGCCACGGGAGGGTAGGACAAAAGATGGCATGCAAGTTCTTTTCCATAAGCACGTATGACTATATACGGAATACATGCCTACATTACATTGATGAATTGGAGCTAGTTCTGTGTCACCGTATGTTATGACGGTTACATGATGAACCACATCCGGCATAATTATCCATCACTGATCCGGTGCCTACGAGTTTTCCATATACTGGTTTACGCTTATTTACTTTTCTGTTGCTACTGTTACAATCACTACAAAATACCAAAAACATTACTCTTGTTGTCTTTACTTTTGTTGCCTCTACCACCACTATCATATTACTTTGCTACTAAACACTTTGCTGCAGATACTAAGTTTCCGGTGTGGTTGAATTGACAACTCAGCTGCTAATACTTGAGAATATTCTTTGGCTCCCCTTGTGTCAAATCAATAAATTTGGGTGGAATACTCTACCCTCGAAAGCTGTTGCGGTCCCCTATACTTGTGGGTTATCAGGTACCGTGTATCTGGCACAGACGATCGAGTATGCGATCCAGGCTGGATGGTCACTCACTGTTCCTTTTGTAGGGCTTCTTTCGCCTGCCGTACTTGGAGCCATTGAATCCGGCGTTAACGGTGGTGTCATCGGTGTTGTCGATGTTGCTTTGGCGTTTGTGTCTGTTGCACCGGAGCTTGCCGGAGCTGTTCTTGGCCTCGGAGGGGCCTGTCTTGCTGGCTGTGTTTTTGCTACGAGCCAGCCAGCTGTCCTCACCCACGCAAAAGCGGGTCATGAGTGCCGTAAGGGCTGCCATGGACTTCGGCTTTTCTTGGCCAAGGTGGCGTGCCAGCCATTCATCATGGATGTTGTGTTTAAAGGCCGCTAGGGCTTCGGCATTCGGATAGTCAACGATCTGGTTATTTTTGGTTAGGAACCTAGTCCAGAATTTTCTGGCTGATTCTCTAGGTTGTTGGACTATGTGGCTTAAGTCATTGGCATCGGGTGGCCGGACATATGTACCCTGGAAGTTGTCAAGGAAGGCCTCTTCCAAGTCCTCCCAGCTGCTGATGGAATTCTCGGGCAGGCTATTTAGCCAGTGTCGAGCTGGCCCTTTGAGTTTTAGTGGGAGGTATTTGATGGCGTGGAGGTCGTCTCCACGGGCCATGTGGATGTGGAGAATAAAGTCCTCAATCCATACTGCAAGATCGGTTGTTCCGTCATATGATTCAATATTGACGGGCTTGAACCTCTCGAGGAATTCATGATCCGGCACCTCATCTATGAAGCAGAGGGAGTGTGCGGCGCCTCTATATCGGGCCGCGTCACGGCGCACCTCCGATGAAGTCCGTCTGCGGTATCGGCCCGGGTGTGACTAGGTTTGTCACATCCGAATAGGTAGCCATCATCCCAAGTCGGGAAGTGTCCTCGCAATCCGTAGATTGATCTGGTGTGTCCTACTCTTCTGTCCAGATCCTGCTGAAGGTCGTATGTATGGTCCCGAGTTGTTCTGTCCCTATTTTGCGAGGCGGTGGGGCGGGTTGTTGTTCAGCCTAAGTTGTCCTTTTATCCTGTCCGTGGGGTGGTTGGTCCGCCGCACTATCCCGACCTCCTGGTGGTCGGTCCGCATTGCGTGAGGGAGGTATGGGATCTGGTGCTTCCTCATTGAACTAAGGTAGCAGTCTGGGCTTTGGGTAACCCTTGGTTGGGCGCTTGAGGTCGTATTCTTCGGCTGCTAGGACATCAGTCCACCTGTCAATGAGCAGGTCTTGATCATCTTGGAGCTGCTGCTTCTTCTTCTTCAGGCTTCTTGTAGTGGCTATTAACTGGCACTTGAAGCGCTCCTGCTCGAGGAGTGCCTCAGGCACGATGAAGTCCTCATTGTCGAGGCTCTCATCATCCTCGAAGACTGGACGATAATTATCATCAACTAGATCATTGGGCATGGCCTGTTTATCAGGGTTATCTTGCCCGTTGTCTTGTTCCTCCTGTTCGGATGCAGCCCCGACAGGGTCTTCATTGTTTTCGGCGTCGCCCGGAGTACTATTTTCTCTGGTGCCAGTGTCATCATCTTTTGAACGATGAGGCTTAGAGCGGCGCTTAGGGCGCCGGCGCTTGGACTGTGTCTCATAAGGTTTATTCGCAACTGGATCTTCTTTGTCATCGTCGCTAGCTTTTTTAGGTGTGTCGACCATGTAGACATCGTACGAAGAGGTGGCCGTCCAACGTCTAGTAAATGGCGGGTCTTTGCCTTGCTCCTGGTCAGCATCGTCGTCCATACTGTCGATGTCTTCGGAGTCGTAATCAATCACGTCAGTTAAGTCATCGACAGTGGCTATGAAGTGGGTGGCGGGTGGGAAGCAAAATTTCCCATCATCAGCCTCTGGCTCGAACCGAACATAGTTCGGCTGTGAGTCCTTCTCCAAGGACAAGTTCTTTAAAGAGCTTAGCACATCACCCAAAGTGAGTGCTGGAACATGTCTGCGGCGCTAAATTTCAAAATCGATAACCGATCCACCTCAGTGTCCGCAGGCGTACCCGGTCCGGGGCTTATAGCCAGAGACGAGTCCAAAGTTCCATTGATGCAAATATTGCAGGGTGCCGAGTCCGTGTGCAGCTCCAACACCGCGGACTATGTGGCCTCGGATGGCATGATCTGCTCCGGTTCTAAGGCCGTTGCAGCAATAGGGACCATCTCCTGGATGTGATCCAATGATAGATTTATGTCATGTTCATCGGGGCGAGGGGGAGCGATCGCTGCGGTCTCAAATCCATTGAAGATCAAGTCTCCACGGATATCCGCAACATAGTTCAGGCTTCCAAATCTGACCCGGTGGCTAGGGTCGTAGCTATCGATCTACTCTAGATGGCCAAGCGAGTTGGCCCACAGTACGAAGCTGCCGAACATGAAAATCTGTCCGGGGAGGAAGGTTTCTCCTTGGACAGCGTCACTATAAACGATTGAAGGGGCCATCGAACATTTCGTTGACGGCATAGTGGAACTCTCAATGAAAGCACCAATGTCAGTGTCAAAACCAGCAGATCTCGGGTAGGGGGTCCCGAATTGTGCGTCTCGGATCGATGGTAACAGGAGACGGGGGACACAATGTTTACCCAGGTTCGAGCCCTCTCTATGGAGGTAATATCCTACATCCTACTTGATTGATTTTGATGAATATGAGTGTTACAAGAGTTGATCTACCACAAGATCGTAATGGCTAAACCCTAGAAGCCTAGCCTGTATGACTATCGTAATGAATATATCCTTTCTGGACTAACCCCTCCGGTTTATATAGGCGCCGGGGGGATCTAGGGTTTACATAGAGTCGGCTACATAAGAAGGGATCTTCATTTTCGGTCGCCAAGCTTGCCTTCCATGCCAAGGAGAGTCCAATCCGGACACGGGTACAGTCTTCGGCCTTCATGTCTTTACAGCCCATCAGTTCGGCCCATGGATAACAGGCCAGACACCCGAGGACCCCTTAGTCCAGGACTCCCTCACAAGACTGCTTAGACGGCGAGGCGGTGACTCGGTATGGCAGCGACGAATGGCGGGCGACGGCGAGGCAGCCCGGCGGCCCAAGACGCGGGCCATGGCAGAAGCAAGCTGGCAGAGGTGAACCGTAGCGGCGATTCCAGCAGGCGGAGGCGGAATCGGACCCAATCCATATCCGGGTTCTCCTCTGATTTGTTGTTGGTTTGACTTTTCTTCTTGTGCTGATGGATCAATGGATGGATTACTTTATACGAACAGCCACCGCAGAGTATTACTATCGTAGTATTGCTTCCATGAGAACAGTAGCATCATCAAAGTAGTATATCACTTTACGAAACCACCTTGGGGTCTTGACCCTTGCCTGCACACGCGCTGGTTGATTGATCGGATTCGACGGATCATTTTGTATCGGGGGCGCACAGCAGAACTCTAAACCCTAATTTTTCTTGAACTCAAAACTCAAAATATCAAATTTAATTAACCCGGCCGCAGATCTGCCCCATATTGTTGCTCCATGCTAGTTCTTCTTGATCCGTAAATCGTGAGCTTCTCGATCCCTAAAGAGCTCCCTTCAAGAACTCAACACCACTGTGCGCAAGCCCCACGATGGATGCCAACTGTCATGGAATTGTCATGACAGATGTCCTTAGTGTGAGGACTTAGTCATGAGGCCAACGCATCTATGTGGTAGCTTGAGAGGGGTTGGTCGGAACCGAGAGACGTGAGGTTTTACCCAGGTTCGGCCCCTCATGGTGGAGGTAAAAGCCTACATCCTGCTTCATTGATATTGATGATGATGATCCCGATTACAAGGGTGCTCTATCCCGAGAGCTATAGACTTGTTTGTCTAACCCTAACTTGTGAGACTTATCCAAACCTAAAGTCTAGGGTTTTTTTTAAAAAAACCAAAGTTAAAACAAAAACCAGATCGGACCGGGTTCGGGTTTATACCAGTTGGCAGCGGTTTTCGTCGAAGAACCAGCGACGGCGGTTACTCCCGCGAGGCGAGGCGATGGCGAGCGGCGCTTGGGCGGCGACTTCGACGGCGAGCGGAGGCGGCGGCGTGGGAAGTGAGGCACGGCAGCGGCGGCGAGTGCAAGCGGCAGCGGCGCGGTTCGGGCGACGGCGGCGGCAGCAAGTGCGGCGGTGGCGCGAGGCGAGGGCAGCGGGCTGCAGGTCCAGCGGCGGCGGACTGGGGTCCAGGGGGGCGGGATTTATAGGGGAGGGGGCGGAGGAGACGTGGAGGAGGGGCAAGGGGAGGCGTGCCCGGCCGGGACTCGACGGCGACGGCGGAGTCGGCCACGCTCGGGACTTCGTCCCGAGCTTGAAGACGGGGCGGTTGGAAGGTGGGCCGCGGCCTGGCGAGATGCTGGGCCGGCGCAGTCGGCGAGGCTGAATAGTTTTTTTTAACTTTTTTTTAACACAGACAAACAAAAAGAAATAAAACAAAAGAAATACAAATAGTAAATAGGCATATAATATATCAAAATTTTCAGAAAAAGATTTTCTACGACATGAACATTTTTCTAGAGTCAAATAAAATTCGTACAAATTCAGGTAAAACAAAGAGTGCTACTGGTCTATTAAAATCCAATAAAAGTCATTTTAAAAATACCAAAATGATTTCAAATAAAATTTTCTCCAATTTTCTAATATAGGGAATCATGTTACCCTATTTTCCATATATTTATTTTTGGAGAAAAATAATTTGCATAAAACTCAAACAATTCCAAATAAAAAAATAATTTCTAAAGGACTTTGAATTTGATCCTTGAAACTCCCAACTCATATTTCATAATTTGAAGAAGTCATTTTATCTCCTCTCGTGAAAATCATTGAGTTGCTTAAAGTTTCTGAATTGGAAATATTTTCAAAATGAAATTCAAATGTTTTCAAAAACCCTTGTCATTTTAAATAAATGGAAGAAGTCATGTCATCTTCTCTCGAGGGTTTTGTATTTGAAAAGAATTTGAATTCACGGAGATCAAAATGCAAAATGAAAGTTTGGGAAAGTCCTTTTATTCCCTCTCATTTAACTTTCAAAAAGTTTCGAATTTCACTCACTTTTAGTCAATCAATCAAACAGTCAATCAAATCTATATATAACATTCCAAAATTTAGAATTTTGGGATGTTACACCTTCCACGGCCTCCCCATACGGCGACCACAGCTCATGTTGCTGGCCGTACAGAAGGGGGCACCCCACTGTGCAGTCCCCACCATGGCAGCAGGCGCGGGAGGTGCGGAATCAATAGCATGACGATGTCTCGATGGCCTCTTCCAACCCCCAAGCATGTCCAGGCTAACGGCGAACCCCGGAGGAACGACAGATGGGAGGCGCATGCATCGTCATCGAGCGACACTGCGATGACCATCGTCGGACCGGTGGGTGCAATGGCCCCGGCGCCGTCGAGCCTGTGCTTGAGGATGGCAAGTCCGCTGGCCATCCACTCGCACGTTCAAGCCAGAGATACCTGAGAAGTACGACGGGGGGCTGAACCCGACAGAATTCTTGAGCATCTACACCGTCACCGTTCAAGCTGCCGGGGGAAGAGATGGGAAGGTGTTCGCCAACTACTTCCCTTTGGCACTCAAGTCCAATGTGAGGTCTTGGCTGATGCACATGCCAGAGAACTCCGTTTCATCATGGGCTGACTTGTTCCATGTGTTCATTGGCGCCTTCATGAGCGGCCACCAAGAACCAGGACGGCCCAGCGACTTGCAGCTTCTCCAGCAAAAAGAAGGAGAGAATCTACGGAAGTATTTGCATAGATTAGGACGAGTCCACAGGAATATCCCAGATATCCACCCGGCAGCTATGATAGTTGCCTTCCAATCCAATGTGCGCAACTGCGGGATACGTTCCAAGATGAACATGAAGTTGCCCAAGACGGTGAAGGAGCTTTACACCTTGGTGGACAAGTGTGCTCAAGTGGAGGAAGGGAGGAAACTCCCTGGAGAGGAGGATTGCGTCGACATCGACTCAGAGGATGACGATGAATCTACCAGTCAGAAGAACAAGAACAATAAGCGCAACAAGAGGCACAAGGATAATGCAGTGATGACCGTCAAAGGATTGGGCACACCTAGTACCGGCAAGAAGGCTAAGGCCGAAGCCCCCGGCAAGGAAGTTGCCGCGTGCACTGACTGTCGGGAAGCTGGGGCTGCCGAGAAAGCTGGGAAAGGCAATGGGCCGTACTGCAAGATCCATCGGACCAAAGGCCATGATCTCCAAGAGTTTCATCAGGTTGAGGAACTAATCAAGAGGCAAAGGGATGAATATGAGAAGCGTGACAAACAAAAAGGTCAGAATGGCACTGGCGGGAAGGGCCGGGTGGTGAAGCAAATCGCCCTGGCAAGGCTTTTCAGAACCAAGTAAAGCTCGCTAGGGGCCGCGAGAAGGAAGTTTGGAATGATGAAAGTGATGGAGGGGATGAAGTGGAAACTAGCGAGAAGGAATTCCATAAGGCTACTAATGCCCTACGCATTGACGGGGGTGCATCTTTGCACTCCTCTCACTGCCAGCTTAAACGGTGGGCACGTGAGGTCAATGTCGTGGAGCCGACGGTAGAGTCTTGGAAGCCACTCAAATGGTCATTATATTTGACGAATAGGACCATCCTGACCACACCACTGCGGTAGGATGTTTGCCGTTGTTGGTCTCTTCAACAATTCGCAACCTCAAAGTCACAAAGATGTTGGTTGACGGCAGGGCCGGGTTGAATCTGATTTCCCCAAAGGTTATCAGCAAGCTTCAAATAGCAGAGGAAGAATTAAAGGTCACAGGCACGTTTCAAGGAATCAATCATGGCAGGAGTCGTCCTAAGGGAAAGATCACGTTGCGGTGACATTTGGGGGAGAATTGAACTACCGGACCGAGAAGGTTGTGTTTGATGTGGTCGACCTCCCCCTACCGTACAATGGGATTCTTGGACGCCCAGCCTTGGCAAAGTTCATGGCATCCCACTATGTCTACAACACTCGAAAGATGTCAGGGCCGGTGGGAGTCATTTCCATTCTGTCAGATGAGAACGACGCAATAATTTGCGTGGATAAGATGTATCGGGACGCAGTCGCGGCAGAGGCAGCGGCAGCAGCAGTTCCCGCTAAGGAAAACAAAGGAAAGAAGAAGGATAGCGGGGACACCGGCAAGGAATACGGTAAGTGTACAGATACGTCTCCATCGTATCTACTTTTTCAAACTCTTTTGCCCTTGTTTTGGACTCTAATTTGCATGATTTGAATGGAACTAACCCGGACTGACGCTGTTTTCAGCAAAATTTCCATGGTGTTATTTTTATGCAGAATAAAAAGTTCTCGAACTGACCTAAAAATTCATGTAGATAACTTTTGGAATTAATAAAAAACATTGGTAAAAGAATCAGTAGCAGGGGGCCCACACCCTAGCCATAAGGGTGGGGGCGCGCCCACCCCCTGGCCCGCGCCTTCCGACCTTGTGCGCCCCCTGGACCTCCACCGACCTCATCTCCAACTCCATATATTCACTTTCGAGGAGAAAAAATTAGACAGAAGGATTCATCACGTTTAACGATACGGAACCGCCGCCAAGCCCTGTTCTTCCTCGAGAGGGCAAATCTGGAGTACGTTCGGGGCTTCGGAGAGGGGAATCTGTCGCCATCGTCATCATCAACCATCCTCCATCACTAATTTCATGATGCTCACTACCGTGCATGAGTAATTCCATCATAGGCTTGTTGGACCATGATGGGTTGGATGAGATTTACCATGAAGTCGAGTTAGTTTTGTTAGGGTTTGATCCCTAGTATCCACTATGTTCTAAGATTGATGTTGCTATGACTTTGCTATGCTTAATGCTTGTCACTAGGGCCCGAGTGCCATGATTCCAGATCTGAACCTCTTATGTTTTCAAGAATATATTTGTGTTCTTGATCTGATATTGCAAGTTATAGTCACCTACTACATGTTATGATCCGTCAACCCCGGAGTGACAACAGTCGGGACCACTCCCGATGATGACCGCAGTTTGAGGAGTTCATGTATTCACTAAGTGTTAATGCTTTGGTCTGGTACTCTATTAAAAGGAGGCCTTAATATCCCTTAGTTTCCAATAGGACCCCGCTGCCACGGGAGGGTAGGACAAAAGATGCCATGCAAGTTCTTTTCCATAAGCACGTATGACTATATTCGGAATACATGCCAACATTATATTGATGAATTGGAGCTAGTTCTGTATCACCTATGTTATAACTGTTGCATGTTGAATGCCATCCGACGTAATCATCCATGATGGATCCATTGCCTACGAGCTTTTCACATATTGATCTTCGCTCCGTTACTTTTCCCTTGCCACTGTTACGATTGCTACAATACTTCTACTATCACTTTTGCCTCCGTTACTATTACTTCCATACTACTTTGCTACTAAATACTTTGCTGTAGATATTAAGTCTTTCAGGTGTGGTTGAATGATAACTCGGCTGCTGATACTTGAGAATATTCTTTGGCTCCCCTTGTTTCGAATCAATAAATTTGGGTTGAATACTCTACCCTCGAAAACTGTTGTGATCCCCTATACTTGTGGGTTATCAAGACATTTTTCTAGCGCCGTTGCCGGGGAGCATAGCTCTATTCTTTGAGTCACTTGGGATTTATTTTTGTTGATCACTATGAGGAACTTGAAAGATCAAAGAACCAAGATTTTCCCCTCAACTACAAGGGGAGGTAAGGAACTGCCATCTAGCTCTGCACTTGATTCTCCTTCTGTTTTGAGTAAACTTGCAACACCTACACCTGCTATTGATTCCGATATGTTGCATGTTATTGATGATGCCACTTCTGCTATGCATGATGCTTATGATGATACTACTTATGTGCATGATAATATTGTGCCACTAGGTGAATTTCTTGACGAACAACTTGCTAGGGTTAGAGAGAATGAAATTACTAAAACTGATAATATTATTGAAAATGATGATTATGATTCTCCCCCTAGATATGAATTGCCTGTTGTTCCTGAGGGTTATGTTATGGATGAAGAAACTGCTAGAGAATTCTTTGCTTGCAATGATAGAGAGGACCTTAAGAAACTGTTAGCTAAGCTAAAAGAAAAAACCTTGAATGCTAGAATGAAATATGATCCCACTTTTGCTGCTTCACCTATCTTTGTTACTGATAAGGATTATGAATTCTCTGTCGATCCTTAGTTAATTACTTTGGTTGAATCTGATCCTTTTCATGGTTATGAATCTGAAACTATAGTGGCACATCTTACTAAATTAAATGATATAGCCACCCTATTTCCTCATGAGGAAAACATCCGTTGTTATTATATTCTCAAATTGTTTCCTTTCTCATTAAAGGGTGATGCTAAGATATGGTTTAATTAACTTGCTCCTGGTTGTGTGCGTAGTCCCCAGGATATGATTTACTACTTCTCTGTAAAATATTTCCCCGCTCATAAGAAACAAGCTGCCTTAAAGGAAATATTTAATTTTTTGCAAATTGAAGAAGAGAGTCTCCCACAAGCTTGGGGGGGCTTCTCATTACTTAATGCTTTGCCTGATCATCCTCTCAAGAAAAGTGAAATACTTGATATCTTTTATATGGACTACCCGATGCTTCCAGAGACCACCTGGATAGTTGTGTTGGTTGTGTTTTCAGGGAAAGAATTGTTGAGCAAGCTGAATTGCTATTGAATAATATATTGAGTAATGAAAATGATTGGACACTTCCTAGACCAACTCCGAAGAAAAGGGGTATTCTATTTCTCGGTCCTGAAGATATGCAAGAGGAAAAGAAATTTATGAAGGAAAAAGGTATTAAAGCTGAAGATGTTAAGAATCTACCACCTATTGAAGAAATACATGGTATTGATAACCTGACACAGGTAGTAGAGGTAAAATCTCTTTGTAGATTTGATGAAGGTGATATTCCTCATAATAAGTCTGCTAGACAATGCATGGATGAGTTTGATAATTTCATTGTTAAACAAGAGAATTTGAATGCTTATGTTAGTATACAATTGAAAAGTAATGCTTACATGCTTGAAGACTTGGGTGATTATATGAGTAGAATTGTTAATGATCTTAAGCTTTCTTAGTAAACATGCTTCCATGGTTACAACTCAAGTAGAACAAGTACTTAAGGCACAAGATGATTTGCTTAATGAGTTGAATAGTAAGAATAATGATAATGTTGTTAGGGTTATGACTATAGGTGGAGCAGGATTCTCAAAGAATTAATACTGATGCACCTAGTCCTCGTACTAAAAAGAAAAAGAAAACTGATAGGACTTTTTATGCTAGTGAACCTGCTATAGACACACTTGAGAATCCCAATGATATTTCTATTTCTGATGCTGAGACACAATCTGGTAATGAACATGAACCTAGTGCTAATGTTGATAATGATGTTCATGTTGATGCTCAACCTAGTAATGATAATGATGTAGAGATTTAACCTGATGTTGATCTTGATAACCCACAATCAAGGAATCAACGCTATGATAAGAGAGATTTTGTTGCTAGAAAACAAGGTAAAGAAAGAGCACCATGGGTTCAGAGCACCATGGGTTAAGAAGCCCATGCCCTTTCCTCCTAAGCCATCCAAGAAAAAGGATGATGAGGATTTTGAGCGCTTTGCTGAAATGATTAGACCTATCTTTTTGCGTATGCGTTTGACTGATATGCTTAAAATGCCTCCTTATGCTAAGTACATGAAAGAAATTGTTACTAATAAAAGAAAGATACCGGAAGCTAAGATTTCCACCATGCTTGCTAATTATACTTTTAAGAGTGGGATACCAAAGAAACTTGGAGATCCTGGAGTACCAATTATACCATTCTCCATTAAAACAAACTATGTTAAAACTGCTTTATGTGATCTTGGAGACGGTGTTAGTGTTATGCCTTTCTCTTTGTATCATAGACTTGATTTGAATAAGTTGACACCTACTGAAATTTCTTTGCAAATGGCTGATAAATCAACTGCTATACCCATCAGGATTTGTGGGGATGTGCCTGTTGTGATTGCAAATGTTACTATCTTAATAAACTTTGTTATTCTTGATATTCCCGAGGACGACAGTATGTCGATCATCCTTGGTAGACCATTTTTAAATACCGCAGGGGCTGTTACTGACTGCAACAAAGGCAATGTCACTTTTCATGTTAATGGTAATGAGCATACGGTACACTTTCTGAAGGAACAACCTCAAGTTCATAGTATCAATTCTATTGGAAAATTTTCAACTATTACTATCGGAGGTTTTGAATTCCCTCTTCCTACTATTAAAAAGAAATATGATATTCTTATTATTGGGGACATGCATATCCCTATTGAGGTAACCTAATGTTATTTGAAAGTACTCCGGTTTCATGTCACTCGAAAGAAGTTTATTAATATGACTTGATCAACCTTGTTAATGGATTCCTTTTGATGAGCATGAGATGGATGAATTTAGAAAGCACAACTCTCTGTACCCATCTTTTACTTTCTGTTATTTAGTTTAAATAAAGCAAAAATAGTATTTTATGTCTGTTTTCTGAATTATCCATGCAATAAAAGAATGTCCCGAAAATAAAAGTTCTCCAAATGCCCTGAAAATTTAATATGATTTTTTTATAATATTTAAGAATTACTGGTGCAAAGAACACACCAGGGGGGCTCACCAGCTGTCCACAAGGGTGGAGGGCGTGCCCCCTAACCTTGTGGGCCCCATGTAGCCCCCCTCCACTTATTCCAGCACCCATCCACTCCTTCCTCCAGAAAAATCACTCCATTGCTCAAACTCGTGTTCTTGCTCATCTTGCTGCCATTTTCGATCTCCTTGCTCAAAGCCCCATTCACAAAACTACTTTGGGGGATTGATCTTCGGTATGTGACTCCTCCAATGGTCCAATTAGTTTTAGTTCTAGTGCTTTATTTATTGCAAATTTTTGCTGCTTTGGTGACCCTGTTCTTCAGCTTGCATGTCAAAATTTATATGGTCCAAAGTAGTTTTGATGCATGATATAGCTATCAATCTTGAGCTTGTAGGAGTAGTTGCTATCAATCTTGTTGAGTTTTATTCACTTTTATTTTTAGTCACTAAAAATTTCAGAGGAAGAGAAATGTCTAGGAAAATGTACCAAGGTGGTTCTTCATGGAAGCAAGGACCCAGGCCTGTGATTCATGAGAAGGACCTTGAACCGCCAAGGAAAGCTCAAGTGAAGTCGTGTGAATGGCCGTCGGATGAATTTATGGATTGTGCAGGTTTTAAGGATGAATTCTATGCATACATACAAAATGCCGACCTCATGGATTTCTTATCAGACCAATGCTTACGGTATTATTATCTCACTAATTCCTTTGTGCGGAGGTTTGAGCTTTCATCCAAGCGCAATACTCATACTGTCCTATTTGATCTTTACGATGAATCTTATACCATGGACCTAGAAGACTTTTGTAATGCATGTAAAATTCCGCAATGGGGTAGTCTTAGTGAGCCTCACAAATCTGAATATAATTATTTCCTTGCTAGTATCACTGTTGGAGAAACTAGAAATATCACACAAGCAACCGTAGGGAGCATTCACTTTCCTGCCATACATTATTTTGCTCTCTTTATCGGTAGGTGTATTAATGGTAAACATGAGCTTTGCCATGTTTGCATCCCAGATCTTAGTATCCTCGAGTGTGCGGTGTTAGGTGATAAACGATATAATTTGGGAGCCAGTATTGCTAGGAGGTTACACCTTAATTCTAAAGATGGAGATTTATTTGGTGGGATTTATGAAACTTGTTTAGCTAATTATTTGAATGTACCTATTAGAAGTTATGATATTGAGTTGCCACCTGTTTTTCTGGATTATGAGGCTATGGTACGCCACCAGTTTCTTAAGAGGAACGAACAGATCCTCCAGTACAGACTAACCTTTGATAGACAGTGTGTCATCCTTGTTACTCTTCCTGCTCCTACTTTCTTTAACTTTCAGGCAAAGGGATGATATTTTATAACTAGAGAGGAGGCAGACGAGTATGAGAGAATAGCGGAGGCTGCTCGCCTCCATGTTGCAGTCCTTCAGGCAATAGTAGATGCGTCTCAGTACAACCCGAACTACAACTTTGGATATCCACTAGGCCAGTGGCCTTAGACCAACTTAAGCTTTGAAAGGGTGATGGCTCTCCTCTCCCACCTCCTCCCATCCTCCCACCTCTCCACCACCAACAATGGCGATCTCTAACTCTGCCCACAATGGATGGCCTACTACATTGGGATTTTGCTCCGGGCCTTGCCCTTGCAGACCAGGTGAGACGCAGGTTTGGATCAACAGTTCATTTCCCCCCTTCTCGGGATTCCAAGGAATTCTTTTTGGTGGTCACGTTCTCCTCACCCTCGTTCCCTCTTTCTGTGGAATTGGTTGGCATTGCTTTACAGTGTTTTCTTGGGGGTTTATGCTCCGGATTTAAAGTTGCTAAGATCAAGGATCGATCATTCAGATTCTCTATGGCTAACAATAAGGTTGGGAATTTCATCTATGGATTGAAATATTGTATTTGGACGGATTTTATTTGTCATTTCCATCTTTACAATGGCCGTTATGCTAGAGCTCCTACCTCTGCCTCCTGCTGGCATGCAGATCAAGAACTTTTGGACATTGCTACTAGGTCCCCTATGGAGATCAAAACTCGTCTGTGCTCTCCACTAGAGAACACTTCCTCGGGATCCATGTCGGCTCATGCGCTAAGAAAATTTCAAATTGCTCCAATTGATCAGATGGAATTCTCGAACAAGAACTCTCATGAAGCTTCATCTTCTCATTCACTTGATCATCACTCAAAAATTGATGAGTGTTCCTTGATTCAGCCAAGTTTGAATTCCTCATTGTTACAGGCAAAGGGTTCAAATATTCGGTTAATGAAGCATTTTCTCGGTCAGGAGAAATTTGAGGAAAATCAAGCTGTGGATTTTATTCACCTGGGCAGCTTTAAATGCTCACTTAAGGCCCAATATTCCCCAATGCCCCAATGTTTCCTAACATTAGCGATCAAATACGCGCCCCCACATTTGAACTGGCCTCCTATGCTCAGCACTCAACATAAGGCCGACCTGGCCAAGGCCCACTACTCCAAGGAGGAAATTTTGGATCTAGCCACTAATTGGGCTTCGCTTTGCTCTAAATGGAGAAAATGAGGATCATTGACTTAAATTGGAATTGATACCTAGACTACTTGGTTCTAGCTTGCCACCCCAGAAGGCAACGTATACACAAGTATAGACTATAGGTAACACTGTAGGGTACAGCCTTGGGTAGTCTTAGGGTTTTCCAAGATATGATATGATCGGGTTATTTATTAGAATTGGAAATAGCTAGACGAATAAGTAGGCTTTAAAAGGACGAATAAAGTAGGCCTTCTAACTCAAAGTACTCCAGCTTAAGGAAAGACATGCAACATTGGTGATCAACGTATGGAATTTCCGCTATTCCGTTCCAGGAAAACACTTGTTTTTCACGTTTTTCCTTCGCTGTTCTTTCCTGGATTTTTTGTTGATGATTCTTCCCCTTAAAAAAAGCTTTTCCCTATAAAAATATGTGGCCCTTTTCTTTCCCGAAAAGGCATTCATTGTTTGTTCTGTGCCAGGAACCAGATTTGAACTGGTGACACGAGGATTTTCAATCCTCTGCTCTACCAACTGAGCTATCCTAACTATTTATTGTGCATCATCCTAGTAGAGTACTTGTATCAATGTCAATTAAAGGGACTAAAAAGAAAAAAGTATTCTCAAATTGGACTTAGTAAATATCAGGATAATGATATGGATTGTGAATGACTTACTTAATAATAGGGATTACTTGCCTATACTATAATATGTTCATTTGTATGAATGGGATAAGATCCAAAGAAGTCAGTTTGGATCCGTTTGTGAAAGAGTAGAATAAGAAAGATAGTGAATCTTGTTTGAACCATTAATGAAAAATAGAGGTTGGTACAATAGTTAGGAAGTAAAATGGGCTTTTTATTGGGGATAGAGGGACTTGACTTGAACCCTCACGATTTAGAAAGTCGACGGATTTTCCTCTTACTAGAAGTTTCATTGTGGTCGGTAACATTGGTGAATTAACAGAAACGGAAAGAGAGGGATTCGAACCCTCGGTAAACAAAAGCCTACATAGCAGTTCCAATGCTACGCCTTGAACCACTCGGCCATCTCTCCTACATAATCTTATTATTGACCAGAAACTGAGTGAATAGCGAGTTTTCATATCACTAAAGTACAGGTACAACCGATCACAGGTTCCATAGGGAGTTTGACTTCCTTTCCAATTTCATATTTCTCAACAACAACTTCTCTCATCCCCACGGATCTATTCAAAATTCTGGAATCGTCCCATGTTTCTATTTCGATTGTATGGCGTGGCGTATACACGTTATGCAAACAGAACGTATGGTTACTTTACTCTATTTTCTCATGGCTTGTTAAACCTTTATTTTTTTCTTTTTGGATCATAACCAAATAAAAACTTCTAGGATGGGGAAGTTGCCGCTAATCTAGTCTGTGCTTCCAGTATTAAAAAGAAACCAGAAGGGACCCATTGTTTCTGTGCAAGTCAAACAATGATGGAAAAGCATCCAGTATGTAGTCGACATATGCCAACAACCCAAATGCACATATGTTAGTTAGAATCGAATTAGTCTGTTTTTTTGCTATTTCGTACTGTATAATTCCTTTGTTTATGGGATCATTTTCCCCAAGGGTTTCCAATCAATGGGGCGTAGTATAGGTAGTTAGAGAGTGTAGGCTCCCCTAGCTTGAATTCTTTTTACCCATTCTTTGAGAGTGATAGGTTTGATTTTTCCGTACCGTAATAGAAGAGCTCAGAAGAAAGACCTAATTATATAAAAACACGACCATTCAAGCTAAAGATCAGAGGATCCGTAGTAGGACACTCATAGACTTGCCGGGAAATAGAAAATTTGGAATTGGCTTTTCTTTTGCGCTAAAAAACTTGAGGCCTTTTCCCTTATTATATGGCATATCCAGACTTTAATAACCTAGTGCCTGATCGATTGAAAGCAATATTTACTGTCAGATAGAGAGATGCTGATAGGAAAAAGGATGGTATTTACTTATTCTCAAGAATATATAGAAAGGGAAAAGCTTAATAGCCACTATTGATCCCCTGAACAGAGCACATGATTCGGGATCAGGTGCGATGTGAAGAGGTAGCCTAGCCTTTATGAAAGTCAATTGGGAAGTGGAAAGGCAAAACCATTAGTTTAAGTTCCCGGCTTTAGTCCTCTGTGAAGTTCAGTCAACCATTTGAGTCAATTTGGAGTAAATAGTAAGACTTCGGATCGCACCATTCATAATGTTGCATCTCAATACTTGGCATCTTTTTCCCACTGCTGGCTCAGAAATTCGCATTGGTTTCATCGGAATTCATTTATTTCGTTCATTAATTCATTCTGATAGCTACGCAGAGGTCTTCCCTTACGACTCCCGTGCTTAATACGAAAAGCGGTTCTTGTGTGAAAAGTGCCAACTGACTATCTCCTTATTTTCTGATTGTTCTTCTGATAGGAATATTCCCTTGATCAGCTAACCTGGCCCAAGCATAACAATAGTGCATTTCCCCTTGATGGTACGATTTACATATCTTCTACCTCTGCTACTTATGTTCAGGAAGGTTAGTTTAGGCACTCCATCCCTGAGGGCTGCATCAGCTTATCTTTCTAGAAATCCCAGCTATAAGCTAGATCGGTATAAATAGGGCATTAAGCAGCAATAACAGAGATAGCATCCATGAGTTTTTTAATCCATCCTTTAGCATCGCCTGACTCGGACAAGGTGTTTCCTTCCTTCGCAATACCCGGCCAGGGCAATGTAGCTATCCCAATAAGATATGAAAGCTGGGCCACACCTGAGCAAGGAACTTATACATAGAAGTAACAGTAAATGTGCAAGATTTGGAATATGTGTTACATAGAAGTAACAGTAAATTTCTTCATGATTCGGCCATGTTCGTATCAGTTTATCCTCGAGGACGTGCTATTCTGTTGTTGTATGTTGATGATATCAAACTGACTGGTGATTACTCCGTTACCATATCGCTGATCAAGTGTCGCCTTCATCAATTATTTGCTATGAAGGCGCTGACGCGCCCTAAGCCTTTTCTTGGCTTGGAGGTCGCACGTTCTCCTCGTGGATATTTGGTATCTCAGATCAAATAACGTCATGCCTTGATCACTCGAGCTCAACTCAATGATGAGAAGACTGTTGACACTCCCTTGGAGCTTTACGTTAAACTCCGTCCGGCTGATGGCTCACCATTATCTGATCTGACGCAGTACAGACAGTAGGTCGGCAGTTTGGTTTATCTGACGATCTCTTGCCCAGATGGCTTTTCCTAAGAAAGTCAGCCTTTCATGGCTGCCCCCCGGTCAGTTCACTTTGCAGCAGTTCATCGGATTCTTAGATATATTCGAGGTACCTTTTCTCGAGCCATCCTATTTTCCGTCATCGCCTTCTTTAGAGTTGCATGCAACTACTGATGCCGATTGGGCCTTCAGATAGGTGCTCAACTACAGGCTTATCTATTTTATGGGGATACGAGACACTATCTTGGATGAGATAAAAGCAATAGACAGTTGCTCCTTCCACTGCCGAAACGGAGTACCGTGCCATGGCACACTACTAGATAGATTGTATGGCTCCGTTGGTGACTTTCTGATCGCGGGTTTCATTTGAAAAACCCCAACGCCATTCATCTTGCGTCAAATCCGGTCTTTCATGCAAGAGTTTCATTTTTGGCCGCTACTACGTTCGTCGAAAACTTCTTGATGGCACCATCATCTCATTACCTTATTTTTTTCCTTCGACTTCGGCTATGACCAATGCCCCACCTAGCTGAATAGGCGTAACAAAGCTACCTGGAAAAGGCAAGGTGCACCTTAGATTGAAATCGGCAAATTGCGTTTTGCCAGATGGATTCTTTAGAAAGATTCCCGGATAAAGTTTAGTATAATATTTAGTTATAATCTAAATAAACGCGCATACATGGGCGGGCAGGGGGCTCCACTACTTCTTCATTCAGGGGGGGCTAGCCTCATGACTTTCCACTGGGCGAGGGGTGCACCTAACCCACCTACTCACTCATCAATTACGGTGTTCAGCTGACTTGCACAGAAAGACCCCTATTGTTTAGTAATTTGGCGCCCCATCTTTTGATTGACTGTTGTCAACTAATCTTTTCAATGTTCAATTCTACTCTATGTTAGAACATTTCTGTGAATGCTATTTTGATCTAAGTGGTCCTATTCTCTGTCCCGTGCTAGGAAGCATTAATCCTCTTTTCATTCCAAATTCTTCAATAAGACCGATACGATTGATTGGTCTGTGCATTTCTCTTATTACTTTTTTGTATCCCCCTGTTCCTCGGATACAATTCGATCCTTCTACAGCCAAATCTCAATTTGTGGAAAGCCTTCGATGGTTTCCTTATGAAAACATCCATTTGTATATGGGTATAGACGGTCTTTCATTATTCTTCATGATATTGACCACATTTCTGATCCCTATTTGCATTTCAGTGGGTTGGTCTGGTATGAGAAGTTTTGGGAAAGAGTATATTACAGCATTTCTAATTCGTGAATTTCTAATGATCGCCGTGTCCTGCATGCTGGATCCTCTACTATTCTATGTTCTTTCGGAAAGCGTGCCAATCCCTATGTTGTGTGGAGCTGAGCATCTTCTATTCGCTGGGATCAAGCTTTTCCTCTGCAGGGGCCTTGTGCAGTAAACCCCCTACGGGCGGTCCCCCGTCTTCGTAAAGTAGTAAAGGTCCCCGCGAAGCTTTCGGGAAGAGGGGTAGTCTTGTGCGTAAGCATAGCATTTCTGGTCGAACCACCGAACCACACATCTTTTTTGGTGGGAGGGTACTCCGAGTAGTGGGTACCTCGTAGGACCTCGACCCGCCTACTCAGGTCTTGTATGGATATGCAGGAAGGGGTGCTCTTAGGTGTGTGTAGGGGGTGTGTTTGTTCGCGAGAATGAATTCCTCGTCAAGTCAGGGGGTGTGGACACACTTGCGCGAATTCGGGTAACGGCTACAAGGGATAAAAATAAAGGAAACTGTACCCGACTAGGGATGGACGTAAACTCGTAAGCTACCGAGGGTAGGGATAATCGTCCAGGTCTTATTTAAAAAAAGCCGCCCCGCCACTGCAGGCAGGTTAGTTCCTCTGTCGTTGCCGGAGAGTTCTTGGCGAAGAGACCTTAGGATAAGTTGCTAAAACAAACGGAGGGGAGGATTGACCCGTTCAGTAGAATTCCGAAGAAAGACTATTGGCAGCAGGTGGAGACATTTCTTTGGCCCCCTTCCAAATAAATGCGGGCAGGGTAGAGCTCGGCAGGGGGTTCAAGAATAGGGTAGGGTTTTTGACGGTCGGGTCCCCTACCACTAGTCCGGCTAGCCTTCTTTCGGGCAGGAAGCAGGCCTAAACGACGGGCGGGCATCTCCCGCTACGCAAGCAGCATTGTTCGCCACCACCCGAGAAGCAAAAGATTCGAGAGTCAAGGCGGAAAAGACAAGCATAGTGGTCTAATGACAAGGGCCGACGACGGAAGCTCGGGACGGAGCCGTATGATGCGGAAGTCTCACGTACGGTTCCCTGAGAAGGGAGTGGCTACCCACTGGAGCTTCGACCAACTACCACCGGTCAATTCCGCTTTGGGGCCACCCCTGACTCTACCATCATTATAGGGGTATGGGGTTCGAGACAAAGAAAGATCAAGGCAGCATATCAGTTTTTCCTATATACTTTACTGGGATCCGTTTTTATGCTATTAGCTATTCTGTTGATTCTTCTCCAAACAGGAACCATCGATTTACAAATTTTATTAACCACTGAATTTAGTGAGCGGCGCCAAATCCTTCTATGGATTGCTTTTTTCGCCTCTTTTGCCGTCAAAGTGCCTATGGTACCAGTTCATATTTGGTTACCCGAAGCCCATGTAGAGGCACCTATGGCTGGATCCGTCATCTTGGATGGAATTCTTTTAAAATTGGGAACCTACAGGTTTTTAAGATTTTCAATACCCATGTTTCCCGAAGCGACACTTTGTTTCACTCCTTTCATTTATACTCTAAGCGCGATTGCTATAATATATACTTCCTTGACCACTTTAAGACAGATCGATCTTAAGAAGATCATTGCCTACTCCTCAGTAGCCCATATGAATTTGGTGACTATTGGTATGTTTAGTCGGGCGGCGGCCGTTAGGTCACCTATTTTGAGTTATGGACACACAAGCAAGGCCAAAACATGTGTGCCGGGCGTGCGACCCATCAACCTACTAGCAATAGGGGAGAAAACTTAGCATGTCGCAACAAAAGCGTCGATTCGAGGTGTCAGCAAAACACCATCGTCTGTTCCTAAAACAAAACCCCTTAGCGCCCCGGGACGGGAGTGGGGGACGGCCCTACGCAGACAGCAGCAGCACCGGCTCTATGAAGTCCGAATCGAATCTTTCGGTTGGATTTCCCGTGAATAAGAATTGTTGGGCGCGGCGAAGCGAGCGCTTCTAGCTGTTTCGCTTGCTTCTTTCTTATTGTGGTGGCTATTATGGCGTGGCTGAAATGAACGAAAAGCGAGATGATTCAAATCGATTGATAGATGGCCTGATCTGTTCTGATAGATTGAAAGGTTTTCTATCAATAATAAGGGTTGACCTCTTTCTATCTATTGATGATACAAGATATCTATCTATTCTGGATCCATCAGAAAGAAATCGATATGTATCTGATTTTTTCTACATCGTATGTAGAGCGCCCAACCGTTTGGCCAGCTCAGTTCTATTATCCATCGGTCCAATGCACTGGCTCATCTCATGGAGGGAAAAAGCAATTGTAGTTAGTTGTCTTGTTGTTCGCCGCCTCGACACATTCCCCGGCATCGTCCCACACAGAAAGAAAGAGCATGGAGCCCCGGCCCGACCTGTAAGTCCGCTAACGTAAAGCGAGGAGTTGAGGCTGAACTAGCGAACCGAAGTCACTTTCGTAACCATACTTCCTACAGCTAACACGTGTCCAGTCCAGCGGGAACGCGAAGCGCAAACGAACGTGAGCTGCTATACCGAATCCCCCGCTGGCCATCGGGGACCTAGTGGTAAGGCCATGATCCGCAGGGGAAGGGATCACTCATTCTTCTATTGGGGACAGGTGCACGAACGACAACTCCAAACGTCAGACATCCGCCGCCTATACCTACCGTTTAGGTGGCACCAGCGAGATCCAGCTAAGGTAAGGAACTTCGTGTCGCGGCTGCTCCACTCCGCTGCGGTCTTTTGAACTGAACTTCATTGCCTTCCTGCGCGCGAAACGAATGGGCGCTGTGTCGTGGGTCAGTTTTGGGGCGGGGGGCAGAGAGAGACCAGAAGAATGATTCATTTGGATCGACGAGCCATTTCACGAATCAATAGAATGTCTCTCTATCCATATTTATTCTATCTTTATATGACGGGCCATAAAAAAAGAAGTATTTTTTATGGCATGCGGGATGATCGCGCCTAGTAGCCACATATTAGCTGCGCTCAATATGCGGGATTTCCGTTGGATCAGATCTTTCGCTTTGACGAATTTGGACCTAGCGAAAAGGACTCTAAGCCTTCGCGCAAACAAGCAAAGTAGAAGCAAGACGAGGAAGCGGAGCTGTCATAGAAGCAGTAGCTTCTCCCGACAATATACAATACAACAGTAGCGACCATGAATAAAAAAGCCCCTTGTTTAACGAGTTCGCTGCTTTTCCCAGGCCGGAGAAGGGCAACTACTTATTGATTGATCGCCTTTCTTTGATATGTGTTCAATTTAGTACAATACAAACTAAAACTAGATCAAAGCGGAAGGGCCACTCACTATAGAAGCTATAACTAGAAAAGCCCTAGCCAATAGGTTAGTAGTCGGCCAAACCCCCATGCTCACGACATGTTCTTGATATTGATTGAGTTGGAGGGAGTCAGAGACTACCACGGAATCCTTCCATAGTCACCCCGGTGACCTTCGTCACCAAAGCGTCACGACAGTTTCCAAGACCCCTCATATAATCTCCAGTGGGGATCAGTCGGAGCACGTAGGAATGCCGACCACTACATAAGCCGCTGGCAGAGAAAGCTCGAAGAGCTTCCCTTCATTCGCTTCGCGGGAGTCGCACACAGCACATAGCTGGAAGTCAGAGGGCCCGTACTACCTGCCTAACCCTTCGCTCTGAGGGACCGTAGAATGGAAAGCGCCTTCTAAACAACTCGGCAGAAGGGAAGGGGCCTATGTATTTGCATGACCCCTGCGGATTTGACCCTACCTACACCCGAAGCCAATCCCCTAGCGGTCCTGCCACCACGCCGCAGAACAGGAGCTCGTGTGGAACCTTGGATTTCTGGCGTAACAGTGGTGGAAGGTATCAAAATATTACGGCCGCATAACATAGTATATATGCTAAGGTCGGCCAAAATATGGACACCCGAAGGGCCCGACGCGCACAATCCTATCCTATCTGAGCCCGTCATTGCATGCACTTCGGACAGCCGTCCGTAGCATCATAAGGAGCACCTCCCTTTCGAGGTACCCAAATGGAACGGTCTTTATTTGTGTTGTTGGTTGGTCTTTCTCAATGTGGTCTATAGCACGAAAAACCATTCTTTACAAGATAGGGCCGTTCACATGAAAGAAAATACAAAATCCATTCTGCATGGTCGGGCGCATTTCTCCAAATCCTCCAGGATCACAAGTGGAACACTAAGCAAGGGTGGGGAGGCTACGAGCTCCGCGTCGAACAGAAAGAAGCAAGCAGGGGGTGTTGCCGTAGCGCGCCGGAGAGCAAGCGTAGGCAACCAAACTAAATAAGGCTACAAAAGTAGCTAGCTAGCGTTTTTAAGCTGGCTGCCTTTTCTAGCGCGCGTACTCTTCTGTGGAGTCGCGCGGAACGAGCCTTGTCTTCCCTCCAAGGACTAGCTCCCTTTTCTTGTTCCGGTCACCCTTGTCGTGGAAGGACTTTTGCCTGTGGTGTGGTCCAACCCGTGGGCGGAGTCGCCCTCATCCCCCCATTGCTCAGTGCTCCCTACAGCTTCGCTAGGCTTTACCCGCGTGGGCGCGGGTTTTCCATCATGGAGCACTACTTGAAAAGAATTTTCGACCAACCGATCTCACGACGATGAGTCACCCACATACTTAACAAAAAATGCAAATAGAAGAGCAAGTAAATCAAGCTCAATTACAACTCACTCTGATCAAATAGCACTCAGGTATAGGATTTCCAGCGGAAAGCTAGCCTTGCTCGCTTCTTTACCCTTGTACGCACAAATCTAGCTCATAGCAGCACTTTCGAGTTCGGTTACTTAAGTACAGAGATTGGAACAACTTAGCGCGGGAAGTCCCATATCTTGTCTTAGCCTCGCCTCACCTATTTCCTCATAATGAGATCAGAATGAAATAGAATGGAATCTCAAGTCTTAGCTAGATCAGGGCTACCACGTTCCCTCAGACGAAAAAGAAAAGAATACTAGACCTGTTGGACTCGCAAAGTAGGATCAGGCTTTTTCTACTAGAAACAGAGGAGAGCGAAAACTAAGTCAAAGGGGGAAGAGCTGTTTATGAGCATTTTAAGGCCGGTTGACAACATCCAATGTCTCCCATGAGGGTGCCTGAAACTCCAGTTTTTCTAGGCAGAGGTAGGTATGTATATATTTAACACATTTTAGTTTGTAGGAAGATTCCCCGCTATGAATTTTTTTCTATTTGGAGCTTCTTCCAAAGAGGTTGGGATTCTAGTTTCAATTGGATGTGTCCGGTAAGATCGTTAACGACTGATATACTGCCTGAGACAGGGCATGCTCTCCTCTCTGCGTATCGAGAGAAAGAAACAACTTCCCGATTCCAGTTTCTTTCATTGATACCTACGATATCCACGCTAAAGATGAAAACTTTTGCAGTTCATACCAGCCTGAATGAGGAAGTAGAGTCAGTTTCGTCCATAAACTGGGCCGAAGATCTGACAGAGGTTGACTTGCTAGCTTGTGAGTTGCCAGCTCCGTAGTTGATTGCTAACCATAGGATAGTGACAGCCAATATTCCTATTCCTACTTGTGTGCTTGTTTGCTATTCTTCCTGTTCCTGTTACGAGACGACCTCGGCTCAAGCTGACCCCACACCGAAAGTCGTCAAGCAGTCTTGGGCTCCATTAATCAGTGAGGAGGAAACCAAAACCTGTTGGAGTTCCCCACCATCACCTCGCCTAGATCCGGGGGTTCATACCCTCCTGTAGCAGAGAAGTAAGTCACAAAGGCTACTTGCCTGCCGAGGGGGGAGAACTACCTAGTATCAAATTCACAAAGTAGCACATTTAGTAGTTGACATCTTTCTTTCTCGTTTTCATCGGAAAGGAGAGTTTTCACGTTAAGCAAGAAGAGCTACGAGTTGGAGGGCTATTTCACCGACCGTCACTTCTCCTTTGTATCTGCCGAAGACGCAAGTAGCCCAATGACAGGCTTGTGTGGAGTTGAATGACAACACGCAGAGGTCTTTTGGCGAAACTGGGGGCTCTTTGTCTAAAGGAAGGGCAAAGTCAACAAGCCAATCCCAGTTTCAGAATTGGAAGAAGCAATAGGAGGTTCACCATCAGAAAGGCACGGGACAACAAACTCTCTTAAAGCTTTCTTCGAATAAGTCTTTCGCTTGACTTGGCTCAACGGCTTTAGTTCAGTAAATGCTTTCGTATGAAGCTTGAGTCAAGTCTAGTCTCATGCAGTGAAGATCGTCAAGCAATCATTGCTCGTCTCTCCGAAACCTATTGATAAGGAACGCGTTCAAGTGTATGGAATAATCAAACCTTTCACGTATTTGTTAACATAGCGTTGGACGACTGATTCCTCTCTTTCTCCATGGCCTGCTTCCCATAACTGGCCTTACTAAAACTTACGAAATGCTAATTTGACCTAAATTTCCGGTTAACTGCTGACTTTCTTTGCTAGCTCACCCGAAACTCTGTCTTCAGGAGGAAAGCTTGCTTGAGTACCTTACTTGAAAACAAACCGCTTGAGCTGTAACCGAAACAGAAAGGTTTGATGAGCCGCTGCTTGCTCTCTAACTGCTCTTACCGCTTCTTCTTCTTGACCTCTGCTCACTGCTGCCAATGCTGTGACTGCCGCCCCTATCTCTAAAGCTGCGGATTACAGCTCCTGATTCAAGCAGTTTTTTTCTGAAGTATGAGTCTTGTTTGTGACATTCAATTCCAGAATGAACATTCAAAGGAAAAGTAGTATGGGACGCTGCTTGCTATTACTGACTGCGGCTGCCGACCGAAGAACTGAAGATCTTCAATCTATGTTTGAGTGCTCTTGCGAAAGAAAATAATTTCGAATGAAAAAATGACTTCAAAAATAGGATAGGATCGCGGATTCCATATATTTTTATAGAAAGAAAGATACTGTACTCCGCATATTTACACTGAATCCTTAAAAGCCATTTAATGTCTTCTTGCCTGCCTTCAGTTCATGCCTTCAGGCCGGCCTGCTCTTGCCTATGAATGAGATGCCTACTTCCCATTAAGTCAAAATACCTCATAGACATACATATTTTTAAGAATACTTAGTTAGTTAAAGAGAAAGATGGCTTTTGACAATTGTTTTAGTCCCCTCGTTCCCGAGCAAGAAAATGGATGCGCTAACGCGCAACAGCTTTCGCGCTAGTTGCTCAATCCGTTGCTTGTTCGGAAGAATCCGCAAATGAATATTCTTTATTTCCTCTCGGACAGGCCCTCTTTTTTCATTCGAATGTACATCTTTTTCGGTAATGATCATCTACAACTGAAAGACTGACATCTTCCTCTACTCGATCCTTAGTTATACAATCTCCCTCCACCTCAATTTTTATGATCCTCATAGCCTTTTTTATTCGCGTCCTCCCCCTGGATGTATTCCTGCCGCGTCCATGTCCTCTGCCTCCAGCAACTAGAGCTGCATCATCTTGTTCATTATTGAGAATAGGCCTCTTCTCACACCGTACCAGTTCTTTTTGTAGTTGAATCTTCCTGTTCTGGCTTATTGAGTGTATAGATTCTTTTTGAAATGCAATCTATTCCCACGTCACTCTTCTCATAACATATCCTGTTCTCCTCACTTTGATTCTGGATTCACCGGTTGATTTAAGATGGGGTTCTATGCTTTCTAGCCCCATTTGACAAAAGTGAGCTTCCCCTATCTCTTTTGTAGGAATCAGATAGCAATGCTCATTCGTGAATAGCATTTCATGCTTCCGCTACTTCGTCGGAGAGATCCATGGAAACTAAAAAAAGAAAAGCGGACGGCATTGTTCATACGATAGCCGGAAAAGTAAGTTCTCCCGCCGGCTATTCAAAAAAGAAAGACTTACTTATTCATAAACTTCCTTTTATCGAGCATAATAGCTCTGATACGCTTGTACAGAGGAGTATAAAACAATGTATATATATAGGTGTTTAGTATCCTACAAAAACATTAACATCCAAAGCACTGTAAGCTTGCTTTCTCTCCCGCTGATAGACAAAGAAAAGGTTTTTTTAGACTTTTCTATGGTAGGCCTACGCTAGTGGAATATCTTTTTTGTTTGTATTCTAGCTTAGCTCTCTCTATTCTTTGCTTAAGCTATCGTGTCGTGTAGATGGATGGCATCTCCCTATTCCCACATCCCCGGATATGATTAATGCATGGAAGCTAAGGAATTGGGTCATTCTTCAGCCCAAGATGCAAGCATTTGGACTCCATCCGAATATGGAAGTTGAACTCTTATAATAGGCTTGGCTCTGGAAAATGGGCTTATCTTGGGCAAAAAACGCAAATAAAGAAGAGCTTCTTGTTTCCAAGCGGAACTCGAATGGGCTGCTAGCAGATTTGTTGGGGATGGCAAGTTAACACCGTGGGTAGGCTTGCCTTTCACTCGCTCTGGCACATTTTGGCGGAACGTCAACGTTATATATAGTGGAATTCTAGAGGTAAGTTAATGTTTTCAAAAATCCAAATGGAAAAGGATTTGCAAAAATATGCAGATTAGAAGCTAGTATCTCCAGTTTTATGAGAGAAAGAAGAGGAAGAATCGGCGAACATCCTAAAAAATGGTACTTTTGTCTCAATCCGATCAAAAACAAACATATTCTATTGTGTGTTGACCACCGGGAAACGAATGGATTAAGATGAAGACGGACGGTTCAATTAGCGAGCATGGGAAGGCTTGTGGAGGTTTAGCAATAAAAAGGGGATATATGCGTTCTCTCAAGCAGTTAAGAACAAGACCATACTCGAAGTCGAGCTCTTTTGCATCTGAACATGTATTCAAATAGCATCTGAAAAGGAGTGTCAGAGGATTTGGATTGATTCGGATTCCCTAACGTAAGACATGGTCTACTCTCAAGATCCCAAAGTCCGCAACTAAGGAAAGCCCCTTCTTCATAAGATCAAGAAAGTACGAGCGTCTTTCGAAGATTGGAAAATCTCCCATACTTGGAGAGAAGCAAACCAACCGGCCGATTTGCAATTGACTATGCTTAGTAGTTGACATCTTTGGTCTTCACATTTTCCCTTCCATTTTGTAAATTTAGTAGAAGAGGATAGATCTGGTAAATTGACGAATGTCAATCTTCATTTTTGTAGATTAATACACTGGTAGGGGTCGATCAGGCAAATCCCAAAGCTGACCCCCGAACAGCTGCCGGACTGCTCTACTGATCTTCTCTCTCTTCAGAAAAACGGAACCTTCTCAAAGACTCCCTTTGCACTGAGAACACAATTCAGAACCCTCCTTCTCACAAGAAGGCAAACCTTGTATGTTGATCGAATCTTCTTTCGCATCCAGAAGAGAGGCTGTGGGCTATCTGAGAGAGTGGTTCAGGTGACTACCGGAGTCATTGATTAAGCAGGTCAGATGGGCTTAGTAGGGCTCGAACCTACAATATCACCGTTATGAGCGGTATGTTTCAACCGATTAAACTATAAGCCCAATCGGATCTCTACATGCCGGGAAGAGCGGACAGAAAGAGGAGACCTTTGCTCTATCTCCTTCTTCCTCTTCCCGGGGCCCCGGAGGGGTTCTTTGGCAAGCCCTATTAAAGAAGCTAAGTGACTTTCGTCACTCAAGTAGTGAGTTTGAGAGTGACCGTTAGGGCGACCACTTGTACTTCTAGGCCTTGGCGACCTATATGCTATGCAACACAGCTTCACTTGATTCAGTAAATCAATAGTTCAAACCAGCCCACTAATAGCTTAGATAGTAGCCTTTCCACTTTGGTATAGTTGACCCTACCTATTGACTAAAGGTTCATATGAAGGGGGAACCCAGACGTAGTGGGATGTAGGCTTCAGTTGTTTTGGTACTTTTTCACTACGTCTTATTATTTGTTTTGTAACCGGCTTTTCACCGGCAGGTCAGTAGGCCTTTTTCAAGGCGAACAAACGAAAGTTCTCCGCGGGCGCTAGCTCATCTTAGAAGTGAGGTGAAAGATTTCTTTGATTTCGCGATCGATCCTATTTTGCTGTTCGTTCTGTAAATGACCTTGAGTTGTTTTTCACATTCTTTCTACAGGTAATTGCAGATATTAACAAAGATGGTGTACATGAAATGGTGATTGCACTTTGACTCAAAAGCACTATTCGATAAGACGCAGTAGAACTGTGCACCCGTTTTTGTTTGAGTTTGAGGCGACCTATACTAAACTATAATAGCAAGGAGAGACAGCAGCTGGTACCAGATCATACTACAGTACAGCTAGTGCGTGCTAAAACCCTCCTTGTGTACTAGGCTTATGAATAAACTAAACTGTTGAGACGTCTCTAGTGTAGGTGACAGGGAAGCCATGCTCATTAGAAGAGAAAACAGATGGTTTGAGCAAGTATGGGTTCAAGCTCTAGTGGATGGGTTTGATAGCTGAACGCAAGGATAATTCATCTACGTAGCTAGTTGGTTATGGTGGCGGAGAAGCCCCTCTTTAGCTAGATTGGGCTCCTTTACTACTTTATTTAACCCGGGGTTATGCCTAAAACTGATATCTTATTATGCGTGTTCGACTAGTTCCATTTCAAATTCTCCTTCTTCGCTGGGGTCTACATACGAAAGAATGGAACACTCGACAGCTTCGATACTCAAATAACCAGCTCATTATGCTTAGGTTGGGTTAGGAAAACGAAGCTTTCCAAGGGACTAGTTCTTTCGCGCATCTGTTTCTCCATCCGTTCTCATCACATAAGAAGCCAGCCGCCTACTCCTACTATTGGGTTGGTTGGTCGGTCAAGTGAACCACGCCCAGCAGGTGGGTATGCCAATAAGATACCTTTGTTCGACGTACGTCCATATGAAGCGAGCGCTTCAAAACGAGGCTATTATGCTGAAACTAGGGCTCCCTCTGGACGGGTAGAGCGAGAGGGATAGCAAGCACTTGAAAAGGGAAGGAAGGGTCTTAGAACTACTGAAACAGTAGTAGAACTCTTCCAAAATCCAAATAGGAGAGTGAAAAAGAAAAAGAAGACCATTGGGCTGGGGAAGACTCCCTCAATCACTCTGCTGGGCGATGCTTCTTACTCTACCTTTCAATTCCTTTGCCTTTCTTCTTCTGATCGATCCAATGGTTCGGACTAGGACGCGTAAACCCCGAAGGGAGATTGACCCTACCTAAGTATTTTCTTAGATAGAAGTGGTTGGTCAAGTGTGAGTCACGCCGGGGCGGGTAGACCCACTTTTAATAGCAACGCCCAGATCAATGGAAAATGGAAGTTTCTAGAATTGCTGCTCTGTTCTGTTCAAGAAGTCTTTCTCCAGGGTTCGGTTCAGAAGGCGGGATGGAAGAGAGAGAATGGGCTCATCGTGCGACAAGGTCGATCGATCACTCAAACTGTTCGGTATCTCTACAATTGAGTGAGCTGTGTTGCGAAGGAAAATGATGAAATTGCTTACTTTTCACAGGCGTGAATTCTATCTTCGATTAGATAGTTTCCATGCTTTTGATAAAAAGATGGGTTGGTATTTGAATGAAAGTCGGTAAGCAATCAATCTAGTGCTGTCCTCGGCAGACCAGGAAATGTAATAAACTTTGGAGCCTCATCATTGGAAAGATTGACAACTTAACGGTCTGAAAAACTATTCAAAGAGTGACTTTTAAGCCCCATTGGTTCGCTTTATTTTCAATGGACATTTCCTCCCTCGTCAGCAGCTTCATTACCTGCTAAGTCTGGAAGGGTAGTAAAATCACTCACAACAATCAATCTTTTCTTATGATACTGATACGATGCAAACGGTGACACCCCCAGATAATGTGTTTGTGCATTTGTGTCTGTCTTCCCTTAGATGTGAGGAATCGAATCTCTATTGAAATCTGGTATCACAAGGTATCCTTTTGTCAAGCCCGCCTCATTTGTCTTAATTTCTTAGCGCCTGATCACAAGGCAATTAATTGCCCCAAGCTTATCGGGCATGCGCACAGTTTTGGTCAAGTAGTTGCTCGCCCCGGGATACAAATCATTCAAAATGATATTTCAGCAGCTCGGGTTCCTCTTCCAAATATGATGACTAGGAAACGCACCGTATGATACCGATCGTGTGGTTTCTACGGGCACATGGATCGTCAATGTTTCCATAGATTGAAAGCTCAAAAGTGGAAGTGGGTCCCAAAATCAGCTCGCCCTGCCGATTTTGTCCCTCATGCTATGGCTTCCACCTCGATTGCCCAAACGACTCGCCCCCGCCCCCTGCCCACCTCCCTTGCCACCAATGCCATCACTCTGCCTCCTTCGCCATTGACGCCCTCACCCACCTCGCTCTCCACCATGGCAAACTACCCTCTCAACCCTGTCCCCTTCTTGCCGCCGGGCTTTGCCGTGGAGCCGAGGCCCGCAGACCGCTTGGTGAGGTCTGGCATGGTGGTCGGACCGATTGCGCTGCTGAATCATGACTTCTTGGCGATTGCTGAAGCAAGCACTTACGTTCCTCTACACCGAAGGGCTGCCATTTGCACTGCGATTGAAGGTATTTTGCATGAAGCTCAGCTCTTTACCACTGAATCTAGTGATCATCCACTTGGAATTGGGGTTTTTGGTTTTGTGGATTCGTTTATGAGAGATATGGTTGTCGCCACTCCCCTTGAACTTGAGGAGGAAGATCTGCTTATCACCTTTGTGCCCCATGACAAGGCCCTGAATAGACGCACCACTTCTTTTGGGCCAGAGATTTGGCTTATGTTTTTTGGTTTTCCTTACGATTACCAAACGGATTATTATATCACCAAGGCTCTGCGGGAATATGGTTCTCTTGTTTAGTGGTATAATCCACGTCAAGATATGAGGTTTACGTTGATCAAAGCTAGAGTGATTCGTCTGAATCTTGTGCCCAAGAGTTTCATTGTCTAGCAACTAGGAGGCGCAAGGAATTGCTGGACTGTTCAGGTTGCAATCTTATGCAGCGATGACTGGAACAGTTTACTCCCTGAAGTGTTACTGGCCAATGAGGAACCACCACCCCCTGATGGTAATCCTCATCCGCAATTTGGACTAGAGCTTACTGCTGAGCAGCTATACCAAAAACAAGTTCATAACTGGTTAGTTCAAAATGTTGCCCCCCCCCCAATATTGTTCATCCCAACCAAGCTGCTCCCGATAATGGTCATGCTCCAAATCAGGGGTGGGGTGCTTGGCAGGAGCCACTAGCTCCTCCTATGCCTCCTCATCTTATGAATTTTCAAGCTTGGCTTGCTTCCCAGGGCCTTACTGTTATGCATGGAGTAGTTCTTGAAAACAATGTGTTTGACAACCCAATGCAAGCTTGGCATGATTCTGTCACAACTTATGATGATACCTCATCCACCCAGTCAGACTTGCTCATTGTACCTGCTCTTCCTCATGGAATCAATAATACTTCACAACTCAATCAGGTGGCTAAGAATACTGATGAGGTGCTAGTTGTCTTTGTGGATATCCATGACCAAGGTATGCGTTTTGGTTTGTCTGCCCAAGGTGATTCTCTCCTGGCCATCTTACTGTCAGATAACATACCCAGATAGCAGCTCAACACTGTCCTTTTCCATGCCATTCGACCTTTGCTTACTTCAACGGGACCATGGGCTGCTGGCTATGGTTTCAGACAAGATGTTGTGCACCTTGAAGTTCAGGTTTCTACTAGCTCTGACGGCTTATAATTCACTCAAACTTCTTTGGATGCTCCTGTGACAAATTCAGCAGTGATCATTGAGGAGATGAATGATAGCATGCAGAATTCTGCTGAGGAGGGCCAGGACAGGAGGGCCCTTTCTGTGCTAGCGATTCCTGGTAGGATGGTTATTTCAGCTAATATAGTGACTGGGCCTAACAATGAATTTGCTACTCTCGAGGACAATGTTGATGTGATACCCATTCCGGCTGCTAATGACACTGACTCCTTCCTCACTGGCTTGGTTACTCGTCACACGGAAACATAGACTGGTCTGCTTCAGATAGCTTCAGGGATGATAGCTGAACCCTCTCTCTCTCTGTTGGATCTGCTACTCGCAAACGCAAAGCTAAAGTGCCAGTTCCAGTTGACACCTCAACTCTTAATCCCAGCAACCCGCTCCAACAAGTATGATGGCTTTTGCACCAGTTCACTCTATGAAGCTCGACCATGCAAAACCAAAGTGAAGGCTCATGTCATACCTTCTGCTGCTTCCAATCCCTCGACAGGTGATCCAATCATGCAGGTGCAGAATGATGATATTCCTCCACCCACTACAATCGCCACAATGCAAGCAATTGGCACCCATCTGTGTGCTATTCCTGAGGAGGAGCTCACTTCTGCTACCCTCACTGAAGATAGGGCTGGTTCTTCTTGTTCTTCTTCTTATTCTTCTTTTGCTTAAGCGCGGCTGCTTTTATTTCCCTTTCAGTTAAATGGTACTTTTGCAGAACTGTAATGTCTTATGCTGGAATATTCATGGCCTTAACTCTACCAAAAAACATTTAGCGCTTTCCAATGCTATCCAGGCTAGTGGGTGTGCGATTATATGTTTGCAAGAAACTAAAATGACGATGTTTGATGCTGCAACACTCAAATTCGTCTGCCCCAAACACTTCGATAGATACGCGTACATCCCATCTATAGGTGCCTCGGGGGGTCTTGTGATGATCTGGAATAGTAATATTTTCACTGGTTCTATTGTCATTGAGGAGCAATTTGCACTAGGTATCAATTTCACTTCCACTCAAAATGCTCATAATTGGACTTTGGTTAATATCTATGGTCCATGTCAAGGGGAACAACGAGACACGTTCACACAATGGTTATTCGACCTTACCATTCCCTCGTCTGAAGATTGGCTATTACTTGGTGATTTCAATTATATTCGCTCACCTGACAACCGCAATCTGCCAGGGGGAAACACTCAGGATATGTTCACTTTCAATGATTTCATATGTGATCAAGAACTAATTGAACTTCCTATTAAAGGTCGTGCATATATGTGGTCTAATATGCAACTAAATCCTCTCCTCGAACAACTAGACTGGTTCTTCACTTCTCTCAACTAGACTACATCTTTCCCCAACACTATGGTAAACCCCTTGGGACGCCCTGTTTCTGATCATATACCATGTACTGTGGTAATTCAATCCAACATACCGAAGAGAAGAATATTCAGATTTGAATCATATTGGATTGCTCACCCCGGCTTTATGGAAGTTGTGGAAATGGCATGGAATAGACAAATCAAATTTGGTAAAAATAAAAATGTGGTGTCTAGCCTCTGCCAAAAGCTCAAGGCTGTAAGGCATGGATTAAGTCATTGGAGCAAAAAGATTTCCTGCCTCAAGGTAGCTATTGACAATTCAAATAAAGGCACTACTTGAGCTTGATGTTATTGAAGAGCGTAGAATCCTTACTGTCCCTGAACGTAATTTCAGAAACATCCTCAAAAACCACCTCCTAAGATTTCTCAACTACCAGAAAGAGTACTGGAGGAAGAGATGCACCATCTGTTGGATTAAATTTGGTGACGAGAACTCAAAATTCTTTCAGACGGTGGCCACAGAAATATTCAGACATAACGGCATCGCTACTTTAAAAACTAATCAAGGGGTAACTATGGAGGACCACGCTGGGAAGGGATCCATTCTGTTTGAGGCCTTTAAACGAAGACTGGGTACGTGCACTACACCTAATATGAAGTTTAATCTCTCTGCTCTACTTAGGCATCAGGTTGATTTCGATAGCCTCACAACTCCATTCACACATGCTGAGATTGATGCGGTGATCAAGGACATGCCCCCGGACAGGGCACCTGGACCTGATGGCTTCAATGGAGCCTTCATGAAAGCTTGCCGGCCAATCATAAAAGAGGACTTTTACAATTTATGTGTTGAATTCCATAATGGGGATCTTGATCTCGAATGCCCGAACTATGGTTACATTACTCCGATACCCAAAAACAACTCACAAGAGGCGGCCAACGACTTTCGCACGATCACTCTGCTCAACTGTTGTCTCAAACTGATCAAACTTTTGGCCAACCGTCTCCAAAAAATCATTCTACAAATCGTCCACCGCAACCAGTACGGATTCCTGCGTGGGAGATCGATACATGATTTTCTAGCATGGGCGTTTGAATAGATACACCAATGTCAAACGTCACACAGAGAGTTAATCCTACTGAAATTAGACTTTGCCAAAGCCTTTGACACAATTCAGCACTCAGCAATGTTGCAAATTATGAAAAATGTGGGTTTCAATGACAAATGGATTCAGTGAATCCAATGCCTATTCACTTCTGAAAATTGTCTGTCCTACTTAATGGCACTCCGGGCAAAATCTTTCGGTGCAAATGTGGAGTGAGGCAAGGAGACCCCCTATCGCTGCTTATTTTTGTCATTGCCGTCGAGCTGCTTCAGACAGCAATTAATGATGCCCTTCATAGTAATCTCCTGGAATTCCCCATTCAACACACCAATAATGGAGATTATCATGTCATTCAGTATGCGGATGACACGATCATCATTATGCCAGTGTGCTTCTGCCAAGCTACCAAGATCAAAGAAATTCTAGAAGACTACGCCACGTCCATTGGCCTCAAGATCAATTTTCATAAATCCACTATAGTCCCAATCAACACCCCTCCTGATAAATGCAAAGACTTGGCTGACCTCTTTGGTTGTACAGTGGGCTCCAAGCCATTCATGTACCTAGGACTTCCTCTGGGCACCACTCGACCATCAGTCCAAGATCTGACTCCGTTGGTCTGCAAAGCTGAGAAAAATATCATGGCTGCTATGTCTTTGATGTCATACGCTGGAAAGTTGTCCCTCATGAATTTTCTGATCACCTCATTAATCATGTTCTCGATGGGCACCATTTGAATCCCCCCCCCCATAATTGTGGCCCAACTTGACAAGATTAGACGGCACTGTTTGTGGCAAAAAAAGACTGATGATGGCATTAAGAGCAACTCCCTGGCTGCCTGGGATATGGTGTGCAGACCCAAGAATAGTGGGGGTTTAGGTATCATTAACTTAAGTATACAGAATGATGCTTTACTCCTCAATTTTCTCCATAGGTTCTACAACAGGCACGGTATCCCTTGGGTTCACTTGATCTGGGAGTCTTACTACGACAACACAATCCCACATGCACATGATACTTGTGGATCCTTCTGGTGGAAGGACTTAATCCAACTTATGCCTACCTATCATGGTGTGACATGCATCAAAATTGGAAGTGGATCTTCTGCTCTATTCTGGAAGGATAATTGGAACCAAACAATTTATGATGATGCATATCCAAGAGCCTATTCTTATGCTATATCTGAATACATCTCTGTCAAAGATCTTATGACATCAATGGACTTGCATGAAACCTTTCACCTCCCCCTCTCAATACAAGCTCATGATGAACTAAGAGAAATACAAGCTGAAGTGGCCATGATCACCCCTGTGGCTGCTCAAGACATTTGGCAGTGTGTGCGGACAGGCAATACCTTCAGAACCTCTTCCTATTACAAATTCTACTTTAGGGAGGTGATCGCCCATGAAGCATTCGGATGGTTGTGGAAAGCCAAATGCATACCCAATATTAAGGTCTTCAGTTGGTTCCTGCCTGCTGACCACCTCAACATGAGAAATATGCTCAAAAGGAGGCACTACAACATTGGCACGTTGAAGAAACAGTTGAGCACCTATTTTTCTTTGCTCCTTCAGTCAGGACTGCTGGAGATCTCTAGGCTTCCATTGGTCCATGCATGATCACAGACTTGCGATGATAAGTCATCAGAAAACCACACAACCCCGCAAACTATGGATGGAGATTTTCCTTACGTCAGCTTGGAGCCTATGGAAAGAGCGCAATAATCACCATTTCAGAAATATTAACCTTATTGTAGAGGCCTGGAAACAGAGGTTCAAGGTGGAATTTTCCAACCTTAGATATAGAGTGCATTCCTCCAAAGCTCAATTTGTCACTGCACTCTTAGACTCCATCCAATAGTTGCTTGCTGCCTCTTTGTAACATTAGGGTGTAACCACCCCCCTTCTCCCACTTGTATGTACCACCCTCAGATGTAATTGTATTCCATATTACAAAGTAATATATATGCAGTAGGAGCCTTTCCTACTATCTTCATAGTCAAAAAAAGCCTAAGCTTGGGGGAGTGCGTATTTCTCACCAACATTATACTCATGTTCATGCACTTAGTTCAGTTGTCGATGCTCATACTTTTTCATTGTATTATCCATGCTAGTTTATTTCTTTTTCTGCTTTCTTCTTGTGTGTTTGACTAACCTTAAGAAAACAAAAAAATATTTGTAGTTAGTTTACTTTCTATGCATACTTAGTAGTAGTAAAATTAAAAGAAAACCCAAAAATATTTCCTGATCTTCTTTTGCTTGTTGAGAGCTTTCTCGTGTAAATAGTTTTTCTTGTTCTTGTTTTACCTTCCTTAGAAAAACAAAAACTCCAAAAATATTTCAGTGTGTTTCTTTGAAATTCTTTTTCTTTTCTTTGGGTTCGAGAGGGGAAGACCACGATGAAAATGTTGAGTGGCTCTCTTATGCATTATTTTTGATCTAACAAAGAGCCCATATTACCTTTTCTTCTCCTTTGAAAAAATGTTTGCAGATTCCAGCTTAGTCCAATGCACGTGCACTCTTATTATTATCCACACCGTTCGGTCATGAAAGTGAAAGGCAATAATGACGATATATGATGAAATGGTTGAGATGAGGAAAAGCTGGTATGAACTTGACCTATCTTGTTTTTGTAAATATGATTAGTTCATCGTTCCTGATTCGGCCTATTATATATGAAACATGTTTGCAATGAAAATTAGAGATTATAGTTACTCATGCCATGCTTAATTAGCTAGGAGTTTATAATGGTTTACCTTGCGTGCCAACATGGAAATTAAAATGGTTGTGATGTAGTATTATAGGATGGTATCCGCCTTTGAATGATTCGAGTGACTTGACTTGGCACATGTTCACGCATGTAGTTGAAACAAAATCAACATAGCCTCTACGATATTTATGTTCATGGTGATTTATATCCTACTCATGCTTGCATTCAATGTTGGTTAATCTCAATGCATGTTTATGACTGTTGTCGCTCTCTAGTTGGTCGCTTCCCAGTCTCCTTCTAGCCTTCACTTGTACTAAGAGGGAATACTACTTGTGCATCCACTTCCATAAACCCCAAAGTTGTTCCATATGAGTCCACCATACCTATCTATATACAGTATTTACCTGCCATTCCAAGTAAATTTGCATGTGACAAACTCTAAATCTTCAAATAATAATATGTTTTGTATGCTCGAATAGCTCATGTATCAACTAGGGTTGTCAATATCTTCCATGCTAGGTGGGTTATTCTCACAATGAGTGGACTCCGCTCATCATTCACGAGAAAATGGCCGGTAATTGGGATGCCCAGTCCCTTGCTCAAAACAAATCAAATCAAAATAATTGCAAACAAAACTCCACCAGGATTGTTGTTAGTTGGACGGTACCCGTTGTTTCGGATCAGCCGTGGAGTGTGCTTGTTGGTGGTGGGGGAGTATAAACTTTACCATTCTGTTTGGGAACTGCCTATAATGTATGTAACATGGAATATACCGAGATCTCTTGGTTGTTATGTTGACAATGAAAGCATGATGCTCAAAATATTATTTATCTCTATTTCAAAACTCGAGCTCTGGCACCTCTGCAAATCCCTGCTTCCCTCTGTGAAGGGCCTATCTATTTACTTTTATTGCTGAGTCATCATCTTCTTATAAAAAGCACCAGTTAGAGAGCACCACTATCATTTGTATGCATTGTTATTAATTTATATTGAGTATAACTATGACTGGATCTCTTTCACCATGAATTGCAATGTCTAGTCAGTCCTTGATCTTCAGGGGTGCTCTGCATTTATGTTTTGCGGTCTCAGAAAGGGCTAGCGAGATACCATCTTGTTATATTATATCATGATTTTTTTGAGAAAAGTGTTGTCATCTGAGATTTATTATTATTGCTCGCTAGTTGATTATGCCATTGATATGAGTAAACGTGACACCTAAATGTTATTGTGAATATGGTTAGTTCATAATCTTTGCTGAAAACTTGAATGTTGGCTTTACATATTTGCAACAACAAGATCAAACAGAGTTTGTGAAAGTTTTTCTTTATCACTTTCAGTTTGTCAACTGAATTGCTTGAGGACAAGCAAAGGTTTAAGCTTTGGGGAGTTGATACATCTCCGTCGTATCTACTTTTTCAAACTCTTTTGCCCTTGTTTTGGACTCTAATTTTCATGATTTGAATGGAACTAACCCGGACTGACGATGTTTTCAGCAGAATTGCCATGGTGTTATTTTCGTGCAGAATAAAATGTTCTCAGAAGGACCTGAAACTTCACGGAGATAAATTTTGAAATTAATAAAAAATACTGGTGAAAGAATCAGCAGCAGGGGGCCCACACCTAGCCACAAGGGTGGGGGCGTGCCCACCCACTCGGGCGCGCCCTCCGACCTTGTGGGCCCCCTGGACCTCCACCGACCTCATCTCCAACTCCATATATTCACTTTTGAGGAGAAAAAAATTAGAGAGAAGGATTCATCGTGTTTTACAATACGAAGCCGCCGCCAATCCCTGTTCTTCCTCGGGAGGGCAGATCTGGAATCCGTTCGGGGCTCCAGAGAGGGGAATCCATCGCCATCGTCATCATCAACCATCCTCCATCACTAATTTCATGATTCTCACCACCGTGCGTGAGTAATTCCATTGTAGGCTTGCTGGACCGTGATGGGTTGGATGAGATTTACCATGTAATCGAGTTAGTTTTGTTGGGGTTTGATCCCTAGTATCCACTATGTTCTAAGATTGATGTTGTTATGACTTTGCTATGCTTAATGCTTGTCACTAGGGCCAGAGTGCCATGATTTCAGATCTGAATCTATTATGTTGTCGTTAATATATTTGCGTTCTTAATCCAATATTGCAAGTTATAGTCACCTACTACGTGTTATGATCTGGCAACCCCGGATTGACAATAGTCGGGACCACTCCCGGTGATGACCGTAGTTTGAGGAGTTCATGTATTCACTAAGTGCTAATGCTTTGGTCTGGTACTCTATTAAAGGGAGGCCTTAATATCCCTCAGTTTCCATTAGGACCATGCTGCCACGAGAGGGTATGACAAAAGATGTCATGCAAGTTCTTTTCCATAAGCAAGTATGACTATATTTGGAATACATGCCTACATTATATTGATGAACTGGAGCTAGTTCTATGTCACCCTATGTTATAACCATTGCATGATGAATGCCATCCGACATAACCATCCATCATGCATCCATTGCCTATGAGCTTTTAACATATTGATCTTTGCTCCGTTACTTTTTCATTGCCACTGTTACGATTGCTACAATATTGCTACTATCACTTTTGCCTCCGTTACTGTTACTTCCGTACTACTTTGCTACTAAATACTTTGCTGCAGATATTAAGTCTTTTAGGTGTAGTTGAATTGACAACTCAGCTGCTAATACTTGAGAATATTATTTGGCTCCCCTTATGTCGAACCAATAAATTTGGGTTGAATACTCTACCCTCAAAAATTGTTGCTATCCCCTATACTTGTTAGTTATCACGTACCTCTTCGGAGGGTGCTGCGTCTGTTGATGATTTGCTGGAAAGTTCCAACAGCAAGAGATCCAAGGTTGCTGCGCCACAGGTGAAGAAGGTCCCGGCAGACCTGGCTGGCGTTGATGCTACCTTCACTATCAGCACCACCCTAGATGACAAATAGGAAAGCACGCTTGTTGCCTTCCTGCGAGCGAATATCGATGTGTTTGGCTACCAGCCATCTGATATCCATGGTGTTCCCAGGGAGGTAATCGAGCACCACCTTGTTGTTTGCCCAGATGCCCGACCCGTCAAGCAGAAGGTTTGGAAGCAGGCCTTGGAGAGGCGGCAGTTCATTGCTGAAGAGATCAAGAAGCTTGAAGCAACTGGTTTGATCAGAGGAGTACTACATCCAACATGGTGAGCAAACCCAGTGGTCGTACGCAAGGCTAATGGAAAATGGAGGCTTTGCATAGATTTCACAAATCTTAACAAGGCTTGCCTGAAAGACCCATTTCCCTTGCCGCGCATCGACCAGATTGTGGACTCCACTTCAGGTTGTGATTTGCTCTCCTTTTTGGATGCATACTCTGGGTATCATCAAATCTTCATGACCAAGGAAGACGAAGAGAAGACCTCGTTCATCACCCCATGTGGTACATACTACTTTGTGTGCATGCCTTTCGGGTTAAAGTGTCGGGTCCACCTATGCAAGAGCAGTCCAGATCGGTTTTGAACCACAGTTGCACAGAAATGTTGAAGCTTATATGGATGATATTGTGGTCAAGACCAAGGACAGATCAACCCTCATCCAGGATTTGGAAGATTCATTTGCTAATCTTCGCAAGATCAACTTGAAGCCAAATCCGGAGAAGTGTGTGTTTGGTGTTCCCTCCGGCAAGCTACTTGGGTTCTTCGTGTCCCATCATGGGATCGAAGCGAACCCCGACAAGATCAAGGCTATCGAGTAGATCCAAGCACCCAAGACAGTTAAAGATGTGAGGCGTCTAACTGGATGCATTGTCGCGCTCAGCAGATTCATCTCCAAGTCTGCTGAGCGCGCATTGTCGTTCTTCAAAATTTTGAAGAAGGCAGGACCCATGAAGTGGACCCCGGAAGCAGATGCAACATTGCAAGATTTGAAGGCCCACTTATCCTCCGTTCCCACTTTGGTTGCACACAAACCGCAAGAGCCATTGCTTCTATACTTAGTAGCAACTAATCAAGTGGTTAGTGCAGCCCTAGTGGCACAGCGGGAAGTAGAGGAAACAGAGAGTGAGAAAGCCCGGCAGGACCGGATGAGTATCAGGGCAAAGAAGAGCACGACAGCAGGGCAACCCCAAGGACGCGGCAAGGAAGAAAGCGGTGCAGCGCCTGATGTACTTCGTTAGCTCCCTATTATAGGGGACTAGGTTGAGGTATTCTGATGTGCAAAAGTTGATTTTTGGCCCCATCATGGCCTCAAGGAAACTGCACCACTACTTCCAAGCCCATGAAATCATGGTTGTCACTCGCTTTCCGTTGCAAAGGATACTCTGGAACCCTGAGGCTACCGGCAGAATAGTGGAGTGGGCTTTGGAGTTGTCCAGCTTTGGCCTGAAGTTTGAGAGCACGTCAACGATTCAGAGCAGGGAATTGGCAGAGTTTATTGCAGAATGGACGCCAACCCCTGATGAAGAGATATTGGAAACAGTTACCCCTAGCAAGGAAACGCTCCAAGAATGGATTATGTATTTTGATGGAGCCTTCTCCCTACGAGGTGCAGGGGTTGGCGTGCTTCTCGTTGCCCCTGCGGGGGAGCACCTAAAGTACGTCGTCCAGATGCATTTTGCCCGGGAGGAGGCAACCAACAATACAGTAGAGTATGAAGGGCTCCTTGCCTGGCTCAGGGTTGCTGCAGAATTGGGAATCAAGAAGCTGATCATTAAAGGAGATTCGCAACTTGTGGTGAGACAAGTCAACAAGGATTACCAAAGTCCATTGACGGATGCATACGTTGATGAAGTGAGAAGATTGGAGGAGCGCTTTGATGGATTGCAAACAGAGCATGTACCTCGTGCGGAAAATAGCATAGCTGATCAGCTGTCAAAGTGTGATGCGCAAAAGCTTCCTGTGGAACCAGGAACTTTTGTTCTCCATCTTACTCAGCCCTCTGTATCCCCGGCAACAATGGCCCGGAAAATAAGGAAGTTGGACTCCGGTAAGCCTCTCCCGGTAGAGCCTCCCGAGGCTCCTTGTAGGGACCCTGCCGGAAACAACTCCTCATCACTTGTCAGACCGCACCCTCCAGCCGGGCCAATGGTCCCCACAAACGAGGAACGTGCCTTCGCAGATGAGGAGGTGCCGCTAGTCCTTGTTGCCGAGCCCCGGGCTCCAACTTGGCCAAGGCACATAGTCCATTTCCTCCAAACTGGAGAACTTCCCGATGGTCAAGACGAAGCTGAAAGAGTAGCCTAGAGGGACAGTATGTATCAGTTTGTCGATGACACTCTATACAGAAGAAGTCCCAACAGTGTGAAAATGAAGTGCATCTGTCGGGAAGAAGGAAAGGAACTGCTGGCGGAAATACACAAAGGCATGTGCGGCTCCCACATTGGATCAAGGGCATTAGTTGGGAAAGCATTCCGGCAAGGATTCTATTGGCCCACATCCCTCCAAGATGCAGTCGAGCTAGTCACCAAGTGTGAAGCATGCCAGTTCCATTCGTAAAACATCCACCTACCTGCACAAACTCTTCAGACAATCCCTTTGTCATGGTTGTTTTTGGTCTAGGGGCTTGATATCCTCGGCCCTTTCCCTTGAGCTGCCGGGGCTTTGAATTCTTGTCTGTTGCCATCGATAAGTTTATAAAGTGGCCGGAAGTAGATGTCGTGAGAAAGGTGACTGCTCAGTCAGCTATCAAGTTCTTGAAAGTATTAGTGTGTCACTTCGGGGTCCCTGCACGGATCATCACTGACAACGGCACACAGTTCACAGGCTGCGCCTTCATGCAATATATTCATGCCCTTGATACGTCTCCAACATATCTATAATTTTTCATTGTTCCATGATATTATATTATCTGTTTTGGATGTTTAATGGGCTTTAATATACCTTTTTATATTATTTTTGGGAATAACCTACTAACCAAAGGCCCAGTGCAAATTGTAGTTTGCCTATTTCAGTGTTTCGCAGAAAAGGAATATCGAACAGAATCCAAATGGAATGAAACCTTCGGAGAGTTATTTTTGGAACAAACATGATCCAGGAGACTTGGAGTGGACGTCAAGAAAGAAGCGAGGAGGCCACGAGGCGGGAGGGCGCGTCCAGGGGGGCCAGGCGCGCCCCCCACCCTCGTGGGCCCCTCGCAGCTCCACCGACCTACTTATTCCTCCTATATATACCCATATACCCTGAAAACATCAGAGAGCACCATGAAACCCTATTTCCACCGCCGCAACCTTTTGTACCTGTGATATCCCATCTTGGGGCCTTTTCCGGCGCTCCGCCAGAGGGGGAATCGATCACGGAGGGCTTCTGCATCAACACCATAGCCTCTCCGATGATGTGTGAGTAGTTTACCGCAGACCTTCGGGTCCATAGTTATTATCTAGATGGCTTCTTCTCTCTCCTTGGATCTCAATACAAAATTCTCCTCGATTCTCTTGGAGATCTATTCGATGTAATTCTTTTTGCGGTGTGTTTGTCGAGATCCGATGAATTGTGGGTTTATGATCAAGATTATCTATGAACAATATTTATTCTTCCCTGAAATCTTTTATGCATGATTTAATATCTTTGCAAGTCTCTTCGAATTATCAGTTTGGTTTGGCCTACTAGATTGATCTTTCTTGCAATGGGAGAAGTGCTTAGCTTTGGGTTCAATCTTGCGGTGTCCTTTCCCAGTGACAGCAGGGGCAGCAAGGCACGTATTGTATTGTTGCCATCGATGATAAAAAGATGGGGTTTATATCATATTGCTTGAGTTTATCCCTCTACATCATGTCATCTTGCCTAATACGTTACTCTGTTCCTATGAACTTAATACACTAGATGCATGCTGGATAGCGGTCGATGTGTGGAGTAATAGTAGTAGATGCAGAATCGTTTCGGTCTACTTGTCGCGGACGTGATGCCTATATACATGATCATGCCTAGATATTCTCATAACTATGCGCTTCTCTATCAATTGCTCGACAGTAATTTGTTCACCCACCATAGAATTTGTTATCTTGAGAGAAGCCACTAGTGAAACCTATGGCCCCTGGGTCTATTCTCCATTATATTATTCTCCCGTCAACAAGCCATTTCTGTTGCCGTTTATTTTGCAATCTTTATTTTCCAATCTATACAACAAAAATACCAACAATATTTATCTTATTATCTCTATCAGATCTCACTTTCATAAGTGACCGTGAAGGGATTGACAACCCCTTTATCTCGTTGGTTGCGAGGTTCTTGTTGGTTTGTGCGGGTACGAGGGACTTTCATGTAATCTCCTACTGGATTGATACCTTGGTTCTCAAAGCTGAGAGAAATACTTACGCTGCTTTGATGCATCACCATTTCCTCTTCAAGGGAAAACCAACGCATGCTCAAGAGGTAGCAAGAAGGATTTCTAGCGCCGTTGCCGGGGAGATCTAAGCCAAGTCAAGGCATACCAGGTACCCATCACAAACTCTTATCCCTCGCATTACATTCTTTGCCATTCGCCTCTTGTTTTCCTCTCCCCCACTTCACCCTTGCCGTTTTATTCGCCTCTTTTCAGTTCGTCCTTCTGTTTGCTCGTGTTACCATGTGCCTTCTATTTGCTTGCATATTTGCTTTCTAAATATCTATTGTTATGGATCCTCATCCTCTTGCTAATATTTTTAAAAGATCCAATTATGATGAACCAATTGCTAGTGAGTTGAGTGCACTAGATTATCTTTATGAGGTTTTGCTTGAAATACGTGAATCTGAAAATTGTGATGAAGTGCTTTATGAAGTGATTCATGATAGATCTTTGAATAAAAAGCATGATTGCAATGATTTTATTATAAATTCTATTGATGTCAATTGTGCTAATAATATGCAAAACCCTAAGCTTGGGGATTCTAGTTTTGCTATGTCATCTAGTTGTTGCAACGATCATGATTGGGGTGATTCTTCTTATGATCTTGAAATTTTATTTAAGCCCCATGATGAATATGAGATTGATAATAATGTGTGCAATAATATTGAAAGTGGGTTTGGAAGAGTGTCAACTTTAGATCCCACATATTTGGAGAATGTTCAATCTTATGAAATTTTTGGTAAAAGTGAGTTTGGAGAGGTCATGACTTTAGTTAATGTTAATCCCACTATTTTGGAAGAGTGTCAACTTTGCATGCATGTGGATCGTGTTGAAAATACTTTATGTGATAGCTATTTTTTTGAATTTGCTGATGATCCCACATGTAATTATTATGAGAAAGGAAAATATGGTTGTAGAAATTTTAATGTTACCGAATTACCTCTCGTTATGTTGAGATTGCTATTGTTTCTTTCTCCTTCCTTGCATATGCTAGTTCTTGCTTGTCTTGATAAATTGTTTGCTTATATAATGCATATGCATATGAAGTATGTTAGACTTAGATGTGATTTTCATATGCTTCTTGATGCTCCCTTCGTGTTTCAATTGCTATCTTTCATGTGAGCATCATTAAAATTATAGATGCCTAGCTAGGGGCGTTAAACGATAGCGCTTGTTGGGAGGCAACCCAATTTTATTTTTGTTTCTTGTTTTTTGTTAATGTTTAGTAATAAATAATTCATCTAGATTGTGTTTATATGTGGTTTTATTCTTTTAATTGGTGTTTTTGCCAAGTATAACCTTTGGGAAGACTTGGGGGAAGTCTTTGCGATCTTGCTGTAAAAAACAGAAACTTCAGCGCTCATGAGATTAGCTGCCATTTTTTACTGGAGAGTGAGATTAGGTTGATTATTTTTTCATAAGATTAATAGACAAATTCCTCACGTCCACCAGTTTATTTCAGAATTTTTGGGGTTACATAAGTATTCAAAACCTACAGATTACTACAGACTGTTCTGTTTTTGACAGATTCTGTTTTCGTGTGTTGTTTGCTTATTTTGATGAATCTATGGCTAGAATCGGGGGGTATGAACCATAGAGAAGTTGGAATACAGTAGGTTTAAAACCAATATAAATAAAGAATGAGTTCATTACAGTACCTTGAAGTGGTGGTTTGTTTTCTTATACTAACGGAGCTCATGAGATTTTTTGTTGAGTTTTGTGTTGTGAAGTTTTCAAGTTTTGGGTAAAGATTTGATGGATTTTGGAATGAGGAGTGGCAAGAGCCTAAGCTTGGGTATTAACAAGGCACCACAAGGTAAAATTCAAGTAAAACCAAAATCCTAAGCTTGGGGATGCCCCGGAAGGCATCCCCTCTTTCGTCTTCGCCCATCGGTAACTTTACTTGAGGCTATATTTTTATTCACCACATGATATGTGTTTTGCTTGGAGCGTCTTGTATGATTTGAGTCTTTGATTTTTAGTTTACCAAAATCATCCTTGTTGTACACACCTTTTGGAGAGACACACATGAATTGGAATTTATTAGAATACTCTATGTGCTTCACTTATATCTTTTCAGCTAGATAATTTTGCTCTAGTGCTTCACTTATACCTTTTTAAGAGCACAGTGGTGATTTTATTTTGTAGAAATTATTGATCTCTCATGCTTCACTTATATTATTTTGAGAGTCTTTTAGAACAGCATGGTAATTTTCTTTGGCTATAAAATTAGTCCTAATATGATAGGCAACCGAGATGGGTATAATAAAAACTTTCATAAAAAGTGCATTGAATACTATGAGAAGTTTGATACTTGATGATTGTTTTGAGATATGAAGATTGTGATATTAGAGTCATGCTAGTTGAGTAGTTGTGAATTTGAGAAATACTTGTTCTAAAGTTTGTGATTCCTGTAGCATGCACGTACGGTGAACCGTTATGTGATGAAGTCGGAGCATGATTTATTTATTGATTGTCTTCCTTATGAGTGGCGGTCGGGGACCAGCGATGGTATTTTCCTACCAATCTATCCCCCTAGGAGCATGCACGTAGTACTTTGTTTCGATAACTAATAGATTTTTGCAATAAGTATGTGAGTTCTTTATGACTAATGTTGAGTCCATGGATTATACACACTCTCACCCTTCCACCATTGCTAGCCTCTCTAGTACCGCGCAACTTTCGCCAGTATCATACAGCCACCATATACGTTCCTCAAAACAGCCACCATACCTACCTATTATGGCATTTCCATAGCCATTCCGAGATATATTGCCATGCAACTTTCCACCATTTCATTTATTATGACACGCTTCATCATTGTCATATTGCTTCGCATGATCATGTAGCTGACATTGTATTTGTGGTAAAGCCACCTTTATAATTCTTTCATACATGTCACTCTTGATTCATTGCTGTGGCGACCCGACCCGAATGGATCAAGTGCTCTGTGCTCAGGTGTCATCCCTGGATCAGTAATGCTGACACCACACGGTACATCGAAGGATTTATAGCAGAGTGGCAATCACACACTTATTACATCGTTGTCTCAAAGAGAACTTATTACAATAAATATGGCTTAAGGCCATCTAATAACGATAACAGCGGAAGACTCGGAAGATAAATGGGTCCATCAACTCCAACGGCAATCACTAAGTATAGGGCCACGACCTAAGAGCATCTTACTCATCGTCTGAAAAGTCTGCAACATGAGAAGTTGCAGCCCGAAAACGGGTCAGCACATGGAATATGCTGGCAATGTAACACATAGAGAGTAATGGAATGAAAACAGCTATACTATATGCATATATGGCTGGTGGAAAGCTCTATGGTTACAGTTTTGCATAAAGCCAGTTTTTCCCTACTGCAAAGGAATAAATTTATTTAACTATTATGGTAGTTGTTAAACATCGAGAATGGTTGACAGCATTCTCAATCCCAATTAAAAATAATTAAAACCCAACAACATTAATTAGAAGTAACATGTTGAGATTCACATGATATTCAAGTACTAGATACTCAAGTTGTCCATAACCGGGGACACGGCTAATCATGATTAGTTTGTACACTCTGCAGAGGTTTGCGCACTTTTCCCCACATGACTCGATCGCCTCCATTTGTTTTCTCGCACTACATGGTGTTTGAGAAACAGATGACCGAGACATAGTCTTTCAGAAGCACTAGCACCTTACATGTGGGGTAGACCGTACCACCTACAACCCCTACATCTGCTAGTCCACCCTGTAAGAGTTCGCACAACTTAGTCAACTATGCCAGAGCCCATAGTAGCATGTGGCTGCACACGGAAGTTTCTAGCATGAAAGATCTTATGATCCCTTTGAGCCTGGGTGGCGGTCCAAAAAAAACAGGCAAGTCCTGATAGACATCAGGTGCCTCAATCCACCCAGATGTGTGTTTCAGTTGCCACCTTAGATAAACCATTAAAATTATCAACTCACATCTGTCATGGATATCACTCACCCAATCCACGTCTACTAGCATAGCATGGCATAATAAGCAAACGTAGAAGTAACTCCCAAAGGTTTCATAATAATACAGGTAATAGGTACTACCTCATCTACTTCCCATCCCACAGTTTAATTAGATCCTAATCATGCAATGTGTGAGGATTGATCTAATACAATAAAACATGGGTTGTAGAAAAGGTATGATCAAAGTGTTACTTGCCTTGCTGATGATCCGCGAGACCTAGGGTTTCGAAGTAACAAGCGGCGCAATCCGGGTGATCTATCGCAGACAAACAACAAGCATACAATAAGTACTCATCTAATGCACAGGTAAAACTCGAACAAGAGAATGAACCAGAAAATTCAACTTAAGAACTCCGGTTGCAAAGAAAGAACGAACCGAACAAAGAAACGGAAAAACAAACGGCGGAAGAAAACAACTCGGTTCTAGCAAGTTGAAACTAGGTCAAATTTTACTGTAGCAAAAGCTTGTTCAAGTTGATTAGACGGAACGGCGGTTTCGAAACGAAACTCCAGGCGCTTGAATCACCTGATTCCGATAAACGAGCGAGAAGAAAGACTAGAACGAAGATCGGATCTGAGATCGCAATCGCAGAATAAATCCGACGAAAAGAAAGAGACGAACGGTTAAACGAACAGGCGTCGTTAACCGGGGAATAATTGGTGATCACATTCGTTGAGACGATCGGTCCGAAAGAAGAACGAAAACCGATCTAGGGTTTTCGGAAAAGAAACTGAAAAAGAAACGGAAAACCGATCTAGGGTTTCGGAAGAAAACCGAAACAAAAACCGGAAGAAAAAGGAAAGAATCAGAGAGAAAACGGAACGGTTCTTTTAGGAAAAACCGGACCGCGGAAGAAAAAGAGAGGCGCGGCTACCTCGGGAGGCGGGCTCCGGGCGGCGGCGGCTAAGGGCGGCGGCGGCGGCTTAGGCGCGGGGCGGCGTAGCTATAGGACAGCGGCGGCGGGTGAGGAGCACGGGGTGGAGCGCGGCTATAGGAGGAGAGGGGCTTGGGGTTTTGATTTGATGTTTTGGAGGGGGGGTGTGGGGGTATTTATATAGGTGAGGGGGGGATTTACTTGGGGTAGGGGACAAGAAATATAGTAGGAATAGGAAAACGAAACAAAGGAAAGAGGGGGGGCTACGGCCTAGAGTCCCGCTGGGACTCGGCCTGGGGCAGCGGCTGCCTGGGGCGCTGGCACCTGGCGCCTGGCGCGCGCGAGGCTGGGGAGGCGGCCGGCTGCCTTGGCCTTTGGCCCGGCTGGCCTGGCTCCTTTTTTTTAAATCGGTTTCGCGCGCAGAAAGACAAAAGAATAACTATCTAAAAGAACTCCAAAAATTCTAAAGTAAATTTTCCCCGACTCCTAAAAATGAGTCGAACAAAATGAACTTAACTCCGGACCTAGAATGCAATTTTTGAAAACGCGCATTTTTCCCTATCCAAATAAAAAGCAAACAAAACTCCGGCAAAACCAAAATTTGATTTATTCATTAAATCTTCATTTTTCCTAAATTTGGGAAAGTCATATTATTCCCTCTCTCATTATTTTTGATATTGGAAAAATAATTGAAGATGAAATAAAATAAATCAAATGATCCTCTTTTCAAAATTTGAGAAAACTCAAATATGAAAATAACGAAATCTCCAACTCTCTCCGAGGGTCCTTGAGTTGCGTGGAATTTCTAGGATAGGGCAAAATGCAAGAAAATATGACATGCATGATGATCTAATGTATAACATTCCAAATTGAAAATTTGGGATGTTACAATTGCATATACCAGTACACCGCCGGAGGCATTCACATAGTCATATTTTGTTCTAGTATCGAGTTGTAATTTTTGAGTTGTAAGTAAATAAAAGTGTGATGATCATCATTATTAGAGCATTGTCCCAAGTGAGGAAAGGATGATGGAGACTATGATTCCCCCACAAGTCGGGATGAGACTCCGGACGAAAAAAAGAAGAAAAAAAAGAGGAAAAGGCCCAAATAAAAAATGAGAGAAAAAGAGAGAAGGGACAATGTTACTATCCTTTTACCACACTTGTGCTTCAAAGTAGCACCATGATCTTCATGATAGAGAGTCTCCTATGTTGTCACTTTCATATACTAGTGGGAATTTTACATTATAGAACTTCACTTGTATATTCCAATGATGGGCTTCCTCAAAATGCCCTAGGTTTTCGTGAGCAAGCGAGTTGGATGCACACCCACTTAGTTTCTTTTGTTGAGCTTTCATACACTTATAGCTCTAGTGCATCCGTTGCATGGCAATCCCTACTCACTCACATTGATATCTATTGATGGGCATCTCCATAGCCCGTTGATATGCCTAGATGATGTGAGACTATCTTCTCCTTTTTGTCTTCTCCACAACCACCATTCCATTCCACCCATAGTGCTATATCCATGGCTGATGCTCATATATTGTGTGAAGATTGAAAAAATTTGAGAACATAAAAAGTATGAAACAATTGCTTGGCTTGTCATCGGGGTTGTACATGATTTAATATTTTGTGTGGTGAAGATAGAGCATAGCCAGACTATATGATTTTGTAGGGATAACTTTCTTTGGCCATGTTATTATGAGAAGACATGGTTGCTTTGTTAGTATGCTTGAAGTATTAATATTTTTATGTCAATATTAAAATTTTGTCTTGAATCTTTCAGATCTGAACATTCATGCCACAATAAATAAAATTACATTGAGAATTATGCTAGGTAGAATTCCACATCAAAAATTCTGTTTTTATCATTTACTTGCTCAAGGACGAGCAGGAATTAAGCTTGGGGATGCTTGATACGTCTCCAACGTATCTATAATTTTTTATTGTTCCATGCTATTATATTATCAGTTTTGGATGTTTAATGGGCTTTAATATACATTTTTATATTATTTTTGGGACTAACCTACTAACCAAAGGCCCAATGCAAATTGTTTTTTTGCCTATTTCAGTGTTTCGCGGAAAAGGAATATCAAACGGAATCCAAACGGAATGAAACCTTCGGGAGAGTTATTTTTGGAACAAACGTGATCCAGGAGACTTGGAGTGGACGTCAAGAAAGAAGCAAGGAGCCCACGAGGCAGGAGGGTGCGCCCAGGGGGCCAGGCACGCCCCCACCCTCGTGGGCCCCTCGCAGCTCCATCGACCTACTTCTTCCTCCTATATATACCCATATACCCTGAAAACATCCAAGAGCACCACGAAACCCTATTTCCACGGCTGCAACCTTCTATACCCGTGAGATCCCATCTTGGGGGCTTTTCAGGCGCTCCGCCGGAGGGGGAATCGATCATGGAGGGCTTCTACATCAACACCATAGCCTCTCCGATGATGTGCGAGTAGTTTACCGCAGACCTTTGGGTCCATAGTTATTAGCTAGATGGCGTATTCTCTCTCTTTGGATCTCAATACGAAGTTCTCCTCGATTCTCTTGGAGATCTATTCGATGTAATTATTTTTGCGATGTGTTTGTCGAGATCCGATGAATTGTGGGTTTATGATCAAGATTATCTATGAATAATATTTGATTCTTCTCTGAAATCTTTTATGCATGATTTAATATCTTTGCAAGTCTCTTCGAATTATCAGTTTGGTTTGGCCTACTAGATTGATCTTTCTTGCAATGGGAGAAGTGCTTAGCTTTGGGTTCAATCTTGCGGTGTCCTTTCCCAATGACAGCAGGGGCAGCAAGGCATGTATTGTATTGTTGCCATCGAGGATAAAAAGATGGGGTTTATATCATATTGCTTGAGTTTATCCCTCTACATCATGTCATCTTGCCTAATGTGTTACTCTATTCTTATGAACTTAATACTCTAGATGCATGCTGGATAGCGATCGATGTGTGGAGTAATAGTAGTAGATGCAGAATCGTTTCGGTCTACTTGTCATGGACGTGATGCCTATATACATGATCATGCCTAGATATTCTCATAACTATGCGCTTTTCTATCAATTGCTCAACAGTAATTTGTTCACCCACCATAGAATTTGCTATCTTGAGAGAAGCCACTAGTAAAACCTATGGCCCGGGGTCTATTCTGCATTATATTATTCTCCCGTCAACAAGCCATTTCTGTCGCCATTTATTTTGCAATCTTTATTTTCCAATCTATACAACAAAAATACCAAAAATATTTATCTTATTATCTCTATCAGATCTCACTTTCATAAGTGACCGTGAAGGGATTGACAACCCCTTTATTGCGTTGGTTGCGAGGTTCTTGTTTGTTTGTGCAGGTACGAGGGACTTGCGTGTAATCTCCTACTGGATTGATACCTTGGTTCTCAAAAACTGAGGGAAATACTTACGCTACTTTGTTGCATCACCCTTTCCTCTTCAAGGGAAAACCAACGCATGCTCAAGAGGTAGCAGCCCTTGAAAGCAAGATCTCATTTGCCTCTGTTGCACATCCCAGAAGCAATGGACAAGTTGAGAGGGCGAAAGCTGAAGTGCTGTGAGGACTCCAGATGAGAACATTTGATACGCTGCAGAAGTGCAGTAGGTGGTGGATCGATGAGCTGCTGGTAGTTCTCTGGTCCCTCAGAACGACACCAAATCGAGCTACCGGGCAGACTCCCTTCTCCCTAGTCTATGGGGCAAAAGCAGTTATCCCCACGGAACTCCTTTATGGGTCGCCTCGAGTGCTTGCCTACGATGAAGTAGCACAAGATCAACACCAGCGTGACGATGCTGTCCTACTCGAGGAGAACCGTCTCTGGGATGCTACGCGTGTTGCACGCTATCAGCAAGCCCTGCGTCACTATCACGGCCACAGGGTTCATGCCTGGTGTTTTGAGGAAGTCGGCCTTGTCCTTAGGTGCGTTCAGTCTGCCAAGGGTGCAAACAAGTTGACGCCAAACTGGGAAGGCCCTTACTGGGTAGTACGAGTCACCAGACCTGGCGCAATCCGTTTGGAGACTGGAGATGGCATTCAATTGCAAAACTCATGGAATGCTGGGCATCTCCGCAAGTTCTACCCATAAGGCGCGGCTGTCGGGCCCTGCCCGGCAGCCACCCTTTTGTACAGGCCTTGCCTCAGCTGCATGTAACCCCTTGTACAAAGCCAGGCACAGACCCTGAGCAACAAAGAAATAAATGAAGCGTTGGGGGTCCCCGACAAGTTGCATGCATAAGAATTCCCTGAGCATTGCATGCATAAGCATTTCATGCGCATTGCATACATAAGTATTTCATAAGCATTGCATGTAGATAATATCGCATCTTGCATCGTTTCCATCTGCTTAGAACTGCAGGTTCCTATCGGAAACTAGCCCGGACTCAAGATTAATGAAGAGGCAAAGAAGATTTCAATGGGCCAGCCACTTCCACGCCCCTGCCTGTGCATGTGCACTTATTAGGGCCTACCAAACGATGCCCGACAGCGCGTTCGAGACAGTCCCGGGGGCTTCTGTCGGTGCAACAAACCCTGGGTCTGTTGCCCAGACTGTGCACAAGCACGAGAACAAGACCGCAGCACCAAGGTCAGATTGGAGCACAAGGAGTCAGATCTTCAAAGGACCAACAAGTAGATCAAGAGAACCAAGACAAGCCAGAGAAGCAAGACATTGCTAAGGCAAAAGCCTCCCATGCCAGGTAGGCGAGCCTGGCAAGTACGCCCCCCCCCCCGGAAGCAAGCCTTTGGGTCGTCTCGGCAGGCCTGCTGGGACTTGCGAAGGCAGAGACACTCCACCTCACCACGACCCATGTCGTCAATCAGTGTGGTGTCAAGCTCCAAGGATGACTAAGTGGTTGTTATTCGCCACATGGCAGCCACCTTCTACAGAAAATGCCTCCAAGCGACACCCGTCCTACGACATGTCAAGAAAGCAGGTGCGAAGCTGGCAAGATAGCCTGGCTGGGCCTACCGAGCAAGCTACGATGTGACGTTGAGTGGCGCATTTAATGCACTCTGTCAGCCTCCAGAGTTAGGTATGATAGCATTGTTTGCTATCTAATTAGTGCATAATGACTGATTTGCCACTGTGGTGACCCCTTTGTCTATAAAAGGAGGCCCAAGGCAACCGTAGAAAGGGTTGGACACTGGATTAGCTAGCCCATCCCCGCACGCGCGTAGCCGTTCGCCCCAAGGCAACCCTGCCGGGCAAGCGTGTTATGCTCACCACCATTTTTCCACCATCAATCCACCAAAGCAGGAGTAGGATTTTACGCCTCACGGCGGCCAGAACCTAGGTAAAGCTGCCTGTGTTCTCTCTATCGTGCTGCTCCACGCTCCTTTGCTCTTTGTGCAACGTGACATCCCCCACTGAACCAGAAAGGGACCTTTGGTCCCATAGGTGGACATGGTTTCCTGCGACAAAACATCATGTAAATAAGATTAAAATAGCAATGCCATGGCCTACGCATATTCTACTCTGACATTTTAGAGGTCCATTGTTATCATATCAGTTTTAAGAATACCATGCATGGTTATAAAATTCTTGGAAATGAGAGGAAAATAGCAATCACGTGGTTATACTCATATTATCTATTCTAACAATCAAAAGGCGGTCATATCATATGCTAAAGATGTCGTGTTATATGGTACCAAAGATGAGATAGAACAATTAGACGAGGATATATTCCACCAGTCTAAGCATCCAACATATGTGTCCACCACGTAAACGATGCCATCATGCACTATAGCATCAGCCATAAATGGAGGAAAGAGAGGATGGGCAATGAGCCATACCACTGATGGCGAACGATTTCCAGATAGGCCTCTCCCTAGTCAAACATTGCAATGAGCTTGTAATCTTGGTAATCTTTTTATGTTGTGGGTACTTCAAAGATTACAACCTTAAGCAAATGGAGCTCAATCTAAGTGCTTGTGTGTAACACGTAGGAGTAGGCGGTGGGTCATGAGGTCATATGCCGACGGTACCCAACAGTGGAAGGGCAATCTCTTGCTGGGTGTAGACGTCCACAAGATGCCCTACTCTCCCTGACTTGAAGATGATGATGATCCCAGTTTTCCTTTATGCCCACCTAGTAGTGATGGCGAATGTAGAGCGAGGCGGGAGTGGTAGCATGTCAAGAGGCATGGCATCAACCTTTGTATCATCATGATCGTTATCGATGGGCCAGTTGAGAGGATCAGGTATCAACAAGAAGGGTGTCTAGAAAAGCTTGTCCATCTACGGACGGGTGGACGATGCATAGTCACCGATCATGCAACCAGATGCACGGTGCTGAGTAGGTCCACACTCTTCTTGATCTGCTTCAAGAGGACATCAAGGAGGGATTCTCAATTGTAGCTATGAGTGTCACTCGGTTATGCCTTTGGTATATTTGGTGTGTAATACACCCATTTTGCATCATTATTTCTACTGTAATCTATCTTATTAAATGATATATTTCACATTATGGTGCAATTCTAATGCATTTTCTCTCTTAAAATGCAAGTTATATCAAGAGAGGGGGATTGCAGATAGCTGGGATTCTAGACCTAAAAAACCAATAGAAGGGATAAAAATTCTCTAGAGCTCAAAACAAAGAATGATTTTTTGTAGAATTATTTTGGAATATATGAGGAATATTGGAGCAAAGAAGTACCATAGGGGGCCCACTAGCCTGCGACATGGATGGGTGGCGCGGCCTACCCCTTAGTCACGCACCTTGTCCATGTGGCCCCCTAGTGACTCACCTCCTGATGCCCTTTCTCCATAAAGTCCCATTTACCCTGGAATGGATCACATAAGTTTCGAGAATTTCCGCCACCATCTGCGAGGCAGAACCTGGGCAGAACACTTCTGCTCTTGGGCGGGGTGATTTTGTTAGGGAAACCTCTCTCCAGGAGGGGGAACTCAAAGCCTTCATCAGCACCAACACTCCATTCATCATGGGGATCGTCATCTTCATCAACATCTTCACTAGCATCATCTCATCTCCATCTCTAGTTCATCTCTTGTGTTCAATCTTTGTATCAAACCTCAGATTGGTACCTGGAGGTGCTAGTAGTGTTGATTACATATTGTATTTGATTCTTGTTGGTTTAATTGGTGGAAGATTATTATGTTTAGATTCTTAATAAAATATTTATACCCACTAATTATGATCAATATGATGAGTCGTGAGTAATTTTATTTGTTCCTGAGGACATGTGATAAGTCTTGTTACCAATAATCATGTCAAGTTGATCACCGTCCAGTGTTTTAATATTATGGTGTATTGTTCTTCCTCTAGTGGTGTTATGTGAACGTGGACTACATGACACTTCACCACCTTTGGGCCTAGGGGAAGACATTGTGGAATTAGTTTGTAGATGATGGGTTGCAGGAGTGATAAACCACAACCCCAGTTTATGAATTATTTCGTATGGGGCTGGTTTGGATCCAGATGTTTAATGATATGGTTAGGATTATCTTAATTACTTCTCTTGTTATTCTGGATGCTTGCATGGAGAGTATAATCATAAGTAGGTATTTGTTCAAGTTAGGACAATACCTTAGCTCTGGTCCACCCACATAACACTTATCAAGACAATGAATGTAAGTCGATGAATCATGGTGAAAGTAACTTGGCAATATTCAGGTGTGTCCCCAACAGCGTTTTAATCACTAGAAGTATCACAGGCTTGTCCTTAGCACAATTAAGGATTGGGCCACTTGCTACACCTTGCTACTTTTGTTACTTGTTACCTTGTTACAAATTACCTTGCTATCAAACTATCTTACAAAACTTGCACTAAAAATCTTGCTGAAAAGTACCTATCAATTCCTTCCGCTCCTTGTTGGATTCGACACTCTAACTTATCAAAAGGACTACTATTGATCCCCTATACTTGTGGGTCATAAGTGTGCTGAGCGGTTAGGGTTTTTGAGGAGAATGATGTTGGGTACATGCGAGCGAGAAGGGAGATTGGGCATGCCGGCGCGCGTTGAGCGTGGGAAGTAGGTGTGTGCGGGCAAGCATGAAATACGACGCGTGCATGTGAGAATTGAGCGGGATAATATGGTGTGCGGGCGCAATCAGGGAAGATGATGTGTGGACGAAGATGGAGAAGAGTTGGAGTGGTTCGAAGAGGAAGAAGAAGAGGGAGAGATGGGTGAGAAGGGATCATGTAGTGTACTCCATCATGAAGTTAAGTCGCTGACATGTGGGTCCACTAGCGCGCAGGTCCATATGTCAGTTAATCGAGAGGTGGAGGTGCATTACAGCCGAGGTGTGCTCCACTGGCAGTCTTGATGGTAGTACAAAGCAAGGCTGACTTGGTAACATGAACGTGTTGGCTTAGGTTATTAGTGAAGTGTCACATCTCATGCAATGTGTATTTTCACTTCACTATGAAGAGTAGATAATCTTTTGTCGATGGAGAATAATGTATCGCAAAGACTTATCTATTTGTGCCATTACACACATCATGTCCAAGAACAAGAACCATTGCCTCAACGGGGAAATCGCTTCTCTAGATGCATGCAGGGGCTCCTAGCACGCATCCACCTTCTTGTAGGTATTTCAAAAAAAACCATTTCAGAAATTACAGAACAAAGTACGTTGGTGAAAATACAAAATGTAAAATTAAACGATGCATTTAATTAGTAGCAAAGTATGTGTGTCTGTATCCTACTCCCAAAAATTGGTCCTCCTTTTCTGCCATTGGCTAGTGACGGTTCGCCGTTCGCCAGTTAGCATGACATTTGCACACGATTGGCAATTTTTGTAGGAGGGGTGGCATTTTTGCGAGAGTTTTTGGTAGAAAGCTGCCACCATCAGATCTAGATCTGACGGTTCGGGGGTCGTTTGTCAGGATTGGGCTCCTGACGAACATTCCCCAGATAGCATTTCCGTATATTTAAAAGGATGCTTGGTGAAAGTTCAGAACAATAAATAGAATCACATGAGACTAAAACATGGTGGAAGGCTAGAGGAATTACTTGTCGTGTTATCCAACGTAGAATGTAGGGTTAGGATTCCCCGCAAAAAGAGGAGAAGGTAGGGTTAGGATAGGATTTCATGCAACAATTTTCTTAGAATGTTTCCTTGTACGGATCTACGGTTGGCGACTTCCTTGAGAAGGACGGATGAAATGAGAAGGGACGTACATAGTGAAAAAAGACACAAGAAATTGAGAAAGCAGCAAAGTTGTTGTCAATTCAAGCGGGTTAGATGAGTAGATAAATCAGGTGCAATGCAAAGGTTAACCAAAAGCAAGGAGATGAAAGCGATCTCAGAGAGTCGGATGGGAGCAACATGGCTGAGAAGAGAGAGGGTTAATGTAACACCCTCGATGCGACTATATCTCCCACGTGTCGAGGCACGACTTAGAGGCATAATCGCATTGAAGGCATATGTCGCAAGTTAGGCAATCTTCACAACATCTCATGTAATATAAATCATAAAGGGGAGATAACATAGTTGGCTTACACTCGCCACGTCAATCAAGTACATAAATAACATTACATCATCCAAACACTCATGGCCCGACTACGGCGCCAAAATAAAAGATAACCCAACATGCGACACGGCCCCGATCACCCCCAACTGGGCACCACTACTGATCATCAGGAAAGGAAACATAGTAACGTTGAGAGTCCTCGTCGAACTCCCACTTGAGCTCAAACGCGTCTCCTAGAGCGGAATCATCAGGCCATGCATCTGGAGTGATAGTAATCTGTGAGCCACAGGGACTCAGCAATCTCGCACCCTCGCGATCAAGACTATTTAAGCTTATAGGTAAGGCAAGGTAAATATGTGGAGCTGCAGCAAGCGACTAGCAAAATATGGTGGCTATCCTGTTTGCAAGAGAGAGCGAGAAGAGGAGGCAAAGCGCGAGCGAGAAACTAGAGAACAACCTACGCAAACATTACTCCAACACCGTGTCCACTTCCCGGGCTCCGCCGAGAAGAGGCCATCACGGCAACACACTCAGTTGATTCATTTTAATTAAGTTAAGGTTCAAGTTATCTACAATCGGACATTAACAAATTCCCATCTGCTCATAACCGCGGGCACGGCTTTCGAAAGTTCAAATCCCTGCAGGGGAGTCCCAACTTAGCCCATGACAAGCTCTCACGGTCAACGAAGGAATAGACCTCCTCCCAAGACGTTCCGATCAGACTCGGTATCTCGGTTCTTCAAGACACTTCGACAGGTTAAAACAAGACCAGCAACACCGCCCGAATGTGCCGAAAAATCCCGATAGGAGCTGCACATATCTCGTTCTCAGGGCACACTCAGATGAGACTAGCTACGAGTAAAACCAACCCTCCAGTTTCCCCGAGGTGGCCCCGCAGGCAGCTCAGTTTGGACCAACACTCAGAGGAGCACTGGCCCGGGGGGGTTTAAATAAGATGACTCTCGGGCTCCGGAAACCCAAGGGAAAAAGAGGCTAGGTGGCGAATGGTAAAACCAAGGTTGGGCATTGCTGGAAAAGCTTTAATCAAGGCGAACTATCAAGGGGTTCCCATTATAACCCAACTGCGTAAGGAACGCAAAATCCGGGAACATAACACCGATATGACGGAAACTAGGGCGGCAAGAGTGGAACAAAACACTAGGCGAGAGGCCGAGCCTTCCACCCTTTACCAAGTATATAGATGCATTAAGATAACATGGCAATATAATGATAACCCAACAAGTAAATAAATGTTCCAACAAGGAACGGTCTCCAATCTTCACCTGCAACTAGCAACGCTATAAGAGGGGCTGAGCAAAGCGGTAACATAGTCAATCAACGGTTTGCTAGGACATGGTGGGTTAGAGGTTTGACATGGAAATTTGGGAGGCTTGAAAGCAAGTGGTAGGCATCATAGCATTGGCATAGCAAAAGAGCGAGCAATCTAGCATAGCAAAGATAGTAGTGATTTCGAGGGTATGATCATCTTGCCTGCACAGTTGTCAGAGTTGACTAGATCCTCGAAAGCAAACTCAACGGGCTCCTCGTTAGCGAACTCGTCTCCCGGCTCTACCCAAACAAGACAAACAAGCAACAAGGACACAATCAACCACGTGCAAGGACCAAACAAGAGGATGCAAAGATGATATGCTATGCGGGATGCGATGCGGGATGTATATGCAAGATGTGACAGGAAAATGCAAGAACCTGGCCTCAACTTGGGAATCCAAGTGTGCCACTGGAAAGATGAGATGAAATCTCTTGAAAACGATATAAAGAACGCCGGAATCGGAGTTACGGTTTGGAAAATGGCAAGCGATTCAAATACGACACCGGTCTGCGATTTATAGCAAGTAGCCATCTAAATGCAATGAGATGAACATGCTACAGCATCCAAACATGACAACAAAATACATGGAAGGGAGGCATTCAATATGCTTAACAAAAGTCTAGCACTGAGCTACGGCCAATTCATCCATTAACAGGTTCAAACAAGCATGGCAAAAATGCATATGGTAAACAGATTTCAGACTTAGTGAAATTAACACTTGTCTGGAATCTCAGATCAGGTAGCACTCTTTGGAGCAACAAAACTACATGCTACAGGACCTGAACATGGCAAAGTAAAGCATGGCATGGAGCTACTCAAAGAGCTTAACAAAAGTCCCTTAGTGACCTTGAGCCAAAAGGGATCAGAAAATACAATTGCAAGCATGTGAACATGGCAAAAACGTAATCAGATCACAGACTTGGTGAAAACTGGAGCATGCTGAAAACAGATATCAAGTAGGCATGTTTATGAGCTCGATGCACTCACTACGGTGCAAGGCATGACAAAATAAGCATACATCTATCAAGAACACACAAAATGCAAGCTAGACATGTTAAGAACAATAAGATAGCATGCACGGATCAACTACAACATCATCGGCAAAATTGCAAACAAGTTGACAATCTGCCCAGATTCACAAAGTAGCAAAAGTAGAGCTCGATTTACTCAAGCTAGGGTGCTCCATAATTGCAAACAAAGACATGGATGGATAGAGCACTACAAGATTAACAAAAATCCTTACTGGTCATCCTCAAAAGAGGCACGGATCACTAGGAAACAACATGAACATATGGCCATATGAAATAAACAGATCAAGGACTTAGTGGAATTGCTAAGTCCCTGAAATCAGAATTACCAAGTGCCTCACTTGGCAAGCTTGTCCTAGTCACCACACACATCACAAAAATACATGGGTTGCACCTCTGGAAAGATGACAAAACCCTTAACAAAACATATGTGGAGCATCAGGCCATATCATGCACACAATAATCATGGCAAAAATGACAAATATCTAAATGGAGTAGCAGATCTGACAATTATCCCAAGTAGCCCTCTTCTAACAGCATTTCGGGCAACAAGATGAACTCAAATGAGAATGATGCAATGGAACGAAATGATGTACTCCCTGAGATGAACATTTCGATATGCTATATGCCCAAAACGGAGCTACGAATACAAAGTTACGGCATAATGAACATAGGCACTTGGAACTGGAAAAATCAGGGACTTAGTAGAATTCGACCTCCAGATCTAGGGTTTGAGGTCAACGGCGACGCCGGTGGCTTCGCCGGCGATGTGGCGGCGGGGCGGCGCCGGAGGATGGCTGGGGAGGTCGGGGACGGCCGGATCCGGTCCGGCCCGACCGGATCCGCGGCAAGGGCGGCGGCGGCGCGCGCTCCGGCGAGGCGTGGGGTGGCGGCGAGGCGAGGCGAGGAGAGGAAAGGCGAGGTCGTCGCCGGGCGGCGCACGGCGGCGCGCGGCGGCCGGCGATGTGGCGAGCGGCGGCGCGGGCTCGGGTGCCCGCGGGTGGCGGCGGCGGCGTCCCGGGCCGGGAGGGCCCGATCCGGGCCCCGGCGGGTCGGCGGGGCGGCGATGTGGGCCGGGACGGCAGGCGTATGGCGGAGCGCCACGTGGCGGCGGCGGCAGCTTCGGACGTGTCCGGTCGGATGGAAAATCGTCCGGCGGCGCGCGATGATGAGATCTAGGGTTTTCGGGAGGAGGAGAAGGAGATTTTCGGGGGATTTTTAAATAGGCATAGGAGGAGCTAGGAGAGTTCAAATGAGGTGCGGTTTTCGGACACGCGATCGTGACCGAACGATCTAGATGATGGAGAAGGCTTAGGTGGGTTTTGGGCCCAGTTGGAGGGGTGTTGGGCTGCAACACACACGAGGTCTTTTTGGTCCCTCGGTTAACCGTTGGAGTATCAAACGAAGTCCAAATGATACGAAACTTGACAGGCGGTCTACCAGTAGTAAACCAAGGCCGCTTGGCAAGTCTCAGTCCAATCCGGAAATGTTTAATCCCCACACACGAAAGAAAGGTAGAAATGACCACCAGAGGAGAACGAAGCGCCGGAATGCAAAACGGACAACGGGGAAAATGCTCGAATGCATGAGACGAACACGTATGCAAATGCAATGCACATGATGACATGATATGAGATGCATGACAAGGACAACAACACACGGAGACAAAGACCCGAATCCGAGAAAATAAAGTAACTTAAAGCCGAAATGGCAAGAGTTGGAGTACAAATTGGGGAAGTTACATCCGGTGTGTTACAGTTAACTAAGACATCTATTGTATGTGCCGACCAAGCTCAAATGTACTCCTTCCATCTCACAGTATAGCTTGCAAACACTCTTATATTGTGAGACGAAAGGGAGTATCTTGCAAGGCTCAAAAGTAGAGTATTTTTCTTTCGCATAAGATTTTTCTTAGACAAGGAAAATAGTATATCTCCCGGCCAATACATCATGATGAGACAACGTGACAACATGTAGATTCTTTTTTTCTTTGTGAAATTTTTTCACCTACTTCCATGATGTGTTCACCAGCTGAGGGTGAAATGCGGCTCTGTCAGAGCCATGGCCTGCTCTGCCCCTGACAATCCTCTCATCTAGGAGATGGAAGAAATGGCTATGGACCCTCTCACTTTCTTTAACTTGAATTGGACGGTAGGAGATTCATTTCAGAGAAAGAAATTAAAGATGCCAAATAGAGTTTGAAACCTAAAAGTTACTCACGCACCCACACTAGATGAAGCGCGGAAACTGTATTCTTTATTTTAATTAGTCTTGAAGGGTGCTTTTTGCTGGCCAATCTTACAAGTAGTTACAGAAACTTACGCAATTTTATTTTACGCCAAATCGAACTAAACATGGAATGCCTCCAACATCTCGCCCAGAACACGGAGATGGTTGTTCACTTCACCGTCTACGCCTCCACTTCCCAAGGCCGAATCCTGCACCATCACCCAACTGGTACTGAACTGGATTCCTTGGATTGATTGCTTCAGCTCATGGAATTCAGCACCTCTACATCATGTAGCCATGTAGGGTTGGTCCGCTGGTGCTCACTAATGAAGAGACCATGTCGCGGTAGCATGTGACACTGCCATACTGGCTGACAATGGTCCCGGATGCCCATATGGTTGGTGAGATCATGGCTAATCATGTAGCTGCAGCGCCAGGCAGGGATGGATGAAAGTAAGTACCATGCTACTAGCGCTTTGCATGAGTCATGGGTCTCCCTGATTGGCGATGACACTCTTTGACTGAATACTGCATCACCAATACTTGTGTGAGTCATGGATCTCCTTCTCTTGTTGTTGTTATTATTGTTGTTGTTTGTGTGTTTGGTTGCCTAGATAATTTTTTCCTCTTTACATATGTGAGTCAGTTGGGTCTGATTGTGTAAATACAAGGTAAAAACAATGTTGTGCATATACTCTCTCCGTTCCGAAATAATTGTCTTTCTAGCCATCTCAAATGGACTACAACATACGGATGTATGTAGACATGGTTTAGAGTGCAGATTCACTCATTTTGCTCCGTATGTAGTCACTTGTTGAAATCTCTAGAAAGACAATTATTTCGGAACGGAGGGAGTAGTTTGGTTGACTGTATATAGGTTGGTTGCATTAGGGAAGCATTTTTTTCCCTGACGTTTTGTGGTCTGCGTTAGCTGGGCTGATGAACTACACAGTGTTTGGCTATATAGATGGAACATGATTAAAAGTTAACAGCTACACATGACACACAAAGTTACTGTAGAGTTCCTCGACGACCGGGATGGACAGCGGCCGCGGCGCCATGTCCGATGTGATGAGCATGGAGTTGAAGGCGAGCGATCCCATCGGCGACGTGGCGCACCAGTTGCGAGTACAGTTCCCGCAAGGGATGTCCACGAGAAGGGATGAAGAGGAGGGCATGGAGGCAGAGGGCAGGGAGGAGATGTGCAGTGTGCGCAAGATGGGGACGTCATTGTACTAGGCTATGGGTGAGGATGCCAGAGGAATGGCGCCGGCGGCAGCAGGCATGAGATGGCGTCCATGGGCCAATGTTGATGATGATCAGTGAGAACAAAAAGAAATCACTTCGGATTTTGTCTAAATCATCGCATGAACACCTTAATATAGTACGATAAAAAGATACACATACTTATCTACGACTATCGAAATACAAAACATACAAGACGAAAGTCATGTGAAACAATAAGATGAACCTACTGGTAAAAAAATAAACTGTCGACCGTGTACGACGAGTTTAACAAAATTCGTCCAAAATAGTTCCAAACATGAACACGAAGTTGAACGTTTATAGTCAACGAAACAATAAACCGATCGCCTGAATGAAACAACAACATCGATGTGCATCTTTTTTGTACAGAGTTTATCTCGAAGTGAAGGACTCGTTGTGTAGATTAGAAGGGACTGGATTAAGTAGATTAACGAGTGTCATGAAAGGAGATCACACATATGCATTTATACAGTCCACTAGGTAGATGTAGATCTACTTATCTACGATCGTCGAAATAGAGAATGTGCAACACAAAAGTCATGTGAAACATCGAGATAAAGCTGATGGTTCAAAAAATTTCAAGCAATCGACCGGATGTGAAGATTTTGCCAAAGTTCATCCAAAAAACCTCCAAACATTAGCACAAAATTGAAGGTTTACAGTCCATGAAATTGGGGACTGATCTCTGAATGGAGCCACATCGTTGTTGTGTATCTTTTTCGTGTAGAGTTTATGTCGAATCGAAGCACGGTTGTGTAGACCAAAAGGGGTTATGCAAAGAAATTAAGGGGCGGGATTAAAATAGATCATGTGCAAACTACACAAGCTCATACATAACTGCACCATGAGAGCCACCTACGTAATATCAATTACATTGCTGGGACCTAGCCGACAAAAAAAGGTTGATTTTTTCGTTCCCTGAGAGCCTGGCCAGGTGGTGCTTTAAGATTCATGCGGGTCAAGAATCCGATGCAAATACATCCTACCAAACGGGTCAAAAATGCCCTAATGCAGGCAAAAAACACGCCTCAAGATATCTGTCCATGCATATCTTCTTGAGGAATAAAACAACATAACCTTGCATGTCCATAAATATCTTAGGAATGCAAGTAGGGCTGGGAGTTTGTCACAGCATGAACACAGTTAGGGCAACTTCAACACAGGTCACCTAACACACGACATCAAATGTTCGCGGACATGTCCAAATGTATCCCCGAACTGTAGGTTGGGCGTCCGCCAGCCAGCCGCAATCATCAAATATTTGACCCATTTCAAACGGATCAAACAAAAATACATACAAAATTTAAGACGAAGAAGCAACTTTCATATATTACAACCAAACAGACAAAGTTTAACAAAGTTCAAACTAAATATAACCTACAATAAATAAAATAGGTGAGGTACCAAACGGTGAACTTGTAGGGATGGCCTTCAAGGCCACCGACACCTCCATCACCATTTGTGTCGTTGTCCAGCCGTCGTCCACACCATTGTCCTCGTCGTTGTCTAAGTCATCATTGTGCCATTGGCGGAAGGCCTGCTGGGCATCGCGACATCCCCGCCAAGTCGGCGCTTGTCCTGGGTGCCATCAACGACTTAGATAAAGGTAGCACGCTCGGACTCCGCAAGACCCACTTTGAGGAGCTTGTCTTTGCGCCAGTGCCGACAGCGGGAGCCCAACTCTATGGTTTCTTTGGACTGGTCCATGGCCGAAGCCTCGACGAGGACCAATGCCAAGGTGACATGGCTCTCCGTTAATGTTGCATTGCGTCAATCCCGACGCTTTGCCTTCGCGTCGGCTTTGCTGTTGGATGATGAGTACAAAATATGTGATGATTTTAATAGTCATTTTGTGCCTACATGGTAGGCTTTGTGAAATTTTACCACGTTCAGGCGCTACTTTTTTGCCGGTATTCTTCAGATAACGTCTTTCGGAGTAAATGAAGTTCTATGGAAGAAATCCCAATAAATTATGGTGAAATCACGGTATTTAATGTGATAATTAACTACCATAAAAAGAATGAAGCAAAGGGATAAAGGAGGAGTTCACACGGTGGCTCCAGAGAAAAACATGACCTAGCATACGAGCGTGCCCGCTCGTATGTGTGGTGCCGCTGCCTCGTCCACTACTTTCTCCCCATGAAGTCGTATCGGGGATCAGACCAACAGAGGCACCATAAACACACCCAAAAGGCAGAATCCTAGCTTCTGCAGTCATCCGGAGGAGGGATTGGCAAGGAGGAGATCGCTATCTTCACCAGCACGCTCAATGGGACGTCAACATCATCACCACTGTCATCATCATCATCCACATCCATTTCCATCTCATTGTAACATCAAGAACCCTAGTGGATCGTCTTGTGTGTTACGTGTGCGATTCATCCATGTTTACCATTACCACTTACATGATGCTTGTTATCTCCATGTGTGAGTAAACCCCTTTGTTCTTGGGGATATGAATGAACCTTTGTATGTGTAGGATTATATCGGATATGAGATCCTCTGTTGAATGCTTATTTCAATAAACTTCATGAATGTTGTGAAGAGGCCCCACTCAGCATTATCATCAAAAGGCCAAGAAGTGTATCACTGTCGTTGTAAAGGTTAAGATGCGAAGGTAATTCGGGGTGACAGTAAAAGCCTTCACCCCTCACTTTTGCAGTTGATAGGGGAATTGTGCGGAACCCTTAGAGAGGCCGCATCCACGGGGTAACCCTTAATTAACGTAGTTGTAACCTCTAGGGGGAGACTACGGTAGTGGCATGGATGGCACGAAGTCTACCTAGAGTAGAACGTGTTCTATACTCGGCTCCACCCGACATAATCGTCAAGTGTGGCTCAAGTATCCAAACTATATTATACGGATGCATAGGTTGCGTTAGAAACATAGCAATGGGGATTCAAGACTCCCTAAGAATGCCTTACTCCTCTGTCAATTCCACTTGTTGCTCATGCTACTATTTTTATTTATTTTTATTATTTACTTTCGGTTCACTATTCACCAAAATAATCATTTATTTTTGACCTCACTGATGTTTGCTTGAACTACGTCGGTATTCCCCAAAGAGGAAGGGATGATGCAGCACAGCGACGGTAGGTATTTTCCTCAGTGATGAGACCAAGGTTATCGAACCATGCAACACTACGTGAATGGCACCTGCATACAAATAACAAATACTCGCAACCCGACGTATTAAAGGGGTTGTCAATCCCTTTCGGATGACGGTGCCAAAAATTGGCAAACGGACATGAGAGAGTTGTAATAATTTGATAGATAGATCGCGCGGGAACGCAAGATAAAATAAATAAGAATAAATTGCAGCAAGGTATTTTTGTATTTTTGGTTTAATAGATCTGAAAATAAAAGCAAATAAAAATATATCACAAAGGCAAATATAATAAAGAAGAGACCCGGAGGCTGTAGGTTTCACTAGTGGCTTCTCTCGAGAAAAATAGCAAATGGTGGGTAAACGAATTGCTGTTGGGCAATTGATAGAACTTCAAATAATCATGACGATATCCATGCAATGATCATTATATAGGCATCACGTCCAAGATTAGTAGACCGACTCCTGCCTGCATCTACTACTATTACTCCACACATCAACCGCTATACAGCATGCATCTAGTGTATTAAGTTAATGGAGAAACCGAGTAATGCAATAAGAACGATGACATGATGTAGACAAGATCTATTTATGTAGAAATAGACCCCATCTTGTTATCCTTAATGGCAATGATACGTACGTGTTGGTTCCCCTTCTGTCACTAGGATAAAGCACCGTAAGATCGAACCCATCACAAAGCACCTCTTCCCATTGCAAGATAAATAGATCAAGTTGGCCAAACAAAACCCAAATATCAAAGAAGAAATACGAGGCTATAAGCAATCATGCATATAAGAGATCAAAGAAGACTCAAATAACTTTTATGGATAAAAAGATAGATCTGATCATAAACTCAAAGTTCATCGGATCCCAACAAACGCACCGTAAAAAGAGTTACATCATATGGATCTCCAAGAGACCATTCTCTTGAGAATCAAATGAGAGATGAAGCCATCTCACTACTAAATACAGACCCAAAGGTCTACAAAGAACTACTCATGCATCATTGGAGAGGCACCAATGGACATGATGAACCCCTCCGTGATGGTGTCTAGATTGGATCTGGTGTTTCTGAAACTTGTGGTGGCTGGAATTGATTTTTGTCGACTCCACTAGGGTTTCTGGAATATTGGGTATTTATAGAGCAAAGAGGCAGTTCAGGAGGCCACCGAGGTGGGCACAACCCACCTGGGCGCACCTGGGGCCCAGGTGGGCCCTGGTGGGTTGTGCCACCCTCGGGGCACCCCCCAGGTACTTCTCCGGCCCATTGGGTGTCTTCTAGTCCATTAAAAATTCACAACAAGTTTTGCTGCGTTTGGACTCCGTTTGGTATTGATTTCCTGCAATGTAAAAAACATGCAAAAATAGCAACTGGTACTTGGCACTATGTCAATAGGTTAGTACCAAAAATGATATAAAATGATTATAAAACATCCAAGAATGATAATATAACAGCATGGAACAATCAAAAATTATAGATACGTTGGAGACGTATCAGCATCCCCAAGCTTAATTCTTGCTCGTCCTCGAGTAGGTAAATGATAAAAACAGATTTTTGATGTGGAATGCTGCCTAACATGTTCATCTCATATTCTTTTCTTTATAGCATGGACATTTGGACTTTTATATGGTTGAAAGCAATAGTCTAGTTTTGACATGAGACTTAAATACTCAAGCATATCAACAAGCAACCATGTCTTTCAAAATATCAATGATAAAATAAGTTATCCCTAGCCCATTATGCTCAATCATTGATCGATTTATGAAACACACTCGCATATTAGCTACACCCAATTCTGAAGTACGATCATAGTGCCCCTTAGTTGGTGCTTTATAAGAGAAGATGGAGACTCAAATTAAAAAAAAATTGCATAAAGTAAAAGAAAGGCCCTTCGCAGAGGGAAATAGGGATTTGTGGAGGCGCCAGAGCTCAAAGCGAAAAAGATAGAAATGAAAACATTTTGGGAGGCATGCTTTTCCTGTCAACGAGAACGATCGAGTAGCTCCCAATTCTATGCTAGATATATCATAGGCGGTTCCCAAACAGAAATTAAAGTTTATTCCTTTTTCAACCACACCTACGGTTTCCATGGCTAGCCGTATCCATGGGTGCCTTCCATACCAACACTTTCCAAGGAATTTATTATTTGACAACATAAAGTGAATACATTTTTCATTTCGGGACTCGGCATCCCTAATACCTTTGCCTTACTCTTGTGCAATGACAAGTGAATAAACACTCCTCGTGGGAATAACATATCTAGCCACCCCCTACCATTTCATGAGTGGTACGTGAAGGAAATATGCCCTAGAGGCAATAATAAAGTTATTATTTATTTCCTTATAATCATGATAAATGTTTATTATTCATGCTAGAATTGTATTAACCGGAAACATAATACATGTGTGAATACATAGACAAACAAAGTGTCACTAGTATGCCTCTACTTGACTAGCTCGTTAATCAAAGATGGTTATGTTTCCTGACCATGAACAATGAGTTGTTATTTGAGTAACGAGATCACATCATTAGTTGAATGATCTGATTGACATGACCCATTCCATTAGCTTAGCACCTGATCGTTTAGTATGTTGCTATTGCTTTCTTCATGACTTATACATGTTCCTATGACTATGAGATTATGCAACTCCCGTTTGCCGGAGGAACACTTTGGGTGCTACCAAACGTCACAACGTAACTGGGTGATTATAAAGGAGCATTACAGGTGTCTCCAAAAGTAGATGTTGGGTTGGCGTATTTCGAGATTAGGATTTGTCACTCCTATTGTCGGAGAGGTATCTCTGGGCCCTCTCGATAATGCACATCACATAAGCCTTGCAAGCACTGCAACTAATATGTTAGTTGTGAGATGATGTATTACGGAACGAGTAAAGAGACTTGCCAGTAACGAGATTGAACTAGGTATTGGATACCGACGATCAAATCTCGGGCAAGTAACATACCGATGACAAAGGGAACAGCGTATGTTGTTATGCGGTCTGACCGATAAAGATCTTCGTAGAATATGTAGGAGCCAATATGGGCATCCAGGTCCCGCTATTGGTTATTGACCGGAGACGTGTCTCGGTCATGTCTACATTGTTCTCGAACCCGTAGGGTCCGCACGCTTAAGGTTACGATGACAGTTATATTATGAGTTTACATGTTTTGATGAACCGAAGGAGTTCGGAGTCCCGGATGAGATCGGGGACATGACGAGGAGTCTCGAAATGGTCGAGACATAAAGATTCATATATTGGATGATATGGTTAGGCCAAGGGGTCAAGCCCATGAGGCTTTAGATCGGTGCAAAAGGAGTTTTGCGGAGGCCAGGGGGCCAAACGCCGGAGACCCTGGCGTCTGGCCCTGGGCCAGATGCCGAGGCCCATGGCGTCTGGGCCAGACGCCAAGGATTGTGGCGTTTGGTCCTGGAGTCCGAGTGGGACTCTTGCCTTTTGGGAAAAACCGACTTTGAGGAGGTTTTTGCTCCAAGTTTCGACCCCGGGGCTCAACATACAAATAGAGGGGCAGGGCTAGCACCAAAGACACAACAAGTTGATCCACGTGATCTATTCCTTAGCCGTGTGCGGTGCCCCCTGCCACCATATACCTCGATAATACTGTAGCGGAGTTTAGGCGAAGCCCTGCTGCTGTAGTTCATCAAGATCGTCACCACGCCGTCGTGCTGACGAAACTCTTCCCCGACACTTTGCTGGATCGGAGTCCGGGGATCGTCATCGAGCTGAATGTGTGCTCGAACTCGGAGGTGCCATAGTTTCGGTGCTTGATCGGTTGGATCGTGAAGACGTACGACTACTTCCTCTACGTCGTGTCATCGCTTCCGCAGTCGGTCTGCGTTGGGTACGTAGACAACACTCTCCCCTCGTTGCTATGCATCACATGATCTTGCGTGTGCGTAGGAAATTTTTTGAAATTACTATGAAACCCAACAGTGGTATCAGAGCCTAGGTTATTAATGTTGATGTTATATGCACGAGTAGAACACAAGTGAGTTGTGGACGATACAAGTCATACTGCCTACCAGCATGTCATACTTTGGTTCGGCGGTATTGTTGGACGAGACGACCCGGACCAACCTTACGCGTACGCTTACGCGAGACCGGTTCCCTCGATGTGCTTTGCACATAGATGGCTTGCGGGCGACTGTCTCTCCAACTTTAGTTGAACCGAGTATGGCTACGCCCGGTCCTTGAGAAGGTTAAAACGGAGTCTATTTGACAAACTATCGTTGTGGTTTTGATGCGTAGGTGAGATTGGTTCTTACTTAAGCCCGTAGCAGCCACGTAAAACATGCAACAACAAAGTAGAGGACGTCTAACTTGTTTTTGCAGGGCATGTTGTGATGTGATATGGTCAAGGCATGATGCTGAATTTTATTGTATGAGATGATCATGTTTTGTAACCGAGTTATCGGCAACTGGCAGGAGCCATATGGTTGTCGCTTTATTGTATGCAATGCAATCGCGATGTAATGCTTTACTTTATTACTAAACGGTAGTGATAGTCGTGGAAGCATAAGATTGGCGAGACGACAACGATGCTACGATGGAGATCAAGGTGTCGCGCCGGTGACGATGGTGATCATGACGGTGCTTCGGAGATGGAGATCACAAGCACAAGATGATGATGACCATATCATATCACTTATATTGATTGCATGTGATGTTTATCTTTTTATGCATCTTATCTTGCTTTGATTGACGGTAGCATTATAAGATGATCTCTCACTAAATTATCAAGAAGTGTTCTCCCTGAGTATGCACCGTTGCCAAAGTTCGTCGTGCCCAGACACCACGTGATGATCGGGTGTGATAAGCTCTACGTCCATCTACAACGGGTGCAAGCCAGTTTTGCACACGCAGAATACTCAGGTTAAACTTGACGAGCCTAGCATATGCAGATATGGCCTCGGAACACGGAGACCGAAAGGTCGAGCGTGAATCATATAGTAGATATGATCAACATAACGATGTTCACCATTGAAAACTACTCCATCTCACGTGATGATCGGTCATGGTTTAGTTGATTTGGATCACGTAATCACTTAGAGGATTAGAGGGATGTCTATCTAAGTGGGAGTTCTTAAATAATATGATTAATTGAACTTAAATTTATCATGAACTTAGTACCTGATAGTATCTTGCTTGTTTATGTTGATTGTAGATAGATGGCTCGTGCTGTTGTTCCGTTGAATTTTAATGCGTTCCTTGAGAAAGCAAAGTTGAAAGATGATGGTAGCAATTACACGGACTGGGTCCGTAACTTGAGGATTATCCTCATTGCTGCACAGAAAAATTACGTCCTGGAAGCACCGCTGGGTGCCAGGCCTGCTGCTGGAGCAACACCAGATGTTATGAACGTCTGGCAGAGCAAAGCTGATGACTACTCGATAGTTCAGTGTGCCATGCTTTACGGCTTAGAATCGGGACTTCAACGACGTTTTGAACGTCATGGAGCATATGAGATGTTCCAGGAGTTGAAGTTAATATTTCAAGCAAATGCCCGAATTGAGAGATATGAAGTCTCCAATAAGTTCTATAGCTGCAAGATGGAGGAGAACAGTTCTGTCAGTGAGCATATACTCAAAATGTCTGGGTATAATAATCACTTGATTCAATTGGGAGTTAATCTTCCGGATGATTGCGTTATTGACAGAATTCTCCAATCACTGCCACCAAGCTACAAGAGCTTCGTGATGAACTATAATATGCAAGGGATGAACAAGACTATTCCCGAGCTCTTCGCAATGCTGAAAGCTGCGGAGGTAGAAATCAAGAAGGAGCATCAAGTGTTGATGGTTAACAAGACCACTAGTTTCAAGAAAAAGGGCAAAGGGAAGAAAAAGGGGAACTTCAAGAAGAACGGCAAGCAAGTTGCTGCTCAAGAGAAGAAACCCAAGTCTGGACCTAAGCCTGAAACTGAGTGCTTCTACTGCAAGCAGACTGGTCACTGGAAGCGGAACTGCCCCAAGTATTTGGCGGATAAGAAGGATGGCAAGGTGAACAAAGGTATATGTGATATACATGTTATTGATGTGTACCTTACTAGAGCTCGCAGTAGCACCTGGGTATTTGATACTGGTTCTGTTGCTAATATTTGCAACTCGAAACAGGGACTACGGAATAAGCGGGCACTGGCAAAGGACGAGGTGACGATGCGCGTGGGAAATGGTTCCAAAGTTGATGTGATCGCGGTCGGCACGCTACCTCTACATCTACCTTCGGGATTAATATTAGACCTAAATAATTGTTATTTGGTGCCAGCGTTGAGCATGAACATTATATCTGGATCTTGTTTAATGCGAGGCGGTTATTCATTTAAATCAGAGAATAATGGTTGTTCTATTTATATGAGTAATATCTTTTATGGTCATGCACCCTTGAAGAGTGGTCTATTCTTATTGAATCTCGATAGTAGTAATACACATATTCATAATGTTGAAGCCAAAAGATGCAGAGTTGATAATGAAAGTGCAACTTATTTGTGGCACTGTCGTTTAGGTCATATCGGTATAAAGCGCATGAAGAAACTCCATACTGATGGACTTTTGGAACCACTTGATTATGAATCACTTGGTACTTGCGAACCGTGCCTCATGGGCAAGATGACTAAAACACCGTTCTCCGGTACTATGGAGAGAGCAACAGATTTGTTGGAAATCATACATACCGATGTATGTGGCCCGATGAATATTGAGGCTCGTGGCGGATATCGTTATTTTCTCACCTTCACAGATGATTTAAGCAGATATGGGTATATCTACTTAATGAAACATAAGTCTGAAACATTTGAAAAGTTCAAAGAATTTCAGAGTGAAGTTGAAAATCATCGTAACAAGAAAATAAAGTTTCTACGATCTGATCGTGGAGGAGAATATTTGAGTTACGAGTTTGGTGTACATTTGAAAAACTGTGGAATAGTTTCGCAACTCACGCCACCCGGAACACCACAGCGTAATGGTGTGTCCGAACGTCGTAATCGTACTTTACTAGATATGGTGCGATCTATGATGTCTCTTACTGATTTACCGCTATCATTTTGGGGATATGCTTTAGAGACGGCCGCATTCACGTTAAATAGGGCACCATCAAAATCCGTTGAGACGACGCCTTATGAACTGTGGTTTGGCAAGAAACCAAAGTTGTCGTTTCTTAAAGTTTGGGGCTGCGATGCTTATGTGAAAAAGCTTCAACCTGATAAGCTCGAACCCAAATCGGAGAAATGTGTCTTCATAGGATACCCAAAGGAGACTATTGGGTACACCTTCTATCACAGATCCGAAGGCAAGACATTCGTTGCTAAGAATGGATCCTTTCTAGAGAAGGAGTTTCTCTCGAAAGAAGTGAGTGGGAGGAAAGTAGAACTTGACGAGGTAACTGTACCTGCTCCCTTACTGGAGAGTAGTTCATCACAGAAAACTGTTTCAGTGACACCTACACCAGTTAGTGAAGAAGCCAATGATAATGATCATGAAACTTCAGATCAAGATACTGCTGAACCTCGTAGATCAACGAGAGTAAGATCCACACCAGAGTGGTACGGTAATCCTATTCTGGAAGTCATGATACTAGATCATGATGAACCTACGAACTATGAAGAAGCGATGGTGAGCCCAGATTCCGCAAAGTGGCTTGAAGCCATGAAATCTGAGATGGGATCCATGTATGAGAACAAAGTATGGACTTTGGTTGACTTGCCCGATGATCGGCAAGCAATTGAGAATAAATGGATCTTTAAGAAGAAGACTGACGCTGATGGTAATGTTACTGTCTACAAAGCTCGACTTGTCGCAAAAGGTTTTCGGCAAGTTCAAGGGATTGACTACGATGAGACCTTCTCACCTGTAGCGATGCTTAAGTCCGTCCGAATCATGTTAGCAATTGCCGCATTTTATGATTATGAAATTTGGCAGATGGATGTCAAAACTGCATTCCTGAATGGATTTCTGGAAGAAGAGTTGTATATGATGCAACCGGAAGGTTTTGTCGATCCAAAGGGAGCTAACAAAGTGTGCAAGCTCCAGCGATCCATTTATGGACTGGTGCAAGCCTCTCGGAGTTGGAATAAACGTTTTGATAGTGTGATCAAAGCATTTGGTTTTATACAGACTTTCGGAGAAGCCTGTATTTACAAGAAAGTGAGTGGGAGCTCTGTAGCATTTCTGATATTATATGTGGATGACATATTGCTGATTGGAAATGATATAGAATTTCTGGATAGCATAAAGGGATACTTGAATAAAAGTTTTTCAATGAAAGACCTCGGTGAAGCTGCTTACATATTAGGCATTAAGATCTATAGAGATAGATCAAGACGCTTAATTGGACTTTCACAAAGCACATACCTTGACAAGATTTTGAAGAAATTCAAAATGGATCAAGCAAAGAAAGGATTCTTGCCTGTATTACAAGGTGTGAAGTTGAGTAAGACTCAATGCCCGACCACTGCAGAAGATAGAGAGAATATGAAAGATGTTCCCTATGCATCAGCCATAGGCTCTATCATGTATGCAATGCTGTGTACCAGACCTGATGTGTGCCTTGCTATAAGTTTAGCAGGGAGGTACCAAAGTAATCCAGGAGTGGATCACTGGACAGCGGTCAAGAACATCCTGAAATACCTGAAAAGGACTAAGGATATGTTTCTCGTATATGGAGGTGACAAAGAGCTCACCGTAAAAGGTTACGTTGATGCAAGCTTTGACACTGATCCGGACGATTCTAAATCGCAAACCGGATACGTGTTTACTTTAAACGGTGGAGCTGTCAGTTGGTGCAGTTCTAAACAAAGCGTCGTAGCGGGATCTACATGTGAAGCGGAGTACATAGCTGCTTCGGAAGCAGCAAACGAAGGAGTCTGGATGAAGGAGTTCATATCCGATCTAGGTGTCATACCTAATGCATCGGGTCCAATGAAAATCTTTTGTGACAATACTGGTGCAATTGCCTTGGCAAAGGAATCCAGATTTCACAAAAGGACCAAACACATCAAGAGACGCTTCAACTCCATCCGGGATCTGGTCCAGGTGGGAGACATAGAGATTTGCAAGATACATACGGATCTGAATGTTGCAGACCCGTTGACTAAGCCTCTTCCACGAGCAAAACATGATCAGCACCAAAGCTCCATGGGTGTTAGAATCATTACAGTGTAATCTAGATTATTGACTCTAGTGCAAGTGGGAGACTGAAGGAAATATGCCCTAGAGGCAATAATAAAGTTATTATTTATTTCCTTATAATCATGATAAATGTTTATTATTCATGCTAGAATTGTATTAACCGGAAACATAATACATGTGTGAATACATAGACAAACAAAGTGTCACTAGTATGCCTCTACTTGACTAGCTCGTTAATCAAAGATGGTTATGTTTCCTGACCATGAACAATGAGTTGTTATTTGAGTAACGAGATCACATCATTAGTTGAATGATCTGATTGACATGACCCATTCCATTAGCTTAGCACCTGATCGTTTAGTATGTTGCTATTGCTTTCTTCATGACTTATACATGTTCCTATGACTATGAGATTATGCAACTCCCGTTTGCCGGAGGAACACTTTGGGTGCTACCAAACGTCACAACGTAACTGGGTGATTATAAAGGAGCATTACAGGTGTCTCCAAAAGTAGATGTTGGGTTGGCGTATTTCGAGATTAGGATTTGTCACTCCGATTGTCGGAGAGGTATCTCTGGGCCCTCTCGGTAATGCACATCACATAAGCCTTGCAAGCACTGCAACTAATATGTTAGTTGTGAGATGATGTATTACGGAACGAGTAAAGAGACTTGCCAGTAACGAGATTGAACTAGGTATTGGATACCGACGATCGAATCTCGGGCAAGTAACATACCGATGACAAAGGGAACAGCGTATGTTGTTATGCGGTCTGACCGATAAAGATCTTCGTAGAATATGTAGGAGCCAATATGGGCATCCAGGTCCCGCTATTGGTTATTGACCGGAGACGTGTCTCGGTCATGTCTACATTGTTCTCGAACCCGTAGGGTCCGCACGCTTAAGGTTACGATGACAGTTATATTATGAGTTTACATGTTTTGATGAACCGAAGGAGTTCGGAGTCCCGGATGAGATCGGGGACATGACGAGGAGTCTCGAAATGGTCGAGACGTAAAGATTCATATATTGGATGATATGGTTAGGCCAAGGGGTCAAGCCCATGAGGCTTTAGATCGGTGCAAAAAGGAGTTTTGCGGAGGCCAGGGGGCCAAACGCCGGAGACCCTGGCGTCTGGCCCTGGGCCAGACGCCGAGGCCCATGGCGTCTGGGCCAGACGCCAAGGATTGTGGCGTTTGGTCCTGGAGTCCGAGTGGGACTCTTGCCTTTCGGGCAAAACCGACTTTGAGGAGGCTTTTGCTCCAAGTTTCGACCCCGGGGCTCAACATATAAATAGAGGGGCAGGGCTAGCACCAAAGACACAACAAGTTGATCCACGTGATCTATTCCTTAGCCGTGTGCGGTGCCCCCTGCCACCATATACCTCGATAATACTGTAGCGGAGTTTAGGCGAAGCCCTGCTGCTGTAGTTCATCAAGATCGTCACCACGCCGTCGTGCTGACGGAACTCTTCCCCGACACTTTGCTGGATCGGAGTCCGGGGATCGTCATCGAGCTGAACGTGTGCTCGAACTCGGAGGTGCCGTAGTTTCGGTGCTTGATCGGTTGGATCGTGAAGACGTACGACTACTTCCTCTACGTCGTGTCATCGCTTCCGCAGTCGGTCTGCGTTGGGTACGTAGACAACACTCTCCCCTCGTTGCTATGCATCACATGATCTTGCGTGTGCGTAGGAAATTTTTTGAAATTACTACGAAACCCAACAGTACGGGCATAGAAAAGAGAAATTTTATTTTGAAAATTAGAGATGGCACATACAAATTTGCTTAGAACGGTGCGGAAATACCTCATATAGGTAGGCATGGTGGACTCATGTGGCAAAACTGGTTTAAAGGATTTTGGATGCACAAGTAGTGATCATACTTAGTGCAAAATGAAGGCTAGCAAAAGATTGAGAAGGGACCAACCAAGAAATGAAAAATCTAATAAGCGAGAATTAAGCATAATTAACACCAAATAATGCACCACAAGTAAGATATAATTTCATTGCATAACTATTTACTTTGATGCTTTCATAGGGAATCACAAACCTTAACACCAATATTCTTACTAAAGCATAATTACTCATCAACATGACTCACATATCATATCATCATATCTCAACACTATTACAAGGAATCAAGTTTATTTTGTCCAATGATCTTCATGAATTTTTTTATTATATCCTCCTTGGATATCTATCACTTTGGAACTAATTTTTATGTGTTGCTTTTGATAACCTCAAACAAATATAAGTGACGATCATGAGCATAATATTTTATTTCTCTCAAATTAATTTAAGTGAAGCAAGAGAGAATTTCTTGAAAAAATTACTAACTCTCAAATAAATCTAAGTGAAGCAAGAGAGCATTTCTTTAAAAATACTAAAGCACATCGTGCTCAAAAAGGTATAAGTGAAGCACTAGAACAATTCCATAGCTCATAAAGATTTAAGTGAAGCATAAAGACAAATTCTAACAAGTCATGGCATAATTTTGGCTCTCTCAAATAGGTGTGTCCAGCAAGGATTCAAGACTTAAAACACAAAGCAAAACAAGCAAAGACTCATATCATACAAGACGCTCCAAGCAAAACTCATAATATGTGACGAATAAAAATATAGCTTTGTGTAAAATACCGGTGGTCGTTAGAAAAAAGAGGGGATGCCACTCGGGCATCCCCAAGCTTAGTTTCTTGCTTCTATTTGGATAATAGCTTGGGATTCCATGGGAATCCCCAAGCTTAGGCTCTTCTTACTCCGTATTCCTTCATCCATCGTAACATCACCCAAAACTTGAAAACTTCAATCACACAAAACTCAACAAAATCTTCGTGAGATCTGTTAGTATAAGAAAGCAACTCACTACTATAAGTACTGTTGCAACGCATTCATAGCTTATTATTGCATTATATCTACTATATTCCAACTTTTCTATGGCAAAAACTCTTCAAATAAAACCATGGAATCATCAAAACAAGCACACAACGCAAAGAAAACAGAATCTATAAAAAACAGAACAATCTGTAGCAATCTGGATATTTCAAATACTTCTGTAACTCCAAAAATTCTGAAAAAATAGCACCACGTGAGCAATTTGTATATTAATCTTCTGAAAAAATAATTGGTATTTTATCGCACTCCTGTTAAAAATGCGAATTATTTTTGTGAGTGCAAAAATTTCTATTTTTCCAGCAAGATCAAGTCAACTATTGCCCAACAAGATCATAAAGGCTTTACTTGGCACAGACACTAATTAAAACACAAAAAACACAATCATAATAGTAGCACAATTGTGCAAACAGTCAAGAACAGAAAGCAAAAGACAAAAATAAATTTTATTCATTGGGTTTCCTCCCAACAAGTGCTATCGTTTTACGCCCCTAGCTAGGCATAAAGCAAGGATCTAAGTGTTGTCATCTTTGTTTCTAGATCCATATGATGCCCTCATGATCGATTCATATGGTGTCCTAATTCTTGTTCTAGGGAAGTGTTCCATACCCTTCCTTAGTAGAAATTGAAATTTAATATTGCCTTCTTTCATGTCAATCACGGCACCAATAGTACGTAAAAACGGTCTACCAAGAATAATTGGACAAGACGGATTGCAATCAATATCAAGAACAATAAAATCTATGGGAACATAATTCCTATTTGCAAGAATAAGAACATCATTAATTCTTCCCATATGCTTTTTAATAGTAGAATCCGCCAAGTGCAAATTTAGAGAACATTCTTCAATATCGGTAAGACCAAGCATATCACATAAAGGTTTCGGAATTGTAGAAACACTAGCACCCAAGTCACATAAAGCAAAATGCTCATAATTTTTAATCTTGACTTTGATAGTAGGTTCCCATTCATCATGCAATTTTCTAGGAATTTAAATCTCTAATTCCAACTTTTCTTCAAAAGCTTTCATCATAGCATCAACAATATGTTTAGTAAAAGCTTTATTTTGTTCATAGGCATGGGGTGAATTTATCATGGATTGCAACAAGTAAATACAGTCAATCAAACAGCAACTATCGTCTTTGTAATCCAAAAGAGTGGGCACGTCACTAGTGACAGTTTTGACCTCTTCAAACCCACTTTTATCACTTTTCTCAACAAGATTTTCACCCTCCAAATTATCGGGATGCCTTCTAGCTAAAGTTGACTCTTCTTTAGTCCCTTTATTATCAATCTTAATCTTACTAAACAAATAATCAATTGAGGAAACACCAATCATTTTAAGATCTTCATCACTTTCATGAAAGCAATCACTAGCTAGAAAACGCTTTTTCTAAAAAATCTCTTCTAGCTCTAAGCATAGCGGTTCTTTTCTTACTTTCATCCATAGAAACATAAAGAGCTTTAATTGATTATTCAACATTTGGCACAAAAAATTTCATCTTGAGATTTTCTACATCATGAGAAATTCTATTAATAATTCTAGACATCTCATCAATCTTATTCAACTTTTCCTCTATTGTAATATTGAAAACTTTTTGAGTATTGATAAATTCTTTAATATTATTATCAAGATAAGAGGTGTTCCTATTATTATTGTAAGAAGAATTATCTTAGGAATTACCATAATTATTAGAGGAATTACTAGGAAAAGGCCTAGGATTAAAATTCCCTCTATAAGCATTATTATTGTAATTATTTTGAGAGATAAAATTCACATCTATGGCATCACTATTTTGCTCAATCAAAGTAGACAAAGACATACCATTAAAATCAATAGGAGCACTTTTATTAGCAACCAATTTCATAAGAGCATCAACTTTTTCACTCAAAGAAGATATTTCTTCAACTAAATTAACTTTTTTACTAGTAGGAGCCCTTTCGGTATGCCATTGTGAATAATTTGACATAATATTATCAAGCAATTTGGTGGCTTCACCCAAAGTTATTTCCATAAAAGTACCACCCACGGCGAAATCTAAAAGATTACGAGAAACAAAATTCAACCCCGCGTAAAAATTGTGTATGATCATCCAAAGATTTAACCCATGAGTTGGGCAATTCCTTAGCATTAATTTCATCCTTTACCAAGATTGTGCAACATACTCATGTTCAAGTTGCTTGAAATTCATGATCTGGGTTCTAAGGGAAATAATTTTTGAGGGAGGAAAATATTTAGTAATAAAAGCATCTTTGCACTTATCCCAAGAATCGATACTATTGCAAGGCAAAGAAGAAAACCAAATTTTTGCACAATCTCGCAAAGAAAACGGAAATAATTTCAACTTCACAACATCATTGTCCACATCTTTTTTATTTTGCATATCGTATAATCCCACGAATGTGTTAAGATGGGACGCGGCATCCTCATTAGGAGTACCGGAAATTGATCTTTCATAACAAGATTCAATAAAGCGGTATTAATATCACAAGACTCCGCACTAGTGGCGGGAGGAGCAATCAAAGTGCTAATAAAATCATTGTTGTTGGTATTGCATAAATAACACAACTTGGTGTTCTCTTGAGTCATTGTGACTATGCAACAAGATTCCACTCAAAAACAGATCTGACAAGAAAACGACAAACGAAAAAGAGGGCGAATAAAACGGCAAATTTTTGTGAAGTGGGGGAGAGGAAAATGAGAGGCAAATGGCAAATAATGTAAATTTCAATGAGATGAGATTTGTGATTAGGAACCTGGTAGATGTCGATGATGTCTCCCGGCAATGGCGCCAGAAATTCCTTTTGATGTTTGCTTGAACTACGTCGGTATTTCCCCAAAGAGGAAGGTATGATGCAGCACAACAATGGTAGGTATTTCCCTCAGTGATGAGACCAAGGTTATTGAACCAGTAGGAGAACCACGCAACACTACGTGAACGACACCTGCACACAAATAACAAATACTCGCAACCCGACGTATTAAAGGGGTGGTCAATCCCTTTCGGGTAACGGCACCAGAAATTGGCAAACGGATGTGAGAGAGTTGTGATAATTTGATAGATAGATCACGCAGGAACGCAAGATAAAATAAATAAGAATAATTGCAGCAAGGTATTTTTGTATTTTTGGTTTAATAGATATGAAAATAAAAGCAAATAAAAATAGATCGCAAAGGCAAATATAATAAAGAAGAGACGCGGGGTCGTAGGTTTCACTAGTGGCTTCTCTCGAGAAAAATAGCAAACGGTGGGTAAACGAATTACTGTTGGGAAATTGATAGAACTTCAAATAATCATGATGATATCCAGGCAATGATCATTATATAGGCATCACATCCAAGATTAGTAGACCCACTCCTGCCTACATCTACTACTATTACTCCACACATCGACCGCTATCCAGCATGCATCTAGTGTATTAAGTTCATGGAGAAACGGAGTACTGCGATAAGAATGATGACATGATGTAGACAAGATCTATTTATGTAGAAATAGACCCCATCTTGTTATCCTTAATGGCAACGATACATACGTGTTGGTTCCCCTTATGCCACTAGGATCAAGCACCATAAGATCGAACCCATCACAAAGCACCTCTTCCCATTGCAAGATAAATAGATCAAGTTGGCCAAAAAAACCCAAATATTGGAGAAGAAATACGAGGCTATAAGCAATCATGCGTATAAGAGATCAAAGAAGACTCAAATAACTTTCATGGATAAAAAGATAGATCTGATCATAAACTCAAAAGTTCATCGGATCCCAACAAATGCACCACAAAAAGAGTTACATCATATGTATCTGCAAGAGACCATTGTATTGAGAATCAAACGAGAGAGAGAGAAAGCCATCTAGCTACTAAGTACAGACCCGAAGGTCTACAAAGAACTACTCACACATCATCGGAGAGGCACCAATGGACATGATGAACCCCTCCGTGATGGTGTCTAGATTGGATCTGGTGTTTCTGGAACTTGTGGCAGCTGGAATTGATTTTTGTCGACTCCCCTATGGTTTCTGGAATATTGTGGTATTTATAGAGCAAAGAGGTGGTTCGGGAGGCCACCAAGGTGGGCACAACCCACCTAGACGCGCCTGGGGGCCCAGGTGCGCTCTGGTGGGTTTTTCCCACCTCGGGGTACCCCCCAGGTGCTTCTCCGGTCCATTAGGTGTGTTTTGGTCCATAAAAAATCCACAAAAAGTTTCACTGCATTTGGACACCGTTTGGTATTGATTTCCTGTCATGTAAAAAACATGCAAAAAACCAGCAACTGGCACCTAGCACTATGTCAATAGGTTAGTACCAAAAAATGGTATAAAATAATTATAAAACATCCAAGAATGATAATATAATAGCATGGAACAATAAAAAATTATAGATATGTTGGAGACGTATCACTCACTTTGCCTGGAGTCTACAATTAGTTGTAGGTACAAATCCATCATTCACTACAAGAGGCAACACTTAATTCTTGTGGTCCCTATGGGATCGATAGTCTTACTTTGAAAATGCTACTACTAAACCCTGTGCACTTGCTGGTCATCATTGGATAATGATGCGCCGACGCCTTTAATGTAGCAGTGGAGCATGACTTGCAATGGGTTGGGAACGGGGGCTCCTTGTTGACTGGAAGGAGGACCGAGCGCTAGTGGTTGCCCGTCTGGCAATACAGAGGGGAGAAGGGTTTTTCCTTTATGTGTCGTCCGGTCTGGACTTCACGGTTGCGTGAACGGGGTGGTGGCTCAGCCTTCATGCTACGTCTGATTTGGACGCCACTCGGTCGATCAATGACTGGTGCAATGCCTCATCCATATGCGTCGTGAACTCGTTGTCCATATCTATAGCTGCCGCAAGCAAGCATGACTTCTGCTCCTCCTCATCCGACGAGATCTCCACCTTGATGGAGGTGATCGGAGACATGGATGATGAGGTGTCGTTAGCGATCGTGGACAATGGCATGAACTGGACCAAAAGCTACCCAGATGAGGTGTTTTGGAGCGGAGGAGGGTGGTTGAGCGGCAGCCGCCTAGCAGCCAACACCCTTAGGTTTTCTCGCCCTCTGTATTCTTTCCTGTCGCGATTGGAGGTTTGGTGGTGTGGGACAGCTGATGTATGTGTGGGAGAGGAGGAGGATTGTGCGAGTACGGTTTGTGGATGAGGAACCAGGCCAGTTCTAAAGCTAGAGTACTCTTCTCGATCGCTGCATTGGCGCGATGCGGTCTACCGGAGTAGGCCTCTCGGTTGTCGCATCGGTCAAGTCGGCTATGAATGCAGATATGTGGATGGTCAGTTAAGCCGTAGTGAATGCGGTCAAGCTAGAGGGTTCTAGAGCGAATATAGCGGGAAATGTGTTTTTAGTGGGTTCGTGTTGTCGGAGTTCAACGTAGCGGACGTCCAAACTTCCCCAACCTCTTGCTGGTGCTGGCTTGCAAGAAGACGTCCGGATCGACCTGAACATTTTCTATGAGCCTTGCTAGATGGCTAAAAGTGTCTAGATGATCCGGTTTGAACATTTGTAGCCAATTAAGTAATCCACATTGAAGTTGCCCTTACAACGTTGTCTAGTAAGATTTTCACCCAATATGGATAATAGTCCAGCCTCGAAAATAAAAATGGGTAAATCCATCATTCTTCAATTTCCCTTTGTCCAGTTTGATTTTTGATCGGAACCTTAATGTGTTTAAGCTGTGTGCATCTTCGTGTGCATAAATATATCACATGTGGTTTTGATCTCTTCTATGATTGTGTTCATATGATGATAATGAAAATCAATTATTTATCTATTGAATGTTTTTCTTGATGCATTTAGAATTGGATCACGTTAGAGCTCATGTGCTTTTCAGTCATCACATTGATGTCCAACCACTAGCAGAGCTCTCTACAGAGCAAGGTTGGACATCAACCTACCTATTTCTAAAAAAATGTTTTATACTTCCTTCATTCCTTTATGTAAGGTGTATCATTTAAGGCGTGGTGACCAAGGCACAGAATGGAAAAGAATTTTGGACAAAAATACTCTTTACTAATTAGGTACTTAGCGGCATAATTAGTGGCAACTAAATAACCATCATCCTAATAAAAGGCACTGAATCTCGATGCACTAGAATAAAATCAACTGGTGGGATGAGAGGGAGATAAATGTGAGTGCATGCAGTTAGGGAGAGAGGTTTTTTTATTACTGCCTTCCTTTTGGGGACTACATACTACTTTTTATGAAAGGCGTGTACTGGATGATCGAAGGGCAAACACGAAAAACTGAGAGCAAAAGAGAAATATACCTTACATTGTGGAATTTTTGGGCAATAACTACATCTTATATAAAGGAATGGAGGGAATATGTACCACTAGTAGTAAATGTGTGCGTGCAATGCACATGGATTTTAGGGAGGAGATTAATTGCATGTTCATTTTAGGTAAGATATCAATGACACATTAATTATGTAATTAGAACGAACATTGACATCTGATATGATATTAATTACATGTTAAACATGTTAGGTGCTCTCCCATTGAAGAAAGGGAAAACTTTGTTTTTGCCACTCTAGCTTTCGACCACTTTGCTTATGCCACTCTAGAATTTGACATTTCACTTTTGCCACTCTTAGTTTTTAACAATACATCACAATTGCCATTCTGTGGCAAAAGCAATAACTTTAGAGTGGCAATTGTGATACATTGTCAAAATCTAAGAGTGGCAAAAGTGAAATGAAAAGTTATGCTTTTGCCACGGAATGACATTTGTGATGTATTGTCAAAAACTAAGAGTGGCAAAAGTGATATGTCAAATTTTAGAGTGGCATAAGCAAAGCAGGCAAAAACTAGAGTGGCAAAACCCAAGTTTTCCCTTGAAGAAATCTATATCGTTGGATTGATAGCGAGATTAAATGGATCTGCCCCTTCATTTTTTATTCATACTAGAACAATGCCCGTGTGTTGCAATGACATATAAATATTCTAGTCGCTTGTGATTTACCTGTCAATAATAATGCGATTGTGTAAATAAATGTTCATCAAATTATGCCCATGAATTACCTTATATGTTGTTTAAAAGTTCTGTAAGTAAATTAAAGTGGAATTGGTTCAAAAGGTATGTAAAATAAGGTGATTGATTATCATATACATGGAAGGTTGGATGAAGGAGTGCTGGGAAGAAAGGTGAAATTTGAACCTTACATTCTTTTTAAGTAGCAAAGATGTAATTATCACGAACATTGATATCTGATATGATATTAATTACATATTAAACATGTTGGCGCTAGCCATTGAAGAAATCTACATCGTTGGATTGATATCGAGATTAAATGGATCTACCCCTTCATTTTTATTGGTACTAGAACAATGCTCGTGCGCTGCAACGGGTTATAAATATTTAGTGTGTTAGCTTGTGATTTAACTGTCAATAATAATGCGATTGTGTAAATAAATGTTCATCAAATTCTACCCTTGAATTACCTTATTTTGATTGGAACTTTGGTAAGTAAATTAAAGTGGAATTGGTTCAGAAGGTAAGTAAATTGAGGTGATTGATTATCATATACATGGAAAGTTGGACGAAGGGGTGGTGGGAAGAAAGGTGAAACGGGAACCTTATATTCTTTTTAAGTAGTACGGATACAGACTAGGTAAGTGCATGTGCATTGCAACGAGCACATACATACTATATTTCAATATCATTTATGTCTAAAACATTTTTATAGCGATTGATTCCTTTTGTTAATATTTAATGGGTTGTAATATTTGTGCATGATATTCCTTTGCTTAATATGTGTGCCTGATATGTGGCGTTTCCAAATATTTGTAGAGATTGACCATGATATGTGTGTCTGATATGTGGTGTTACTAAATATTTATAGAGATTGACCATGATTTATCCATCCCATAAAGATGGTACCAAATATACTAAAGACTGGTTCAACTTGACTTATAAAATTGGATTAAATAGATTGGTGAGGGTAAAAGTCGGTTTAATAGTAGATTGGTGTGGTAAATATCGTTGATAGGTTGGACGAATGGGTAGTGGGGAGAAAACTGAGTGAAAGATGAAATCATAAGTTCTTTTTTAAGTAGTATAGATACGAAAAACTGAGTCAAAACATGAATCCTTTAGTTCTTTTTAAGTAGTAGAGATGGAGATTTCTTTCATTCAGTTTTCTCCCCACCATCATATCTATCTCTACTCTACTTATCTCTACACTACTTAAAAATGACTAGAGTTGCTTTTCATACCAGGCAAAACTCTTCGTCAAACGGTTCCCCCCTCCCATCATATCCCTCCACCGGTTTTCTTCCATTCACCCATTTTTTCACCATGTCATATTTCACTGCACTTTCCAAGTATGCCATTCAATCCCATAATTTACTTAACTTTTGCATCAATTCCATTTTAATTTACTCAACAAATTTCTGATCAAACAAACAAGATAAATCACGGGCGGGATTTGACAAACATATATTTATACAATCACATTAATATGGGCATGAAAATCACGAGCTAATATATTAGAATATTTATATCACGTTGCAATGCACGGGTATTGTCCTAGTACTACTTAAAAAGAACCTAAGGTTTCATCTGTCACTCAATTTTGTCCCCCACCCCTCCGTCCAACCTCCCACCCTGCTTCGATTTTCTGTTTTTTCATCCGCTTCCAGTTTTCATCAAACCACTCTTTGATAACCCAATAAACTAGATAAATGTATGGTATATCAATAAATTCATGGTATGTAAATAAATGTTTTCTTATGGTAAATCTTGGTACCGGTCAGACATCTTTGGCACTAGCGAAGCTACAGCAAAACCGAATGGGTCATGGACCATCCAATCCATGGGGCTTTTTATAATATATATTCTACTTCTAGGCCTTACAACAACAACCCACGACTTATTTCCTCTTGTTTAACCCCCTAGCTTCAGTCTGCAAGTTCCCCACTAATCTTTGGTAACCCAATAAATAACAATATTCATGATCTAGAAACAAACAAATATCAAGCAATCTCTTATAGGAGTATTAGGTAACTCAATAAAGCAGATTAATCATTGGCACATACCTATTTTAATAGTTTAAGAAATACCTGGGAAATCTCTACTTTATAACCAAAACATAATCTTATTTTATCTAGGACCCTGATAAGTACCACACATGTGGTACTAAGGCCTTCCACTATGTAGGCCACAAGTGGTCCTAAATTTGCTTTTTGGGTATTTGGCACCGATGCTCCACGTTTCCCATGCGATGCCAGACAAAAATTTCTAGGCACTGAAGCACCTACTTGCTCTGATGCCAAATCCTTCGAGGCAATAAAGTAAGGCATGTCAGCCCATGCAACGAGTCAGGAAGGGATGCTGGAAGTGGGGTGACCAAGGCTGATTTATACAAGTTTATATACATGGGCCCGACGTCCAATTGATGCCAGATTCTTCAACTTTGTGTGAACGGTGCTAAATTATTTTCATCTGGCATCCACGTATATGTCGCATACTTTTCATAGTGTTGGCACCGGCCACATAGTGTAAGGCCTAAGAGACTTGGACCGAACGTCCTCAACACCATCCATTATGCCACGTCATCGCATGCGTGGAAAGAGGACAAAACATATGATGTCAGCTGGAATCTTTTGGGTTTTTTAGTTTTTAAAATGTTTAATTCTTAAATGAAAATTTCAATTGAAAATATGTATTCACCATTAAATTCACCGCGATGAGATCTTCAAAACTAGAACTCATATTGATTCGTTTCAACGACTTTTTTGGGTCAAAAGTTGCCATGGTGTTTACACTGAAGTTGCCACTATATGTTTCGAATAATTTTTATTCTAGGTTTTAGAGTAAATTTTATCATGTTACAAAAAAGGAATGACTTTTGCCATGGTTAAAAGGTAGAATTGATGTGATGTGTAGATTACATTTGCCCTAATCTCATAAAAACAAAAAGTTATCAAGGTCGAAATAAAAAGTAACTATTTTCCATTGTTTTATCATGTTGTAAAAGGGGAATTACCATGATGTAAAAAAGGAAACCAAAAGATTGCGATGATGAATTACTAAAATTTGCCATGATCCATAAACTAGTTTTGACATGGTTCATAAGTAAAAAAACTTCCATCGTCAATTATGAAAAAAGTCATGGTAAATGACTAAAATTTGGCAACAACCATAAACTAAAATTGCAATGGTGAATTACTAAAATTTATCATGATTCATGCACTAAATTTGGCATGGTTCATACAAATAATAATAATTGCCATGGTGAAAAATACTAAAATTGCCATGGTCAAAAAATTAAAATTGCCATGATTTACAAACTAAATTTGCCATGATGAATTACTAAAAATTGCCATGATCCATTTAGTAAATTTGCCATGGTTAATTACTAAAAATTGCCGTTGTCAATTACTAAAATTTGCCATTCTGAATTACTAAGAATTTCCATGATCAATGAAGTGAATTTGCCATGGTTCATAAAATAAAACTGCAAAACTTGGCATGGCAATACATGTTTATTTGCCATGGCAAGAACACATGTTTATTTATCATGGTGTGTATAGTAGATTTGCCATGGACACAAAAGAAGAGTCGCCACCGGTGTAGCACCACACCGTAGACAGCCGCTCCACCCGATCCACAGCCTCCTCCCCCCACCGTCGCACATGGAGATGCACCCGAGAATCTCATCGACACATCTGTGTCCTAGGAGCACGCCATGTCGTGCATCACCCCGCCCCTCTCCCACCGGATATCTGGTCGGGTCTTTGTCGCATCTCACCAGGACCCTCGCCAATGAGTGAAAATTGGTTGAAATACAATGGTAGCTTTAAATCTAGAAGAAAAAATGAAACAAATCATGGCAACTTCATTGCAAACACCATGACAATTTATGTACTATAGACATGGTAACTTTTGACCCTAAAAAAGTTGTCGAAATATATCAATATGAGATCTAGTTTTGAAGATCTCGCCGCGACGGATTTAATGGTGAAAACGGAATTTTAATCAGAATTTTCATTTAAGAGATAAAACTTTTTAAATATTGAAAATAAAAAAGATTTCTACCGACATCATCAGTTTCGTTCTTATGTGCATGCATGTCGAAGAGAAGAAAAAACATGTGGGCTGAACTTCGTCGTGCCACATGTGTGGCACTTCTCATTTGGGGCGTGTTTGGTCGCCTATATTAAGCCCAACCAGGACCGCACGGGAAGAATCTGGCCTGTTTGGTTGTCTGTATACACTGTTCGGCGAGCATCACATGAAGTTTTAATCACCTCCTAGCCAGGCCCAACAGCTACATCCGAATTGGAAGTTTCTGGAGAGTAAGGCTTGGGCGGAGCAGGGAGACGAACGCGGCATTGAGCTCGTGCGACCAGATGGCGCGAGCACATGTGTGTCTCCGAAAAATCGGCAGGAGGATTTTGGCTCACCTCCCGCCAATTCGGTTGCCCCTATTTAGCCCCCTCTTTTCACTGCCCAAACTCCCACCACCCTTCTCCCCCCTTTCGAGCTTTCCCGTCGACGCGCATTGGCACTGACGAGCAGGTAAGTGGCGCTTCTTCACCAGCGGGCGGTCCACAGCGGCGGCGACTCTTGTCCTCAACTTCTCCGAACGTTCCTGCGTACCCCTCGAGCTATAGCCATGGACTCTGTGAGCTCAATCACCCCTTCTATCTGTTCGTTGTAGCTAGATTTGAGAGCATGTGGTCGTAGGGTTTGGTGTGCAAGCATATGGTAGGGTTGATTCGTGCACTGATCTATGAGCAGATGGTAGATTGTGATGTCATGGTCGCTATTGCTGTTGGATTTGTAGTGTGCTAGAGTAATATGATAGTGATGAACATAATGGATTCATAGCTAGTTGTGATGTATGCTCCTCCTTTCATGGATCGTCTGGTACCGTGTGTGCTATGCTTACTATCAATGCGTGCTGTGATTATAGTACATGAGCACGCACACGCAAGATCTTAGTCAGGCCCATGTCCTGTCTGACAGCCAGTTCGTTGTGTCCTATGTCGAGGAATCCCATCCCCCTCGATGAGCACATGCCTACTGAGCCAGAGGTGTTTGAGGTATCAGGCGGTGGTTCTCTTTTTGTGCCAGTTGTGCTCGTTGAGCCAACTGTTGCCGCTGCACTAACAACAGCTTCAAAGGCAAAGAAGGATGGTAGAGGGAACAACATGAAGTGGCATCCATTCATGTGCATGTTCATGCTGAACAAGATGTGTCAGATCATCTCTAGTGGGGTTTAGGACTGACAAGTGCTTCAAGGAGGTGCACTTGAACACCGTTGTGAAGCAGGTGTTCGAGTTCTGTGGCCAGGAGGTGACCACCACCCAGGTGTACAACAACCTCGGGAAATGGAGAGCTCGATGGATCCAAGTGTCCATGCTCAAAGAACTTAGTGGCACCTCATGGGATTAGACACTTGCTCAATCGTTCTGGAGGTAGAGCACTACACCGCCCATGTCACGGTTAGCTCACTACCCCCTTGTTTTTCACATGACAATCATTTCCTACTCGCAACTAACAATGTTTGTGCTTCTTTCTTAGGATCACCCCAAAGACACTGAGTTGCTAAACACACCCATCTAGAACTACAACCAGATGCAGCACATCTTCTCCTTCGGGCTGGCAATCGGCAAGCATGCCATGGGCTCCGGAGAGCCTCTCGGTTCTCCCATGCTGGAGTTCCCAGGCACCCCAAATGTAGAGGCAGCCCTTGATGGCTCTAACAAGCCATTTGAGCATGTCCCTGTTGTTGGTAGGAAGAGGAAGAGGGGCAGCCTGATGGAGGAGGAGATCAGTGTCTTCACCAGCATTACTGAGGCTGTGAAGGAGGTGACAACCACCATTAGGGAGATCAAGTCCCTCGACGTCCACCCTGACCTATATAGCATCGTTATGGAGCAAGGTGGCTTCGGTGATGAGGCTCTCATGGCAACTCTAAGCCACCTGTTGGACAACAATGCTGAGGGTGTTGGGTCAGTTGCCATGGCAGATGCCCACAGGGTGCTCTGGCCTAGGATCTGGTTCGTAAAGCACTATTACTAGAGCTTGCTGCTGGTTACTGCATGATTGATCCTGGGAGGCGATGGCGACGATGATGAAGATGACGATTATGACGTATATTTTGTGTAGTTAGGGCTTGGAAACTGTTTGATGGTATGTATATTTTGTTGAGGTGGTATATACTAACCCACATGATGATCGTGAACTTGCGGTGGTAGGATAACACCCTCTTTTGAATGTGGTGGTAGGATGACATCATAGTAGTGCTAGGTTGAACTTGTTATGCCATATAATAATGCATGCTTACTACTTCTCTTCTGCATAATAGCAACAACAACCACAAAGGGTTTAAGACTAGGCAGGAGGCAGAAGAAGTTTACGCCAAATTTGTGTGAAAGAAGGCATGGAAGGTTGAAGTTGGCAAGGCGGCACCACACTTTGGGGTGAAAAACTTCATCATCATCGTGTAGTTCATCGCCATTGCAGTGTTTTGGTGTTGGTGTGGTACTTGTGAACATGTGTAAGGTAACCTCACCACATAGGGTACAAGGCTAGCACTCCTCGCACCCTGTGTGCAACCAAACATCGTGCTTATGTGTGAGTTCAGATAATGCAAGTAACCAAACACCATGCGCAAAGCTATCTTGTAATGCAGGAAGTGTCGATGTAAGCAACCAAACATGTTGCAGATGTTGGTCTTAAGGTTGTTTCTACTCAACCGGGCCCAACTCACCATGTCATGCAATGCGGTCTAGTTGGCAACCAAACACGCCCTTGGGTATCTATTTGCTTTGCATTAAGACTTGTCCTGTATAATCCTCTTATTGTGTTAAAAACATATTTGGCTCCATGGCAATGCATGCGTACATACCTAGCAAATTGATATATTAGGTTTTGATCGGAGGCTATCCTGGTCTGCAGGATACACCAGCACTACTGACAAAATAAGTAGGGTTCCTTTTCCTGCTAGACAGAACTCATCATCAACCGGTTTTCTCCTCCCACCATGTGCTTCGCCGATTTTTTTCATAAAGTCGTTTTCTCTACCATGTCATATTTGACTGCACCTTCTAAGTACGCCACTCAATCAGGTTAACTTGCTTATCTTTTGCAACACTACATCAACTCCACCTTAATTAACTTATCTTTTCGAGTAACATGGAATTACGCCATTCGATTCCACGCCATATTTCACCGCACCTTTTTGTACGCCACTCAATCACATTAATTTACTTGCCATGCAAGACAAGACTACAAAACTATTGAGATAAAAAATATTTGGCCTCGTGGCAACACACGGGCACATACCTAGTTTGCAAATAGAAATGGGAAAAGGCTTGTCGCTCTTTTTCGTTGGACTGTGACCAAACTTCGTTTTGGTCATGAGCTCGCTGCCTTTAGCGATCCTTCGCAGCTACAGATAAATCTTGCTTACTATGAGTTGTAGGCATATCTTATTTGCTACTCGCTGCGGCGAAGTAACGTAGCTTCTTGCCATTGAGCCGCCTCCTGTGCAGCGCGACCCATGTTGGGCGCAATGAGGAGAGGTCCTATTGGACGCCCGCACGGGTGTAGTCGAGCTTTTGCATAGAAGCAGCTCGACTGGGCTGGCCCATTGCAGTTCAAAATATGAAGAAAAAAATCCATGAAAGCGGGCGCACGTAGGAGAGGTTCAAACATGGGACCTCCAAGTTCAGAGCGTGCTTGGATAGCCACGGGAGCTCATGATGTTTGGTACCTAAATTGCAGCACAGTCCTATAAGAACTAGCAACACAAGTAGCAAAATTTGGAACTTCGAGCAATTTTTTAAAGTTTAAATAATTTCTGGAAAACTGAATTTAAAAATACACTCTGAACTCTTTTAGTATACAGTGAACATTCTTCAAATACCCACTGAATATTTTTCAATATACAGTGAACTTTGTTTCAAATGCACACTGAATGATTGTCCTATATTCCCCTAAAAAAGAACAATTGTCCTATACATGATGAACATTTTTTTATATAGAACGAACAAACTTTTCGGAAAAGAGGGACACACTTTTGAAATTCTGAACGTTTATTGAAATTTTTATATGCAATGCATAATTGTTAAATATATATAGAACAATTTTGTAATATGAGCCGAATCTTTTATAAAATACACATTGAACATTTTTGTGATATTGGCTGAACAATATTTAAATACACATTGAACATTTTTGTGATATATGCTGAACAAATATTTAAACACCATTGAATTTTTTTTGTGACATGCGCTAAACAAATTTAAAATACACAATGAACATTTTCAACAAAATATGTTGAACATTTTCGTTATATAGGGTGAACATTTCCTTAAATATACGATGAACATTTTTTTGCATAAACACGCAACGAACTTGTATAATGCACAAAAATGAAATAAAAAGGAATAAAAAACAGAAAATAAGAGTCAAGAAAAGAAAACAAATAGAAATAGAAAAAGAAAAAAAGAAAAAAAAAAGACAGAAAAGAGATGAAACAGCCTGGCTACCGTGCGGCGGCCGAAACTGAGGCGTAGGGAGCTCAAGCTTCAGCGAAGCTGCGTCCTTTTGATGGTCGCGGGCGTCAATTTTAAGTCTGCGAGCTTCAAACAGGGATTGCACAACGAGATGAACGTGTATTCTGCTAATAGTAAAAGGAATCGAACAAGCAACCCTTAGCTGCGATGGTTACACACGAACCATCGGGCCACCGCCCCCATTTTGCAATACACTTCCCTTCCTTCATTTATTTAGTTTTTAAGTTCCTTTTGTTCATTTATCCTTTTCTATTCATTTATTGTTTTCTTTAATGCGCGAAATTTTCTCAAATTTCTTGAACCTTTTTTTTCTAATTGACGAAATTTTTAAATTAGATTGTTTCTAAAAAAAGTTGATCAACATTTTTTTACAATCTTGATGATTTTTTTCAAATATGATGAACTTTCTTTAAATTTGATGAACTCTTTTTCTAATTTGATGATTTTTTTCAAAATTTGATGAAATTTTTTCAAATGCGGTGAACTTCTTTCCAAAATCGATGAAGCTTTTTTGAAATTAATGAACTACTTTCAAATTTGATGGACATTTTTTCTAATCGATGAACTTTTCTCAAAATTTTATGAACTTTTTTTCATTAACAAATCGACTGTTTCAAAAAAGACAAATAGTTTAAAAATACGTAATAGATAGCGCAACTTTTATGGTTCTTATTGATTCACGTTTGCTATAAAACACTACAGTTCCGGTGGTGTAGTTGCTAACTGAATAATGCTGCAGTTTACAGGCGCGTCCGTGGGCCGGCCCACTAGCGTTACCAGTTGGCGCCGGTTTGCTTCCACGGCCCTGAACGCGCCATATAGGAGTTCAATGAGATAAACAGGTGTTGGTTCTCTCTGGAAATCATCAAAAAGCCGCCTTCTACCCAGTCGCTCTGACGACTAGGGTTTCTGTACTCTGGTGGTTTCTTGTCATCGTTGAGTTTTATCTACCCGCCTGAGATATGATCCACCCCGGTCCCTTAGCACAATCCCTCGGGCTCTCCCGGCCCGGGGGTTTTGGTGGCGAAGGAGACGATGTTGTTATCAGATCGCATCTGGGTTCTCCGTTTTCAAGGAGTTTTGATGCCATGGTTGCTTCGAGCCTGAGTTCAGTGGGGGCTGCAAGGAGCGATGGAGCATCCGGGAAGGTTTTAGAAAAAGACTTGGCAACATCGGCGGCCTCTCTCGTGGAGGACCGCCGCGCCTAATGTCGACTCAATGTTGGAACTGCCGCGGGTTGGGCGACCCCGCGACAGTTCATGAGTTGCACGACCTAGCGCGGGAGAGTGCGCCGACGATTCTTTGCGTGGTGGAGACACAGATAGCGAAGTATCGTGTGGAAGGTTTGGCTGGGACTTTGGATTTTGATCATGCTTTTGGAGTGGGCAGTAGTGGAAGAAGTGGTGGTTTATGCATTTTCTGGAAAAGTTCGCTTGCTTTGGAGTTGCGTAATTTCTCTAAATATCATATAGACATGGTGGTCAAGGAGGGTGACAAGGATCCTTAGAGGCTTACATGTTGGTACGGTGAAGCAAATAGAAATTTGAGGTACAAGACATGGGATATGATGAGGTTCCTAAAAGCGGATAGCGATGTTCCTTGGCTGTGTATTGGTGACTTCAATGAAGTACTTAGGCGAGAGGAGCAGTTTGGTCCTAATCAATGTGAACTTGCTTAAATCAATCTTTTCAGAGAGTGTGTGGATGTTTTCCAACTCTGCGATTTGGGCTACAGAGGGCTTGAGTGGACTTTTGAGAGAAGGATAGTAGGTGGAGAGTTTTGTAGGGTGAGACTAGACCGGGCTTTAGCCTCCCTGGAATGGTGCACCTTATTTCCTTTGGCCTCAGTTACTCATCTCAGCGCTGTCAAGTCCGACCATTCACCTATTCTGTTGATGAACACTATGGAGGCCCAGAACCAAAGCATTGCCAACACTCGACCCTTTAGGTATGAGTGTATGCGGGAGCGGCATGGGGAGTTCAATAGTTTTCTGGAACAAGCATGGGGCTCCTCGCAGACTCACAATGCTGGGGATTTAGCACAGAAACTTCAAGAGATGGCAGCAAATTTGACCAGCTGGGGAACAAGCACGTTTGGTGAGGTTAGGCAGGAATTTTGGGAGTTACGTAAAAAACTGCTCGAGTTGCGTGCTGTCACACCCCGTGTCGGCCCAACCTATGAAGAAATAAAACTTGAGCAACGTATTATTGAACTCCATTTCAGGGAGGAGGTAATGTGGCGGCAACGTGCTAGGATCCAGTGGATAGTTGGAGATGACTGCAACACACAGTTTTTTTACTAGAGGGCATCGAACCGACGCAAGAAGAATCATGTGACACGCCTAGTACGGAACGACGGGACGGCATGCGAAGATCCTGTACTGCTTGAGCAAATGACCGTGGAGTTCTATGAGAAGCGTTATGCGTCTGAAGGTGTCATTGGCATTGATGAGGTGCTTTCTCATGTCCCTTTCAAAGTCACTCCAGATATGAACGAAATTCTGCAACGCCCGTATACAGAGGTAGAAATTAAAATTGCGCTTTTTCAGATGTACCCAACAAAAGCCCCCAGGCCGGATGGTTTTCCATCTCATTTTTTCAGAAATATTGGCATCTGTGCGGAGAGGAGATTACCAATATTGTGATTCGTGTTTTGAAGGGAGAAGACTCCTAGAGGAGATCAACAGGACGTTCATTGTTATTATCCCAAAGGTATTAAACCCCACTTTTCTGTCTCAGTACCGGCCCATTAGTTTGTGCAATGTGATGTTCAAAATTGCATCCAAAGCGCTGGCTAACCGTATGAAGCAATTTCTCCCAAAAATCATCTCTGAAGAACAATCGGCCTTTGTGCCTGGGTGTCTCATCACTGACAATGTCATAACGGCATACGAGTGCTTGCACTTCATGAAGAGGAGCAGAAGCAAAAGGATGCTTACCGTGCTATGAAGCTAGATATGCAAAAGGCCTACGATAGAATCGAGTGGTCATACCTTGAAGCGATCATGAAGAAGTTGGGTTTCTGCCATGATTTTGTTGAGCAAGTCATGAGAGGTGTACGGTTTGTCTCCTTCTCGGTGTTATTTAATGGTGGAAGAACACGTGTGTTTTTGCCGACACGTGGCATCAGGAAGGGCAATCCCATTTCCCCCTACTTGTTCTTGTTAGTCGCTGAAGGTTTGTCATGCTTACTTAAGTGTGCCGAATCTGAGGGCCTCGCGGGTATTGAGGTTGCACAGAACGCCCCAAGGGTAAGCCAACTGATGTTTGCTGATGATTGCTTATTATTTTGTAAAGCTTCGGATGCTCAAGCTGAGGTGTTAAAGACGCGGCTCCACATGTATTGCCAAGCATCGGGGCAACGGATCAATCATGGAAAATCCTCTGTACATTTTGGTAAGGGCTGTTCAACAGCTACTAAGGATTTGGTAAAGGGGATACTAGGCATTAATAATGAATCTCTTAAGGAAAGATACCTGGGGCTACCATCAGATGTGGGACATGTTGTCAATGGCACTTTCTCCTACCTCAAGGATAGGGTGTGGAAGAATGTTCAGGGGTGGATGGAGAAATGCTTGGCGGGCAGTGGGAAGGAGATTCTCATTAAATCGGTGGTGCAAGCAATTCCGACCTACTCCATGGCTGTTTTTAAACTCCCACATGGATTATGCCAACACATCACTTCTCTAGTGAGGAAATTTTGGTGGGGAAGGAAGAAAGGAGAAAGGAAAATGGCATGGGTATCATGGGACACGATGATGATGCCTAAATATAAAGGTGGTTTGGGCTTCATGGACATGCAAATATTTAATCTTGCATTGCTTGCTAGGAAAGCATGGAGGATCCTGCAAGAGCCACTTTCGTTGAGCGCAAGGATACTTAAGGCTGTGTACTTCCCACACAATGAGTTTTTGGATTCAGAAGTTGGGTCACACGCCTCGCAGGTTTGGCAGTCGATAAGCGAAGGTAAAGAGATTCTGAAAGTGGGATTAATTAAGCGTATTGGCAATGGCAGGTCCACTAGAATTTGGAATGAAAACTAGATTCCTTCCAAGTTTAATATGAGACTAGCGTGTGTATTGATGGCTGACCCTCTAGTTTTAGTTTCAGATCTCATATGCTCAGTAACCCGTAAGTGGAACATACAAACTCTCAACCAGAATTTGCTGCCAATGGACATTGAGTGTGTGTGTCAAATACCTATCAGTCACGTGACCCAGGAGGATTTTCGGGCATGGAATTATGAGAAGACTGGAGTTTTTTCAGTCCGGTCGACGTATAGGCTTCTAATGGAAACAAAGAGCCGCTGTGAGGGATGGCTGAATGGCAGTACCGGGGCATCTGACACTGGTCAACAGGAGCGAAATTGGAAGAACCTGTGCAAGACCAAAGTACCACCTAAGCTTAGGATTTTCACCTGGAGATTAGCCAAATCATCTCTACCAACCGGCGAAGAAAAGCAACGAAGGCACATTATTGATTCACCTGTCTGCCCGATCTGTAATGTTGCATCTGACAGCTGGAGGCATGCCTTGCTTGATTGCAATATGGCGAAGAGTGTGTGGGCACTAAGGGAAGATGATCTGGTTGTTCCTCTTGTTGGTGATGAAACTCCTGACCCCCGTCTATGGCTGTTTGGTCTATGCAATACTCTGTCGGCAAGTCAAATGATCGCGGCACTGGTCACCTTATGGGCCATTTGGTGGGCCAGGCGAAAGGCCATCCATGAGGAAGAGTTTCATAGTCCGCTCTCGACGCACCTCTTCATTGAACGCTACCTCGATGAGATTCAGGCTTCCGCTCCACACGGTACGACCAGGATATCACATGCGTCGGTAGTTGTGAATAGGTGGATTCCACCAGAGCCAGGAATGGTTAAAATCAATGTTGATGGTGCAGTTGCAAAGTCATCAGACTTGGGAGCTGCTGCAGCTATATGTCGACATGATGAAGGACTGTATTTAGGAGCTTCCGTGGTTGTTTTCACATGGGTAATAGACCCAGCTACACTTGAAGCTTATGCTTGTCGTGAAGCCCTAGCTTTGGCCAAAGATCTCATGGTAGATAAGCTAAAGGTTGCAACTAACTGTCTGAGAGTCATACATGATCTTCGGTCTCCCATCCAATTCGGTAACAATTGCATGGTCATCAAGGAAATCAAGGCTCGGCAGACTTCCTTTTCTAGCCTATGAAATAGGCCATGAGCAGCGCTCATGTAATGAGGAGGCACATAGGATAGCTAGATTTGCTACCACTTTATCTTCGGGACGCCATGTGTGGCTTTCCTCTCCTCCAGATTTTCTGTGTATCCCTACAAATGTTATTACATCAATAAAGAGCGTTGTTCTTCTAAAAAAAGAGCTCAACGAGATGTATCCTCTTACCGCCTTTATTGGTGCATGATTTTCTTAGTGGGCCGACCAATTAGAGCGGTTTTAGAACCTTTGGTGTGTGTTTTTTTGTGTTGTGTGTGTGTTTTTCTTATTGGTTTTCCTCGGTGTTTTCTTATATTTCTCCTTATGTATTCTTTGTTGCTTTTCATTGATGTTTTTTGTTTTTTCTATATGTCTCTTTTTCATTTTCAAATACTTCTTCGTTGACTTTGTCAAAGTACACATTGAACTTTTTTATACATGTTGATTTTTTCAGATAAATATTAAACATTTTATAAATACACATTGAACATTTTTTAAATTAATGAACATTAGTAAAATGCATACACATGGTGAATATCTTTTAATGTGCATTGAACATTCCTTATAAATGCCATTAACATCCTTTTTTAAATGAGGCAAATATCTTTTTATTTAAATTACGAACATATATTGACATTCTATAAAAATATCATAAAAATATATTTCAAACATGTGATTGTTTCAAATTTCACTACAACTTCTTTGAATGGTACGAACCATATTTTGAAGTCATGCAAACATTTTTACATTGTATAATTTTTGAAAAAAACACAAACATATTTTTTAAAACAGTGAGTATTTTAAAATGTCACAAACATTTTTTGAATGGTACAAACATTTTTGTGAAATTTCCTAAACAGTTTTTACACCGGACATATTTTTAATGTGTGATGAACCATTTAAAAAGTTAATTCAACTAGTTCTTAGAACATATGTATTTAGAATATTTCAGAAGTATATATAAAAAAGTAAAAAAACAAAACACACCTACATACAAACCCACACGATCCTATTGGGATGTGCCATTACAGTCTCACTTTGCTTCTGTATGTCTTGCTATAAGCGAGATACATATATCATTTTTCGCGAGTTCAACACTGTAGAACTACCTAGGAGTGGCGGATGCTAAAAGTCCATTAATGACGGGTGAGGCTTTTAGGGCCTTCCGCTACTGCTAATAGATCATCAGTGATGGGCACGCAACCTGTAACTGGTAAAGGCTTAGAAGTGGCGGGCATTATCGTGCGCGTGCCACTGACTTCGGGTAGCACAAATAGCAGGCCATGATCGGAACCGCCAATAGCCGGTAGATGTTTGTGCAGCGGGCGGTCTAGTATGTACTCCAGGCTACAATGAAAACACTACCGTGACAATGGAAGCTGATGCAAATAGCGAATAATTATCGGTAAATAGTATCACACAGAAATAAAACTAAGACAGTAACTTATAACAAAGGACGAGAAGTACATTGACAATAAACGAATAACGAAGAATACATGAGTTGTCGAATTTAGTGTGCCGGTTAAGTTAAACAACACAATAAACCAAATATGTTTAGTCATGCATGCAAAATATAGGAAGGTCAATGGTCTGGTTGGTGCGGTCTTCTCTATAGTGAATTCTTCAATAAGCTTTGCCTCTCTCGTTTCTTCAACTCATCTTCTTTAGTGTAATTATAGAATAACTCGGACGTTGAGTGGACCTCCTTGTTTATGATAGCAGCGAACATGGCTTGGATGCGTTCGAGTTTTATGCCCGCTTCAGATGGCATGTTTTGTAGTTCTTGACCCCATTTGACGATTTCTTCATGCAACCTTAACATTTTCGCCGGCCGTATGAAGTCTTCGATGTGAAGCCAGACATAGAAGCCACATGTCATAGTCAGAGATGGTTATTGCCTGCAACATATATTGTGCATCTTGAAGCAGACTTTTTCGTTCTTGCATTTCTCTTTGGCACCTTCGCTGTGTAATGTGTTGGGTTAATGATGGTTCCCGCCATACTATTGGCTACCTCCTAATCTATGCTTTTTTCATGCAGAACCTTCATCTCAATTCGAAGTTGTTCATACACATTGTTTGATACCATTATTTTACCAGGGATATAGATAGGTTTTGTTGGATGGTTAACACATTGTTTGTATGCCAAGGAACATGCCAAACATCTCAACTAATACCCTAAAAATTTGATTCTAATATGTTATAAACTCTGACATGGCAGAAATTATAAGGTATTACATTCAGAACAACTGGACATTTTTAAATCAATTTTCTCACCAAACGACCATTTGTTGTGACACCAAACATTTTATGTGACACTACAAACCGTCCCAGAAAATGGACATGCATAGTGACGCCCAAATGCTCGCCAAAAACCAGGCCAAAACATTGGCTAGGGCGCTGCCCTGGGAGGAAAACACCTCGTGACGGTGAACCGTCATGTAAAATGATTTTAGGCGACAGTTCTTGTTTCGTCACCAGGGTTTTTGTCACTGAATAGAGCAATTTTTCTAGTGTTCGGTAGAGCCCTTATTCCTGCCCGAGCCCAAAAGTGCCTGTATTGCACGCATGTGTGGTTGTACCTCCCTCCTAGCACCACATAGGGTTAGGAGCGGTATTTCTGGTCACCTAGGAAGGTGGGCGATAATACCACGCGTAACCGAGAGATAGTACTGGGCCAGATACACAGGCCGGGGGTTTGCGGTAGAACCGTAGTGACCAACCCTGTTCTACCACCGGGAAGCTACAACCAAGGTGCCAAGAAGTAGAACCGCCCTGGCACCGCAGTTGTATTTCCTAGCAGCTGGAGCTGCTACTAAGATCAATTGACTTGTGCACAAAGGAAATATATAAGGTTTAAGGGATGAGTATGGCTTGGGATGGAGAAAAGAATTAAGTATGGTGGTGTGCACTCCAAGATTACAATACGCAAACAATAAAAGTCAACCTTGGAGTGAACTAACACCTAAGACCTAAAACACCTAGATAAAACCAAAGAAAGCCAAAAGAGATTCAAAACCTCTCCTGAGGGAGAGGGTCGGTGGCTGAGGCCACCTATATAAGAGTCAAATGGTTTGGCACCGCGAAGATTGTAACCTTGGGCCCAAAACCAAAACTCATCTTTGAAGACAAATGTAACATTCCCATTGTACCCATGGGGGGTCAGCCTATAAGACCCCCCACTAGGTCTCCATGCACGGGGCGATCATCAGTAGAACACACACCCACACACTCACACTCACGTCGAGGAGAAGGAGCACATGCATTGGCCAGTCTCCCCCCCCCCGAACAACTCAAGGAGCAAGCCTATATCCACCTCATATAAACCACAGTCGGCAGGACTAGGGGTGTTATTGTTGGGAAACGATGCATGGAAAACAAAAATAATTCTAAGCACACGCAATGATCTATCCATGGAGATGCATAGCAACGAGGGAGGAGTGTGTCTATGTACCCTCGTAGACCGTAAGCGGAAGCCTTTGACAATGTGGTTCACTCGTAGGCAATGGATCAATGATGGATAATTATGTCGGATGCGATTCCTCATGCAATAGTTATAACATAGGGTGACACAGAACTAGCTCCAGTTCATCAATGTAATGTAGGCATGTATTCCAAATATAGTCATACATGCTTATGGAAAAGAACTTGCATGACATCTTTTGTCCTACCCTCCCGTGGCAGCGGGGTCCTATTGGAAACTAAGGCATATTAAGGCCTCCTTTTAATTGAGTGCCAGACCAAAGCATTAACACTTAGTGAATACATGGACTCGTCAAACTACGGTCATCACCGGGAGTGGTCCCGGTTATTGTCACTTCGGGGTTGCCGGATCATAACACATAGTAGGTGACTATTAACTTGCAAGATAGGATCAAGAACTCACATATATTCATGAAAACATAATAGGTTCAGATCTAAAATCATGGCACTCGGGCCCCAGTGACAAGCATTAAGCATAGCAAAGTCATAGCATTATCAATCTTAGAACATAATGGATACTAGGGATCAAACCCTAACAAAACTAACTCGATTACATGGTAAATCTCATCCAACCCATCAGCGTCCAGCAAGCCTACGATGGGATTACTCACGCACGGCGGAGAGCATCATGAAATTGGTGATGGAGGATGGATGATGATGACGATGGTGACGGATTCCCCTCTCCGGAGCCCCGAACGGACTCCAGATCAACCCTCCCGAGGAAGACTAGGGCGTGGCGGTGGCTCCGTATCGTAAAATGCGATGAATCGTTCTCTCTGATTTTTTCTCCCCGAAAGTGAATATATGGAGTTGGGGTTGAGGTCGGTGGAGTCCCAGGAGGCCCACGAGGCAGGGGGCGTGCCCTGCACCCTCGTGGACAGGGTGTGGGCCCCCTGATGCTGATTCTCTCGCCAATATTTTTCATTAGTTCCAAAATGTGTCTCTGTGGATTTTCAGGTCTTCTAAGAACTTTTATTTCTACACAAAAATAACACCATGGCAATTCTGCTGAAAACAGCGTCAGTCCGGGTTAGTTCCATTCAAATCATGCAAGTTAGAGTCCAAAACAAGGGCAAAAGTGTTTGGAAAAGTCGATACGTTGGAGACGTATCAACTCCCCCAAGCTTAAACCTTTGCTTGTCCTCAAGCAATTTAGTTGACAAACTGAAAGTGATAAAGACAAACTTTTACAAACTCTGTTTGATCTTGTTGTTGCAAATATGTAAAGCCAACATTCAAGTTTTCAGCAAAGATTATGAACTAACCATATTCACAATAACATTTAGGTCTCATGTTTACTCATATCAATGGCATAATCAACTAGCGAGCAATAATAATAAATCTCGGATGACAACACTTTCTCAAAACAATCATAACATGATATAACAAGATGGTATCTCGCTAGCCCTTTCTGAGATCGCAAAACATAAATGCAGAGCACCCCTGAAGATCAAGGACTGACTAGACATTATAATTCATGGTAAAAGAGATCTAGTCACAGTCATCCTCAATGTAAATTAATAGCAATGCATGCTAATGACAACGATGCTCTCCAACTGGTGCTTTTTAATAAGAGGATGATCACTCAACATAAAAGTAAATAGATAGGCCCTTTGTAGAGGGAAGCACGGATTTGCAGAGGTGCCAGAGCTCGAGTTTTGAAACAGAGATAAATAATATTTTGAGTGGCATACTTTCATTGTCAACATAACAACCAAGAGATCTCGATATCTTTCATGCTACACACACTATAGGCGGTTCCCAAACAGAATGGTAAAGTTTATACTTCCTCACCACCAACAAACATCAATCCATGGCTTGTCTGAAACACCGGGTGCCTCCAACTAACAACAATCCTGGGGGAGTTTTGTTTGCAATTATTTTGATTTGAGCATGGGACTAGGCATCCTGGTTACCGGCCATTTTCTCGTGAATGATGAGCGGAGTCCACTCATCGTGGGAATAACCCACCTAGCATGGAATATATAGACAGCCCTAGTTGATACATGAGTATTCGAGCATACAAAACATAATTTCATTTGAAGGTTTAGAGTTTGGCACATACAAATTTACTTGGAACGGCAGGTAAATACCGCATATAGGAAGGTATGGTGGACTCATATGGAATAACTTTGGGGTTTTATGGAAGTGGATGCACAAACACTATTCCTGCTTAGTACAAGTGTAGGCTAGAAAGAGACTGGGAAGTGACCAACTAGAGAGCAACAACAGTCATGAACATGCATTAAGATTAATCAACAATGAGTGCAAGCATGAGTAGGATATAAATCACCATGAACATAAATATCGTGGAGGCTATGTTGATTTTGTTTCAACTACATGCGTGAACATGTGCCAAGTCAAGCCACTCGAATCGTTCAAAGGAGGATACCACCCTATCATACCACATTACAACCATTCTAATAGCATGTTGGTACACAAGGAAAACCATTATAAGCTCCTAGCAAATTAAGCATGGCATGAGCAACTATAATCTCTAATTGTCATTACAAACATGTTTCATTCATAATAGGCTGAATCAGGAATGATGAACTAATCATATTTACAAAAATAAGATAGGTCGAGTTCATACCAGCTTCTCTCATCTCATTCAGTCCATCATATATCATCATTATTGCCTTTCCCTCGCATGACCGAATGGTATGGATAATAATAATAGTGCACGTGCATTGGACTAAGCTGGAATCTGCAAGCATTTTATACAAGGGAGCAGACAAGGTAATATGGGCTCTTGGTTAAATCAACAATAATGCATATGAGAGCCACTCAACATTTTCATCATGGTTTTCTCCTCTTGACCCCAAAGAATAAGAAAAGAAATAAAACTATTTACACGGGAAAGCTCCCAACAAGCAAAAGAAGAACAAGATATCTTTTTCGGTTTTCTTTTAATTACCACTACTACGGGCACGGAAAGTAAACTAGCTAAAAGATATAACTAATTTCTTTGGTTTTTCTTAAGGTTTTTTCAAACACGCAAAAAGAAGGCTTAGAAAAGAAAATAAACTAGCATGGATAGTACAATGAAAAAGTATCAGCACCGACAACTAGAATGAGTGTGTGAACATCAATGTAATGTCGGTGAGAAATACGTACTCCCCCAAGCTTAGGCTTTTGGACTAAGTTGGTCTATGACACTGCTGGCCTGGAGGATATCCAAAGTCATAGCCGGGATTGAACTGAGATGCAGTAGCTACTGCCTAAAGAGCTGCAGCTTGGAGGCGAGCTGCCTCCGCCCCCCTCTCGTACTCGTTCGCCTCCTCCCTGGTTATAACATATCTCCTTTTTGCCTAAAAGTTAAAGAAAGTAGGAGCAGGGAGGGCAACATGGACAGTGCGCTGTCTGTCAAAGATTAGTCGGTACTGGAGGAACTGTTCATTCCTCTCAAGAAACTGATGGCGAACCATAGCACTATAATCTAGATAAGCAGGAGGTAACTCCATATCATTTCCATGTATGGGTACACCAAGATAATTAGCTACACGAGTTGCATAAATTCCACCAAACAAATCTCCACTTATACCGTTAAGATGCAACCTTCGTGCCACAATGGCCCCAGAGTTATATTGTTTATCGCCTAATACCGCACTCCTGAGGACACAAAGATCTGGAACTCACATGTGACAAGCTTCATCTTTACCGTCAATGCATCTACCTATAAAGAGAGCAAAATAATGTATGGAAGGGAAATGAATGCTCCCTATGGTAGCTTGTGTGATTTCTCTAGATTCCCCCAAGTGATACTAGCAAGAAAGTCTTTATATTCAGATTTGCGAGGTTCACTAACATTGCCCCACTGTGGGAGTTTACAAGCAGTATTAAAATCTTCTAAGTCCATGGTATATGATTTATCATAAAGATCAAATAAAACAGTGTGAGAATTTCGTGAGGATGTAAATTTAAACCTCCTCACAAAGGAATCAGTTAGGTAGTGGTACTGTAGGCACTTATCTGACACGAAGTCCTCAAGATCATCATTATGCACATACGCGTCAAATCCATCCTTGATGCCTGCCTGGACCATAAACTCCTCTGACGTCCATTCACAAGGCCGCACTTGAGCTTCCCTTGGTGGTTCATCGTCTGGTTCACATATCGCGAGCCTTGGTCCTTGCTTCCTTGAGGAACCACCTTGGTATATTTTCCTATGCATTTTTCTTTCTCCGAAAAATTTCTGAAATTTTAGTGACTCAAAACAAAAGTGAACCAAACTCAACAAGATTGATAGCAACTACTCCCACAAGCGCCTAGAGGCTATATCATGCATTAAAACTACTTTGGACCATATAAATTTGACATGCAAGCTCAAGAACAGGGTCACCTTAGCAGCAAAAATTTGCAATAAATAAAGCACTAGAACAAAAACTAATTGGACCATTGGAGGAGTCACATACCGAAGAACAATCTCCCCAAACAGTTTTGTGAATGGAGCTTTGAGCAAAGAGATCGAAAATGGCAGCAAGATGATCTAGAACATGGGTTTGAGCTATGAGAAGGTTTTTTCTAGAGGAAGACAAAGTGAGTGGGTGCTGAAATAAGTGGAGGGGGTCCACGTGGGGCCCATGAGGCAGGGGGCGCGCCCCAGGGGGGTGGGCGTGCCCTGTGCCCTTGTGGTCAAATGGTGGGGCCCCCTGGTGTGTTCTCGGTGCCAGAAATTCTTAAATATTCTACAAAAAATAATATTTCATTTTTAGGACATTTGGAGAACTTTTATTTTCAGGGTATTTTTATTGCAAGGATAATTCAGAAAACAGACAGAAAATACTTTTTTGCTTTATTTAATCTAAATAACAGAAAGTAAAAGGAGGGTATAGAGAGTTGTGCTTTCTAACTTCATCCATCTCGTGCTCATCAAAAGGAGTCCACTAACAAGGTTGATTAAGTCTTGTTAACAAACTCTTTCCGAATCGCATGAAACTGGAGAATTTTCGAATAACACTAGGTTACCTCAATGGGGATATGCATGTCCCCAACAATAAGAATATCATATTTCTTCTTGACAGCAGGAAGAGGGAATTCAAACCCTCCAATAGTAATCATTGAAAATTTTCCAATAGAATTGATACTGTGGACTTGAGGTTGTTTCCTCGGAAAGTGTACCGTATGCTCATTACCATTAACATGAAAAGTGTCATTGCCTTTGTTGCAATCAATAACAGCCCCTGCAGCATTCAAAAAGGGTCTACCAAGGATAATATACATACTATCATCCTCGGGAATATCAAGAATAAAAAGTCTGTTAAATTAGTAACGTTTACAACCACAATAGGCACATCCTCACAGATACCGACAGGTATAGCAGTTGATTTATCAGCCATTTGCAAAGATATTTCAGTAGGCGTCAACTTATTCAAATCAAGTCTATGCTATAAAGAGAGAGGCATAACACTAACATCTACTCCAAGATCACATAAAGTAGTTTTAACATAGTTTCTTTTAATGGAGCATAATATAGTTGGTACTCCTAGATCTCCTAGTTTCTTAGGTATTCCACCTTTAAAAGTATAATTGGCAAGCATGGTGGAAATTTCAGCTTCCAGTATCTTTATTTTATTTGTAACAATATCTTTCATATACTTAGCATAAGGATTCATTTTAAGCATATTAGTCAAACGCATACGCAAAAAGATAGGTCTAATCATCTCAGCAAAGCGCTCAAAATCCTCATCATCCTTTTTCTTTGATGGTTCAGAGAGGAAAAGGCATGGGTTTCTGAACCCATGGTTCTCTTTCTTTACCATGCTTCCTAGCAATGCAGTCTCTCTTATCATAATGTTGATTCTTTGATTGTGGGTTATCAAGATCAATGGCAAGTTCAATCTCTACATCATTGTTATTGCTAGGTTGAGCATCAACATGAACATCATCATTATCACTAGGTTCATGTTCATTACTAGATTGTGTTTCAGCATCAGAAATAGAAATATCATTGGGATTCTCAGGTGTGTCAACAACAGGTTCACTAGAAGCATGCAAAGTCCTATCTTTTTCTTTCTCTTCTTCTTAGAAGGACTAGGTGTATCAACATTAGTTCTCTAAGAATCTTTCTCAACTCTCTTAGGGTGGCCCTCAGGATACAAAGGTTCCTAAGTCATTCTACCCCCTCTAGTCATAACTCTAACAACATTATCATTTTTTTTATTAATTTCATTGAGCAAATCATCTTGAGCTTTAAGCACTTGTTCTACCTGAGTGGTAACCATAGAAGCATGTTTACTAATAAGTTTAAGGTCACCTTTAACTCTAGACATATAATCACTCAAGTGTTCAACCATATAAGCATTACATTTCAATTGTCTACCAACATAAGCATTGAAGTTTTCTTGTTTAACAATAAAGTTATCAAACTCATCAAAGCATTGGCTAGCAGACTTATTACGAGGAATAATGTTGGGAAAGTAGTAATTTCAAAAAAATTCCTACGCACACGCAGGATCATGGTGATGCATAGCAACGAGAGGGGAGAGTGTTGTCTACGTACCCTCGTAGACCGTTCACGGAAGCGTTATATCAATGCGGTTGATGTAGTCGTACGTCTTCACGATCCGACCGATCAAAGTACCGAAAGCACGACACCTCCGAGTTCTGCACACGTTCGGCTTGGTGACGTCCTTGCCTTCTCGATCCAGCAAGAGGGGTGAAGTAGTAGATGAGTTCCGGCAGCACGACGGCGTGGTGACGGTGTTGGTGAAGAAGAATATCCGCAGGGCTTTGCCTAAGCACTACGAAAACTATGACGGAGGATAAACTAGAGGGGACGGGGTTGCCGGCACAAGGCTTGGTGTTTCTTGATGTGTCTTTGGCGCTAGCCCTGCCCCTCTATTTATATGTTGAGCCCTGGGGTCGAATCTTGGAGCAAAAGCCTCCTCAAAGTCGGTTTTGCACGAAAGGCAACAGTCCTTCTCGGACTCCAGGGCCAGATGCCAGGGATCTCGGCGTCTGGACCCGTCTGGCCCCTAGACTCCACAAAACTTCCTTTTGTGCTTTCCAAAAACCTCGTGGGCTTTCCCCTTTGGCCCAAATAAAGTGTTCTCGTGCCCAAACATTTCGGGAAACATCCGGAACCCCTTCCGGTGAATTCCGGAACCCTTCCGGAGATCAAACACTACTATCCACATATCAATCTTTACTTCTGGACCATTCGGGAGTTCATCGTCATATCCGTAATCTCATCTGAAACTCCGAACAACATTCGGTCACCAACATACATAACTCATAATACTATATCATCAAGGAACGTTAAGCGTGCGGACCCTACAGGTTCGAGAACTATGTAGACATGACCGAGACACCTCTCTGGTTAATAACCAATAGCGGGACCTGGATACCCATATTGGCTCCTACATATTCTACGAAGATCTTCATCGGTCAGACCGCATAACAACATACGTTGTTCCCTTTGTCATCGGTATGTTACTTGCCCGAGATTCGATCGTCGGTATCTCAATACCTAGTTCAATCTCGTTACCCGCAAGTCTCTTTACTCGTTCCGTAATACATCATCCCGCAACTAACTCATTAGTTGCAATGCTTGCAAGGCTTATAGTGATGTGCATTACCGAGTGGGCCCAGAGATACCTCTCCGACAATCGGAGATACAAATCCTAATATCAAAATACGCCAACCCAACAAGTACCTTCGGAGACACCTGTAGAGCACCTTTATAATCACCCAGTTACGTTGTGACGTTTGGTGGCACACAAAGTGTTCCTCCGGTAAACAGGAGTTGCATAATCTCATAGTCATAGGAACGTGTATAAGTCATGAAGAAAGCAATAGCAACAAACTAAACGATCAAGTGCTAAGCTAACGGAATGGGTCAAGTCAATCACATCATTCTCCTAATGATGTGATCCCGTTAATCAAATGACAACTCATGTCTATGGTTAGGAAACTTAACCATCTTTGATCAACGAGCTAGTCAAGTAGAGGCATACTAGTGACACTCTGTTTGTCTATGTATTCACACATGTATTATGTTTTTGGTTAATACAATTCTAAAATGAATAATAAACATTTATCATGAAATAAGGAAATAAATAATAACTTTATTATTGCCTCTAGGGAATATTTCCTTCAGTCTCCCACTTGCACTAGAGTCAATAATCTAGATCACATCACCATGTGACTTAACATCAATAGTTCACATCACCATGTGATTAACACCCATAGTTCACATCTTCATGTGACCAACACCCAAAGGGTTTACTAGAGTCAATAATCTAGTTCACAAGGCTATGTGATTAACACCCAAAGAGTACTAAGGTGTGATCATGTTTTGCTTGTGAGAGAAGTTTAGTCAACGGGTCTGTAACATTCAGATCCGTATGTATATTGCAAATTTCTATGTCAACAATGCTCTGCACGGAGCTACTCTAGATAATTGCTCCCACTTTCAATATGTATCCAGATTGAGACTTAGAGTCATCTGGATTAGTGTCAAAATTTGCATCGACGTAACCTTTTACGATGAACCTTTTTGTCATTTCCATAATCGAGAAACATATCCTTATTTCACTAAGGATAATTTTGACCGCTGTCTAGTGATCTACTCCTAGATCACTATTGTACTCCCTAAAATCAGTGTAGGGTATACAATAGATCTGGTACATAGCATGGCATATTTTATAGAACCTATGGCCAAGGCATAGGGAATGACTTTCATTCTCTTTCTATCTTCTGCCATGGTCGGGATTTGAGTCTTACTCAATTTCACACCTTGTAACACAGGCAAGAACTCTTTCTTTGATTGTTCCATTTTGAACTACTTCAAAATCTTGTCAAGGTATGTACTTATTGAAAAACTTATCAAGCGTCTTGATCTATCTCTATAGATCTTGATGCTCAATATGTAAGAAGTTTCACCAAGGTCTTTCTTTGAAAAACTCCTTTAAAACATTCCTTTATGCTTTGCAGAATAATTCTACATTATCTCCGATCAACAATATGTCATTCACATAAACTTATCAGAAATGTTGTAGTGCTCTCACTCACTTTCTTGTAAATACAGGCTTCATCGCAAGTCTGTATAAAACTATATGCTTTGATCAACTTATCAAAGCGTATATTCCAACTCCGAGATGCTTGCACCAGTCCATAGATGGATCGCTGGAGCTTGCATATTTTGTTAGCACCTTTAGGATTGACAAAACCTTCTGGTTGCATCATATACAACTCTTCTTAAATAAATCCATTAAGGAATGTAGTTTTGTTTATCCATTCGCCAGATTTCATAAAATGCGGTAATTGCTAACATGATTCGGACAGACTTAGCATAGATACGAGTGAGAAACTCATCGTAGTCAACACCTTGAACTTGTCGAAAACCTTTTTGCGACAATTCTAGCTTTGTAGATAGTAACACTACTATCAGCGTCCGTCTTCCTCTTGAAGATCCATTTAATCTCAATGGCTCACCGATCATTGGGCAAGTCAATCAAGGTCCATACTTTGTTCTCATACATGGATCTCATCTCAGATTTCATGGCCTCAAGCCATTTCGTGGAATCTGGGCTCATTATTGCTTCCTCATAGTTCGTAGGTTCGTCATGGTCAAGTAACATGACCTCCAGAACAGGATTACCGTACCACTCTGGTGTGGATCTCACTCTGGTTTACCTACGAGGTTCAGTAGTAACTTGATCTGAAGTTACATGATCATCATCATTAGCTTCCTTACTAATTGGTGTAGTAGTCACAGGAACAGATTTCTGTGATGGACTACTTTCCAATAAGGGAGCAGGTACAGTTACCTCATCAAGTTCTACTTTCCTCCCAGTCACTTCTTTCGAGAGAAACACCTTCTCTAGAAAGGATCCATTCTCAACAATGAATATTTGCCTTCGGATCTGTGATAGAAGGTGTACCCAACATTTTCTTTTGGGTATCCTATGAAAATGCACTTCTCCGATTTGGGTCTGAGCTTATCAGGTTGAAACTTTCTCACATAAGCATTGCAACCTCAAACTTTAAGAAACGACAGCTTAGGTTTGTTGCCAAACCATACTTCATACGGTGTCATCTCGACGGATTTAGATGTGCCCTATTTAACGTGAATGTAGCTGTCTCTAATGCATAACCCCAAAATGATAGTGGTAAATCGGTAAGAGACATCATAGATCGCACCATATCTAATAAAGTACGGTTACGACGTTCGAACACACCATTACACTGTGGTGTTCTAGGTGGCGTGAGTAGTGAAACTATTTCACATTGTTTTAACTGAAGACCAAACTCGTAACTCAAATATTTTACTTCTGCGATCATATTGTAGAAACTTTTATTTTTGTTACGATGATTCTCCACTTCACTCTGAAATCCTTTGAACTTTTCAAATGTTTCAGATTTGTGTTTCATCAAGTAGATATACTCATATCTGCTCAAATCATCTGTGAAGATCAGAAAATAATGATACCTGCTGTGAGCCTCAATATTCATCGGACCACATACATTAGTATGTATGATTTCTAACAAATATGTTGCTCTCTCCATTGTTCCGGAGAATGGAGTCTTAGTCATCTTGCCCATGAGGCATGGTTCGCAAGCATCAACTGATTCATAATCAAGTGATTCCAAAAGCCCATCAGCATGGATTTTCTTCATGCGCTTTACACCAATATGACCTAAACGGCAGTGCCACAAATAAGTTGCACTATCATTATTAACTTTGCATATTTTGGCTTCAATATTATGAAAATGTGTATCACCACGATTGAGATCCAACAAACCATTTTCATTGGGTGTATGACCATAGAAGGTTTCATTCATGTAAACAGAACAACAATTATTCTCTAACTTACATGAATAACCGTATTGCAATAAACATGATCCAATCATATTCATGCTCAATGCAAACACTAAATAACATTTATTTTAGGTTTAACACTAATCCCGAAAGTATAGGGAGTGTGCGATGATGATCATATCAATCTTGGAAGCATTTCCAATACACATCGTCACTTCACCCTTAACTAGTCTCTGTTCATTCTGCAACTCCCGTTTCGAGTTACTATTCTTAGCAACTGAACCAGTATCAAATACCGAGGGGTTGCTATAAACACTAGTAAAGTACACATCAATAACATGTATATCGAATATAGCTTTGTTCACTTTGCCATCCTTCTTATCCACCAAATACTTGGGGTAGTTCCGCTTCCAGTGACCAGTCCCTTTGCAGTAGAAGCACTTAGTTTCAGGCTTAGGTCCAGACCTGGGCTTCTTCTTGAGCAGCAACTTGCTTGTCGTTCTTCTTGAAGTTCCCCTTTCTTCTCTTTGTCCCTTTACTTGAAACTAGTGGTCTTGTTAAACATCAACACTTGGTGCTCTTTCTTGATTTCTACCTTCATCGATTTCAACATCGCGAAGAGCTCGAGAATTACTTTCGTCATCCCTTGCATATTATAGTTCATCACGAAGTTCTAGTAACTTGGTGATAGTGACTAGAGAATTCTGTCAATTACTATCTTATCTGGAAGATTAACTCCCACTTGATTCAAGCAATTGTAGTACCCAGACAATCTGTACAAATGCTCACTGGTTGAGCTATTCTCCTCCATCTTGTAGGCAAAGTACTGTCAGAGGTCTCATACCTCTCGACACGGGCATGAGTATGAAATACCAATTTCAACTCTTGGAACATCTTATATGCTCCGTGGCGTTCAAAACATTTTTGAAGTCCCGGTTCTAAGCCGTAAAGCATGGTGCACTTAACTATCAAGTAGTCATCATACCGAGCTTTTGTCAAAACGTTCGTAACGTCTGCATCTGCTCCTGCAATAGGTCTGTCACCTAGCGGTGCATCAAGGACATAATTCTTCTGTGCAGCAACGAGGATAAACCTCAGATCACAGATCCAATCCGCATTATTGCTACTAACATCTTTCAACTTAGTTTTCTCTAGGAACATATAAATAATAAACAGGGAGCAACATCGCGAGCTATTGATCTACAACATAGATATGCTAATACTACCAGGACTAAGTTCATGATAAATTAAAGTTCAGTTAATCAAATTATTAAAGAACTCCCACTTAGATAGACATCCCTCTAATCCTCTAAGTGATCGCGTGATCCATATCAACCAAATCATGTCCGATCATCACATGAGATGGAGTAGTTTCAATGGTGAACATAACTATGTTGATCATATCTACTATATGATTCACGCTCGACCTTTTGGTCTCCGTGTTCCGAGGCCATATCTGTTATATGCTAGGCTCGACAAGTTTAACTTGAGTATTCCACGTGTGCAACTGTTTTGCACCCGTTGTATTTGAACGTAGAGCCTATCACACCCGATCATCACGTGGTGTCTCAGCACGAAGAACTTTCGCAATGGTGCGTACTCAGGGAGAACACTTATACCTTGATAATTTAGTGAGAGATCATCTTATAATGCTACTGTCAATCAAAGCAAGATAGCTTCATAAAAAGATAAAGATCACATGCAATCAATATAAGTGATATGATATGGCCATCATCATCTTGTGCTTGTGATCACCATCTTCGAAGCACCGTCATGATCACCATCGTCACCGGTGCGACACCTTGATCTCCATCGTAGCATCATTGTCGTATCGCCAACTTATGCTTCTACGACTATCGCTACCGCTTAGTGATAAAGTAAAGCATTATAGGGCGTTTGCATTGCATACAATAAAGCGACAACCATATGGCTCCTACCAGTTGCCGATAACTCGGTTACAAAACATGATCATCTCATACAATAAAAGTTAGCATCATGCCTTGACCATATCACATCACCACATTCCCTGCAAAAACAAGTTAGACATCCTCTACTTTGTTGTTGCAAGTTTTACGTGGCTGCTACGGGCGAACCATTCTTACCTATGCATCAAAACCACAACGATAGTTCGTCAAGTTAGTGTTGTTTTAACCTTCTCAAGGACCGTGCGTAGCCACACTCGGTTCAACTAAAGTTGGACAAACTGACAACCGACAGCCACCTGTGTGCAAAGCACGTCGGTAGAACCAGTCTCGCGCAAGCGTACGCGTAATGTCGGTCCGGGCCGCTTCATCCAACAATACCACCGAACCAAAGTATGACATGCTGGTAAGCAGTATGACTTATATCACCCACAACTCACTTGTGTTCTACTCGTGCATATAACATCTACGCATAAAACCTGGCTCAGATGCCACTATTGGGGAACGTAGTAATTTCAAAAAAAATTCCTACGCACACGTAGGATCATGGAGATGCATAGCAACGAGAGGGGAGAGTGTTGTCTATGTACCCTCATAGACCGTTCGCAGAAGCGTTATATCAACGCGGTTGATGTAGTCATACGTCTTCATGATCTGACCGATCCAAGTACCGAAAGCACGGCACCTCTGAGTTCTGCACACGTTTGGCTCGATGACGTCCTCGTCTTCTCGATCCAGCAAGAGGGGCAAAGTAGTAGATGAGTTCCAGTAGCATGATGGCGTGACGACGGTGTTGATGAAGAACAATCTCCGCAGGGCTTCGCCTAAGCACTACAAAAACTATGACAGAGGATAAACTAGAGGGGACGAGGTTGCCGGCACACGGCTTGGTGTTTCTTGATCTGTCTTTGGTGCTAGCCCTACCCTTCTATTTATATGTTGAGCCCTGGGGTCGAAACTTGGAGCAAAAGCCTCCTCAAAGTCGGTTTTGCCCGAAAGGCAAGAGTCCTTCTCGGACTCCAAGGCCAGACGCCAGGGTTCTTGCCGTCTGGACCCAGACGCCAGGGACCCTGGCGTCTGGCCCCTGGACTCCGCAAAACTTCCTTTTGCGCTTTCCAAGAACCTCATGGGCTCTCCCCTTTGGCCCAGATAAAGTGTTCTCGTGCCCAAACATTTCGGGAAACATCCGGAACCCCTTCCGGTGAATTCCGGAACCCTTCCGGAGATCAAACACTACTATCCACATATTAATCTTTACTTCCGGACCATTCTAGAGTTCCTCGTCATATCTGTGATCTCATCCGAAACTCCGAACAACATTCGGTCACCAACATACATAACTCATAATACTATATTGTCAAGGAACGTTAAGCATGCGGACCCTACAGGTTCGAGAACTATGTAGACATGACCGAGACACCTCTCTGGTCAATAACCAATAGCGGGACCTGGATGCCCATATTGGCTCCTACATATTCTATGAAGATCTTTATCGGTCAGACCGCATAACAACATACGTTGTTCCCTTTGTGATCGGTATGTTACTTGCCCGAGATTCGATCGTCGGTATCTCAATACCTAATTCAATCTCATTACCGGCAAGTCTCTTTACTCATTCTGTAATACATCATCCCGCAACTAACTCATTAGTTGCAATGCTTGCAAGGCTTATAGTGATGTGCATTATCGAGTGGGCCCAAAGATACCTCTCCGACAATTGGAGTGACAAATCCTAATCTCGAAATACGCCAACCCAACAAGTACCTTCGGAGACACATGTAGAGCACCTTTATAATCACCCAGTTACATTGTGACGTTTGATGGCACACAAAGTGTTCCTCCGGTAAACGGGAGTTGCATAATCTCATAGTCATAGGAACATGTATAAGTCATGAAGAAAGCAATAGCAACAAATTAAACGATCAAGTGCTAAGCTAACGGAATGGGTCAAGTCAATCACATCATTCTCCTAATGATGTGATCCCGTTAAATAAATGACAACTCATGTCTATGGTTAGGAAACTTAACCATCTTTGACCAACAAGCTAGTCAAGTAGAGGCATACTAGTGACACTCTGTTTGTCTATGTATTCACACATGTATTATGTTTCCGGTTAATACAATTCTAGCATGAATAATAAACATTTATCATGAAATAAGTAAATAAATAATAACTTTATTATTGCCTCTAGGGCATATTTCCTTCAAATAACACCTTCATCAAATCTATAGAGAGAATTTACATTTACTACATGTGTCGGGTTATTAAGACCATGTATTCTTAACATCTTCAGCTTTTCATAGATATCTTTCCCTCTTGCATATCTTCGGGATTGAGAAATAGAATACCCCTTTTCTTCGGAGTTGGCTTAGGAGTTGGTTTAGGAAGTATCCAATCATTATCATTACTCAATATATTATTTAATAGCAATTCAGCTTGCTCAACAGTTCTTTCCCTGAAAACACAACCAGCGCAACTATCCAGGTGGTCTTTGGAAGCTTCGGTTAGTCCATTCAACCGTAGTTTTCACTAGTGGCTTCTCTCGAGAAAAAATAGCAAACGGTGGGTAAATGGATTACTGTTGGGCAATTGATAGAACTTCAAATAATCATGATGATATCCAGGTAATGATCATTATATAGGCATCACGTCCAAGATTAGTAGACCGACTCCTGCCTGCATCTACAACTATTACTCCACACATTGACCGCTATCCAGCATGCATCCAGTGTATTAAGTTCATAGAGAAATGGAGTAATGCAATAAGAATGATGGCATGATGTAGACAAGATCTATTTATGTAGAAATAGACCCCATCTTGTTATCCTTAATGGCAACGATACATACGTGTCGGTTCCCCTTCTGTCACTGGGATCAAGCACCGTAAGATCGAACCCATCACAAAGCACCTCTTCCCATTTCAAGATAAATAGATCAAGTTGGCCAAACAAAAACCAAATATCGGAGAAGAAATATGAGGCTATAAGCAATCATGCATATAAGAGATCAAAGAAGACTCAAATAACTTTCATGGATAAAAACATAGATCTGATCATAAACTCAAAGATCATCGGATCCCAACAAACACACCGGAAAAGAATTACATCATATGGATCTCCAAGAGACCATTGTATTGAGAATCAAACGAGATAGAGGAAGCCATCTAGCTACTAACTACAGACCTGAAGGTCTACAAAAGACTACTCACACATCATCGGAGAGGCACCAATGGGCATGATGAACCCCTCCGTGATGGTGTCTAGATTGGATCTGGTGTTTCTGGACTCTGCGGCGGCTGGAATTGATTTTCGTTGACTCCCCTAGGGTTTCTGGAATAATGGGGTATTTATAGAGCAAAGAGTCGGTTCGGGAGGCACCCGAGGTGCCCAGGCGCGCCCTGGTGGATTGTGCTCCCCTCGGAGCACCCCCAGGCGCTTCTCCGGCCGATTGGATGTCTTCTGGTCCAAAAAAATCCACAAAAAGTTTCGCTACATTTGGACTCCATTTGGTATTGATTTCCTGCAATGTAAAAAACATGCAGAAAATATCAACTGGCACTTGGCACTATGTCAATAGGTTAGTACCAAAAAATGATATAAAATGATTATAAAACATCCAAGAATGATAATATAACAGCATGGAACAATCAAAAATTATAGCTACATTGGAGACGTATCAGCCCCTGTTGTGTAAGGAAGAAGAGGCGGGCCCGGAGCTCTACATCCGGCTCCACGCCCAGGTAGCCCTCCAGAGTATGGCGAAGTCGGCAAGGTGCAGCACGGCGTTGGCACCAAGGTGGTGTGGCTGTAGCCCGAAGAAACTAAGGAAGGAGCGGAAGAAGGTGCTCGCGGGCAGGCCAAACCCGCGCTTGAAGTGGCTGAGGAAGACCACACGTTTGCCCTCCTGCGGCTGCGGCTCCTCCTCGCTACCCGCCATGTGCGCAACCACCTCCGTCGCCGGCGGCAGCCGCCTGGTGTCACAGAGGTACTGGATGTCCTCCTCGTTGGACTCGGACCCCTCCTAGGACTCCTTTGGCTGTGCCATCAGCGGAGCTTCTCGGAGGCACAGAGTACGGCAGCAAGAAGAAGACTGGGGTGGCGTCGGGGCGCTGCGGCGGGGGTGCGCTCGAGATTTGGAGGAGAAGAGGAAGACGAAGGGAGTGCGAGGGGAGCGTGTGAGGGCATTTCCACCGTGCCCCTCCCTCTGTTTTATAACCACGATGGGACGTGGGGAAGTGGGATTGGTTGTGCCCATGATTCCACTTCCCAGCATTGTGTGGGCATGTTTTCCCCCATGGCTTAACTACATGGAGAAGTGGAACCGCCCCCCGCTGCCACAATAAATCCCCCACGCGCGGGCCGAGGGCGCGCATGGCGGGGCCCAGCCCACTATTGCGTCCCATCGCGTGCGTTGCCTGCCAGGGCCTCGCCGGCCACTGTTCACCACGTGGCGCTGCATCGAACCGCGAAAGATGCCTCCTTCCCCTTCAAGACTCGACTGCCGTTTCGCTTTGCCGCCCAGGCCGGGAGGCCGCGATCCGGCTTCCGGAAGCTGGCACATAGTGGGTGCTGCCAGGACCCGGCGACCGCAAGCTTCACCAACCCGATCGCCTCCTTAGGGGGGTAAAACTGCGAAGGTCCTCCTGCTTGAAGTCGGCGTTCCTTCATAGCTACGGGGACTACTGTCGGGGGAATGACCTCGGGCAGTCAACGAAACCCGGATCCTTTTCAGAAACATCGGGGCTGGCAAAGCCCCTCAATCCGGCTCACCCCTGGTCGGCTCCCTAGTGCGACCCGACCAGTTACCGCGACCCGGCCAGCCTGGCGCATGCCGGCCGTCCACAAGAAGTCAACCCACAACGACAAGTAGGCGTAGCTACAGTATGCCCTCCTTTACGGCGGCCCCGCCAGGCGCGGCAGTGACGCTCCCCATGCCTCCACCCGGGGCGGGCGGTGTCTCGGAGGCGTGGCCCTATAGTAGGGAAGCTCTGACCATCCCACGACGCACGGTGAGGCACGCCACAGTACCTAGCAGCCGGCCGTACCCGCGTCCGGCGGCCCTGGTATGGCCCGCACCCAGCGGACCCGGCAGATCCGGCGGCTCCATGGCCCCCATTGCCGGCTCATAGATACTGACACCAAGGCCCCGCGCCCATGTAATATTCCCATTGTAACACTGGGGGTCGGCCTATAAAACCCCCCAAGAGGCCTCCATGCACGGGGCAATCATCAGTAGAACACACACTCACACTCATGTAGAGGAGAAGCATCGCATGCATTGGCATGTCTTCTTTCCTCCCCGAACAGCTCAAAGAGCTAGCCTGTATCCACTTCATATAAACCATACTGGGCAGGACTAGGGGTGTTATCTCTTCGGAGATCCCCGAACCTGGGTACGTCTCATGTCACACACTTGCTCGTGCCAACCTCGCCTCTGGAACCCACCGGTGCCCTTATGTCTTTCCCCTTTTTTAGCCATCCCATGGCATCTGCCGTGAGATCACCGCAACATCGTCCGAGCCCTCTTGTAGGACCATTCCACGACAAGACAGAGGAGGACCGCATAAAGAGAGAGTTCTAGGAGAGGGCGTGGCACTACTCCGAGTGGGTGGAGGAGGATGCGTGACGTAAAGCTGGATATGCCATCGGCTGCTACTGTTTGATCGCCTCCCTGGACTACAACCGCCGCATGTATGAGGCGACGAGACAGAAAGCTAACGCCGCACTCATATCAGCCTCAGGGATGCCGCCTATGCTCGCAATGACAACACACAGGCCTTCCTTGATCACGTGATCAAGGAATACGATGCTCTGGAAGCCTCGCCCCACAACGAGGTCACTTCCCAGAAGAGGGGGACGTTGTAGTACAAATTTCTTGTAAATTGGGAAATGCATTAGTTTTGCTTCGATTCAAATGCGGACATGCTGATCATTGCATGCTTGCATGTGTTATGCAATAGTGAGTCCACAAAGTTTATAGTGATCATCTGCCTTGTGCACTCTGTTTTAAAAAATTGAAAGGATAATAGACAAACCATATCACGGTGTCAAGAAGTCTTGTTATGTCACATATCGTTTCTGAATAAGCACCAACTAGTTTCTGATATGTTTCCTCTTAAATTGGTTCGAATCCAGACATGTCGATTCACACATGTTTTTTAGATGACCGACACATGTTTTGGTTTCATGGAGAAAGTACTGAAAATCCAAAGGATTTTTATGAAACCAGAAATTTCGGGCTAGTCAGTTGAAAAAATTGTAAATAGTGGATGTGAAAAAGTTGCATGCGGGTGTGAAACCAGGAAAAGGAGTAGATAGTAAATTCCTGGAACTCATCTCTCGCAACCGTCTCCTTAGCACTCTCACGCCCTTCCAGATTTTGGCCAACTATAAGTACCGCGCCGCCCACGGCGGTGGGCATAATAGTCAGATTCATCTCATACCAGTCCTTGTGCTCACCCTCATCCCTTCCAAACTCCCGTGCATGCCATGACGCTGTCGATCCCTGCCCAATGCGGATCGCCACCCCACTCGAGGGAGGATGCATCCCCACAACAAGCCAAGCGAGATGCACCATCGCACAAAGCAGAGGACAATGCCTCATCACCCCTAGCTGAGGATACCGAGCGAATAGCCAACAATGACATCGCCCGAGCGCCTGCCCCGACGAGGAGAAGCTGTGGGAGGCATTGCGGACAGCCATGCACATTGAGAGACAGGCATCCATGAAGGCCGAGGTGGAGGAGCGAGCCGTGCATCAGGCGCCTTGGGAGGCCCACGTGGCCGTTGACAGAGAAATGGAAGCGGTATGCTCATGCCATGGCTGAGAGGGCGGAGGAAGACGTCAAATGGATGGCCATTAATGCCAAAGGGTCCATGTGACTCATAGGCCTGGAAGTACAAAGATTGGGTGTATGCTGCCTGCGAGGAAGGGTACCTATGAACGCCAGATTACTTGACTAATGGGTTTGCGCTGGAACGTCAGTGACGCGCCGCTGAGAACCTCGCGAAATGCGAGGCAGAGGAGAAGGAGCTCCCCAAATGTTGTGGGAAGAGGCGACACACTAGAGAAATCGTCGAATAATGATGAGAAGGAACTCATATGTTTCAAATTAGATATTACCATCATCCTTCAAAATTGTTACTTGTTTGGATAATAAAGTATTTTAAAATTGTGAAATTCTTGATCCAATATGTATGCAATTGTGGAGAAGTACATTTTCAATATGTATGCAATTGTGTGTACCAACCCCCAACCCCCTCCTCATTTATGTGGAAAGAAATCACATGCAAAGCAATCAACAATAATCTAATAAATCGACAATAGCAATAAATCGCTTGTAAGCAAACAATAATCTCAATCGCATCATATCTTTTCTTGCATCTTCCTACGAATTCCCTTCCTTACATTTCGTAATTTCAGAGAACATTAGCGTCCATATATGTATTAACTTACATGTGGTGTGTTTGAGTAAATTGCTCAAAACCACCACATTTGTGGCTAGGGTACTTTAAAATCACCGCTTTTACCAAAAATTGCAAAATACCACCAACTCCGTGGCAAGTGAGTAACAAATCACACTAACTCGGAACTAAGCCGCATCTAACAACGAAACTGGCTGGTGTGGCCTGTCTGTCGGGCTGATGTGGCAAAGACTAGTCCTAGTCAATGTGTTGACCTACTGAGGTGGACGGGGTCCCACTTGTCAGCCACACATCTTATTCCCCCTCTTATCCTTCTTCCTCGCCTCTAATCTGCTCCTGCGAGCACATCACAACCTGCGAGAAGTGGAAGCGAGCACCGACGGAAGCAATAGCAAGCCGTGGTGGAAGCAAGCGGCGAGGTGCTGGTCGTGGACGAGCCAGGCGGCGCGGTGCGGCAGGATGCGATGGGTGTGCGTGGAGCGATGCGTAGCCACGTCCATCACCGTCCATCGGCGGTGCCAGCCACCACCTCCAGTCACACCCCTCTAAGTGGCGCCAGGCTGGGTCTCCTCATGCCCAGGACGGGCCCGACGACACCGGCGAGGTCATGAACTGGAGGGGGATCCAGTGGGTGGCATGCCTACTTCGTGTTGCCCTCGGATCCATCATCGGGGTTGCGCGTGTGGGGGGGAGGGGGTAGGGAGGTCAGCAGTGCTTGGATCCGTAGCCGGGCAGCACAGGGAAGCCGGCGATGCTTGAATCCATCGCTGGGTTATGGAGAGTGGCGGCGGTCATGGAGCGTCTGGGGATTGCGGTAGTTCCTCGCTGGGTGGCGCAGTGCCACGTTGTGGCGGCTAGCCGGAGAAGGGGTGGCTGTTAGCAGTGGGCGCCGACGATGGTAGGATCTTGGGCGCCTAGGCAGCAGATCGGGGTGAGTCAGCTGTGAGTCATGGAGTTGACAATGAGGAAGAAGAAAAAGGTGGAGATATGAGAGACTGACTGGTGGGGCTATCCTCAGTATATTGTCCAAGTTGGCATGCCAAATCAGCTTGACATGTGGGTCCCATCTGTCAGTTTTGCTGTTAGACACGACTCAGTTTCGAAGTAGTGCGATTTGTTACTCACTTGCCGCGGAGGTGGTGGTATTTTGTGATTTTTGGCAAAAGCGGTAGGTAGTTTGAAAAAATGTGGTGGTTTTGAGCAATTTACTCGGTGTGTTTGTATGTACAAAGGTTTTGTAATGTTGTGGGTAGTTTGACAAATATCATGAGCAATTTATTAGCACTTTATGAATATGAGGTGCATTCATGGATAAATACTCTGATCACTTTCAGACTTTTTTGGGATCATTATAAGAAAGTAAATTGAGCACTCTCAGAATTATACGCAATCCCTTGAGGAGCACGTAGAAACTTCGTTATATTTGTTTTACTAAACAAAGTGACTACAGTAGTTTTTCAAGACAGTATAGATGCAGACGCTCATGCATACATGCATAAACTCTGTAGTCGATGGTAATGTGTCCTCCCATTGAACGAACATCGCCGAAAAGAGTGCAATAGTTTTTCGGCCCTTTGAATATGTAACAATGCCCGTGTAGCAACCCAAAAAGTGACTGCACTAGTTGTTCTGCTTGTTACCATGGCGACCGTGAATGCTACACATGGGCATGCATATGTGACCATTCGCCTCCTCGTCTACGCACGGCTGTGTGACTGATCGACAAGGGGTGGTAAATTGTGTCATTTGATGTGCTCCTTCTCTTGCGCCAAGTGCGCATGATGCTTCGTGTAACGAAGCCAAATGTCGCATTCCATGCACCTCATGTGGCTCCATTATGCAACGCAATAGGCGAGTTGGTGGTGCCCGGAAAGAGCTATGAGCGCCAGCTCTCTCCTGGCAATGCAGCTAGATGGTGAAGGGATCCTCCTTCGTGCCCATCTCCTTTGAGACTAGCGCCAAATTCGTCCGCTTATGGAGGATAAGCACCACGACCATAGTGAGCTATTCAGATATGGCAATGGAGCGTGATGTCAAGGCTGAAAGAGGATGAACTATTTGGTCTCGGAGGCGGTCACCTATCCGGCCATGGTAATGTGGACGGATGTGGAGGTTGTAGGATAGAAGATGAACTCTTTGGTCATGGCGACATTCTTCTTATAGCTGTGGGCGGCTGGGCGCCGAGCGCCTGGTGGGAAAAAGTGGAGGCAAAAGTTGGCGCCGGAGAGGATAAGTGGCGTCAATGGCCGATGGCAATTGGCACGCGGCCAACCGCTAGTAATCGCCACGCTACAGCACTGAAACTTTGCGTCCGCCTTCGTTAGGCGACAAGATGAGCCGTGTGGACCGATAGAACAAGAACATCTATTCTTACAACTCCGCTAGACTTACTATAAGTAAAGCAGTGCCATCACTTTGATCGAGAACTGGTCAATACCGTATTGGCATTGCAATATGTATTGTGTGCTCCACTTCCTGCGTTCGGGGCATAGGAAGCACACATTGTTTAAGTCTCAGTGTCCATTATAAATTAGATACTAGGGGTTCGCCAATCACGTTTGTATATGTATTGATTTAATTTATTTATGTGTGATATATTTTGTATATGTATTAATTTACATGTGGTGTGTTCATGTTTGCATATGAACTTACATGCATTAATGAATATTCTAAGCACTTTGAAAATTTTTAGAAGCAATATCAGAAAGTAGATTGACCACTTTCAGAAAATGTGAACAAAGACTTTCACCAAGTGAAGTTCAGCACTAGATAAGTCAGCTGCAAAAACAATTAGTTATTTTACTATTTATATTTTAGAAATTGGCCCTTTCAACATTTTCTATGACACTCAAATCCGTCGTGAAAAATGCACATGGTTAATGACGGGAAAAGTGTCGCCTAAAATTAGGTCTGAACATCACCAACGTTGCCACATGGAGCTACACCCGGGAGAAATCAACTAGTGATGGTTTCTATCATAGAAAATGACCTTAGGCAACGGTTTGCTCTTCGCCACCAGGGTTTTTGTCACGGAATAACACATATTTTGTCGTGTTATCTAATCATATGTGATTATCAAAATTGCTTAGATTTACTAGATTGATTAGCATCTGTCCGATCTAGGCATGAGAATTATCTATCATGCATAATGAATTAGTGCATTTATAAGTGGGTTTAAATCACATTGCATTTACGTGACATGCACAATTTTCATGTTAAGATATTTCTTTGCTTATGGATAAATCACTCACATAATTTCAATCGTAAAGACTGAATTAGTACTCCAGATGCCATGGATTAGATCTAGGGTTTCCTTGCCTCGGCGCCGCCGGTCCACCTTATCTCCTATGGTCCTTGGACCATGGAGGCACGGTGGATCCCGGCCTTTGCCGGCAGGAGGGCTCCGTTCTTAGATGCTTTTCTGAGTTTTGTTAGGGTTTGTGTCATGCTCAAGAAGACGAGGCAGCGGCGGTTTCTTGAAGATGGAATAAGGTCCTCCCCGCCTAGCTCCCATCCCGGTGATGTTTCAAGCATCGCCGAAAGGCGTGTGGAGGTTTGTCTCCGAAGGATCTCGTGGGATCCAGTTAGCGTTTGTCTTCGGTGGATCCGAGTGGATCCGGTCTTCGTTCGTCTACGTTTGTGTGTCTGCAGGTTGGATCCTTCCGGTCTATGCTTCTCTTCATCGGCTGCAGTTGCTATTCTGGTGAGCTGGTCCTATGAGGCCTTACCACGACGACTTCCCGACTGTCTACTACAACAATGTTCGCCCGGCTCCGACGAGGGAGGAGCGATGACGGCGGCGCGCCTTCGCCTCGCTCCAGTGCTTGTAGTTGTCGCTAGATGGTTTACGGACCTGGATGTAATTTTTTTCTAGTGTTTGTTGTACTACCTTGACAGTTGATGAATAGATCGAAAGTTTTTTCATAAAAAAAAGAATTAGTATTCTATATAATATTTAGAAATGTATGTTTTGGGCCTCACGACCGCCTACATCCCTAGCAAAAAGGAGGCCAAAACTTTCATGACTTGTATGTAGAGCGATAACACAAACGCTAATGTTTTGATATTCTAATTCCTTAATTATCACCAAGTTGAGGGCATTTGGTCTAGTGGTATGATTCTCGCTTAGGGTGTGAGAGGCCCCGAGTTCAATTATTGGAATGCCCCACCCTTTTTATATTGTTTGATGATTGTTGTCAGTAATCAATGTAAAGTTTAATCTGCATCAGACTCTGAATAATCACCCTTCATTTCTAAATATAGGGTGTATAGTTTTTGGCACGGAAATTAAAGAACGCACATGGAGTGAAAATTTCTTAAGTTTTGGGCGAGAATACACCTCACTAATTGACATGCGAAAATAGAGGAGCTTGCATAATATAAATAAGTATAATCAAATCCTTAAAAAACATATGCAAACGAGTGGTGCAACGCATTGCACCTTATATTTCGGATTTTTCTCAAAAATCTATACACCTTATATCAAGGAACGGAGGGAGTATTAATTTTGTGCGAAGTTTAATCTGCATCAGACTCTGAATAATCATATTAATTTTGTGCGAAGATTCACTCTCGTCTAGATTAGCCTCAGATCCTGGACAAACTTTGTTTGAAACTTGGCATTCACATCTTGATGCTAGTGCGAAATTTCACTCTCGTCTAGATTAGCCTCATATCCTGGACAAACTTTGTTTGAAACTTGGCATTCACATCTTGATTAGCATCGCTACTTGATAGACCACAAAGGAGGAGCAAATTAAATTAAATGAAGTTTAACAAGAGGGTCAACTAATGTACTACTGTACACTAGAAGAACGCCCGTGCGTTGCAACGGGACCACATTAACTTTAAGAGTTCAATATTACGACATTGGCGACCTTTTTTACCATCAAATCCTCACACACACACAGACACACACTCTCCCTCCGTCTTCCTCACTCTCTATCCCCCTCTCCCTCTCTCTCTAACACACACACATATCCATCTTATTGGATACGGGACCATAATCCATCTATTTCACACATACACGTTAGTGCATAACAATATGGATTATGTGTATTATATTTGCCACAAGAACTGAGGGAATTAATTTCATGTAAATCGACCAGCCATAGCTCCAAGAATACGCGGACGAGGTGGCTCGGGTCGGCGTCGACGCCGTCCAGCGCGGGCCACGGGCCCGCTTCCAAGTGCACGTGCAATGCATGTCTTCACAAATATTATAACCAGATGTAAGAAATCACATGCATAGAAAAGACATTCTGATAGCAATCCAAATACCATACTCAATTGAATACCTAACCTGGACAATACTCTTATTTCTATGCGCCAAAAAAATGGAATAGTAAAGCTAAGTATGCCTACATACGCTCAGATTATATATAAGAATCTTGCGTGAACAATTACAACAAAGCACTAAGCAGCGATAAATTTAAATAAAAAATCCATTAACTATGCAGGCAACAGGCTTGTTACAACATAGAGAGATAGGAAAATGTCACCTCCAGTAATGTAGCGCAAAGGAGTGGAACGAAGCATGAATGAGCGGTTGTCTGTTCTTCTCCATGTACATGGATCAGCAGTAGAGGCCAAGTATATAAGTACTTGACCGAACTCCACACTCCACTCTTCGTGTACGGAGAGCCATGTCACCTTCTCGCCGCTGCAGCATGGGAGGACGGCTGGTTCACGTGACCCTCCAGCTGGGGGATCCATGGTGGCTGACCGTCGAGCTCGAGGCAGAGAAGTTGAGGGCAGTAGTGGCGAGATCCATGCCGGCCAACCGGGCGAAGAGGAGGTCGTCGGGGAGGGACACATCGGCAAGATCCGGTCACCACGCGACCTGAAGAGCAACAGTGATCTCCACAAGCTGTAGGCCGACGGCGTGCTCCATCCCCTGCGATGGGGTGACCATGGCGGTGGCCACAGCTCCTCATGCTCGCCTCGATCTTGGCAACACACCCTGAGTGTAGGAGGCAGCAACGACCTCGACGAAATCATGGCCTTCATCCCGAAACGCAATCATGTCGCTCTAAATAAATGGATTCAATCATGTGACTCTAATTACTTCGGATTGTTATGTGCACACTAAGGGGGTGCAGTTAGGAAAGAAAATGTTCTCTAATTAAAGTGATTGAGTGATTTAAGGTAAGGTTAATTAATTTAGATTTGATTTTTAGTGATTGTTAGTAAAGTACGATGCGTCTTTAAAATCTTTTATTTGTTTCCTAAAGAAATTTGCAATAATGGAAGATATCGGCTGATTTAGATAAGTTAGTAAATTTAAATCCGTGATTGCGTGCACGTTTGGAAAGTGCTGATCTCCACAAGCTGTAGGCCGACGGCGTGCTCCATCCCCTGCGATGAGGTGACCATGGCGGTGGCCACAGCTCCTCATGCTCGCCTCGATCTCGGCGACACACCCTGAGTGTAGGAGGCAGCAACGACCTCGACGAAATCATGGCCTCCATCTCGGAACGCAATCATGTCGCTCTAAATAAATGGATTCAATCATGTGACTCTAATTACTTCGGATTGTTATGTGCACACTAAGCGAGGTGCAATTAGGAAAGAAAATGTTTTCTAATTAAAGTGATTGAGTGATTTAAGATAAGGTTAATTAATTTAGATTTGATTTTTAGTGATTATTAGTAAAGTATGATGTGTCTTTAAAATCTTTTATTTGTTTCCTTAAAATCTATTATTTGTTTCCTAAAGAAATTTGCAATAATGGAAGGTATCGGTTGATTTGGATAAGTTAGTAAATTTAGATCCGTGATTGCGTGCACGTTTGGAAAGTCCTGATTTGCAAGGAAAGAGCTGAGGGGTAAATAAACCGGTGAATAAGAAACCATCATCGAAAAAAAATCTACGACGGTTAACCTACGGAAAAAAACCGGACGAAAGTGCTGGGACGAAAAAAACCTGGAAGCGAGACTACCAACTACTCCATTAGGAGTAGAGATCATCATCATCATCACACACACAGCCATATAAACAGTCATATACATCCTTTCAAAAAGAAAAAGAAAAAAACAATCGTATACATATTCATACAGTCTGCACGCAAGACGGATGTTAGCACCAATGTCAATACTGTATGTTTCGGCGATCGGTGGAAACGCTTCTTACAAGTTCCTTCCCGGAAGGAATGGTGAGATCATGCTAATACTTCTTGGCGTTGGCATTAATGGCGAGGACGTTGCTTGAGAGCTCCGCGAGCACCTTCTCGTAACCGCCCAGGACTGGCTTCAGCTGCGGGCGGTCGAGGAAACCTTCGTCGCAGGTGTCAACAGCGGTGCGCGCCGCGTCGAGCGCGCTGCCCGCCGTCCCCTTGTCTCCTCGCTTGAGCGCGGTCAGCGCCGAGTCGAACTCGTAGTTCATGTCGTCGTAATTACTGATGCAGTCTTTGATGGCGCCCTTGGAGAGCTTGTCCACGTGCGGGTCCTTGGACACGTCCGTGGCCGCGTTCTTCGCCTCCACGATCTTGGCGCGCACGGCATCTATGGCCAGTGTCAGCACGCCCAAGAGGTTCTTCTGCCGCCCTGGCACCGCCGCCGTCTCCGGCAGCCTGGCGATCGATGCCTCACACTCGTACGGGTAGCTCGTCCTGGCGCACATGGACTTCACCAACGGGCTCAGCATCCGGAGCACCGGCGGGGGCACCGTCTCCGAGTAGGACTGCACGTCCACATCGGGCTTCGTCGGGGCCGCGTAGCCGTCGGGCGAGTCGGTCGCTGGGACATTGCCATCGGGCGAGTCGGTCACCTGAACATTGCCGTCGGGCGAGTCCATCGCCGGGACGTTGCCGTCGGGCGAGTCGGTCGTGGGGACGTTGCCGTCGGGTGAGTCTGTCGCCGGGACGTTGCCGTCGGGTGAGTCGGTCGCAGGGACGTTGCCGTCGGGCGAGTCGGTCGCGGGGACGTTGCCGTCGGGTGAGTCTGTCGCCGGGACGTTGCCGTCGGGTGAGTCGGTCACAGGGACGTTGCCGTTGGGTGAGTCTGTCGCTGGCTGGGCCTTGCTCGGCGTGACATAGCCGTCTGGTGTGTTAGTAGCTGACATCTGCGTTGTCAGGGTGGCATAGCCGTCGGGAGTGTCTGCTGCAGACATCTTTGGTTGGGCCGCGGTCCGCGCGGTGTAGCCACCGGGGGTGTCAGCCGCGGGCAACCGTGGCTTGGCTTTAGTCGTCGACGCTTGGTATTCATCGGGCGTGTCGACACCTGGCATAGATTCGTCGGCCTTGGCCTCCATGGGGACAGCATCAAAATCCTCGTCTGATGCCTTGCTTTTGCTTTTGGAATTCTTATTGTCATCGTCGTCCTCGTAGGACTCGCTCTTGCTTTTAGATTTCTTCTCGGCGTCATCCTCCTCAGACGAGTCGCTTTTCTCTTTGGATTTCTTCTCTTTCTTTTTCTCATTATCGTCATCATCCTTGTTTTTCAATTTCTTTTCTTTCTTCTCATCATCATCGTCGTCATCCTTGTTTTTCAATTTCTTCTCTTTTTTCTCACCATCATTGTCGTCATCATCATCGTCCTTGCTTTTAGACTTCTTATCTTTCTTCTCATCATCATCATCATCATCATCATCCTTGTTTTTGGATTTCTGCTTGGTGTCATATATAGAGTCCTCGTCTTTGCTTTTGGAATTCTTCTCCTTTTTCTCAGCATCGTCATCATCCTTATTTTTAGATTTCTTCTCTTTGTCCTCCTCCTTGTCGCCGTCTTTGTTTTTTGATTTCTTCTCCTTCTTCTCAGCATCATCGTCCTCGGAGATGTCACCCTTGAGTTTGGATTTCTTCTCCTCCTTGGCATTCTTCTCAGCGACGGCATCCTCGTAGTTCATCTGTCCTTTGACTTGAGCGATGACCTTGGCCTCCTCCTTGAGTTTCTTCTCGTCACTCTTACTTTCAGGTTTCTTCTCAGGCACAACACCCATAATATAGCTTGTGTTATCGACGACATCCTTAGCGGCATGCTTCTTGCTATCGGGCCCAACTAATTTCTGCTCGGCTGCATAAGCGTCTGGGTCGACACTCGCGATACTGAGTTTATTGGCGAGGTCCTCTTTGTGGGCGCCCTGTAGCAATTTCTCCTTGGTTTCCTCCTCAGCAGTCATCGCCGATACGGGCGGCGCGGCGGCAACCGTGAGGAGGAGGAGGAGGAGGGCCGGAGCGAGCTGTGCCCTCATTGTGATCATCGGGACAGGGGTAGCGGTGGTGCGGGGAAAAGTTTGGACTGGAGGCCATAGGAGAGGAGGGGTATTTGAACCGGGAATGGGAGTAGGTGGTTGGCCGCGTTTGGGGGAAAATGGGAGGTCGTGCCGGTCTTTGCCATTTCCTCTGGGAACTATAACCGATAACATGCAACTCATCATCATCCTGCATAATTAAGCGCATGCCGTGAAGGCAGGACAACAGATATACTACAAAAGACTCAGAATTACCACCCATTGATCTGCTAAAAATAGTATAATAATAATATAACTAATTTTCCGTGTGCTTCCACCTTTTTTTTTAGGAAATGTGCTTCCACCTTGACGGGTGGGACTAGTATAGAATCTAGGCATACGGTGAAAGAATAGAAAAAGGATCCTGGGCTGTTGGATCAAGGATGTACGCTACTGATTCGTGAGGATAGATCTGTATTCGTAACGACACAACTCTGTGCAAATATGTTCCTGTGCTCCCAGTAATTTGCTTCAGGTCCCTCCCCTTCAAGTCTCTCTGTCGCTCGCGTCCCCGTTCCCCAATCTCTCGTCGACGGGGGCGGCGGCCAGGCAGATCCGGTGCTTCCCTGGTGGACGACGGCTACTCTCACGGCACCTGCTCCCTGCCTCGTCCCCTCCTACCCCGGCATCCATGTCGCTTGGCGCCGTCCCCAGGGCACCCAACATCACGCTGCGCATCGTCGTCAGCGACCGGGCCGCCACTGCCGCCACGGTCTCCTCCTCCCTGGTGGCCGCGGGCGGCCCGCCCGCTCAGCTGCATATTCTATATCTGAAGGCAACCTGGTACTGGTCTAGTGCGCCGTGATGCTGCCACTGTCTCCTCCTCCCCGGTGCTCCTAGATCCAATAATATCTCACCGGAGGCAAGCCGGTGGTCCTCGATCTCCTCGCCTCCTTTACCTCGCAGGATCAGCAGCAAGGTCAGCTGCGTTTCTCCCACTCCCCTCTCCCCTCTCCCTCCTATAGATTTCTCTCTAGATTTCTCTCTAGATTTCTCTCTAATGGTAGCTTCCCTCTCCTGTGACGACTTGGATGGCTTTCATTGGTGTTGTTTGATGATTAAACATAGCATGATGCTTACTGATAGGACTTAGTTGTGGTATGCTATCCAAAAACACATGGGTCTGTCAACATTTATCATTGTAGCTCATATTTTGTACTGTGTTGTGTTCAAGAAGAAGCATATTCATCTATTGAAAATTTACACATATGCAGTGTATACATACATGTTTGATTTTTGTTCAGAATTTGGTTCTCCTTTTAAATATGCATTTCGTATTTTCCAAAAAAAGTGGTTCAATGGAGGTTGAGCTCCAAAGTGCCTCACCCGTGGTTTTAACTATATTTGATGAAATGGACAAGCTTACTGCTTTAATTTTCAAAGGAGTGCAGAGAGAGTTGGAGCAAAACCAGATGGACATAGTAGATTCTGGTGAGAGGCTGAGAAACTTGAATATGACTAGCAGTGTGTTCATGTGTTGTTTTAGATTTTTAAATATCGAATTCACCTAACCAAAATAGTTAGAGAATAGTGTATATATTTAACCGAGAAGTTGAAGTATATCATTATTGTTTCAGTTTGCATTCATTGTAACCTTCCGCGTGTAAAATAAGACTGTACCTTCTAATTTGCAACCTGGCAATTGGAGATGACTTCCTTAATTTGATATGTTTCAGGAGACTCTTAGTATCTGGATTTTGTGCAAAACACATTTAGACTCTCAGTACCCCCTTTAGGTTGTATCGCATGGTTGCATATGCTTAGTTGGTGGCCTGGTCTCTAGTGTTTGATAGTGGTGACTGGTGACCGTCAAATTTGTCTCGACAAAAGTATTGTTACATTTTGTGCTTCCTGTCAATCTCCATGTATTTGAACCCTGGAGCTGGCAGATCTTAACAAATTCCTCTCTCTTTGAAAGGGCGGAAAAGATCACGGTCCTTTTATTTTTCTCGTTGAAAATTAGTTTTTCTCTAAGCATCAATAACTAATAAAATCCATTTACTGGTCTGGGTTGTAGATTTAAGGAGGAGGGCCGTAGGTGCTTTGGAGAATGCCTTTTTTTTGTTAACATGATTGATGCATTCTCTTCAAGCTTTATAGTCAAAACAAAATTGAATGTCTTCTTCCAGAAAAAGAAAAGTAGTCACACTTGTTTGCCGGAAAATCTTTTTGTCAACGAAAATGTGACCTGAAGGTCAACGATTGCTTACAGGATGACCTAACTTGTTGATTTCATGATTTCCAATATGCAAAAGGTAGCTTCTATTTTGCCTTCCATTCTTTCTAGGTGCACATTATATTTGGCGCATTGGAATGGGCGGCAAGTCTTGTACGCTGCCATTTTGTTCACTGGTAGTAGTGAACTATTTGTTCTATAGACCACAAAAAAGATAAAATACGGTTCCTCAGATCACTATGATATAGGAGTATTATTTAAGCAGTACATGAACACATGCTGATTGGAGCCCGGTTATGATCGAGCCTAAAGCCAAAATAAAATAAAATCAGTGATAGTGGTAGAATCACTACAACCACACTGATGAACTGGTGAAATATAAAATTAAGATAAAATTGAATTGTCAAAGTCTGCTGCACTTTAATTGGTTTCCACAGTGTGAAGCGGTTCACAACTACTCTTTCTCGGCCATCTTGTTCATTTTTATTTCCTGTGTCGTTGTAGTTTTCTTTCACATGTGAATAATTGCCATTGTTGTGCGTGTAATATTGCACTATCTATGTGGTTAACTAGTTATAGCTACTATTGTTCTTGAATCATGACTGCTTTTGAGTGATAGAACTGTCCAGTTGCATCGAGGGATACTATTTGATCATACGGCTATTTTCTTATTTGAATATACGATGGTCTATTAGAAAATCCCAAAGGTTTATAGGATTGATGTCTAATATGATTCTGCATTTGCATGTTAGCCTAAGTTTATCCGAACTTTATATGTAAATATTTGTGTTGCCTAATTCTGCCGGTGCTTGCCAATCTCACCTATGAACAGAATCTGCACCAAAGTGTTTTTTGTACAAGATAAACAATGTTTTATAATCTGTTCCATTATTAGAGTTAGGATGATCCACAAAATAGCTGGCGGTTCTACCAGTACCAGCATAGAAGCATACCGCATACCTCAGGTTGTGTTTTGGGATGAATTTGATTCATCACTATTTTTCCTTTCATGTGGTATGTGCAGCACACAGCGAGATGGCATTGTTGATGCATATTTATTCGATTAGATCATGAGCAATAAGTGCTTGACACTTGTACAGACATGTGCTAACTGAATCTTATTTGTTATTATGTTTGATCTCTCCTAGCGCAAGAAGCTCGATGAGCAATAAGCACTAGTAATGGAGGCAGAGGCAACAGCTTTTCTGTTGTGTGCCATCAAGTAGCAAAAGTTGATGCAATGCGATTATTTTGGCCCTTCATAATTAGTTTTGCATGAGATATACCAAAAATGATCCTCGCATGCTATGTTACACTTGATAAGTTATGTATGTGTGTCTCTTCTGTTGTGTTTGGTCCGGGATCGTGCAATTTGAAATGTATGTTTAGTTATGATTTCAAGTGGATGGATTAATGTTCTCATGTACTCTAATATTGGTGATGATGTTCACATACTTTTAGTGACCAACATGCTCAAATGTATGGATTTCTTGCATGGTTCGTGATGTAGCAGAAGCTACTAATGAAATCAAATATACATGGAATCTAGTACAGAACATATGTATATGCGGTTTTGTGTAAACCTAAGAGGAGAGGGGCACTCGTATAGGTTTAAAAAATTGTTTTATTTATGAAGGACAACTTGATTGATATATGAGAGATTTGAGGTGGTTACTGTAAGGACAACTTGATTGATGTATGAGAGAATTGAGGTGGTTATTGTAAAGACAACTTGATTGATATATGAGAGATTTGAGGTAAGTAATGTTCTATATATAACTAGTATTAGGGGGTTTTCAACACTGAGAACCCTCCATCTAAATCTGTACCAGTCATCTTCCATCCAATGGGCCAGGTTCATTTTTTCTATTTTTTCACCATAGACCCAGATTCTATATCACACCCTTGGCACATGGAGGGGCACAATGTACTTTTATGCATCTGGGCAGACAACAAAATAATTATTTTTATGCATCCAACAAAAAGTTTGGTTTTACATAGCATCAAACATTGATTCATGCATTCTGTCGATGAAGGACAAGATATTAGTTGCAGTATAAACACAAACTCGAGGTCTTCTTTCCGTTGAACCCATGGAGAACCAATGTAATAGAAAAAATTAAGCTTCTTACCAAATGGCACGTACATCATTCTCTAGTATTTGTGTAGTGTCAGCGAGGATCATCATGTATATATATGTAGACAAGGACATCTCCAAAGCGGAGCCCAGACCGCCTGCAAGCATCTGGACCGTGCGATCCAACATGTTTTGCCATCCAACGTGGTCCTGTATTCGTCCGCTGGCCCGTTCAAACGTTTTTTTTCCTGCAAACTGGAAGCAAAACTAGGAGGGGCTTTGCGGGAGTCCGGACAACAACTAGGCAGGACTCTGACACCCTCGGCCCACCTGAAACCTTGCCCAAAATCCCTCCCGGACCCAGCTTCTCCATCCTTCCCTCTTTCTTTGCATCCGTTTTCTCTCTCGTGATGCCGCTGCTACACCTCCATGGCCATCCGCCAAACCCTTCCCGGAGCTCCATGACCTCCACTGCTACACTCGAGCTCCCACGCCGCATTTCTCCACCGCCGGTCCACACCTCTCCTCCGTTCACTGTGCAGGTACCATTCGCCCCTACGGTACTCACCACACCTCTCCTCTGTTCGCCGCGTAGGTACCATCCGCCCGACGGATTCAACACGCTCTTGGCAATATCCGTTCAACAGGCTCTTGGCAATATCAGGGTCATGTTAAGAAGCCCACCAACATTCTTGAAGCAGTTGCATCACATGATCTTTTGATTTGGCACGCTTTCTTTGGAATACCCGGGTCTCACAATGACATCGATGTACTGTATCGATCTTCATTGTTTGCTAGGTTGACTGAAGGGAAAGTTGTTCCTTGCAATTATACTATCAATGGCCATGAATACAACATGTGCTACTATCTGATTGAGAATATCTATCCTCCTTGAGCTACCTTTGTCAAGACCATCTCTGAGCTAATTGGTCAGAAAAGGTCTCACTTTGCCCAAAGACAAGAAGCAACTAGCAAGGATGTTGAGAGGGCATTTGAAGTACTCTAGGCCCGTTTTGCAGTTGTCATGAACATGCTAAACAATCGGATCCGGAGACCTTGTGGGAGGTGATGACATGTTGTGTGATCATGCACAACATGACTGTGGAGGATAAGGGTGAGGATGCTGCCGCAGCTCTTGATTTGAGAACATGGGTGATTCCTATTGAACTATCAAATCAAAATCTGGTTGTGTTTGGTATGTTTGTTCAAATGCATCAAAAATTTCGGCATCGAGCAACTCAAGGAAGATTTGATTGAGAAATGTGGGCAGTAAAAGGGGACAACTAGAACGTATGTGCTATTTGATTTCAAGTATGAACTACATTTATTTGAAAACTTTGTTGGATTGTAATATTTAAGTTAGAACTACGATTTGATATGTGGTTATTTTGAGCATGCGAACTTAAAAAAGCAGCGGAAGATTTGCGGGTATGGTAGGATGGTCAGCTCCCACATAAGTGTCGTGGACTGGTCCCCACCGGTCCGCGGACGAATGCAATGTCAGAATTGGGGGTTAATGTTGGAGATGCCCTATGAGCAGAGGCTTGGTCCAGAACCTGTTGGGAATATGCCCTAGAGGCAATAATAAAGTTGTTATTATCATATTTCCTTGTTCTCGATAAATGTTTATTATCCATGGTATAATTGTATTGACCGGAAACTCAAATACATGTGTGGATACATAAACAGACACCGTGTCCCTAGTGAGCCTCTACTAGAGTAGCTCATTGAGTGAAGACGGTTAAGGTTTCCTAATCATAGGCATGAGTTATCATTTAATAACGGGATCACATCATTAGGAGAATGGTGCGATGGAGATACCCAATTGTAAGCTTAGCATCTGATCGTATCACTTAGTTTAATTGCTACAATTTTCTTCATGTCAAGTATCTATTCCTTTGACAATGAGATCGTGCCACTCCCTAATGTCGGAAGAATGCTTTGTAGGTATCAAACGTCACTTCATAACTGGGTGATCATCACTACAAAAAAAAAACACGTCTGTGATGATATGTGTTTGTCACAGTAGGTCACGTTTTCTGTAATGCATGTACACCCATGACAATTTTATGAAAGAATCAAGATAGTCATACATGTGTTGTCATAGAAATGTTCCAGGACAATATTGAAATTATCATCACGGAAGTGTCCACTTCCATGCCGTTAAATCTCGCGTCATGGAAGTGTTTTCGTCAACGGTAACCAACACGTGGCATCCACCGTAACAGGTCGCCATTAAGCTATCAGGTCTGGTTTTGGATCTGATAACCCGTTAACAGCAACGACCAATGGTGATTTTCGACGTGTAAACATTGGTCAAAGGAAACACGTGTCAGCTCCTCGCTGGGACAGATGTGATCCACTAAATGGATGGGACAAGCCTATGATACGTCGACATCTTGCTCGGCCCAACAACGGTCCATTTAGGTTAAGAGGCTGACCTGTTTGACTTGGTTTAAACGTAGCGGGCCGGCCCATGGAAAGCCTGTTAACGGCTTGGTCGCATGCCCATTTACAGCCCGCTAACTCACAACCATTTATGGCCTATCCGAATTAGGCCCAACAGCGTCATGTGAGCCGTCCAATATGATTCCAGCCTGTTGTGACTTCCGGCCCATGTATGGCCCATGATGTCTTTCGGCCCATATGAGGCCCTTTGTAATTATGGGCCCTTTAGTGGTCCGTGGTTAAACTAGCCCATAATGAACATTATATCACTTATCCATTAACGACCCATTATTCAGTTGGGCCATTTTCCGCCCATGTTAACTTTTGGCCTTATAAGGGCCCATTTATTCTTGGGTTCATTTCCAGCCCTCGACTCCTTACAGTCCGTTACTGGCCTATTCCGTTGATGGGCCAAATTCAACCCGTAGCTATAGTCAGCCCGTCTGTGGCCTGTTGATCCATTGTGTTGGATTTGTCACGGCAGATGTCCTAGTGTGAGGACTTAGTCGTGAGGCCAACGCATCTACATAGTAGCTTGAGAGGGGTTGAGTGGGACGAGAGACGCGAGGTTTTTACCCAGGTTCGACCCCTCACGCTAGAGGTACTACCCTACATCCTGCTTCATTGATATTGATGATGATGATGATGCTCACGATTACAAGGGTGCTATCTCGCTACCTCTATCTCGAGAGCTATTGACTTGTCTGTCTAAACTTGTGAAAACTTGTCCCAACTTGTGGTGCCCTATCCCTCCTTATATAAGTTGGAGGGGCGGGTTACATGACTAGTCCTAGTAGGATTAGGATTACTCTATTACAAGTGGAGTCCTAGTCTTGCTTCCTTTGTAAGGGAATATTCCTTATGCTTTTCTCTTAAGCCGGCCCACACATGAGTCGGCCTGTCCACGAACCGCCTTCTAGGCCATCGGGTCTTGTCGCTCCTCTGACTCGCCTGCCGGGTCACCAATGAGTCACCAGGCCCGATCGGGTCATTAGTGAGTCGCCAGTCTTCGGGCTGGTTATCGATGAAATGCCAAGTCCCAGCCGGGTCATATATCCGACCGGGTCATACCACAGGGTATATCCTCGACATTAGCCCCTAGTTTATTTGGATTTATCCATGTTAAACTGATCCTGCAAAATAAACACAAGAACAAATTTGACAGGTTGTGCTCCGGGTTAAAAATTTCTGAACCGACACCTGATCATCCTTAAGTCCTTGTCATTTCCTTCTTCTGGAAAGTCTGGGTCAATAGACCAGCTTCATAATCAATTTGCTGACATTGGTTTCTCACAGACAAATATTGTGAAGAATAATTCATTTGATTCAGCTCCCAATGCTTAACAAAAATATTGGTCTTGAAATACTCATCTAATTTTTAGCCGGCTTGAAGATGTAGAACTTGCCGGTTTATAATTGCCCAAATTGTCGGGTTATAAACAGATGATGCTGGGTCATGATTGTTGCTGATGCCGGGTCAATCTACGGCGACTTGGTGCTTGCTGGTTTTCTCAAAACTGAGAATTTGAAGATGTTCGTCCCTTATATGCATATCACCTGTAGCCCCCAAGTCTTAAGAGGAGAATATAGTGATAGCTTAAGGCTTGTTTTAATATAAATGCTGCAACTTTGGAGAAATCCGAGTTGTTCATGTAAGTCGCCAATCATAAACTGAACATTTTGTACTCCCCATGTGTAGCCCCCAAGTGCCGGGTCATTATGCAATAATGAGTAGGGGCTTTGTAAATCTTATTATGTGGACTTTGAAATGAGAAATTAGTAGCCCCCAAGGGCCGGCTCATCACTATGTGATGGGTTGGGTCTTCAATGAGGCGAATTAAAAATGATCTTACATTAGCCCCCAAGTACCATGGTGCATGCTTGCAATGACATGGGACTTGCATACTTGATATAACCTTGATTTGAATAATGTAGCCCCCAAGTGCCGGGTCGTATGCCTGCAACGACTCAGGACTAAATAAAACCATATCCATTGTCCAGATGAAGTTGCTGAAAGCCTTTGCATATCAATATTGAACCATGCTCTCTGTTGTGAACTAATACTCTTGGATGAAGAAATAATAGCCATTGCTCTGAAGCGGCTTTGAAAACCTCAATCATAATACCGGTTATTGATAATCATAATAAAAATCCAGCCATGTTGGCTATTAAAGATTTGAATAATATAAACTCGGTTTGAAAACTGGTCCCTGCAATATAAACCAGTATATCCATGCATATATGATGCATGCTATGATGATGCAATGATGACGCAACGTATGATGATGTATGCATATGATGATAGAGTATAAAAATGTCGGCTTTGAAGACATGACCAGAAGAGGCTAGCTCTATTTTGTTTTTTGAAATGTTTTAGATTTTATCCCGTAAGCCGGCTCTCACGTGACATAAATCCGTCGTTTTAACCTTAACTAGTTCAGGATCTTATTGAAAAGAGTAACTGTTAAGAGTACAAACGGGCCACATAGCGGAGAGACTATGACAGCAGGTGAGTTTATCCTAGCTCTCTGTAAGCCGTCTCTCCCGTGACAAAGGCCGCCATTTTAACCTTGACTACTTCAGGGTCTTATTGAAAAGAGTAACTGTCAAGAGTTCGGCGGGTCACTTGGCGGAGTAGCATCTTGCAAACAGGCAGGTTTAACTCAAATTCGGCTTGGAAACGGATCAAGAGGGTGTGAACAGCTATGCTCGGTGAGCAGGAAGCCCCAAGTGACCTTATGAGACGGCTTGGATATCGGATCAAGAGGGTGTGAACAGCTATGCTCGGTGCGCAGGAAGCCCCCAAATGACCAATGAGTCGGCTTGAAAACCGAATCAAGAGGGTGTGAATAGCTATGCTCATTGAGCAGGAAGCCCCCAAGTGACCTTATGAGACGGCTTGAAAACCGGATCAAGAGGGTGTGAATAGCTATGCTTATTGAGCAGGAAGCCCTCAAGTAACCAATAATGTGATAAGCCAATAAGGCAGGATACCTATGTTTGAACCGTGCATCATGGCAGCAAGTTCTCTTTGGCAATCTTTAATTTTTTTCTAAGGACTCGAACTTGCGAGAGATGGATTCTTCTTGAACTGGATGTTAAACCGGATATTGAGAGCTCAAAACTTTGTGAGAGACATATTTCCCTTGAGCCGAATTTTGAACCGGAATATTTTCTGATAACGCAGAAACTTTCTTTTGAGCCAGAACTTTCTGATTGCTCGATATTTTTTAAGCCGGAAATTTTCTAACAGTCTTTAAATTTGCATCAATGTGGCAGTAGCCTCCGGGACCGGGTTATTTTTCCCTCCAATAACCCGGGGTTCTTGGATATTGCCAAGACTGGCAACATTTGCTTGTGTCATGTCTGTGTAGCCCCCGAGTCTTAAGACGACTTGAGGAGTTGGCTTGAGATTCTTCATTCTTGGCCGTGATATAAACCGCCAGATAATTTGAACAACAGAACGCCGAAATTTATGTAAACCAGAAGTTTGAGGCGAGTTGACGATCCTCGCAATACTTGTTGTATACTCCTGGTATGAGTCATGCAACAAACTCCATGACATGATGATCACTTTTGCAGTAGACAACTTGTCCTGCATTAAAGAGTTTGCAAGTCAGAGTAATTGCTCTTTAAAAAATCAATATGTAATATACTAGATGGATTTCACCTGATACGTTAGGCCGGAAATTATCCGCCGCGGAGTTAATGATCACTACGGTGAAATTGAAATCAATCACGGGCGAGTTGGCCGCGGGAGCAGTCAGATGAGTCGATCCGGTGCTGACGGGAGAGTCGACCACGGCGTTGTAAGCCGGCTCAGACGGGAGACTCGGTCGCAGCGTTGGAAACAACACGGCCGCGGGCGCGGACAACGAGTCAGTCACGTGTGTTGATGTAGCGGAGGCGATTTGTGCATATATCTGTCGAGCAGCACGGCACAGACAAGCGCTAGTGCAAAATTAATATTGGCGCACGCCCTTTTGCGACATCTTTATAATGAATGATGGTCCTGCGAAAAAATACCACAGACCAGAGTAACTGTTCTCGAATAACATGTGCTGATAAATTACATAAGGAGGATAACACCTTGATGTTTAGCAGACGTTCGTGTTTTTTTAGAAAAGAAGGATGATCCCCGGCCTCTGCATCCGGGAAATGCATGCGGCCATTTTATTGATTATTCTCGAGGACCTTACAAAGTAGCACATCAATATGCCTGAATCCGCCATCTTGGCAACATCTGCCGCTACTCCAATCCATATGATGAATGTGTGCAAGCTGGGCCAAATATCCAGACCTCTGACCTAAGCCTAACATCTAAAGCCGGAGGCTCCGACCGAGCCACATACCAGGTCCGGGGCACAAACCGGTCCAACGCACTCACATGTGTCGCCGCCGCCATCTTCCAATGGTCCATCTTCAGAGAAGATTGAGGTGCCAACCTTGGCAGGTGCTTCCACCATTGATGCCACCATGACGCCGAACGACGACCTCCACCTATGCGAGTCCATCTCCAAGCAACAGACACAGATCCATGCTAGGATAGGGCCGCACCACTGCCGTCGCCCACCACCCACAAGCGCCACCCAGCCCCAAGGTTCCCAAAGCGGCGCCTTCAAGAAGGGAACGGCGCTGTGAGCGCCGTCGCCGCTCAACAAAGTTAGGGCTTTCGCCCGGGAGACCTAGGGGAAGGGGAAGTGAGGGGATCAGTCCATACCGACGCCTCCAAGGAGGGGAACGACGCCCTCAGACATCGCCGTCAATGCGGCCGGCCATGGCCGACCAGGGATTTCGCCCGAACTAGATCCATGCTGAGGGAGTCCTGGACTAAGGGGTCCTCGGGTGTTCGGCCTATTATCCATGGGCCGAACTGATGGGATGTGAAGATATGAAGGCCGAAGACTGTACCTGTGTCCGGATTGGACTCTCCTTGGCATGGAAGGCAAGCTTGGCAATCGACTATGAAGATTCCTTCTTATGTAACCGACTCTATGTAAACCTTAGATCCCCCCGATGTCTATATAAACTGGAGGGGTTAGTCCGGAAAGGATATATTCATTACCATAGTCATATAGGCTAGGCTTCTAGGGTTTAGCCATCACGATCTCGTGGTAGATCAACTCTTGTAACACCCATATTCATCAATATCAATCAAGCAGGACGTAGGGTATTACCTCCATAGAGAGGGCCCGAACCTGGGTAAACATTGTGTCCCCTGTCTCCTGTTACCATCGATCCTAGACGCACAGTTTGGGACCCCCTACACGAGATCCGCCGGCTTTGACACCGACATTGGTGCTTTCATTGAGAGTTCCACTGTGCCGTCGACAAAAGGCTCGATGGCTTGCCTTGTCCTTAAAGACAACATCACCTCCGGGGGAGCTCTGGCCCCGGGCCAAACCCTCTGGTTGGGCGGCTTTACTATGATCGCCCGTTCGGCCGTTGAGCCGACGATGACCTCTCGGGCCATCGAAAACCCCCTTCGCATCAACTCCGAGCACTCCAAGCATATGGATCCGATAGAGCTTTCATCTTTGAATGAACTCCTGGATCACATCGCCTCTTTGGGAATAGCCACAGACTATGATCAGCTTGGGCCTAAAACCGATCAAGGAGAAATCGAGACCCTACCGGTCACCCACCAGATTGCAGTAGTCATGGAGCAAGATGGCGAGTCTTCGCCTATACCGAAGACGGACTATGATCGGATTGCCGATCAGGAAGAGCCGGATACCCACCCACGAAAGGATGTGACCAGCCCTCCGAACATAGCATCGGACGGTGGTCCTAAATAATCAGAAGATATTCTGGAACCCGGACTGTTAAGCCCGGAAGGTCGTCAGACTCCGAATAACCGGTCAGGTTGGGGTTCGGATTTAATTACACCCACCACCCGGATATAGACTCTCTCATGAGCATAAAATAGCAGTCTCAGGAAATGGTCCACCACTTTTGGGCCAGATTCCTCCTCGTCAAGGACAAGATAAAAGATTGCCGTGATGAGGACGCAATATCAGCGTTCTGCAACAATTACGCAGACGAAGGAATCCTCAACGCCATCAATCGCCGCCGCATACTGAAATTCGCTGACTTAGCAACCATCGTACAAAAGTACATCGCGATGGAGAGCACCTGGAAAACTCAGGCAACTCGCTGGGAACCGTTAGTCCCAACTCAACTCCCCATACAGGCGAAAAGGGCTCACCCTCGCGGCACCCCCAGTCCAACAGTCAAGAAACACAAAACCGCTATGCGGCACGGCACCATTCTGGTGGGATGGCTCGATGGCCCATGCAAAATACATACAACGCCAGATACCGTGGCAACCCACAACCTTAGAGCATGTTGGATACTACGACAGGTAGCCAAGAGTGGCGAGGACATCCTTATCAAGGACGACCCAGAACGGCATCCCCCAGGGGACGATAACTCAAGAGTATTGACGGTCTTTGAGACATTCGCTTCAAACAACAAGCGCAAAAGGGCGCTTCGCGAGCTCGCCGAAGTCTACCAAATTGCCGCGATAAACTCCTGGAACGACACGGCTATAACATTCAACGCCGGCGACAAACCAAAGTATAGAACCGTACGAGTGCCAGCCGCGTTAGTCCTTAGTCCCATCGTGGACGGGTTTTAACTTACCAAGGTCCTCATGGACGGCGGCAGCGGACTAAACCTCATTTACGAGGACACACTCCATAAAATGGAAATAGACAGGAGCCGCATCATGCAAAGTAACACAACCTTCCGAGGAATTATCCCCAGTCGGGAGGCACGATGCGCGGGCAAAATCACACTTGACGTAGTATTCAGCACGCCGAAGAACTACCGGCCTGAAGAAATAACTTTCTAAGTGGCTCCTTTCAGGAGCGGATATCACGCCCTGTTGGGGCGGGATGCTTTTACACGCTTTCAGGCCATACCCCATTATGGGTATATGAAGCTCAAAATGCCCAGTCCAAACGGCATAATCACTCTCGTCAGTGATCCGGACATAACACTCCAAGCTGAAAACAAAACCGCATCCCTGGTCCTGGAGAAGCTGTCCGAAGCCCTCACAACCGAAGAATTAACTGCACTACACTCCTCGGTGGACAGGAATGACGTGATCCTCGACAAACGCCCTAAATCCACCCCCTTCAAACCAGCAGAAGAAATAGTCAAATTTCAGGTCCACCCAATGGACCCCAAGAAGACAACATCTATTGGAGCTCAACTGAACCCAACAGTTGACACCGCACTACGAGAATTCTTGCACGAAAACTGGGACATATTCGCCTGGCACCCTTCAGATATGCCAGGGATCCCACAGGAGCGGGCCGAACATAGCCTCAATATATTAAAGGGGTTCAAACCGGTCAAGCAATCACTGCGGCGCTTTTCTGAACCCAAGCGACAAGCCATAGGGGAGGATCTGGCTAAACTCATCGAGGCCGGATTCATTAGAGAAATCAAACACCTGGACTGGCTGGCAAACCTGGTGATGGTACCAAAGAAGGACAAATCCTGGCGCCTGTGCGTCGATTTCAAAGACCTCAACAAGGCTTGCCCTAAGGATCCCTTCCCCCCGCATTGATCAAATCATTGACGCCACCACAGGACATGACTCACTGTGTTTCCTTGATGCATATTCTGGATACCATCAAATCAAAATGAAGGAGTCCGATCAAGCCGCAACAACATTTATCACCCATATGGTCCATTCTGCTTCGACACCATGCCCTTTGGGCTCAAGAATGCCGGTGCCACATACCAATGCATGATTCAAACATGCCTGGAGAAACAGATCGGCAAAACAGTAGAAGCTTACGTTGATGACGTCGTCATCAAAACCAGGCACGTTGAAACACTAATAAGACGACCTGCGTCTTACATTCGACAACCTCCGAACGTATGACATTAAGCTCAACCCGGAAAAGTGTGTCTTCGACGTCCCCGCGGGAAAACTGCTGGGCTTCATTGTTTCAAATAGAGGAATCGAAGCAAACCCAGCCAAAATCCGAGCTTTGTCACAATTGGCTAAGCCAACAGACCTTAAACAAGTCCAAAAGCTTGCGGGTTATGTAGCAGCTCTAAGCCGCTTTATCTCTAGATTGGGAGCAAAAGCACTGCCACTCTATCGCCTTCTACGACGAACCGACCACTTCGTGTGGACGGACGCGGCAACAGCTGGACTGGAGGAAATAAAAACCCTTCTTGCGGGCAATCCAATTCTGGCCGCACCAAATGCCGGTGAACCGATGTTATTATACATATCGGCAACACACCAGGTGGTGAGCACCGTACTCGTAGTTGAACAAGAACAGGATGGACATAAATTCCCGCTTCAGAAGCCAGTATACTACGTATCTACTATCCTTATACCATGCAAATCCCGGTACCCTCATTATAAAAAATAGCATATGAGGTCTTCATGGCATCCCGAAAGCTCCATCACTACTTCCAGGAGTGTTCGATCATGGTGGCCTCCGAAGTACCACTCAATGACATTATAAACAACCACGATGCTACGAGCCGGATTGCCAAATGGGCCATTGAACTCCTCCCATTTGACATTACATATAAACCGTGTCGAGCTATCAAATCCCAAGTACTGGCCGACTTCGTCGCCGAATGGACAGAGGCCGAACTCCCTAAAGAGTACGACACATACTCCAATTGGGTCATGTACTTCGACGGCTCCAAAATGCTGGCAGGGTTAGGAGCGGGTGTCGTTTTAACGTCCTCTACTGGAGACATTGTCTAGTACATTCTCCAAATACTATACACAGACTCCAATAACGCAGTCGAATACGAGGCCTTATTACATTGTCTCCGGATGGCTGTCTCCATGGGCATACAACGCCTAGAAGTACGCGGGGATTCCAACCTGGCAATATCTCAAATAAACGGAGATTTCAACGCTAAAGATCCGAAGATGGCAGCATATCGTAACGCAGTCATAAAAATGTCAGCCCGGTTCGAGGGGCTCGAGTTCCATCATGTGGCCCGAGAAAGTAATCAAGCGGCGGATGTTCTTGCTCGTATCGGCGCTAAGCGCGGCCCCGTCCCACCTAACATTTTCCTGGAAAGGCTATTCAAGCCATCCGTGGTGTGGCAGGGGGAAAACGGCAATACTAGTCTGGAACCAAACATAATCCAAGACCCCTGAAACACCAACGTCATCGAGGGATCAACCATCGAAATAACACCATCGGCGCATCTCATCATGGCAGTCATTTCCCCATGGACCGAACCCTTCCTGGCCTACCTGAACAGGAAAGAGCTTCCTAAGGACCAGAATGAGGCCCGCTGTATTGTCCGGCGTTCAAAGGCCTACAAGGTTCATGATGGAGAGCTCTACAAGAAAAGCGCCACCGGAGTCCTTCAACGATGTATATTCGAGGAGGAGGGGCAGCAACTCTTGGCTGAAATTCATGCAGGGCTCGGTGGTCACCATGCCGCAGCTCGGGCCCTTGTTAGCAAGGTCTTCCATATAGGGTTTTATTGGCCGACGGCCTAAACAGATGCACATGACCTTGTCCAACGTTGCATCGGATGCCAACTCTTTGCCAATCAAAGCCATATGCCCCCCACCGCCTTACAAACAATCCCCATCACTTGGCCTTTTGCGGTCTGGGACTTGATATGGTTGGACCCCTTAAAGGGGGAAGCCATAAGAAAAAATACCTGCTGGTTATGGTGGACAAATTCACTAAGTGGATAGAGGCCAAGCCAGTCAAAATAGCTGAGTCCGGCCCAGTGATAGACTTAATATCCGGTGTTGTGCACTGTTACGGTGTCCCACACAGCATCGTCACTGACAACGGCTCCAATTTCACAGCCGACGAAGTAAAAACTTGGTGTACTAATCTGGGTATTAAACTGGATTACGCCTCCGTCTACCACCCACAAACCAACGGTCAAGTCTAACGAGCTAACGGTCTCATTATGAGCGGCATCAAGCCCATACTAGTGCGGTCCTTGAAAGAATCAGACCAACACTGGGTTGAGGAGCTCGACTCCGTACTCTGGGGGCTATGGACCACACCCAACCGCACTACCGGATACACACCTTTCTTCATGGTGTATGGCGCAGAGGCCGTATTGCCCTGTGATATTATTCACGACTCACCTCGAGTGCGTATGTATGAAGAGAGAGAAGCCGAGCTTGATCGCAGGATGGCCTAGATGCCCTGGAGGAGGAACGCGATGTCGCAAAAGCCCGTTCAACATTTTACCAACAGCAGGCTCAAAGATATCAAGGCAGAGAAGTACGGGCCAAGACTTACAACATTGGCGAACTCGTTCTACGCCTCCCGGAGAACAAAAATGACAAACTCAAGCCCAAATGGGAGGGTCCCTTCATAATTGATGAAGTTCTCACCGGAGGAGCGTACCGTCTTTGCGATGCATCGGACAATCGCCTCGAGCCGAACCCCTGGAACGCGGCCAGACTCCGAAGATTCTATGCCTAGCGCCAAACCTCATGTTCGTCTCCTCCTCCCCTGTAGCTTCCATTATTTTTTCTCTGTTTTTCGATTACTTTCTTCTTTCTTGCTTTAAAGCTTCGGTATGGCTAGACCGCACAACATCGACACATACATCTTTAAATATGTATGTAGTTGTACCCGGGGGCTTCTCGGACAGAAGTTCTTGTCATTCCTTGAGCATTAAGCTCCTCACATATGAGTTTTTCCATATGTACCTTTTCTTCGCCACTATATGCATCGATATGACTTAAGTTTTGGCCAAGCTGGGTTGCCTGGCTCCTGTGCTTATGCGCTACGTTCCCGTTAGTTCGGCTAGGGCATAAAGGGAGCACCTCTGCGATTTTTACTGCCGGGTCATCCTGATGTGTACCTCAGACTGGGTGAAGCCAAAAGCTAGCGTTCTTAATGGAATATTCAGTCGGTGAATTAAAGATGTTTTCTAAACTCACTCCATTGTGCACCCCCAGAAGTCATACAAACTGTGGTGCTCGCATCACAATTTGGACATGTACATTAAATGCATGCACACACAGAGAAAGGAACCCCTAACGGAACTATTCTCTCTGGAAGATGTTTCTTACAATATCAATGTAATATAACATAGCTAGGCGGATACAACTTCTCTGTTCAAGCAACTATGACCCCTACGCCTGGTTTTCCAGGCATACCCCGTCCTATTCGGCCGTGACGGTATTCGGAAACACTCTGCACCTTCGGGCCCGGAGGTGGAAGCGAAAAGGTCCGCCATAACAAATGATATACAATTCAGCTAGACGAGGAAAGTACACAGTCACTTGGACTCGAACACCTCTTCCTCTACACCTTCCAACAGGCAGTCTAACTTACAATCCTGTTGAGAATATTTGGCGGCCACCTCTACTTGGTCATATACCATACTAACGGGAATTTCTTCCCCATTCGGCCCTACCGGCCCGACACGAGCCATGTGATTAGGATCCAGCTTGGTATAGTGCGTCTTCACCATGGCCCAGGCCTCTCGCGCACCCTCTCGACAGGCAAATATCTTTCACAGCCGGATACACCGCCGCACTCCCTTGAACAGCTCTACCAGCTTCTCCATGCTTCCTGGAGGGGAGTCGGATGGCCATAAAGCCTTGGCTACACTCTGCATAGCCTGCCGAGCTTGCTCGTGCAACTGCAACAGCTCTTGCAGAAGATCATTTGATGATCCGGACACTTCCTCTTCGGGGCGGTTCGTCAACACACCTGCAATTACAGCTATATCAGCTACCGCTACCTCCAAAACTGTTATAAGATAAAAGCGGCCACATACTGAATATGCCGCCTCGAAGCTTCTTGTTTTCCTTCACAGAGTTGGCTAGCTGCGCTCGCACATCTTTTAGTTCTTGGCCTAGGTTGATGTTCGAATTCTGGAGTTTGTTTTTCTCTTCAACGACCTTTGTCAATACATGCTCGTCCACTGCTAGTAGCTTTTTGGCTCCATGTTCTTCGCTTCGAGCGGCGTCCAGCTGCTCTCGTACTTGGTCTAAACGACCCAACATAAAGATTAGAACCCAGATTCACACTATTGGTGTAGCCTTATGAATTTTTGATAGAGGAAAATATTACCTGGAGGTTCCTTGTATTTCTCCAGTTCGGCGTTAGCAGCAAGCAGCTGGTGTCGTGGTTCTAAGTCTGACAGTAGAATGGGGGGTAGGAATGTAGAGGTAAGATCCTAGCTATGGAGGAGTTGTACACGCAGGTTTAACGAGTTCAGGGCCTTCTCAAAGGAAGTAATAGCCCTACGTCTCGGAGCCCGGAGGCGGTCGACTGGATTATGAGCGTGTGTGTTATAGGGGGTGCGAACCCTTGTCCCAGAGGAGGGGGGTGGCTTATATAGAGTGCGCCAAGACCCCAGCTCCCCTCCGTTACATAGGATTCAATGTACATAAAGGGGTGGCGTTACAGGTAACGCTTGTGTTGAAGTGCTACAAATGATCATTAAATATATGAGTAAATACCCGACCGTTGTTGCATAGAGTGGCTTTAGGTCTTCTTATATGTTGAGTGGTTTCATGGTCGAGTGACCTGGATAAAGAGAGATCTCCGAGTGAATGGTAGGTCAAGTGGACTTCACTCGACACCTTTGCTGGATCCCTTCTTCTGATTCTTGAACTTCTTTATTCTTAGGACAAGGACCTTAGGTAGGACGTATAGGTCAGGCCTATTACCCTACCCCAGGTTCGTGTCCTCATCATTAGCCCCTGAATGGATCGAGGTTTGAGTGAAAAAAAAGAAGGATGGAGTTGACATTGCTTCTGCTCTGGCTTTGCCTTGTCTTCATCTCTCGGTGGAGGCCAGTTGTTAGAACTTCAGCTTTGTTTCAGTCGCCTTGATCGATTCAGAAATTGCCGACTGGCTTATACAATGACATCTGTCGAGTGACATCTTTGACATGAAATCTTTGGCGTGATCGGTTGTAGAGGATCTCGGATTTCATGGGATTCAAAATTTTGGTGGAAGCGCGCCAGGCGGAGCGCTCTGTGGTAAGTGGAGTAGATAAATAGGACGTTTCGATTTCCGCACCACCTTTTTCGCCATGTATCCCGTGTGCGACTGTTGACATGATCGCTCGGGCCCATGCATCAGCCACTCGGAAGCAGGCCTTTAAAAGCGGCGAGGCCGAGGCATTTGCACCGTGCATGTCCATTTCCCTTCTTCTTCCCCTTGCATCTCCACTCCGTCCAGCCCAACCGCTCTCGACGCCGCAGCTCCGCCGCTATGGGGAAGGACAAAACGGCGGCGCTAGAGCGTGTGAAGAAGGCGACGGGGGTGGCAAAGAACAAGAAGATGAATCGGGGGTCTTCATCGCGCTCGGGGCTGCCGTCAGGTTGGATCCAAGGAGATTGGATCCAATCTTTGCTTCGGCAGAAGGACTTGGATGATATGGCAGGGTTAGGGCTGATCGTCCATAAATCTGCGCGTCTGTTGAGGGGGGAAACGGAGCCACATCTGCGACCGGGTGAGTGTGTTCTGCTCGCCACTCATGTCGACCGCGGCTTCTCGCTTCCACCACACCCCTTCTTTCGAGGTTTCCTGAATTTCTTTGGTGCCCAACTCCACCATTTTACTCCCAATACCATCACATATCTTGTTGCATTCGTCTCCATGTGTGAGAATTTCCTGGGGTGCCGACCGCACTGGGGTCTTTTCAAGCACATTTTTACCATCCGATCCCAAACTGTGAAGAAAGCGAACTCGAACGATGAGAAGACCCACGTTATTCAGATGTGTGGGGGCCTAGGCATTCAGAAGAGGAAGAGGAGTTCTTTTCCCCCGATGACACTTCCGGAGTCGGTCAGGGGCTGGTAGTCGACGTGGTTCTACTGCCAGGATATCGTGACCCCAGGCCAGTCGACCGGGCTCCCCCTTTCTCTTTTGACCGCATTCAAACTCCATCTTCATTGAAAGTGACCGCTGCGGAGAAGGCGGAGATAGGCATGCTAGTCGAGAAAGTAGTCCAACTGATCAACCAAGGTGTCACCTGTATGGACCTGCTCGAGGTGTTCCTCAGTCGGCGGATCCAACCTCTCCAAGCTCGTGACCACTCCATGTGGATGTACTCTAGGGCTGGCGACACTACTCGGGTTCATCTGGAGGAGGTGGAAGCCAAAACAGTGGCCGAGTGGTTGATGGGTATCACCAGAAATAAGGACAACCCCAGAGGTGCTAGGAGAGTCGACCCTTTCAGCAACGACAACCTGCCAAATAAGGTCTGGTCATCATAACTGAGTTTTTGAACGTATTTTCTGACTGACTATTGATCCGACTGGCTTATGATCGGTCCCTTGTTTCGCAGATCTACACGGAGATTTATTCAATGCCCAATGGTGAACAAGCTCTAGAGAAAGACCACGAGGGCAAGGACAGTGCCGAGGAGAGCGGCGAGTGGGAGTTCCCTGCTGACGATGATGAAGATGAGAGTGACGAGTCGGACGATGAGGAAGTGGCCGACTCACCGCCTCGTTCTGAACGTCGATCGAAGTTGCGCCATGATCCCACGAGAAAGCGCGGCAAAGCTGTGGCATCGAATGATCCATCTCACAAGCGCGCCCGGTCCTCGACTCCAGAATTGACTGAGAAGGTCACCAAGTAGCCCAAAATTAATCCTTCGAAGGCTCGGAAGACCTTGCCTAGAATCAAGATGGACGTCCCTGTTGCCTCTGGGTAAACGTTCTTCTCGTATTTACTTGTTCCGACCGGTTTTTCTTGTTCTGACCGAGTGGATGATGAACCTATATAGCCCGACCTCTGCTGCGACTGATATGGATATTGACAAGACTCCAGCCGATGAGGAAGCTGACAACGCCGTCACCTCCAAAGCCAGTAAGTCTACCTGATTCGAATTCATTAGGTCGACTGGTCGGTTTGTCAATTATCCTTATGGCTTTCTCTGTCTATTGCAGTTCCACGAGACGTTGTTGTGCTCCCGGACGATGAAGAAGTACTGCTGAGAGGGAGGAGGAGGAAGGACAAGGAACTGGGCGAGAAGGCGCCTGAAGTCCAGGTTCTTCGGTCGACTGTGACGCCTGGGACGACGGTCGAGCGATCGATGGATTCGGCTCGAACCAACGTCACCTTCGCCGTTCCTTTGTCGACTGATTGCCCCTCAGGATCAGCTGCTCAGACTTCTGCTACACCGATACAACTCTCTGCCTCAGATCCGGCGGCTGCTTTGATTGCTCCGCCTTCATCACTTTTTACTGCATATCAAACTCCGGACGATCCATCGGCTGCTGCCAAGGAAGCTCTTCTTCAGTTGAATCTTGTGATGGGGCAAATGAAAGTGTTGCATGAGGCTAGTCAGATAGCCTTCAATGCCGGAGCTGCTCTGCAAGCCAATGTCCAGGTTAGTTGATTTTCTGGTCGACCATATTTCTTGTCTGATCACCTACTGGGGTGTGACTGTTTTGAAATTGTATGTCTCTTTGTGTCGATTCAAGTTGAATCTTTGCACTAGTGGGGGCACGCTGAGTGCACCCACTGGGTGTAGTCCCCGAGACCAGAGTTCACTGCAGGCAGTCGACTGTGGTCTGAGAATAGGAACTTTTTTTTGCAACTCGAACTGGGCAGGCCACGCCGAGTGGAACCAAAACTAGTGGGGGCACGCTGAGTGCACCCACTGGGTGTAGTCCCCGAGACCATAGTTGACTGCGGGCAGTCGACTATGGTCTGAGAATCTGAACCTCTCTCTCTTTTTCCTTTTTTTACAAAATCAGTGGGGGCACGCTAAGTGCACCCACTAGGTGTAGTCCCCGAGACTGCCATTGAATGTTTGATTCGGTGGTAGTCTTAGAGTAGCTATCATTGTGATGTCTTTTATCTCTATCGACTGATATGGCTTTAACTGCAGAAATCTTGGGATCTTGGGGCTCAACTTTCTGCAATGAACAAACAGCAAATCAGCCTCAACCTTGATCTGGAATTGGCCAAGAAGAATCTCAAGACCGCTCGTGACGAAGTAGCTGCCATGGGAGGTAACCAATCGCTAAGTATATATCCCACTGCTGGCACTTTTCCTTTCCATGTTTTGAACCGAGTGACTCCACTCGAGCAGATGTACGTAGTGAAAACCGCCAACTCCAAGCCCGTCTGAAGAGTGTTGTTTCTTTAGAGAAAATGAAGCAGGCTTTGGAGAAGAAGGATCTGGATCTTGCTTCAGCACAGAAGGAGGCGCGCAATAAAACATCACTTGCTGACAAGAAGCATGCTTCAGTCGGCAAGTTAGAAGAAGAAAACTCCAAGCTGAAGACTACTGTTTCTGACGCCAATCGGGAGGTCGAGCAACTGAAGAAGGACAAGGAGAAACTGACCGACGAGCTTGGGGGTCTCAAGGCCAAGAATGGCGAACTGGAGTCTTATCTGGGCCAGCTTGCTGCAAAGCTGGTTTTGAAACTTGAAGGTACTGATTAATTTGTCTTATTTCTGTTGACTGCGAAGTCTAATTATACCGCCGACTCACCATTCACTCGACTGTGCAGAATTTCGCCAAGACTTTGAAGCAGAAACTGGGCGGGTCGAGACGGGTCTTCATCCCATAAACTGTCCAGTCAAGGATGATGTTGCGATGAATGTGCTGCGGTTGGAATCTTGTATGGACAGTGCGGTTGCTTATCTTGCCCGCCTGAAAGCTGTGATGACTCGGGTTGATGCTGAACTCTGGACTCAGGCGGAACTGTCTCAAGACCTAGAGTCCTTGATGATTCGACTGAATCAAATCCCCGAGCGTGTGCAAGAATGGAAGAAGTCATCCGCTCGCTGTGGTGCTGATGTCGCGTTGTCTTTGGTCCGAGTGCACTGCAAGGACGTCAAAGAAGACAAGCTGGCAGAACTCAAGGTTGCTAACACGAAGAGGCACACTTTCCAGTCTTTCATGGATACCTTCCTTGAGGCCGCCACTCGCATTGTAGACAACATTGACCTTGACAGTTTCTGCGACCCAGCCAGTCCTTCTCCTGATGCTTGACCAAAAAAACATTATGCCTCACTTTTATTTGCCTCGGAATGCCGAGTGATTATGTAACCGTTAAACTCCTTCGGGCTTGATGCTCGAATACTTTTGATCCATCGTCCGGTACATTAGGATTTATTCGAACTTGGTTTATTTCCGAATATGCTTGTGTTTGCCTTCAAGTGGACTTGGTTCTTCACTCGGAATAATCTTTGTGCTTGAGATGCAGCTCTGAGGTGGTGACTCCAGTCGATCTGCACTTCATCGTCCTTGCGGATAGGGACGGAGCATGCATTGCAGTCGACCTGCACCTCGTCGTCCTTGCAGATAGGGATGGAGTGCACATTGTACTTGTGGCATAGCTTCGAAGGAGAAGGTTGCAGTCGAACTGCACCTCGTCGTCCTTGTGGATAGGGATGGAGCGCACATTGTACTTGTGACATAGCTCCGAAGGAGAACGTTGTCGTCGACCTGCACCTCGTCGTCCTTGCGGATAGGGATGGAGCGCACATTGTACTTGTGGCGTAGCTCTGAAGGAGAAGGTTGCAGTCGACCTGCAACTCGTCGTCCTTGCCGATAGGGATGTGTTTCGAACTTAGGCGAGTACTGGACTGCAGCTAAGCCCCCGAGTGGGAGGGTTTCTCTCCACTCAGTAGGATTTTTCAAACTTAGGCGAGTACTAGACTGCAGCTAAGCCCCCGAGTGGGAGGGTTGCTCTCCACTCGGTAGGATTTTTCAAACTTAGGCGAGTACTAGACTGCAGCTAAGCCCCCGAGTGGGAGGGTTGCTCTCCACTCGGTAGGATTTTTCAAACTTAGGCAAGTACTTGACTGCAGCTAAGCCCCCGAGTGGGAGGATTGCTCACCACTCGATAGGATTTTTTCAAACTTAGGCGAGTGCCGGACTGCAGCTAAGCCCCCGAGTGAGAGGGTTGCTCTCCACTCGGTAGGATTTTACAAACTTAGGCGAGTACTGGACTGCAGCTAAGCCCCCGAGTGGGAGGATTGCTCACCACTCGATAGGATTTTTTTCAAACTTAGGCGAGTACCGGACTGCAGCTAAGCCCCCGAGTGGGAGGGTTGCTCTCCACTCAGTAGGATTTTTCAAACTTAGGCGAGTACTAGACTGCAGCTAAGCCCCCGAGTGGGAGGGTTTCTCTCCACTCGGTAGGATTTTTCAAACTTAGGCGAGTACTAGACTGCAGCTAAGCCCCCGAGTGGGAGGGTTTCTCTCCACTCGGTAGGATTTTTTTCAAACTTAGGCGAGTACCGGACTGCAGCTAAGCCCCCGAGTGGGAGGGTTGCTCTCCACTCGGTAGGATTTTTCAAACTTAGGCGAGTACTAGACTGCAGCTAAGACCCCGAGTGGGAGGGTTGCTCTCCACTCGGTAGGATTTTTTTCAAAGTTAGGCGAGTACCGGACTGCAGCTAAGCCCCCGAGTGGGAGGGTTGCTCTTCACTCGGTAGGATTTTTCAAACTTAGGCGAGTACTAGACTACAGCTAAGCCCCCAAGTGGGAGGGTTTCTCTCCACTCGGTAGGATTTTTCAAACTTAGGCGAGTACTAGACTGCAGCTAAGCCCCCGAGTGGGAGGGTTGCTCTCCACTCGGTAGGATTTTTTCAAACTTAGGCGAGTACTGGACTGCAACTAAGCCCCCGAGTGGGAGGATTGCTCACCACTCAGTAGGATTTTTTCAAACTTAGGCGAGTACTGGACTGCAGCTAAGCCTCCGAGTGGGAGACTGGCTCATCACTCGGTAGGATTTTGAAAACTTAGGCGAAACGGGTTCGCAGCTAAGCCCCCGAGTGGGAGGCTGGCTCACCACTCGGTAGGATTTTCTTTCGAACTTAGGCAAAACGGATCCGCGGCTAAGTCACCCACTGGGGTTTTCAGACATAAACAAAAGCAACAACAATCATGCCAGAGGATTGTAAAGCTCTTGTCTTTGGTAAACAAATTACAATGGTATTTCTTATTACATTTTATTCGAACGAATACTTAAGTATAAAAGGGGCGGAGCAGCTCCGCGTTCCAAGCCCGTGGCTTGTCCTTCTTGTGCTCGACACTGTAAAGGTGGTATGCTCCATTGTGGAGCACTCTGGTGACAATGAAGGGGCCTTCCCAAGCTGGGGCGAGCTTGTGTGGTTTCTGCTGATCCACTCGAAGAACCAAGTCTCCCTCTTGAAAGGCTCGACCCTTCACGTGTCTAGCGTGGAATCGACGCAAGTCTTGTTGATAAATGGTCGACCGGATCAAGGCCATCTCTCTTTCCTCCTCTAGGAGGTCGACTGCGTCTTGCCGAGCTTGTTCTGCTTCATCTTCAGAGAAGAGCTCAACTTGTGGAGCATTATGAAGCAAGTCACTCGGTAGAACAACTTCAGCTCCATAGACCAAGAAGAATGGAGTTCGACCAGTCGACCGATTAGGAGTTGTCCTCAATCCGCAGAGAACTGATGGAAGTTCATCAACCCAGGGGCCCGCTGCGTGCTTGAGATCTCGCATCAGTCGGGGTCTCAGTCCTTTGAGAATCAGGCCATTTGCTCTTTCTGCTTGTCCATTCGACTGGGGATGGGCGACTGAAGCATAGTCGACTTGTGTGCCTTGTGAGGCGCAGAAGGTTCTGAACTCATCAGAATCGAAGTTTGATCCGTTGTCAGTGATGATGCTGTGCGGAACCCCATATCTGAAAATCAACTCTCTGATGAAGCTGACAGCAGTACTAGCTTCAAGATTCTTCATAGGCTTGGCTTCGATCCATTTGGTAAACTTGTCGACTGCTACAAGCACATGAGTGAAGCCGCTCCTACCAGTCCTTAGTGGACCAACCATGTCCAATCCCCAAACAGCAAAGGGCCAGACGAGTGGGATGGTCTTCAGGGCTGATGCAGGTTTGTGCGACATATTGGAGTAGAACTGGCAGCCTTCACATCTGTCGACTATATCTTTCGCCATTTCATTTGCTCGTGGCCAATAAAATCCATCTCGGTATGCTTTAGCCACAATGGTCCGAGAGGATGCATGGTGACCATAGGTCCCTGAATGGATGTCGTGGAGGATCGCTCGGCCTTCTTCTAGTGTTATGCATTTCTGGCTAACCCTAGTTGCACTTTCTCTGAACAGTTGTCCTCTTATTACAGTAAAGGCCTTGGATCGACGGATGATCTGTCGAGCCTCTTCTTCGTCTTCTGGGAGCTCTTTCCTAAGGATATATGCAATGTATGGTACTGTCCAGTCGGGGGTGCTGACCAACACCTCCATGATCAAGTCGACCACGGCTGGGACCTCGACTTCAGTCGAATCTGTGGCACTCTTAGGCTGCGGGGGTTCTTCATTGAAGGGATCTTCTTGAACTGAAGGTGCATGAATATGCTCCAGGAACACATTACTGGGAATGGCTTCTCTCTTGGAGCCTATCTTTGCTAAATCATCTGCTGCTTGATTTTTCAGTCGGGTGATATGATGGAGCTCTAACCCCTCAAACTTCTTTTCCAACTTTCTCACTGCGTTGCAGTAACCAGTCATGGTTGGGCTTCTGACGTCCCACTCCTTCATCACTTGATTGACTACCAAATCTGAGTTGCCATAGACCATGAGGCGACGGACACTGAGTGAAATGGCCATACGCAACCCATACAAGAGTGCTTCATATTCTGCTTCGTTATTGGAAGAATCAAAGTGAATCCGGAGGACATATCTGAGCTTGTCTCCTCGGGTGGATACCAGTACTACCCCAGCACCGGAACCATTCAACATCTTGGAACCATCAAAGAACATGGTCTAGTGCTCCGAGTGTACTTGAGTCGGCAATCATTGTTCTATCCACTCGGCGAGGAAATCTGCTATTGCTTGGGACTTGATAGCTTTCTTTGCCTTGAACTTGATATCTAAGGGAAGGAGTTCAATCGCCCACTTTGCCACTCGACCAGTTGCATCTCTATTGTTCAGAATCTCTGATAACGGAGCGTCGCTGATGACTGTAATGGAGTGATCAGAGAAGTAATGTGCAACCTTCTTCGTGGTCATATAGATCCCATAAACAAGCTTTTGATAATGTGGATATCTTTGCTTTGATGGAGTCAAAACTTCAGAAACATAGTATATCGGGCGCTGAATTTTGTAAGCTTTTCCTTCTTCTTCCCGCTCGACCGTAAGTACTGTACTGACGACTTGTCCAGTGGCTGCAATGTAAAGCAGTAAAGGCTCTTTGCTGATTGGGGCAGCAAGCACCGGCTGGGTGGAAAGCAGGGCTTTAAGCTCTGCAAATGCTGCATCAGCTTCAGGAGTCCACTCGAACTTATCTGACTTCTTCATCAGTCGGTAAAGAGGCAGTGCCTTTTCACCGAGGCGAGAAATGAATCGACTTAGGGCGGCCAAACAACCAGTAAGCTTCTGGACATCATGCACACGCATAGGGCATTTCATCCAGAGTATGGCACCCACTTTCTCTGGGTTAGCATCGATCCCTCATTCGAAAACAAGAAAACCGAGTAATTTTCCGCCTGGAACTCAAACGTGCACTTTGATGGATTAAGCTTGATATCATACCTTCTGAGGTTGGCAAAGGTTTCAGCAAGGTCAGCCAGTAGGTCAGAACCTTTACGTGACTTGACCACAATGTCATCCATGTATGCTTCCACATTCCGACTGATCTGAGTGAGCAGGCACTTCTGAATCATCTGCATGAATGTGGCTCCACCGTTCTTCAAACCGAATGGCATAGTGACATAATAGAAGCATCCAAATGGGGTGATGAAAGCTGTTTTTATCTCATCGGGTCCGTACAGACGGATCTAATGGTACCCGGAATAAGCATCCAAAAAGGACAAACGCTCGCACCCCGCAGTCGAGTCAACTATTTGGTCGATGCGAGGGAGAGGAAAGTGATCTTTCGGGCAGGCTCGATTGATATGTTTGAAGTCGATGCACATGCGAAGTGAGTTGTCCTTCTTTGGGACCATGACAACATTAGCTAACCACTCGGAGTGGTAAATCTCTCAGATAAACTCAGCTGCCAGAAGCCGAACCACTTCTTCACCGATTGCCTTCCTCTTCTGTACGGCGGTCCGTCGAAGATGTTCTTTGACTGGTTTCACTTTTGGGTCGACTCGCAAACGATGCTCAGCCAATCCCCTGGGAACACCTGGCATGTCAGAGGGTTTCCATGCAAAGATGTCCCAGTTCTCACGGAGGAGCTGGATGAGCGCTTCTTCCTATTTGGAGTCGAGTGTTGTTGAAATGTGGGTCGGAGCAGCATTGGGATCAGTCCGGTGAACATGAATCGGTTTCGTTTCACCGGATGACTGGAATGCTGAATCCGTGGCAGGCTTCTTAGCTCGCAGCAAATCACTCGGATCTGCATTTTTCTGATATTCCTGCAATTCCACTACTACCATCTACGCATCGGCGATCTTCGAGCCCTTCTGGAAGCATTCTTCTGCCTTCTTTCTATTGCCAGTGATAGTGATCACGCCCTTAGGACCAGGCATCTTCAGTTTGAGGTACACATAGCATGGTCGAGCCATAAAACATGCATAAGCTGGCATGCCCAGAATAGCGTGATAAGCACTCTCGAAATCCACAACTTCAAATGTCAACTTTTCTTTGCGGTAATTCTTGGAATCACTGAAAACCACATCGAGAGCAATCTGGCCGAGTGATGCAGCCTTCTTGCCTGGAATGACTCCATGGAAACTCATATTGCTTTCACTAAGTCTGGACATCGGAATGCCCATTCCTTTCAACGTCTCCGCATACAGTATATTCAGGCCACTGCCACCATCCATCAGAACTTTAGTCAATCGGGTGCCTTCGACCACTGGGTCGACCACCAACGCTTGCCTCCCAGGGGTGGCTATGTGTGCTGGGTGATCGGACTGGTCGAATGTAATGGCAGTCTGAGACCACTTCAAATAACTGGGTGTCACCGGGGCGACCATGTTTACTTCTCTATTGATGACTTTTAGTCGACTCTTACTCTCAACATCAGCGAAAATCATCAGAGTGGAATTGACGTGGGGGTAACCATCATCGTCCTCCTCCTCATCCTCAACTTTGTCTGCTTCCTTCTCCTTTTCCTTGGGCTGTTTCTCCCGGAATTGCTGGATTAGGAGTCGACACTGTCGAGTGGTATGCTTTGGGTAAATGAAATTACCCTCCTCATCTTTCTTGGTGTGAATGTGGCATGGTAAATCCAGCTCATCATTTCCATCTTGATCTTTTACTTTCTTTGGGTTCCATGGTCCTTTAGGTTTCCCCTTGAACTTCCCCTGAGTCACGGCTAAGGCTTCACCAGGAGCGGCTGGCTCGGCTTTGCACTTCTGCTTTCGACTGGAGTTTCCTCCTCCGGTTTCGTTGGCGACTACTTTGTGCTTACCACTCCGGAGTCGGTCTTCTTCTTCACCATTGGCGTACTTGGTGGAAATCTCCATCATCCGAGTCAGAGTCATATCGACTGTCCGACCGAATTTCAGATTCAACTCCCGATACTTAACGCCTTCTTTGAAGGCACAAATTGTTTGGTGATCTGACACATTCTCCATTGTGTGGTGCAACGTGATCCATCTCTGGATATAATCCCTCAAAGTTTCATTCGGTTTCTGAACGCAACACTGTAATTCTGTCAACCCTGCTGGCCACTTGCAAGTACCTTCAAATGTTCTGACAAATACTCGAGCAAGATCTTCCCAAGTATAAATACTACCAGGAGCTAACTGATTCAGCCACACCCTGGCCGAGCCCTCTAGCATCAAAGGAAGATGCTTCATGGCCACTTCATCGTTGCCGCCACCGATCTGTACAGTCACTCGGTAATCCTCGAGCCAAGTGTCTGGCTTGGACTCACCAGTGAACTTACTGACTCCAGTCGCCAATCTGAAGTTGGGAGGAATCACCGCAGACCTGATGGCTCTACTGAAGCACTCTGGGCCTGAGACATGCATTCTACTGCTGGTCGGAAAATCTCTATCAAGGCCTTCTCTGTGAGCTCTTTTTCTGTCGACCAGACCCTGAACGAGAATAGATCTCGCATCAATGCCTGGTTCCCTGGGGTCGACTGGAATCCTTCGCCCACCGCTGTGAGGGCGTCTGTCAACCTGCTGCCGAGGCACGTATGATCCTCTCCTTGGGGGAGGCGTGGGCCCTCGACGATGATCATCGTGATCGAGTCGGTGATCATACTGCTCATGGTTTCTGTACTGATCTCGTCGGTCTCCACGTCCTTCACGCCTCGGGGGCGATCTCGGGCTGTGAGCCGACTGGACTGTGTCTGCAACTACGGATCTGCTGTGAATCCTATTATGCGACTGAGATACTACTGTATTCTGCTCTCCCGCGGCACGGAGCAAAGCCCGGATCTGCACCAAACCTCGACCAACTTCTGAGTGGGAAGGTTGAATTGACTCCGCTATTCGAGCCGCAGCTGCAACATTCTGGATTGGAGTTCGGTATACCTAAGTCGGAGGTGGAAAAAGTTGACGTCGACTCGATTCGGGAGCACGCTGCCAAGCACACTCGGCGAGTGCGCGCTGGAGGTTCTCTAGTCGAGTGCGCTTAGCCAAGTTGGCCAGGCATGCCTCCTCCAAGGCCTGGGCCTCACGGGTTTCTCCAACGATAGGAGTGTGAAGTGCATCCATGTTCCGACAGCGAAGTTCCTCCCTCCTCTGTGAAGAGAGGGGTTTGGGTCGGTACTCTTCGTGGAGACACGACGGATCGCCGCCACCATCACCTTCGTCTTCATGGGTGAAGCCAGGAGGACTACGTGGTCCATTGACCATCAAAACTTCCACCGCGGGGTCGATGCTGTCGCACTCGGATGCAGTCTCTACGAAGCCAGTCGAACAGGCCGTAGAGAGTTTCATCGGGCTCGATCGCCACGACCTGGGGGGTGGCCGATTGGCGAGCCACCGCATGCCTCACCCACCACTGAAGCGTCAACCGACCGGAGCATTTGCTCTGGCGGGCTGCAGGGAGGGGGGAAGCTACAGGAGCCGACCGATACTGGGTCGGTGGCTGCCGCAGGAGGACGCCGCGGATGCACGCGCGAAAGTGAGCTGCCTCGCGGACGGGGAGTGCGTCGACGTCGAGTGGAGCCTCCTGAAGCCAAGCGGAGTTGTCGGCGACAAACACGAGCGCACCGAGACGGATCTCATGGCCCTCAGCCAAACCTCCGCCTGAAACCATGATGAAGGGTATCGGAAAAATTGCAACTTCTCCAACAAATCGCTAAGACACCTGCCCCATGGTGGGCGCCAACTATCGTGGTTCTAAGTCTGACAGTAGAATGGGGGGTAGGAATGTAGAGGCAAGATCCTAGCTATGGAGGAGTTGTACATGCAGGTTTAACGAGTTTAGGCCCTTCTCAGAGGAAGTAATAGCCCTACGTCTCGGAGCCCGGAGGCGGTCAACTGGATTATGAGCGTGTGTCTTACAGGGGGTGCGAACCCTTGTCCCAGAGGAGGGGGGTGGCTTATATAGAGTGCGAGGACCCCAGCTCCCCTTCCTTACATAGGATTCAATGTACATAAAGGGGTGGCATTACAGGTAACGCCTGTATTGAAGTGCTACAAATGATCATTAAATATATGAGTAAATACCCGACCGTTGCTGCGTAGAGCGGCTTTAGGTCTTCTTATATGTTGAGTGGTTTCATGGTCGAGTGACCTGGATAAAGAGAGATCTCCGAGTGAATGGTAGGTCGAGTGGACTTCACTCGACACCTTTGCTGGATCCCTTCTTCTGATTCTTGAACTTCTTTGTTCTTAGGACAAGGACCTTAGGTAGGACGTATAGGTCAGGCCTATTACGCTACCCCAGGTTCGTGTCCTCATCAGCTGGCGCTGACACTTTTCTAGTTCCTGAGCCAGCTGGGTATTCTTCTCCGTAAGCACCTGGTTGTACATTGATCCTTAAATCAGTTGTTTCAACTCCTTTAAGTCTTTGGGGCTACTGGCATATGGTTATCATAGTCAGACAAAGCAAATTTACCTGCACATCTTTCAAATGTTGCTTTGTGGCCCTGCTAATCCCATCTCGAGCAGCCCGGATGTATGCATCGGCTACGTTGAAGGCGTTAAACGACTCTTCTGAAAAGCCAGGATCTTGTAAAATGGCCCGGCGGCGCCGATGATTCATAGCACTCTCCACTTCCGAGTTGGTGACGGATACATCGTCTGAGTCCTCGGCTGGAGGACAGTCCGGCATCGCCCCTGCATCAACCCCCGACTTCACGGTAGGATTTGAATCCTGGCTGTGGGAAGTACGGCCACTCGGACCCCCCGATATAGTCCGGCACGCCTTCCTCCTGGAAAATGGAAAACGGGAACGATGCCTCCAAGGAGGGGAACAACGCCCTCAGGCGTCGCCGTCGACGCGGCCGGCCATGGCCGACCACGGATTTCGCCCGAACTAGATCCCCGCTGAGGGAGTCCTCGACTAAGGGGTCCTCTGGTGTCCGGCCTATTATCCATGGGCCGGACTGATGGGCTGTGAAGTTATGAAGGCCGAAGACTGTACCTGTGTCCGGATTGGAGACTCTCCTTGGCGTGGAAGGCAAGCTTGGCGACCGACTATGAAGATTCCTTCTTATGTAACCGAATCTATGTAAACCGTAGATCCCCCCGGTGTCTATATAAACCGGAGGGGTTAGTCCGGAAAGGATATATTCATTACCATAGTCATATAGGCCAGGCTTCTAGGGTTTAGCCATCATGATCTCGTGGTAGATCAACTCTTGTAACACCCATATTCATCAATATCAATCAAGCAGGACATAGGGTATTACCTCCATAGAGAGGGCCCGAACCTGGGTAAACATTGTGTCCCCTGTCTCCTGTTACCATCGATCCTAGACGCACAGTTCGGGACCCCCTACCCGAGATCCACTGGTTTTGACACCGACACCCGCCACCAGCAATGCCTCCTGTACATAACCGGCGACCCAAGGAAGCACGGCCCGACGAGGCTGGCCCGCACACCGAACATGGGAGGAGGGGAGGCGTCAGATCGCGCGCACTGGCTATCGCAGAAACCGCTGTCGGCCGCCAACGACCACCGGATCCCGCCGCCCGCATGGCCGGGACGCCAGATCCACCGCCCACACGGCTGCTAGCCAGCCATGCCTTGCCAATGGAGCCGCCTCTCCAGATCTGTGGTTCCCCACGTAGAGGCAGGGCAACCGAGGCCCGCCGCCACCATCCTTGGCGCCCTGGGCTTGCCCGGCGGCTGCCTCAGGTGGCAGCAAGGAAGGGAAGAGGAGGAGGGGCAGCTAGGGAGGAGGAGGGACGAGGATCATACGTTCGTGTAGACTAGTTAAATGACACAACCGTGTCGCCAATCACAAGCAGGAGCAGGAACATAGGCGCCTCGATGACGGGCGACTCACGGCGAAGCTTGCTAGGCAACAACAATGAGGCAAGGAGCTAGTGGCACGGCCTCACTGGCGCGTCAGTGATGGGCCACAACGGCGATTTTCCATGGAGGTGGCCGAGGAGGCGGCTTGTTGGAAACACCAATGTTCTGCAGCACCATCTTGACTCAAGCTTTCTCTTGCAATTGCTTAGAGGTGGACAGCGGCAGCGGTTCAACCATTTCAACAGCCGAGGCGATTTGCTGCAGTGAAGGAATTGTCCCATTCGACGTAAGCCACAGCGGTGGCTTGCAACTGAGACGTCGCGCGACCGGCTTGGGACCTTGACGGTGAGACGGAGGACGGCAACTCGCCAGCGGCAAGGAGACAAACGGCTGAAAGATAATGTTGGATTTTTAAACCTCAGACGTATTTGCAAATCAAGCTAGCTACTCCCTCCCTTCCAAAATAGATGATTCAAAGTTGGGTCATCTATTTTGGAACGGAGGGAGTAGTAAGCAGCCAAGCACACTAGTAGCTGGATCGATCCCGGCTTGCAGTGGCTATACAGTGTAGACGTACTGTACTATGATTGCATTGAATCAACTTTTGCTCTTCTCAATGGACCGTCTCAATAGAATGGAACAAAGGCAGCTATGCAGTGGCAGGTCGATAAGTGAGTCCCTGGCAGCGAAAACAGCTCGGGCGAAGCCGTGGAAGCAACGACAGAGGCCAACGAGCGGAACCGCGGCGACTGAGTCCGGCAGCTCAGAGGCGAGGCAGGGCCACGACCACAGGAACCGGTAGAGTTTGACATGAAGGACGATAAGCAGGCTGGCGGCTCGCTGGCGGCTGCTCGGCAAGCTGGAACAAGGCGAGCAAGGGAGGTGACGTCTCGGCACGCGGCGTAGTGGAGCAGGGGCTGAAGTGCGGCGACTCGGCAGGCACGGGCGTCGGCAAGCGCGGCGGGTTAGAGCAGTGGCGGCTCGAGGCCGCTCCAGTAAGGGTGGACATAAGCATCTTGAGGGCAGCGGTTTGATGCCAGCCACAGGGGCGGAGACCAGCGGACCGGTCGTGATGCGAAGGAGGACCACGGCGGGTCGATGAGCCTGGAAAATCCATACCAAGTATGTTCTCTGTATCCACTGAAACTGAAGTTTGCCTTTCTTCAGCAGTCAATTGATTTGAAGCAGAGGACGTAAATATGCAGGATTCCCCGCATCAGGAGTAAGAAAAATCCGGTTCACGGGGCGCAGGTCGCGTGAGAGGAGCCAAGGACGGCTGGCTTGTAGCAAGGACTCCGGTGGGGGCGGCTCAAGGGCAGTGCAAGGGTGGCTCGACGCCCGATGGCGGAGCGACGCGCTGGCGGCCCGACGACGGAGGCGTGCTAGCGACAGAGGCTCGAAGCGAGGCCCTCCCGGTGATTCAAAGCAAAGCCGAGGCAGCGATGTCCGAGGCCGGCCGGCTTGAAGGCGGACCCAGCTCGATGCCGAGGCAGAGCGACACCGAGGCTGGGGTGCTGTTGTCGGCGTTCTGGGAACGAGGGTCCCCAGACTTGCCTGCGTGCGGCCCATGGCGTGGCTCTACGAGCGGACCCGTATGGCCCATCTTCACCAGCAAGGACTCAAGACCCTCGCGAGGCGAGTGACACAAGACCTCCTTAGGGGCGGCCTCACCAGGCTGGCTTGCGAGGGGCGGAGAGTTCAAGGCCAGGCAAACCTCGCGAGGTTCTACTGACGTGAGCCATGATGACCAAGGCCAGGCGTGCACCAGCGCGCAAAGTGTCCTTGTTTCCTCTTTGGTGCTAAGGAAGCAGGCGCAGGCGCGGAGTACCGAGGCGTCAAGCAAATGTTTCCATGTTAGTGCAACAAGACCAAGACCAGAAGGACGGCAAGCCGGAGGTCACCGTGGATCCCAAGACGGCGTCACCACCAGAGCCTTTCGCAGGCGCAGACCACCTTTTGTCACGATAGCTTGTACTAGCTGCCCGCCTTTAAATTAGCCCGCCGTTGTTGGCTCCCTTCCCGCTCAATATTTGGGAAGTGGACCAGGGCCCCTATAAGTAGGACTAACCACCATCAGGGGCAAGCGGATCGATCGATCGGTCTGGCCAAGAGAGACCAGGACAACCACAAGTTCACCAAGCATAAGAACACCTCTCCTCAGGAGGCTGTTCTTCCCCTTGTACTATTCACCCTCAGCCCAAGAGGCAATCCACCACACCACACTGGAGTAGGGTATTACACCACAACGGTGGACCGAACCGGTATAAATCTTGTGTCCTTTGTGTTGCGAGTTCGTCAAGTTAGTTCGTAAGATCTTAGCTGAGTTAGGACGTGGATCGGTAGGGGGGAGATCTTTGTGCGCACCCCAGTGTTCGAACCTTGAGGGTTTTACTGGAACCCGTGATCTAACATTTGGCGCTCCAGATAGGGGTGCGCTGAAGCTTCCCTTTCGTCGCTCCGCGTCCCGTCGTCTCATCATCTCCATGTCGGATGCTCACCGCGCTCACGCTGAGTGCCGGGCTGCCCTCGCCGCCTGCGTTGCTCAGACGGCTCCTGTCGACGGGCCACCCCATCGTTCTTCGTCGCCTGCCGCCAACGCCGCCACCGGCCCGGTGGGGAACGAGCAGCAAGCATCCTCGCTGCACCCCTCGGTGCGGCGGGACGGCCACACCGCCACTCCATCGCTGATCTCGGCCGGTTCGTCCTCCCACGCTCGTCGTGCTCCCGTGGACGCGCAGGCTGCTCTATGCATGGCGCGCGAGCTCTTGCGCTATCGCCCAATCAATGACCTCTACGAGGACTGGCTCGACCACATCGCCGAGCTTGTCAGCGCCGCAGGAGGCTCCCCTGCGCCGTCCCTCTCGCCACCCCGCCCTCCGCCAGCCGCGGGCGGCGTGGCCCACGAAGTGCCTCTGTCGGGATGTGGGGTTCCGGCAAACCCTTAAGGTTCGAACACTGGGGTGCGCGCGAAGTCTTTCGCTCCAACTGATCTATGCTCTAGCTCTCTAAGATCTTGCGGACGAACTCGACGAACTCACAACACAGAGGGACACGGGGTTTATACTGGTTTGGGCCACCGTTGTGGTGTAATACCCTACTCCAGTGTGGTGGTGGATTGCCTCTTGGGCTGATGATGAACAATACAAGGGATGAAAGGCCTCCTGAGGTTGAGGCGTTCTTGAGCTCGGTGAGCTTGTGTGTGTGGGGGTGGTCTCTCTCCTCTAGCTAAGATGATGTCTCCCTCTCGCTCAAATGAGGTGATCATGCCTCCACTGTCGTGGCTAGTCCTATTAATAGAGGCCCTGGTCCACTTCCCAAATATCGAGCAGGAAGAGAGCCAACAATGGCGGGCTAATTTGAAGGGGGACAACTAGTACAAGCTATCATGACAAAAGTAGTCTTCGCCTGCACAAAGTTTTGGTGGTGACGATGTTTTGGGCTCCACAGTGACCTACGTCTTGCAGTCCATGGTCTTGGTCTTGTTGCACCGATATGGCAACCTTTTCCTGATGCATCGGTACTCAGTGGTTGTGCTTGCCCCCTTTGCACCAAAGAGGAAACAAGGACGCTGTGCGCGCTGGCACCCGCCTGGCGCTCGCCTGGTGCCGATCGTCATGGCTCACGTCACGAGAGCCTCGTGAGGTTTGCCCTGCCTTGATATCTCCGCTCCTCGTGAGCCTGCCTAGATAGGCCACTCTAGAGGAGGTCTTGCATCGTCCGCCTCGCGAGGCTTGGCCCCTCGTGAGGGTCTTGGGTGCTTTGTTGGTGAAGACGGCCCGTACGGCTTGCTGGCTCAGCTACGCCGCGGGCCACAGGCAGGCAAGTCTAGGGACCCCCGTTCCCAGAACGCCGACAGTAGCCCCCGGGCCCAAGGTGCGCTCAGGCTTGCCTTCGCGGCGAAGCCAAGGGTCAAGTTCGGAGCACCACAGGCCCCAAAAGCCTGCGGCCGCGGTTGACGACTACACGACTTGACAAGTCCCTGCGACATGCAAGGGAAACCATCATCACCTGCGATCGTGGCAGACGCCGGTTGGCCTTCTCTTGCTATAAATGGGGAGGGGGGCGGAGCCCCCGTTGCCCATCTCTTCCTTGCTTGCTCCACTGCTTGCTCCAATGGCGCCCATCAGAAGGTTCTCCCCGAGGAGGAGGGGAAAGCCCCCCGGGATGCCCCGGAGCCACTTTCGCCGAAGAAGAGGTCGATTCATCACCGTGATGAGGCGGCGATGCAGGTGGTGGCGAGGCCTTTGTGCGAGCGGCCTCCACCGGGGTACTCACTACCCCTGTACGCCCAAGCCATAGGCTCGGGAGGACGAAGTGGCGAGCAGCGTCACCCACGCCGCACCCGGGGTGGCCGCGCCATGGCAACGCGGGCCATCCACACTACGGACTCCTCGCGTGAGCTGGTGCTGTGGGCGCCGACGCCTCCGAACTCCTGGATCCGCTTCCCACGGTTCTTCTCCGACGTGATGCCGCCGAGGGGGCCTCTCGAGTTCTGGCTGCAGCATGCCGATTGTGGCGCTCCGGCGATCAGAGCGAAGATTGAAGCGGTCCCCATTGGCAAAATCTTCATGACTCGCGGCTGGGGCGAGATTGCACGGATCTGTTGCGTGAGGGGTGCCCTTGTGATCCACTTCGAGTTCGATGGTGCCTCCACACTTCTCTTCAAGGTCTTTGACGTCGGGGGCCGCCGCCTGGAGTGCTGCTCTGGAGAGGAGCGCGAGGCTAATGCGCGCTCCGCCCACGACTACTCCAGTAACAACAGCCCTTGGGAGTCTAGCAGTTCTCCTGAGCTCTACGAGACTCCGGAGACGAGCGACGACAGCTACGTCCCCCCGAGCTCTCGCTGTGCCCGGGGCAAGGCTGTGGCATCCAGCCGCCGCCGCCGCTGATCTGGATGGGGTTGGCACCGGCCTCCCGTGGCCCACTGTTGATGATGGCGTCCACCACGGGAGGATGTAGATAGGATCCCCCTTAGCATCAGCTTTTGTTTCCTGTGAAGAATCATGAATCACCCCGTGGGGGCATGTAAGGATCTGCAATGCCCTTGTACCTATTTTCCTTGTTATGAAGATTTGACGGACGCGTGCCCCGTTAAGGCCCGACCTCCCCTTTCTTCCATCGTGATAGCTTGTTGCTCTACGCTGACGGGTCCCGGTCCCAAGGTGGCTACAGCCGTCGCTGGTATGCCAGGTCGCGATGTCGTGGTCAAGGCCAGGAGGTGCGCGGCCTGAGGTCCAGTAAGAGCCCCTGAGGCGCGATGCTCAGGAGGTCCCCCTTAGCACCCAAGTGGCCATGACAAGGAAAGAAAGGAAGATGACTTGGCCGCAACGGGGTTGCGGCATGGTCTGAGCGACTATTAGGCCCAAATATTTTGCCGATCCGAGGGCGAGACTTATCTTGATGACTTCGGGTGATTCTTGATGTTGCGCTAGGGCTGCGCGCCAACTTACGCGACATAGATAGGCCGGCCCGTGTGAGTTTTCCTTCTCCTGAGCTCTTCTTAATGCTCTACGTCCTCAGGTCGCGGCCCTCAAGCGAGCTCAGCCGCCGCTGGTATGCCAGGTCCTGATGCCGTGGTCAAGGCCAGGGGGTGAGGGCCGGAGAGCCAGTAAGAGCTCCCGAGTCGCGATGCTCAGGAGCCCCCTTTTAACACGCAAGCGAGTCACATGAGAGGAAAGGAGACTCGCGGTGCCGCCTGCTATCCTTCCCGCGGGGTTCCTGTGAACAGGCATAAGAAGAAGCATGGTTTGCCGTTACTGCCGCCTGCCTGCCGCTGGTTGGTCCGGATGAAGTGAAGGCACTGAGGGCCTGGTGAGGTGACGTGCATGGCGCATGCCGCGAGCCAGAGCTCGACCACTCAGATTTGTCGGTCGTGGCAGGGACGGACCCATGCACCAACGCCGTGCCTGTGTAGAGGCCCTGAGGGAGGTGATGATCGAGCACGTGATAGTAGTTGGCAGGTTAAGCATGAAGAGCAGATTGTCTAGGATAAATGCAGGAAGGTACATGCCACTGGGTCTGGCCTGAGCGACATGGGGATGATGAAACCCGAGGGGCGCCCCCAGCGAGGTAAGCTTAGAAACATAAGTAGAAGGGATACATGCCACAGGGACGGACCCACGTGGCCTAGGAATAGTGCAGCCCGAGGGGCGCTCCCAGCTTAAATGAACTTGGAAGATGTCACCTGGGTCTGTAGACGAAGTAGAGCTGGTGCAGCTGAAGCCACACGTTGAAGGAATGACTTCTCATGAGCCACCGGGACCCTAAGCCTCGGGAGGCTTCGGGAGCTCAGGAGGTTCCCTGAAGGCCGTCGCCATCTCCTCTAGAACGGCGTGGAACCTGGCCTCCTGAGCCGCCAGGACTTGCCGCACATTGCGCTGATGGGCCGATGCCACGCTCGGCAAGCCGAAGGGCATGCGAACGAAGCTGTGTGGTGGACCCTCACAGCGGCTTGCACGTGATGGCCAGAAGCGTTCCTGAGATGCGGCCCTGTTGAGCCCTGGGATGTTGACGCAGGCGCGTAGCTCAGCACCCTCGCCTGGGTGGTGAGCCACACTCTATGAGCGGCTGTCGCCATGCATGGCTCTTGCGTCTTGTAGCTCTTGGGTGGTCTTGGTGATGAACTCCTGGGTGGTGGGCATACCTTGCCCCATGCTCTCCTGAGGAACACGTGCCATGAAGCATGCTTCCAAGTGGTGCCCAAGAGCCTCCCTCGTGAGATTGGCAAGGTCTGAGGCCCTCTAGAAGAGAGCCCCTGAGCCTTGCCTGAGGAGGGCGCCGGGCATGCTTTCCTATGCGGTGGAGGGAGGCACCCTTGGAGCGGGCGCCGATCCTGACGAGGTTGCTGACGCAACGCCATCTTCTTGGGGTCCTGCACGATGCGGTAGCTTCTTCTTGGGGATGGTCTCTGGAGGGCCTTCACTTCTGCTGTCAAGGTTGTCGATTGCCGCGGCTTGGAAGGCACGCTCAAGGGAGTACACCGCATCCCTTTCTTCACATGGGACCGTGATGATCCCCCCGCTTCCTGGCATCTTGAGGACGTTGTAGCCGTGGTGAGTGACTGCCATGAACTTGGCCAGGGCTGGATACCCGAGGATGGCATTGTACGGCAGGCAGATGTGCATGATGTCGAAGTCGATGAGCTCGGTGCGGTAATTCTTACGCTCCCGAAGGTGACAGACAGGCGGACTTGCCCTATTGGTGTGGTGGAACCGTCAGCCACTCCTGAGAAAGGCTTGGTTGGCTGGAGCTGCTCATAGGGCACTTGGAGGTTGTCGAACGTGTTGGCGGATAGGACGTTGAGCCCTGCGCCGCCATCGATGAGAGTCTTGGTGACTTGCACATTGCTGTTGACTTGGGAGCACAACATAGGGAGTGTGCCAGCGGTGGCTGCGCACTTGAGCTGGTCGGCCGAGCTGAAGGTGATGGTGCATTGGGACCACCGGAGTGGGCACGTGGCCTCGAGCTTGGGGAGCACCGCGTTCACCTCGCGAGCGAACTGTTTGAAGATGCGCTGAGAGGCTGGGGCCTGAGCGCCACCCAAGATGCAAGCGACCGCGCGCGGCTCCTGGAAGCCCCCAGCCCCCTCGTCCTGGTGGTGGTCGTCATTCCTCCTTGGTGGCGGCAACGGGGGAAGACCAACGTTGACCTGGGGGCGATCCTCACGAGGCGGGTCCCTCCAGGCGCCCTCGCGAGGTTGGTCCTGCCAGCGATCCTCACGAGGCCGGTCACGCCACTCCTGACGCGGGCCATGGTTGTCCCAGCGTCCGCCTCCGCGTCCTCCTCCGCGGCCGTAGCCCCGGTCGTTGCGCTCGGGGCATCGGCCGAAGCGTCCTTCCCGAATGGCTCTGAGCTCTTGACAGTCGCTGGTGTTGTGGGTGTTCAGGTTGTGGAAGGTGCAGAATGAGCGGCTGTTCTTGGATGACTCGGGCTGATCTCTGCCTCGCTTGGTGTCGGGCTCTGCTGCGAGCACCACTGCTTCTTTGCGCTTCACGTCCTTGGCCTTGGCCTTCTTTTCCTCCACTCCTGTAGCTGGCAGCTTGAGGAGAGAGAGGTGCCCCTCCTCAGCTCTTGCGCACCTGGTCGCCAGGTTGAACAACTCCTGAGATGTGCAAAGCTCCTCATGGATAGCCAGCTCTTCCTTCATCTTGACATCGCGGACACCGTCGGAAAACGCAAAGATGATGGCCTTGTCCGTGACCTTGGGGATCTTGAGGCGGGTGCTGTTGAAGCGCTGGATGTACTTCTGGAGGGTCTCTCCTGGCTGTTGCTTGATGCGGCGTAGGTCGCCCGTGACCGGTCACGAGTGCCCTGGAAGTTGGCAACGAAGCAGTCGCGCATCTCGTCCCAGGAGGAGATCGAGTCGTGCTACAGGTTCAGGAGCCAGGAGCGGGCCCCATCCTTGAGAGCCATGGGAAACCAGTTCGCCATGACTTTTTCGTCGCTGTTGGCCGCTTCGATGCTCAACTCATAGAGCTGCAGGAACTCCGCGGGGTCGGCGGTGCCGTCGTACCAAGGAGGCAGATCTGGCTTGAACTTGCCTGGCCAAGCAACGCTACACAGCTCAGGGGTGAAGGCGTGGCAGCCTGCCGTGGTTGCCGGGGCCCTCTTCAGGGGCGGAGCTTGGTCTTGGAGAGGTCCGCGGTGTGCCCCTGCAGGCGGCGCGCGGTCTTGACGAGGTGCCGTGGGGAGCGCTGGTGCAGCTTCTCGCAGCCGCGGGATTTCGTGGCAGCTCCTTTCTTCACGCGCGGGCGCCGGGCGCGGCGGATCATGCCGCGGAGGCGTGTGCCTTGGTGCCAAGGCACCGTCTTGTGGTCGAGGCGGTGGAGGCACGCCACGAGCCCCGTCGCCCGCGGCCTGCTGAGGGGGAGGCAGAGAGTGGGACGGCGCCAGAGAGCCCCCCGCGGCACGGACGAGCTCGGTGACGCGGTCGAGCCACTCCTCATAGATGTCGTCGATGGGGCGGTAACATAGGAGCTCGTTCGCCGTGATGAGCGCGGCCCGTGCCTCCATGGGAGCGCGATGCAAGTGACACGAAGAGCCAGCAGGGGTGAGTGATGGAGTAGCGGTGCGGCCGTCCTGCCGCACCGAAGGATGTTGCGAGGACGCCTGCTACTCGTTTCCCACCGGGCCAGTGGAAGCGTTGGCGGCAGGGGACGGAGAACGACGAGGCGGCCCGCCGACGGGAGCCATCTGAGCGACGCGGGTGGCGAGGGCGGCCCGACGCTCAGCTTGCGCGCGGCGAGCGTCCGACATAGAGACAACGGAGCGACAGAGTGACGAACTGATGGAAGGGAAGCTATGGCGCACCCCTACCCGGCGCGCCAAATGTCGGGATGTGGGGTTCCGACAAACCCTTAAGGTTTGAACACTGGGGTGCGCGAAGTCTTTCCCTCCAACCGATCTACGCTCTAGCTCGCTAAGATCTTGCGGACGAACTCGACGAACTCGCAACACAAAGGGACACGGAGTTTATACTGGTTCGGGCCACCGTTGTGGTGTAATACCCTACTCCAGTGTGGTGGTGGATTGCCTCTTGGGATGATGATGAACAATACAAGGGACGAACGGCCTATTGAGGTTGAGGCGTTCTTGAGCTCGGTGAGCTTGTGTGTGTGGGGGTGGTCTCTCTCCTCTAGCTAAGATGATGTCTCCCTCTCGCTCAGATGAGGTGATCCCGCCTCCACTGTGGTGGCTAGTCCAATTTATAGAGGCCCTGGTCCCCTTCCCAAATATCGAGCGGGAAGGGAGCCAACAATGGCGGGCTAATTTGAAGGGGGACAGCTAGTACAAGCTATCCTGACAAAAGTAGTCTTCGCCTGCACAAAGTTCTGGTGGTGTCGCTGTTCTGGGCTCCACAGTGACCTCCGTCTTGCAGTCAATGGTCTTGGTCTTGTTGAACCGAAATGGCAACCTTTGCCTGATGCATCGGTACTCCACGGCTGTGCATGCCTGCTTTGCACCAAAGAGGAAACGAGGACGCTGTGCGCACTGGCGCCTGCCTGGCGCTCGCCTGGTGCCGATCATCATGGCTCACGTCACGAGAGCCTCGTGAGGTGTGCCCTGCCTTGATATCTCCGCTCCTCGTGAGCCTGCCTAGCTAGGCCACTCCAGAGGAGGTCTTGCATCGTCCGCCTCGCGAGGCTTGGCCCCTCGCGAGGGTCTTGGGTGCTTTGTTGGTGAAGACGGGTCGTACGGCCTGCTGGCTCAGCCACGCCGCGGGCCGCATGTAGGCAAGTCTGGGGACCCCCGTTCCCAGAACGCCGACAGCCTCCACCACCTCTGCCCCAAGACGGAGTCTTTGCGCCCAAGCGCGCGGCCCCATGGCACGACCTGCCGCATCCGGCGCTCGCGCAAGAAGAAAGAAGCTGCCAAGAAGTCCCTCGGCCGCGAGAAAACGCCCCCGCGCTCCCTGCACCACCACGGCAAAACCGCGTGCCACCTGCGGTGGCGGTGTGCGGACCCCATCAAGGACAAGTTCTACACCAGCGCAGAGTCCCGATGACCACGGCAGGCTGCCGCGCCTTCACCCATGAGCTACGTAGGTCGCTTGGTCGGGCAAGTTCAAGCCAGATCTGCCACCTCACTATGACGACACCCCCAACCCCGCGGAGTTCCTGTAGCTCTACGAGCTGAGCATCAAGGCAGCCAACGGCAATGAGAAAGTCATGGTGAACTGGTTTCCCATGGCTCTCAAGGATGGTGCCCGCTCCTGGCTCCTGGATCTGCCTCCAGGCTCGATCTCCTCCTGGGACGAGATGCGCGACCGTTTCGTTGCCAACTTCCAGGGCACTCGCGACCGCCCACCGGCTGCGGGTGACCTGCGCCGCGTCAAGCAACAACCAGGAGAGACTCTCCAGAAGTACATCTAGCACTTCAACAACGTTCGCCTCAAGATCCCCAAGGTGACGTACGAGGCCATCATCTCTGCGTTCTTCGATGGCATCCGCGGCATCAAGATGAAGGAGGAGCTCGCCATCCATGAGGAGTTGTGCACATCTCTGGAGCTGTTCAACCCGGCGACCAAGTGCGCAAGAGCTGAGGAGGGGCGCCTCTCCCTCCTCGAGCTCCCGGCTGCAGACCCAGAGGAGAAGAAAGCCAAGGCCAAAGACGTGAAGCGCAAGGGAGCAGCCGTGCTCGCGGCGGAGCCGGACACAAAGCGCAGCAGGGACCAGCCCGAGTCATCCAAGAGCAGCCGACCGTTCTGCGCCTTCCATAACCTGCATAGCCACAACACCAACGACTGTTAAGAGCTCAGAGCTATTCGAGAAGGACACTTCGATCGATGCCCCGAGCGGAACGACCGGGGCTACGACCGAGGAGGAGGACGTGGTGGCGGACGCTGGTTTGACCATGGCCCATGCCAGGAGTGGCGCGACCGGCCTCGTGAGGACCACTGACAGGATCAGCCTCGCGAGGGCGCCTGGAGGGATCAGCCTCGTGAGGATCGTCCTTAGGGCAACGCCGGTCTCCCTCCACTGCCGCCACCACCAAGAAGGATTGACGACCACCACCAAGACGAGGGAGCTGGGGGCTTGCAGGAGCCGCATGCCATCGCCTGCATCTTGGGCGGAGCTCAAGCCCCAGCCTCGCAGCGTATCTTCAAGCAGTTTGCTCACAAGGTGAACGCAGTCCTCCCCAAGCTCGAGGCCACGCGCCCGCTCAGGTGGTCCCAGTGCGCCATCACGTTTAGCTCAGCAGACCAGCTCAAGTGCGCGGCTACTGCCGGCGTCCTCCCGATGCTTTGTTCACCCGTCATTAGCAATGTGCAAGTCACCAAGACCCTCATCGACGACGGCGCAAGGCTCAACGTCCTGTCCGTCGAGACGTTCGACAGCCTCCAAGTGCCGTATGATCAGCTTGAGCCCACCAAGCCTTTCTCAGGAGTGACCGACTGCTCCACCACGCCGATCGGTCAGGTTCGCCTCCTAGTCACCTTCGGACAGCGCAACAACTACCGCACTGAGCTCATCGACTTCGACGTCGCCCACATCCGTCTACCATACAATGCCATCCTCGGGTATCCGGCCCTGGCCAAGTTCATGGCTGTAATGCACCACGACTACAACGTCCTCAAGATGCCAGGAAGTGGCGGGATCATCACAGTCCCCTGCGAAGAAAGAGATGCGGTATGCTCCCTCGAGCGGGCCTTCCAAGCAGCATCAATTGAAGACCCTCGCAACAATGCTGCTCGGTACCCTCCTGAGGTCGTCCCCAAGAAGAAGAAGTAGCAACTCCATGCCGGACCTCAGGAGGGCAACACCGCGGGTGGCACCTCGTCAGGATCAGCGCCCGCGCCTGGGGCGCCTCCCTCTATCGTAGGGCTCAGGGGCTCTCTTTTGGAGGGCTTCAGACCTCTCCAACGTCACGAGGGAGGCGCTCGGGCACCACTTGGAGGCGTGTTTCATGGCACGTCTCCTTCAGGTGGACAGTGGGCAAGGAGCGCCTGGTGCTCAGGAGTTCATCACCAAAGTATCTCAGGAGCTTCAGGAAGCAAGAGCAATACGCGGCGACCGCCGCCTACCTGGCGCTGCTCCCCACCCAGGCGAGGGTGGTGAGCTGCGCATCTGCATCGACATACCAGGGCTCAACTGAGCCGCATCTCAGGAGCACTTCTGGGCTTCGTGTGTCGGGCACTGCGAAGGTCCACCTCACAGCTACGTTCGCATGCCGTTCGGCCTGCCGAGCGTGGCCGCTGCCTTCCAGCGCAACCTGCGGAGCGTCATGGCGTGTCAGGAGGCCAGGCACCATGCAGTCCTGTCGGAGATGGAGACGGTCCACAAGGAACCGTCGGGACCCCCAGAGCCTCCCGAGGCTCAGGGCCCCGGTGGCCCGTGAGGGGCAACCCATTCGCCGCGTACCTTCAGCTACCTCAACACCCCTTCATCAACAAAACCAGGTGACATTTTCCAAGTTCATTTAGCTGGGAGCGCCCAGGGGGCTGCATTATTCCCAGGCCGCGTGGGTCTGTCCCTGTGGCATGCATCTTTCCTTGTTTATGTATTTAGCTTACCTTGCCTGGGGCGCCCCTCGGGCTGCATCATCCCCAAGACGCTCGGGCCGGACCTAGTGGCGCGTATCGTTTATGCATTTACCTGAGCTAGGTTGCCTTTCATGCTTAATCTATCTATGAATATCACCTGCTTGATTGTCGCCCATCACGGGAGCCGCGCGCCGGTCGTCTTTCTTCAGGACCCTTCGCGTGAGAGGATTAGGCATGGCGTCTGTGCTCGGGCCCGTCCCTGCAGCGTCGATAAACCCAACGGCCGAGCTCTGTATGGAAGGCCGGCCCCATTCACGTCACCTCCTGAGGTCGTTGGTGCTTAGCTTTCTCACGCGATAACCTCAGGAGATTCGTTCGGCGCAGGTTGTCTAACCACCTCGCAGGACCAAGACAACGAACAAGAATCAAGACCAGGTGCAACCCGCCATGGGGTAGGGCCTCGTGAGTTCCGTGCTGGCTCACGAGTGCCCAGACACACCTCGTCTAGCCCTGCCGTGCAAGCCACGTGTCAGGGTGGGGCTGTGCACGCCCCAGGGGTTCTCCGTAGCAAGGAGCCCCCTCCCACGTACCGGAGGCGAATCAGCAATCACCACGGCGATCGGTGCACTCCCTCATGTTAACTTGCAGGAACTTCCTGAAGGCTACGGCAGGCGGTACTGTGGAATCTCCCTCTTCTCTCATGCGATTCGCTTGAGCGTTAAAGGGGGGCTCCTGAGCATCACATCTCAGGAGCTCTTACTGGCTCTCCAGCCCTCACCCCCTGGCCTTGACGATGGCACGCGACATGGCATACCAGCGGCGGCTGAGCTCGCTCGAGGGCCGGGACCTGAGGACGTAGAGCACCAAGAAGAACATGGAAAGGAAAGGGAGGCCCGCGTGAGTCTGACCTAGCTACTCAGCAGCGGCCGACGCCCAAGCCTGGCGTCTTACGAGGAACCGACCCCAAATTGCCAAGATAAGTTTCGCGCTCAATCAACCGCTACAACGCAGAGTTCTCATTTGTGTAGCCCCGCTGTGGCGACGTAGTCTCCCTCTCCTACCTCTCGGCGGTCGCTTGCATGCCAAAGGGGACCTCCGGAGCATCGCATCTCAGGGGCTCTTACTCGACCTCGGGCCGCTCACCTCCTGTCCTTGACCATGGCACGCGACCTGGCATACCAACGATGGCTGAAGCCTGCCTGGGGATCGGGACCTATCGGCGTAGAGCACCACGCCGTCGCGAGGTTGGAAAGGGGAAACCGAGCCGGAACGGAGCACACACACGCACAATTTCATAATAAGGATAATGTCAAGAAAGGACACTACAAACGCCTTACACGCCCCAGCGAGGTCCATTTCTTGATTCCTCGCAGGGAACAAAAGACAAGAACCTAGGGAGTCCTAACTACGCGTGCCCCTGTGGATGACGCCATCATCAACAGTGGGCCACCAGAGGCCGGCACCAACCTCATCCAGATCAGCGGTAGCAGCGGCGGCCTGGCACTGCAGCCCTGCTCCGGGCTCGGTGAGAGCTTGGGGGCACGTAGCTGTCGTCGCTTGTCTCCGGAGTCTCGTAAAGCTCGGGAGAGTCGCTGGACCACTAGGAGTCGCCACTATCGCTGGAGGAGCTGCAGGCAAGGCCTGCGGCAGGCCCAGCGCCGGCCGCAGCGTTGTCCTGACGACCTCCTTCAGGGCAGCACTCCAGGCGTCGGCCTTCCTTGTTGAAGACCTTGAAGAAGAGCACGGAGGCGCCGTCGTACTCGAAGTGGATCACGAGGGCGCCCTCCGCGCGGCAGACTCGGGCAATCTCGCCCCAGCCTTGGGTCATGAAGATCTTCCCGGAGGCAACGGCTCCAATCTCCGCTCCAGTCGCTGGGGCGTCGCAATCGGCGTGTTGCAGCCTAAGCTCGTGAGGGCCCCTCGGCGGCATCTCGGCGGCGAAGAACTACGGGAGGCAAATCTAGGTGCTCGGGGGCATCGCCGCCCATATCAAGAACTCGCGCGAGGAGTCCGTCGCGTGGACCCTTGGGGAGACAGCGTGCGCCTCCACGGCACGGCGGCCACGGCCCTGGCGCGGGTGGCGACGCTCGTCGCTCCTCCCTCCGGAACCATCGGCACAAGCATACAAGGGTAGTGGGTACCTAGGCGGTGGCCTTTCATACCAAGGCCACGACACCACCTGCCTCACTACCATCTCGCGGCGATGGGACCTCCTCTTCTTCGGCGGGAGCAGCTCGGGCCCGGCGAGGGGAACCTTTCCCTTCTCTGCGGTCGAGAACCTCCGAATCGGCGCCATGACTGCACCAGAGAGGAGTGGAGTGAGGAAGGAGAAGAAGCGGGAGAGGCAGAGGAGAGACTGGTGATGGGGCTCCGCCCCACCTCCCATTTATAGCCAAGAGGAGGCCAACCGACGGCCTCCACGATCTAAGGTAATAATGATGGATTTCCCTTGCATGCAGCAGGGACTCGTCAAGTCAGACAATTACCGAGGCGGCATGGGGAAGCGGCGACGCCCACGTCCAATCAACCGCCACACGTCGACCAAGGCCGCAAGCTATTGGGGCCCGTGGCGCTCCGCACTTGGCCTTTGGCTTTGCCTCGAAGCCAAGCCCGAGGACGCCTTGGGCCCGGGGGCTACTGTCGGCATTCTGGGAATGGGGGTCCCCAGACTTGCCTGCCTGCGGCCCACGGCGTGGCTCTGTGAGCGGGCCCGTATGGCCCATCTTCGCTAGCAAGGACTCAAGACCCTCGCGAGGGGCCAAGCCTCACGAGGCGAGTGACATAAGACCTCCTCAGGGGCGGCCTCACCAGGCTGGCTCGCGAGGGGCGGAGAGTTCAAGGCCAGGCGAACCTCGCGAGGTTCTAGTGACGTGAGCCATGACGACCAAGGCCAGGCGGGCGCTAGGCGGGCTCCAGCGTGCACAGTGTCCTTGTTTCCTCTTTGGTGCTAAGGAAGCAGGCACAGGCGCGGAGTACCGAGGCGTCAAGCAAAGGTTTCCATGTCAGTGCAACAAGACCAAGACCAGAAGGACGGCAAGACGGAGGTCACCGTGGATCCCAAGACGGCGTCACCACCAGAGCCTTTGGCAGGCGAAGACTGCTTTTGTCAGGATAAGCTGTACTAGCTGTCCCCTTTCAAATTGGCCACTGTTGGCTCCCTTCCCGCTCAATATTTGGGGAGAGGACCAGGGCCCCTATAAATAGGACTAGCCACCACTGTAGCTAGGGGATTGATCGATCGGTCTGGCCAAGAGAGACCAGGACAACCACAAGTTCACCAAGCACAACACCTCTCCTCAGGAGGCTGTTCTTCCCCTTGTACTATTCACCCTCATCCCAAGAGGAAATCCACCACACCACACTGGAGTAGGGTATTACACCACAACGGTGGCCCGAACTAGTATAAATCTTGTGTCCTTTGTGCTGCGAGTTCGTCGAGTTAGTTCGTAAGATCTTAGCTGAGTTAGGACGTGGATCGGTAGGGGGGAGATCTTCATGTGCACCCCAGTGTTCAAACCTTGAGGGTTTTGCCGGAACCCGTGATCCGACAGCTGTGGCCGCGGTGAGCCACAACAAAGGCAGCGGTCCGGAACGCAGGTGGAGGTGACGGGGCATCGGCCTAGCAGGCGGATCTGCGGCGGAGGAGAGCTCATCACGGCGAGTCCAGGGCCGTGGCGGATGAGGTCCCATGGCTGTGAATCCGAGTTGATGATGTATTTGCTTCCGGGTCATCAATTGCATCTGAGTCCGTGGCATCACTGCATGGGCCTTGGTGCAGAGGCAAAGCGGTGATGACGGCTTGGCCGACAGAGTGCAGCGGCTCAAGGAGGAAACACAGCAAGGTGATGGCAGACCATGGCTCGGAGTGGCTAGGGAGGGCTTGAGGCCACAGTGGCATCTTTGAACAAGGACGTCGATAAATGCCACACGTGTGGCATCTAGTGGGGTTGTGCCACACGCCCTGTGTGGCCCGGAGATGACCCCGCCCGCACGAGGCGTCCGGACGCAGGCAGCCACATCCCGCACGTCCGATGTGTGGAACAATCACCCACACGTCCGGGCGATTGACCGCACTGCCCGCACGACCTAATGCACCCTTCGTCCCGGCCTGCCTTCCAACCCCAGTCCGACCTGCCGCCGTCGTCTCCTACCTCTTGATCCCCTACCTCCATTGCCTTCCTTCTCTAGTTGCCATGGAAACCAGAGCAGATCCCTAGCGCATCCCCACCGCTACCCACCCCAACCCCGCCCTATCGAGACGACGACCTAACAGGTGGATCTCCGATCTCCTTCTGTTTCTCGTCCTTCTTCTGTCCAAAAAATTGAAATTGCAGATTGCCCACGAAGATGGCGACTAGATCCACGTTGTCATGGCAAACACACCATGGATTTTTGTGTACATTTGCCCACCAACATACACCAGATCTGGCATATTCTATCCTAGAGTTGAGCTAAGCTTCTGGGTTGGCTTGGTGCGAGTAGTTCCTACAGAAGGATGCGTAGGAATCACTAAAAAAGGGAAGAGAAAGAAGGAATTTGGCATATGGAGGGAGGAAAAATAATTGCCACTTGTATCTGACGCTAGTTGCCATCTATCTTTGCCGTCAGCTGCCACAGTATTATCTTGTTACTGGCCATCATATTATGTTGGCTGTTGCTGTAGATTCAAAATGATAGTTGGCATCAAGATTTTAGAAAGAGAATGAATGTGCATATCCTACTTGCCATGATGTGTTGGTTGTCTATGCAAGAAATGTGATAAGATGCTGTGTTATCTTGTATGTGCAAACAACAAGAATGCATTTTGCGGATAATGATGCGTTCTTGTTCATGCGGTGACTAAAAACACAGTGGGAGAAAAAAGTGGAAAGATGAATCATGAAGACAACACTGGTCCTTGGTTTTCTCAAAGGCCGAAAACACCCCCTTGGGATGCAGCAGAGTATAATCAACTCATTTCTGCAGGGCCGTTGCTGCCACTACTAGAGCAGTACGTGAGCATCGGTACAATGCATGATAAAAAAAGGGACAATTGCCATGTTTGTGACGAGGAAAATGGCATTCTACTTATATCGCACAATGTCATTTTTCGCAGGTTCTTATGACCCAAGCACACACACGGGGATACCATGGAAAGTTCAGGCATAGGGCGCTAACGTTGACAGATGTGCAGGACAACTTCAAGTATCCAATGTGGCAAATCAAGGTAACACATACTAAAAAGAAACATACTAGTGTGGCCAAGAAATTAAACTTGCAAGGATGGCAAAGACTTATGAGTTATATGGAAAAATGCAGGACCTTCATGCAGGACGTGGCAACAGGAGGCAACCATGTACCTACCATCAATGTCGTACACATGTGAGTCTATTGAAGTGATTTTGTGGACAGTGAATTAGGAGAAGGAACATAGGTGACATTTTTGTTTACGTTGTGACTTGACAAAACACAGTTGCCGTGTCTGGACAGCTGCAGTTGCCATGTCTGGACATTTGCAGTTGCCGTTGATACGTCTCCAACGTATCTATAATTTTTGATTGCTCCATGCTATATTATCTACTATTTTGGACTATATTGGGCTTTATTTTCCACTTTTATATTATTTTTGGGACTAACCTATTAACCGGAGGCCCAGCCCAGAATTGCTGTTTTTTGCCTATTTCAGTGTTTCGGATAAACAAAATATCAAACGGAGTCCAAACGGAATAAAATCTTTGGAAACGTGATTTTCTCGCCGAACGTGATCCAGGAGACTTGGACCCTATTGCAAGGGATCAAAGAGGTGGTCACGAGGGTGGGGGGCGCGCCCCCCTACCTCGTGGGCCCCTCGGTGCTCCACCGACGTACTCCTTCCTCCTATATATACACACGTACCCCCAAACAATCAGGACAGGAGCCAAAACCCTAATTCCACCGCTGCAACTTTCTGTATCCACGAGATCCCATCTTGGGGCCTGTTCCGGAGCTCCGCCGGAAGAGGCCCGTCATCACGGAGGGCTTCTACATCATCCTAGCCCCTCTGATGAAGTGTGAGTAGTTTACCTCAGACCTTCGGGTCCATCGTTAGTAGCTAGATGGCTTCTTCTCTCTCTTTGAATCTCAATACAAAGTTCTCCCCCTCTCTCGTGGAGATCTATCCGATGTAATCTTCTTTTTGCGGTGTGTTTGTTGAGACCGATGAATTGTGGGTTTATGATCAAGTCTATCTATGAATACTATTTGAATCTTCTATGAATTCTTTTATGCATGATTGGTTATCTTTGCAAGTCTCTTCGAATTATCCATTTGGTTTGGCCAACTAGATTGGTAGTTCTTGCCATGGGAGAAGTGCTTAGCTTTGGGTTCGATCTTGCGGTGTCCTTACCTAGTGACAGAAGGGGCAGCAAGGCACGTATTGTATCATTGCCATCGAGGATAACAAGATGGGGTTTATTTCTTATTGCATGAATTTATCTCTCTACATCATGTCATCTTGCTTAAGGCGTTACTCTGTTTTTAACTTAATACTCTAGATGCATGCTGGATAGCGGTCGATGAGTGGAGTAATAGTAGTAGATGTAGAATCGTTTCGATCTACTTGTCACGGACGTGATGCCTATATACATGATCATGCCTAGATATTCTCATAATTATGCACAATTCTATCAATTGCTCAACAATAATTTGTTCACCCACCGTAGAATACTTATGCTCTTGAGAGAAGCCACTAGTGAAACCTATGGCCCCCGGGTCTATTCTCATCATATCAATCTCCATCACTTTTATATTGCTTTGCTATTTACTTTGCCTTTACTTTTTACTTTGCATCTTTATATCAAAAATACCAAAAATACTCTATCTATCAGATCTCACTCTCGTAAGTGACCGTGAAGGGCTTGACAACCCCTAATCGCGTTGGTTGCGAGTAGCTATCGCTTGGTGTAGGTACGAGGGACTTGAGCGTGGGCTCCTACTGGATTGATACCTTGGTTCTCAAAAACTGAGGGAAATACTTACGCTACTCTGCTGCATCATCCCTTCCTCTTCGGGGAAAACCAACGCAAGCTCAAGATGTAGCAAGAAGGATTTCTGGCGCCGTTGCCGGGGAGTCTACGCAAAAAGTCAATATACCAAGTACCCATCACAATCCCTATCTCTCGCATTACATTATTTGCCATTTGCCTCTCATTTTCCTCTCCCCCAATTCACCCTTGCCGTTTTATTCTCCCCCTCTCTCTATCCTCCCTCTCTATTTGCCTCTTTTCTCCGCTTGCTTTTTGTTTGCTCGTGTGTTAGATTGCTTGTTTGTCGCGATGGCTCAAGATACTACTAAATTGTGTGACTTCACCAATACCAATAATAATGATTTCCTTAGCACTCCGACTGCTCCTCTTACCGATGCTGAATCTTGTGAAATTAATACTGCTTTGTTGAATCTTGTTATGAAAGATCAATTCGCCGGCCTTCCTAGTGAAGATGCCACTACTCATCTGAATAGCTTCGTCGATTTATGTGATATGCAAAAGAAAAAAAGATGTCAATAATGATGTCGTTAAATTGAAGCTATTTCCTTTTTAGCTTAGAGATCGTGCTAGAGCTCGGTTTTCGTCTTTGCCTAAGAATAGTATTGATTCATGGAACAAGTGCAAAGATGCTTTTATCTCTAAGTATTTTCCTCCCGCTAAGATCATCTCTCTTAGAAACGATATAATGAACTTTAAACAACTTGATCATGAACATGTTGCACAAGCTTGGGAGAGAATGAAATTAATGATACGTAATTGCCCTACTCATGGTTTGAATTTGTGGATGATTATACAAAATTTTTATGCTGGATGAATTTTGCTTCTAGAAATCTTTTAGATTCGGCCGCGGGAGGCACTTTTATGGAAATAACTTTAGGAGATGCTACTAAACTCCTAGATAATATTATGGTTAATTATTCTCAATGGTATACTGAAAGAACTTCTAATAAAAAGGTGCATGCGATAGAAGAAATTAATGTGTTGAGTGAAAAGATGGATGAACTTATGAAATTATTTGCTACTAAGAGTGTTTCTTCTGATCCTAATGATATGCCTTTGTCTACTTTGATTGAGAATAACAATGAATCTATGGATGTGAATTTTGTTGGTAGGAATAATTTTGGTAACAATGCTTATAGAGGTAATTTTAATCCTAGGCCATATCCTAGTAATCCTTCTAATAATTATGGGAATTCCTACAATAACTCTTATGGAAATTATAATAAGATGCCCTCAGATTTTTGAATCTAATATTAAAGAATTTATTTCTTCGCAAAAGAATTTTAATGCTATGATTGAAGAAAAATTGCTTAAGATTGATGATTTGGCTAGGAACGTTGATAGAATTGCTCTTGATGTTGATTCTTTGAAACTTAGATCTATTCCACCTAAGCATGATATTAATGAGTCTCTAAAAGCCATTATAATTTCAATTGATGAGTGTAAAGAAAGAACCGCTAGGATGCGTGCTTCCAAAGATGCCTTTATTAAAGCGTGTTCTTCCAATTCCTATGAAAATCAAGATGAAGATCTAAAAGTTATTGATGTGTCTCCAATTTAATCTTTATTTTTCAATATGAATCTTGATGAAACTGAATATGATCTTCCTTTACCTAGAAGGCGTTCTAAAAATTCGGAGTATTTAGATCTTAATGACGAAATAGATGAAAGTGGGATTGAAAGAAATAAAAATCTAGATGTTGCTAAACCCACTATATTCGATTTCAAGGAATTTAATTATGAAAGTTGCTCTTTAATTGATTGTATTTCCTTGTTGCAATCCGTGCTAAATTCTCCACATGCTTATAGTCGAAATAAAGCCTTCACCGAACATATTGTTGATGCCTTGATGCAATCTTAGGAAGAAAAACTTGAGTTGAAAGTTTATATCCCTAGAAAACTCTATGATGAGTGGGAACCAACTATTAAAATTAAAATTAAAGATCATGAGTTTTATGCTTTGTGTGACTTGGGTGCTAGTGTCTCTACTATTCCCAAGACTTTGTGTGATTTACTAGATTTCCGTAATTTTGATGATTGCTCTCTAAACTTGCATCTTGCGGATTCCACTATTAAGAAACCTATGGGAAGAATTAATGATGTTCTTATTGTTGCAAATAGGAATTATGTGCCCGTAGATTTCATTGTTCTTGATATAGATTGCAATCCTTCTTGCCCTATTATTCTTGGTAGACCTTTCCTTAGAACGGTTGGTGCGATTATTGATATGAAGGAAGGGAATATTAGATTTCAATTTCCATTAAAAAGGGAATGGAACACTTTCCAAGAAAGAAAATAAAATTACCATATGAAACTATCATGAGAGCCACTTATGGATTGCCTACCAAAGATGGCAATACCTAGATCTATCCTCGCTTTTATGCCTAGCTAGGGGCGTTAAACGATAGCGCTTGTTGGGAGGCAACCCCATTTTATTTTTATCCCTTGCCTTTTGCTCCTGTTTAGTAATAAATAAATTATTTAGTCTCTGTTTTGGTTGTGTTTTTTGTGTTTAATTAGTGTTTGTGCCAAGTAGAACCGTTGGGAAGACTTGGGGAAAGTCTTGTTGAACTTGCTGTAAAAAACAGAAACTTTAGTGCTCACGAGAACTTCTGTAATTTTTATTTGAAGAGTGATATTTAGTTAATTCTTTTTTCAGATGATTAATAGATAAATTCATCACGTCCAGAAATTTATTTAAGAATTTTTGGGGTTCCATATCTTGCGCTAGCTACAGATTACTACAGAATGTTCTGTTTTTGACAGATTCTGTTTTTCGTGTGTTGTTTGCTTATTTTGATGAATCTATGGCTAGTAAAATAGTTTATAATACATAGAGAAGTTGGAATACAGTAGGTTTAACACCAATATAAATAAAGAATTAGTTCATTACAGTACCTTGAAGTGGTCTTTTGTTTTCTTTCGTTAACGGAGCTCACGAGTTTTCTATTTTGAGTTTTGTGTTGTGAAGTTTTCAAGTTTTGGGTGAATTCTTTTGATGGATCATGGAACAAGGAGTGGCAAGAGCCTAAGCTTGGGGATGCCCATGGCACCCCCAAGATAATACAAGGACACCAAAAAGTCAAAGCTTGGGGATGCCCCGGAAGTCATCCCCTCTTTTCGTCCACTTCCATCGGTAATTTACTTGGAGCTATATTTTTATTCACCAACATGATATGTGTTTTGCTCGGAGCATCTTGTATTATTTGTGTCTTTGTTTGTTAGTATTCCACAATCATCCTTGCTGTACACACCTTTTGAGAGAGCCATACATGAATTAAAATTTGATAGAATACTCTATGTGCTTCACTTATATCTTTTGAGCGTTATAATTTTGCTCTATGTGCTTCACTTAGATGTTTTAGAGCACGGTGGTGGATATGTTTTAAAGAAACTATTGATCTCTCATGCTTCACTTAAATTAATTTGAGAGTATCTTAATAGCATGGTAATTTGCCTAATAATAATATGCTTGGTATTCAAGATTTGTGAAACTTTCTTTTAAGTGTGTTGAATACTAAGAAAAGATTGAAGCATGATAATTGTTCTGAGATATGGAGGTGATAATATTAAAGTCATGCTAGTTGAGTAGTTGTGAATTTAAAGAATACTTGTGTTGAAGTTTGTGATTCCCGTAGCATGCACGTATGGTGAACCGTTATGTGATGAAGTCAGAGCATGATTTATTTATTGATTGTCTTCCTTATGAGTGGCGGTCGGGGACGAGCGATGGTCTTTTCCTACCAATCTATCCCCCTAGGAGCATGCGCGTAATACTTTGCTTTGATAACTTCTAAATTTTTGCAATAAGTATATGAGTTCTTTATGACTAATGTTGAGTCCATGGATTATATGCACTCCCACCCTTCCACCCTTGCTAGCCTCTCTCATACCGCACAACTTTCGCCGGTATCATACACCTACCATATACCTTCCTCAAAACAGCCACCATACCTACCTATTATGGCATTTCCATAGCCATTCCGAGATATATTGCCATGCAACTTTCCACCATCTAGTTCATCAGGACACATCCATCATTGTCATATTGCTTAGCATGATCATGTAGTTGACATAGTATTTGTGGCAAAGCCACTGTTCATAATTCTTTCATACTTCTCACTCTTGATTCATTGCATATCCCGGTACACCGCCGGAGGCATTCATATAGAGTCATACTTTGTTTTAGTATTGAGTTGTAATCATTGAGTTGTAAATAAATAGAAGTGTGATGATCATCATTCAATAGAGCATTTTCCCAAAAAAAGGCCAAAGAAAAAAATAAGGCCAAAATAAATAAATAAATAAAAAGGGGCAATGCTACTATCCTTTTTTCCACACTTGTGCTTCAAAGTAGCACCATGATATAGCAAGTCTCATATATTGTGCTTCAAAGTAGCACCATGTTCTTCATATAGAGAGTCTCATATGTTGTCACTTTCATATACTAGTGGGAATTTTACGTTATAGAACTTGGCTTGTATATTCCAATGATGGGCTTCCTCAAATTGCCCTAGGACTTCGTGAGCAAGCAAGTTGGATGCACACCCACTAGTTTCTTTTGTTGAGCTTTCATACATTTAGCTCTAGTGCATCCGTTGCATGGCAATCCCTACTCACTCACATTGATATCTATTGATGGGCATCTCCATAGCCCGTTGATACGCCTAGTTGATGTGAGACTATCTTCTCCTTTTTGTCTTCTCCACAACCACCATTCTATTCCACCTATAGTGCTATATCCATGGCTCTCGCTCATGTATTGCATGAAGATTGAAAAAGTTTTGAAAAAGTTAGAGTATGAAACAATTGCTTGGCTTGTCATCGGGGCTGTGCATGATTTAAATACTTTGTGTGTGGGGAAGATGGAGCATAGCCAGACTATATGATTTTGTAGGGATAACTTTCTTTGGCCATGTTATTTTGAGAAGACATAATTGCTTTGTTAGTATGCTTGATGTATTATTATTTTCTATGTCAATATAAACTTTTGTCTTGAATCTTTCTAATCTGAATATTCATACCACAATTAAGAAGATTTACATTGAAATTATGCCAAGTAGCACTCCGCATCAAAAATTCTCTTTTTATCATTTACCTACTAGAGGACAAGTAGGAATTAAGCTTGGGGATGCCTGATACGTCTCCAACGTATCTATAATTTTTGATTGCTACATGCTATATTATCTACTGTTCTGGACTATATTGGGCTTTATTTTCCACTTTTATATTATTTTTGGGACTAACCTATTAACCGGAGGCCCAACCCAGAATTGCTGTTTTTTTGCCTATTTCAGTGTTTCGGATAAACAGAATATCAAACGGAAAAATATCTTCGGAAACATGATTTTCTCGCTAAACGTGATCCAGGAGAGTTGGACCCTACCGCAAGGGATCAAAGAGGTGGTCACGAGGGTGGGGGCGCCCCCTAGGGCGCGCACCCCTGCCTCGTGGGCCCCTCGGTGCTCCACCGGCGTACTCCTTCCTCCTATATATACACACGTACCCCCAAACGATCAGGACAGGAGCCAAAACCCTAATTCCACCGCCGCAACTTTCTGTATCCATGAGATCCCATCTTGGGGCCTGTTCCGGAGCTCCACCGGAAGAGGGCCATCATCACAGAGGGCTTCTACATCATCCTAGCCCCTCTGATGAAGTGTGAGTAGTTTACCTCAGACCTTCGGGTCCATAGTTAGTAGCTAGATGGCTTCTTCTCTCTCTTTGAATCTCAATACAAAGTTCTCCCCCTCTCTCGTGGAGATCTATTCGATGTAATCTTCTTTTTATGGTGTGTTTGTTGAGACTGATGAATTGTGGGTTTACGATCAAGTCTATCTATGAATAATATTTGAATCTTCTCTAAATTCTTTTATGCATGGTTGGTTATCTTTGTAAGTCTCTTCGAATTAACCGTTTGGTTTGGCCAACTAGATTGGTAGTTCTTGCCATGGGAGAAGTGCTTAGCTTTGGATTTGATCTTGCGGTGTCCTTACCCAGTGACAGAAGGGGCAGCAAGGCACATATTGTATCGTTGCCATCGAGGATAACAAGATGGGGTTTATTTCAGATTGCATGAATTTATCTCTCTACATCATGTCACCTTCCTTAAGGTGTTACTCTGTTTTTAACTTAATACTCTAGTTGCATGCTGGATAGCGGTCGATGAGTGGAGTAATAGTAGTAGATGCAGAATTGTTTCGATCTACTTGTCACGGACGTGATGCCTATATACATGATCATGCCTAGTGTTGGGTTTTGTAGTAATTTCAAAAATTTTCCTACGCACACGCAAGATCATGTGATGCATAGCAACGAGGGGAGAGTGTTGTCTACGTACCCAACGCAGACCGACTGCGGAAGCGATAACACGACGTAGAGGAAGTAGTCGTACGTCTTCACGATCCAACCAATCAAGCACCGAAACTACGGCACCTCCGAGTTCGAGCACACGTTCAGCTCGATGACGATCCCCGGACTCTGATCCAGCAAAGTGTCGGGGAAGAGTTCCGTCAGCACGACGGCGTGGTGACGATCTTGATGAACTACAGCAGCAGGGCTTCGCCTAAACTCTGCTACAGTATTATCGAGGTATATGGTGGCAGGGGGCATCGCACACGGCTAAGGAATAGATCACGTGGATCAACTTGTTGTCCCTTTTGTGCTAGCCCTGCCCCTCTATTTATATGTTGAGCCCCGGGGTCGAAACTTGGAGCAAAAGCCTCCTCAAAGTCGGTTTTGCCCGAAAGGCAAGAGTCCCACTCGGACTCCAGGACCAAACGCCACAATCCTTGGCGTCTGGCCCAGACGCCATGGGCCTCGGCGTCTGGCCCAGGGCCAGACGCCAGGGTCTCCGGCGTTTGGCCCCCTGGCCTCCGCAAAACTCCTTTTTGCACCGATCTAAAGCCTCATGGGCTTGACCCCTTGGCCTAACCATATCATCCAATATATGAATCTTTACGTCTCGACCATTTCGAGACTCCTCGTCATGTCCCCGATCTCATCCGGGACTCCGAACTCCTTCGGTTCATCAAAACATGTAAACTCATAATATAACTGTCATCGTAACCTTAAGCGTGCGGACCCTACGGGTTCGAGAACAATGTAGACATGACCGAGACACGTCTCCGGTCAATAACCAATAGCGGGACCTGGATGCCCATATTGGCTCCTACATATTCTACGAAGATCTTTATCGGTCAGACCGCATAACAACATACGCTGTTCCCTTTGTCATCGGTATGTTACTTGCCCGAGATTCGATCGTCGGTATCCAATACCTAGTTCAATCTCGTTACTGGCAAGTCTCTTTACTCGTTCCGTAATACATCATCTCACAACTAACATATTAGTTGCAGTGCTTGCAAGGCTTATGTGATGTGCATTACCGAGAGGGCCCAGAGATACCTCTCCGACAATCGGAGTGACAAATCCTAATCTCGAAATACGCCAACCCAACATCTACTTTTGGAGACACCTGTAATGCTCCTTTATAATCACCCAGTTACGTTGTGACGTTTGGTAGCACCCAAAGTGTTCCTCCGGCAAACGGGAGTTGCATAATCTCATAGTCATAGGAACATGTATAAGTCATGAAGAAAGCAATAGCAACATACTAAACGATCAGGTGCTAAGCTAATGGAATGGGTCATGTCAATCAGATCATTCAACTAATGATGTGATCTCGTTACTCAAATAACAACTCATTGTTCATGGTCAGGAAACATAACCATCTTTGATTAACGAGCTAGTCAAGTAGAGGCATACTAGTGACACTCTGGTTGTCTATGTATTCACACATGTATTATGTTTCCGGTTAATACAATTCTAGCATGAATAATAAACATTCATCATGAAATAAGGAAATAAATAATAACTTTATTATTGCCTCTAGGGCATATTTCCTTCAGTCTCCCACTTGCACTAGAGTCAATAATCTAGATCACATCACCATGTGATTAACATCGATAGTTCACATCATCATGTGATTAACACCCATAGTTCACATCGTCATGTGACCAACACCCAAAGGGTTTACTAGATTCGGTAATCTAGTTCACATCGCTATGTGATTAACACCCAAAGAGTACTAAGGTGTGATCATGTTTTGCTTGTGAGAGAATCTTAGTCAACGGGCCTGCCAAATTCAGATCCGTATGTATTTTGCAAAATTCTATGTCTACAATGCTCTGCACGGAGCTACTCTAGCTAATTGCTCCCACTTTCAATATGTATCCAGATTGAGACTTAGAATCATCTGGATCAGTGTCAAAAACTTGCATCGACGTAACCGTTTACGACGAACCCTTTTGTCACGTCCATAATCGAGAAACATATCCTTATTTTACTAAGGATAATTCTGACCGCTGTCCAGTGATCTACTCCTAGATCACTATTGTACTCCCTTGCCAAATCAGTGCAGGGTATACAATAGATCTGGTATACAACATGACATACTTTATAGAACCTATGGCCAAGGCATAGGGAATGACTTTCATTCTCTTTCTATCTTCTGCCGTGGTCGGGCTTTGAGTCTTACTCAACTTCACACCTTGTAATACAGGCAAGAACTCTTTCTTTGACCGCTCCATTTTGAACTACTTCAAAATATTGTCAAGGTATGTACTCATTGAAAAAACTTATCAAACGTCTTGATCTATCTCTATAGATCTTGAAGCTCAATATGTAAGCAGCTTCACCGAAGTCTTTCTTTGAAAAATTCCTTTCAAACACTCCTTTATGCTTTACAGAATAATTCTACATTATTTCCGATCAACAATATGTCAATCACATATACTTATCAGAAATGTTGTAGTGCTCCCACTCACTTTTCTTGTAAATACAGGCTTCACCGCAAGTCTGTATAAAACTATATGCTTTGATCAACTCATCAAAGCGTATATTCCAACTCCGAGATGCTTGCACCAGTCCATAGATGGATCGCTGGAGCTTGCACATTTTGTTAGCACCTTTCGGATTTGACAAAACCTTCTAGTTGCATCGTATACAACTCTTCTTTATTAAATCCATTAAGGAATTTAGTTTTGTTTATCCATTTGCCAGATTTCATAAAATGCGGCAATTGCTAACATGATTCGGACAGACTTTAAGCATAGATACGAGTGAGAATCTCTCATCGTAGTCAACACCTTGAACTTGTCGAAAACCTTTTTGCGACAATTTTAGCTTTGTAGATAGTAACACTACTATCAGCGTCTGTCTTCCTCTTGAAGATCCATTTATTTTCTATGGCTTGCCGATCATCGGGCAAATCCATCAAAGTCCATACTTTTGTTCTCATACATGGATCATATCTCAGATTTCATGGCCTCAAACCATTTTGCGGAATCTGGGCTCATCATCGCTTCCTCATAGTTCGCAAGTTCGTCATGGTCTAGTAACATGACTTCCAGAACAGGATTACCGTACCACTCTGGTGCGGATCTCACTCTGGTTTACCTACGAGATTCGGTAGTAACTTGATTTGAAGTTTCATGATCATCATCATTAGCTTCCTCACTAATTGGTGTAGGAGTCACAGGAACAAATTTCTGTGATGATCTACTTTCCAATAAAGGAGAAGGTACAATTACCTTATCAAGTTTTCTACTTTCCTCCCACTCACTTCTTTCGAGAGAAACTCCTTCTCTAGAAAGGATCCATTCTCAGCAACGAATTTGCCTTCGGATCTGTGATAGAAGGTGTACCCAACATTTTTCTTTTGGGTATCCTATGAAGACGCACTTCTCCGATTTGGGTTTGAGCTTATCAGGTTGAAACTTTTTCACATAAGCATTGCAACCTCAAACTTTAAGAAACGACAACTTTGGTTTCTTGCCAAACCACAGTTCATAAGGCGTCGTCTCAACGGATTTTGATGGTGCCCTATTTAACGTGAATGCAGCTATCTCTAATGCATAACCCCAAAACGATAGTGGTAGATCGGTAAGATACATCATGGATTGCACTATATCCAATAAAGTACGGTTATGACGTTCGGACACACCATTACATTGTGGTGTTCCAGGTGGCATGAGTAGTGAAACTATTTCACATTGTTTTTAACTGAAGGCCAAACTCGTAACTCAAATACTCTTCTCTACGATCAGATCGTAGAAACTTTATTTTCTTGTTACGATGATTTTTCACTTCACTCTGAAATTCTTTGAACTTTTCAAATGTTTCAGACTTATGTTTCATCAAGTAGATATACTCATATCTACTCAAATCATTTGTGAAGATCAAAAAATAATGATATTTGTCGCGAGCCTCAATATTCATCGGACCACATACATCAGTATGTATGATTTCCAACAAATCTGTTGCTCGCTCCATTGTTCCGAAGAACAGAGTCTTAGTCATCTTGCCCATGAGGCATGGTTCGCAAGCATCAACTGATTCATAATCAAGTGATTCCAAAAGCCCATCAGCATGGAGTTTCTTCATGCGCTTTACACCAAAATGACCTAAACGGCAGTGCTACAAATAAGTTGCACTATCATTATTAACTTTGCATCTTTTGGTTTCAATATTATGATTATGTGTATCACTATGATCGAGATCCAACAAACTATTTTCATTGGGTGTGTAACCATATAAGGTTTTATTCATATAAACAGAACAACAATTTATTCTCTTACTTAAATGAATAACCGTATTACAATAAACATGATCAAATCATATTCATGCTCAACGCAAACACCAAATAACACTTATTTAGGTTCAACACTAATCTCGAAATTATAGGGAGTGTGCGATGATGATCATATCAATCTTGGAACCACTTCCAACACACATCGTCACTTCACCCTTAACTAGTCTCTGTTTATTCTGCAACTCCCGTTTCGAGTTACTAATCTTAGCAACTGAACTAGTATCAAATACTGAGGGTTTGCTATAAACACTAGTAAAGTACACATCAATAACATGTATATCAAATATACTTATGTTCACTTTGCCATCCTTCTTATCCACCAATCACTTGGGGTAGTTCCGCTTCCAGTGACCAGTCCCTTTGCAGTAGAAGCACTTAGTCTCAGGCTTAGGACCAGACTTGGGCTTCTTCACTTGAGCAGCAACTTGCTTGCTGTTCTTCTTGAAGTTCCCCTTCTTCCCTCTGCCCTTTGAAACCAGTGGTCTTGTCTACTATCAACACTTGATGTTTTTTCTCGATTTCTACCTTCGTCAATTTCCGCATTACGAAGAGCTTGGGAATCGTTTCCGTTATCCCTTGCATATCATAGTTCATCACGAAGTTCTACTAACTTGGTGATGGTGCCTAGAGAATTCTGTCAATCACTATCTTATCTGGAAGATTAACTCCCACTTGATTCAAGCGATTGTAGTACTCAGACAATCTGGGCACATGCTCACTAGTTGAGCGATTCTCCTCCATCTTTTAGCTATAGAACTTGTTGGAGACTTCATATCTCTCAACTCGGGTATTTGCTTGAAATATTAACTTCAACTCCTGGAACATCTCATATGGTCCATGACGTTCAAAACGTCTTTGAAGTCCCGATTCTAAGCCATTAAGCATGGTGCACTAAACTATCAAGTAGTCATCATATTGAGCTAGCTAAACGTTCATAACGTCTGCATCTGCTCCTGCAATAGGTCCGTCACCTAGCGGTGCATTAAGGACATAATTCTTCTGTGCAGCAATGAGGATAAACCTCAGATCACGGATCCAATCCGCATCATTGCTACTAACATCTTTCAACACAATTTTCTCTAGGAACATATCAAAATAAACACAGGGAAGCAACAACGCGAGCTATTGATCTACAACATAATTTGCAAAATACTACCAGGACTAAGTTCATGATAAATTTAAGTTCAATTAATCATATTATTTAAGAACTCCCACTTAGATAGACATCCCTCTAATCCTCTAAGTGATTACGTGATCCAAATCAACTAAACCATGACCGATCATCACGTGAGATGGAGTAGTTTTCAATGGTGAACATCGTTATGTTGATCATATCTACTATATGATTCACGCTCGACCTTTCGGTCTCCGTGTTCCGAGGCCATATCTGCATATGCTAGGCTCGTCAAGTTTAACCTGAGTATTCTGCGTGTGCAAAACTGGCTTGCACCCGTTGTAGATGGACGTAGAGCTTATCACACCCGATCATCACGTGGTGTCTGGGCACGACGAACTTTGGCAACGGTGCATACTCAGGGAGAACACTTCTTGATAATTTAGTGAGAGATCATCTTATAATGCTACCGTCAATCAAAGCAAGATAAGATGCATAAAAAGATAAACATCACATGCAATCAATATAAGTGATATGATATGGTCATCATCATCTTGTGCTTGTGATCTCCATCTCCGAAGCACCGTCATGATCACCATCGTCACCGGCGCGACACCTTGATCTCCATCGTAGCATCGTTGTCGTCTCGCCAATCTTATGCTTCCACGACTATCACTACCGTTTAGTAATAAAGTAAAGCATTACATCGCGATTGCATTGCATACAATAAAGCGACAACCATATGGCTCCTGCCAGTTGCCGATAACTCGGTTACAAAACATGATCATCTCATACAATAAAATTCAGCATCATGCCTTGACCATATCACATCACAACATGCCCTGCAAAAACAAGTTAGACGTCCTCTACTTTGTTGTTGCATGTTTTACGTGGCTGCTACGGGCTTAAGTAAGAACCAATCTCACCTACGCATCAAAACCACAACGATAGTTTGTCAAATAGACTCCGTTTTAACCTTCTCAAGGACCGGGCGTAGCCATACTCGGTTCAACTAAAGTTGGAGAGACAGTCGCCCGCAAGCCATCTATGTGCAAAGCACGTCGAGGGAACCGGTCTCGCGTAAGCGTACGCGTAAGGTTGGTCCGGGTCGTCTCGTCCAACAATACCGCCGAACCAAAGTATGACATGCTGGTAGGCAGTATGACTTGTATCGTCCACAACTCACTTGTGTTCTACTCGTGCATATAACATCAACATAAATAACCTAGGCTCGGATACCACTGTTGGGTTTCGTAGTAATTTCAAAAAATTTCCTACGCACACGCAAGATCATGTGATGCATAGCAACGAGGGGAGAGTGTTGTCTACGTACCCAACGCAGACCGACTGCGGAAGCGATGACACGACGTAGAGGAAGTAGTCGTACGTCTTCACGATCCAACCGATCAAGCACCGAAACTACGGCACCTCCGAGTTCGAGCACACGTTCAGCTCGATGACGATCCCCGGACTCCGATCCAGCAAAGTGTCGGGGAAGAGTTCCGTCAGCACGACGGCGTGGTGACGATCTTGATGAACTACAGCAGCAGGGCTTCGCCTAAACTCCGCTACAGTATTATCGAGGTATATGGTGGCAGGGGGCACCGCACACGGCTAAGGAATAGATCACGTGGATCAACTTGTTGTCCTTTTGTGCTAGCCCTGCCCCTCTATTTATATGTTGAGCCCCGGGGTCGAAACTTGGAGCAAAAGCCTCCTCAAAGTCGGTTTTGCCCGAAAGGCAAGAGTCCCACTCGGACTCCAGGACCAAACGCCACAATCCTTGGCGTCTGGCCCAGACGCCATGGGCCTCGGCGTCTGGCCCAGGGCCAGACGCCAGGGTCTCCGGCGTTTGGCCCCCTGGCCTCCGCAAAACTCCTTTTGCACCGATCTAAAGCCTCATGGGCTTGACCCCTTGGCCTAACCATATCATCCAATATATGAATCTTTACGTCTCGACCATTTCGAGACTCCTCGTCATGTCCCCGATCTCATCCGGGACTCCGAACTCCTTCGGTTCATCAAAACATGTAAACTCATAATATAACTGTCATCGTAACCTTAAGCGTGCGGACCCTACGGGTTCGAGAACAATGTAGACATGACCGAGACACGTCTCCGGTCAATAACCAATAGCGGGACCTGGATGCCCATATTGGCTCCTACATATTCTACGAAGATCTTTATCGGTCAGACCGCATAACAACATACGCTGTTCCCTTTGTCATCGGTATGTTACTTGCCCGAGATTCGATCGTCGGTATCCAATACCTAGTTCAATCTCGTTACTGGCAAGTCTCTTTACTCGTTCCGTAATACATCATCTCACAACTAACATATTAGTTGCAGTGCTTGCAAGGCTTATGTGATGTGCATTACCGAGAGGGCCCAGAGATACCTCTCCGACAATCGGAGTGACAAATCCTAATCTCGAAATACGCCAACCCAACATCTACTTTTGGAGACACCTGTAATGCTCCTTTATAATCACCCAGTTACGTTGTGACGTTTGGTAGCACCCAAAGTGTTCCTCTGGAAAACGGGAGTTGCATAATCTCATAGTCATAGGAACATGTATAAGTCATGAAGAAAGCAATAGCAACATACTAAAAGATCAGGTGCTAAGCTAATGGAATGGGTCATGTCAATCAGATCATTCAACTAATGATGTGATCTCCTTACTCAAATAACAACTCATTGTTCATGGTCAGGAAACATAACCATCTTTGATTAACGAGCTAGTCAAGTAGAGGCATACTAGTGACACTCTGGTTGTCTATGTATTCACACATGTATTATGTTTCCGGTTAATACAATTCTAGCACGAATAATAAACATTCATCATGAAATAAGGAAATAAATAATAACTTTATTATTGCCTCTAGGGCATATTTCCTTCACCTAGATATTCTCATAATTATGCACAATTCTATCAATTGCTCAACAATAATTTGTTCACCCACCGTAGAATACTTATGCTCTTGAGAGAAGCCACTAGTGAAACCTATGGCCCCCGGGTCTATTCTCATCATATCAATCTCCATCACTTTTATATTGCTTTGCTATTTACTTTGCCTTTAATTTTTACTTTGCATCTTTATATCAAAAATACCAAAAATATTCTATCTATCAGATCTCACTCTCGTAAGTGACCGTGAAGGGCTTGACAACCCCTAACCACGTTGGTTGCGAGTAGCTATCGCTTTGTGCAGGTACGAGGGACTTGAGCGTGGGCTCCTACTGGATTGATACCGTAGGAAAATAAAAAAACTAAGGAGTACAGCAGAGGTGAGATAAGGTGCTACAAGGCATGAAGGAACAAGAAGTGTAAAGGTGTTGCGCCTGTCCTGCTGGAATGAAAGAGAGGCATCATTGTCAAGATGGAATGCCCTGTCCGGTGTAAGCTAAATGCAGATGGAGCATGGTGGGTGGTCACCGAATATTTCGACGAACACAACCATGAACTCATAAAGAAGTTTGATCTCGTAAAATTTCTGAGCGCCCATAGAGGATTCACCCCCTCAAGAAGAAATTCATAAAGCTGCTACATGATTGTAACGTCAGTCCATAAAGAATGGTCCAGATACTGTCCTTGATCCACAGCGGAGATGGTAGACTGAGTAGCATGACCTACATACCGGAAGACATCACAAACCTAAAGGCAAAGTACCATAGAGAGAGCAGGTTGGCTGACATAGAAGACACGATAGCCTACTTCGAAGAGAAAGCAAAAGCGGATGCTGATTTCTTCTATAGGATAAGATTGGACGATGAGGACCGTGTCAGAAACATGTATTGGGTGGATGGTGCTACAAGAAGATCCTACAAACATTTCCATGATTGCATTTCATTCGACACGACATATCTCACAAATATGTACAAGATGCCCTGCGCTCCATTCATGGGAATAAATAACCACAATCATTCATTGCAATTCGGTTGCGGACTCATTCGGAACGAAGATACAGATGGTTACACTTGGCTGTTCAAAACCTTCTTGGAGTGCATGGATGGACTTGCTCCGATGAATATAATAACAGACCAGGATTTTAGCATGCGTGCAGGCATAGAGGAGGTCTTTCCGTTGGCATTGCACATGCACTGCAGGTGGCATATTATTAAGAAGGCTGAGGAGATGTAGGACCATTCTTTGCTGATCGTGCAGAGCTGCACAAGGCATTTGAGTTGTGCGTGGACCACGGCTTGACAGTGGAGGAGTTTGAACGGAGCTGGATGGCTATGATTGAAATATATCAAGTCCAAGACAACGAGACACTTAATAGCCTATGGGAGAAGCGAATGTACTGGGTGCCAGCCTACTTCATGCAGTGCTTCTTCCCATTTCTGCAGACTACGCAGCACAGCGAGGGGTTCAATTCTGTTTTGAAGTGGTACATGAGCCCTGGCAACTCATTGCTGTAGTTTGCCAAGCAATACACCGCTTTGGAACAGAAAATACTGGGATCTGAGCTACAACAAGAAGCAAACACCGCGCTCAAGCAGCCTAAATTGCTAACATATTTACCGATGGAAAGACAGATGAGCAAGATATATACCAACAAGAGTTTTAACAAGTGAATAAATTTACCATTCTAATTTGCACAAGCATGAATTTAGTAGGTGACATGTAGAATGCAATGCATTTTCCAACTTTGTTGACTTGCTGATCTATTAAAAAATAGCCATTGAATACATTGTATGCATGTTCTATAATTGCCATGTGAAATCAACTATAGTTGCCATGTGGGTTGAACTATAATTGCCATGTTTAATGAACTATAGTTGCCGTCTGAAATGATGTGTAGTTGACACGTGACCCAAAACTGCATTTGCCATGTTTTATGAACTGGATTTGCCATGTTAAATGAACCTTAGTTGCCATGTTAAATGAAATGCATTGCCATATTAAATGTTATGCAGTTGTCATGTGAAAATATCATGCGGTTGCCATGTGGAAACAAACAACACAAGAACAGATGTGGGAAAAAATCAGCATTTCCATGCCATCGTTGATGTTAGATACGTTTTCTATGTTACGACCTACATCAACACAAGGTGCTAGAAAAACATCATATAAGAGTTTAACAAAAACACAAAAACATGCAGATTCTAGGAGGAAATCAAGCGTGCTAGCATGTACACAGCTTACCAGATGGACGAACATAAATTCAAGGTGTGTTCTCTCTTGGGCATGTCGGATTCAGAACCTGAAGACCCGGACAAGGGAAGGAACTACTTCGTGAAGGCCTTGATAAATGAAGGAAAATACTACTGCCAATGCTGCAAATTAGAACGGGACGGGATTGTGTGCTGTCACATGCTGAAAATAATGGACATGGTCGTGGTAACGCGATTGCCCCGCCATTTCATACGGCGGCGATGGACTTGGGATGCTGATGATGCGTTGGGGCCACAAACATCAAATGCAGTTTTGGCTGTGCATGATGAGAGACCAGCGGCAACCATGGAAGCTGTGAGGCACGTTGTGTTGACCAAGAACTATACTGAACTAATAGATGAAGCATGCAAGAGTGATGAGACAGCAAGGGTGGCAGAAAAACACATGAAGGCCCTGAAAAGAGAGCTTGATGAGATCAAAAATAGGAAGGCTGAAGAAGCCTTACACAGGTTCCCTCGTACCTCAAGTGTGCCTTCATCCACGGGTCCATCATTTGAAAACTCGGAGGTAGGGTCTGGAACAGCAAACACGCAAACCTAGGTCAGGAACCCGCCCCGTTCCATCACAAAAGGGCGTCCAAAAGGGGTCAGATACAAATCGGGGTTGGGGATTCAAGCAAAACACAAGAAAACAAAGAAAGGGAGGGGCAATCCGTGAGCAACGCTGGAGGATTGTAACTTGGGTGTTGGTGACATTTTCGTAAGGTAGATGGTCTAGATTTAAAAAAATGGGAGAATGACTATTGATGGGCATCAGAAATTGAAAGAGAATGACATGAATCAGTGACTACAATTGCCCCGTGTGTGGTACTAAATCTGACATGTTATTTATACTGAATCTGCCATGTTATTTCTGTCGGCGTCCTGGGAACGGGGGTCCCCGGACTTGCCTACCTGCGGCCCGCTGCGTGGCTAAGCCAGCAGGCCGTACGGCCCATCTTCATCAACAAGGCATCCAAGACCCTCGCGAGGGGCCAAGCCTCGCGAGGAGGACGACACGAGGCCTCCTCTGGAGCGGCCTAGTCAAGCAGGCTCATGAGGAGCGAAGGTATCAAGGCGAGGCGAACCTCATGTGGCTCTCATGACGTGAGCCATGACGATTGACACCAGGCGGGAGCCAGCACGCGCAGCGTCCTTGTTTCCTCTTTGGTGCTAAGGAGGCTAGCGCAGGTGAGGAGTACCGAGGCATCATGCAAAGGTTGCCATTTTGTGCAACAAGACCAAGACAGGAAGGACGGCAAGACAGAGGTCATCGTGGATCCCAAGACGGCGTCACCACCAGAGCCTTTCGTAGGTGCAGACCACCTTTTGTCAGGATAGCTTGTACTAGCTGCCCCCCTTCAAATTAGCCCGCCGTTGTTGGCTCCCTTCGCGCTCAATATTTGGGAAGTTGACCAGGGCCCCTATAAGTAGGACTATCCACCATCAGGGGCAAGGGGACGGCATCTTAGATTGCTCTCTAACCTACACACGCACAAGAACACCTCAACTTCAGGAGGCAGTTGTAATGCCCTCGATGCGGCTATATCTCCCACGTGTCGAAGCACGACTTAGAGGCATAACCGCATTGAAAGCAATGTCGCAAGTGAGGTAATCTTCACACAACCCATGCAATAAAATAAGGGAAAGAGATACATAGTTGGCTTACAATCGCCACTTCACACAATTACATGAATAAAACATTACATCAACCAGATACAATCAAGGTCTGACTATGGAACCAAAATAAAAGAAGAACCCCAAATGCGACAAAGGTCCCCGATCGACCCCAACTGGGCTCCACTACTAATCAACTTGAACGAAACAACACAAAGGACAAGATCTTCATCGAGCTCCTCCTTGAGCTTCGTTGCGCCACCTACACGGTCTCATCGGCACCTGCAAGCTGGTTTTGGAAGTATCTGTGAGCCACGGGGACTCAGCAATCTCACACCCTCACAATCAAGACTATTTAAGCTTATGGGTAAGGTAAAGGTATGAGGTGGAGCTGCAGCAAGCGACTAGCATATATGGTGGCTAACATACGCAAATGAGAGCGAGAAGAGAAGGCAAAGCACGGTCGATAAAAGTATGATCAAGAAGTGATCCTATAGCAACCTACGTCAAGCATAACTCCAACACCGTGTTCACTTCCCGGACTCCGTCGGAAAGAGACCATCACGGTAACACACGCTGTTGATTCATTTTAATTAAGGTCAACTTCAGGTTTTCTCGTCCTGACGTTAACAAATTCCCATCTGCCCATGACCGCGGGCACGGCTTTCGAAAGTTCAAATCCCTGTAGGGGAGTCCCAACTTAGCCCGTGACAAGCTCTCACGGTCAACGAAGGAATAGACCTCCTCCCGAGACGTTCTGATTAGACTTGGTATCTCGGTTCTTCAAGACACTTCGACAGGTTAAAACAAGTCCAGCAACACCGCCCGAATGTGCCGACAATCCCGATAGGAGCTGCACATATCTCGTTCTCAGGGCACACTCAGATGAGACATCCTACGAGTAAAACCAACCCTCAAGTTGCCCCGAGGTGGCTCCGCAGTCTACTCGGTCGGACCAACACTTAGAGGAGCACTGGCCCGGGGGGGGGGGGTTAGAATAATGATGACCCTTGGGCGCGCGACCCCCTAGGGAAAAGAAAAGGCTAGGCGGCGAATGGTAAAACCAATGTTGGGCATTGCTGGAAAAGCTTTAATCAAGGCGAACTATCAAGCGGTTCCCATTATCACCCAACTGCGTAAGGAACACAAAATCCGGGAACATAACACCGATATGACCGAAACTAGGGCGGCAAGAGTGGAACAAAACACCAGGCATAAGGCCGAGCCTTCCACCCTTTACCAAGTATATAGATGCATTAATTAAATAAGATATATAGTGATATCCCAACAAGTAAACATGTTCCAACAAGGAACAACAGCTCCATGTTCCAACAAGGAATAAACTTCAATATTTACCTGCAACTAACAACGCTATAAGAGGGGCTGAGCAACGTGGTAACATAGCCAAACAACGGTTTGCTAGGACAAGGTGGGTTAGAGGCTTGGTTCAACAACATGGGAGGCATGATAAGAAAGTGGTAGGTATCGCAGCATAGGCATAGCAAAAGAGCGAGCAACTAAGCAAGCCAAGATAGAGGTGATTTCGAGGGTATGATCATCTTGCCTGAAATCCCGCAAGGAAGAAGAACGAGTCCAAGAAGAAGACAAACGGGCATAGACGAACGGGTCCTCACAAACGCGATGATACCGGAACCAACCCGAAGAAGCAAACACCGGAAAGAAGCACACAACATAGTAAACAACCAACACATGAACATGGTATGATATGCGGGATGCGGGATGCGATGCATATGCATGATTGGACAAGGAATGCATGAACCTGGCCTCAAATTGGAAATCCAAGTGTGCCACTGGAAAGATGAGATGAAATCTCTTGAAAACGATATAAAGATCATCGGAATCAGAGTTACGGTTTGGAAATGGCAAACAATTCAAATATGGCACCGGTCTGCGATATATAACACGTAGCCATCTAAATGCAACAAGATGAACATGCTACAGCACCCAAACATGACAACAAAATACATGGCAGGGATGCATTCATGATGCTTAAAAAAAGACTAGCTCTAAGCTACGGCCAATTCATCCATTAACAGGTTCAAACAAGCATGGCAAAAATGCATATGGTAAACAGATTTCAGACTTAGTGAAATTAACACTAGCCTAGAATCTCAGATCAGGTAGCACACTTTGGAGCATGAAAACTATATGCTACAGGGCCTGAACATGGCAAAGTAAAGCCTGGCATGGAGCTACTCAAAAATCTTAACAAAAGTCCCTTAGTGACCTTGAGCCAAAAGGGATCAGAAAATACAATTGCAAGCATGTGAACATGGCAAAAACATAATCAGATCACAGACTTAGTGAAAACTGGAGCATGCTGAAACAGATATCAAGTAGGCATGTTTACGAGCTCGATGCACTCACTACAGAGCAAGTCATGACAATCTAAGCACACACCCATCAAGAATACATAAAATGCAAGCTAGACATGGCAAGAACAATAACATGGCATGCACGGATCAACTACAACATCCTCGGCAAAATTGCTAACAAGTAGACAATCTGCCCAGATTCACGAAATGACAAAAGTAGAGCTCGATTAACTCAAGCTAGGATGCTCCATAATTGCAAACAAAGACATGGATGGATAGAGCACTACAATATTAACAAAACATCCTTATTGATCATCCTCAAAAGAGGCACGGATCACTAGGAAACAACATGAACATATGGCATATTGAGATAAACAGGTCAAGGACTTAGTGGAAATGCTAAGTCCCTGAAATCAGCATTACCAAGTGCCTCACTTTGCAAGCTTGTGCTAGTCACCACACACATCACAAAAATACATGGGTTGCACCTCTGGAAAGATGGAAAAACCCTATACAAAACATATGTAGAGCTCATGGGCATATCATGCACACAATAATCATGGCAAAAATGACAAATATCTAAATGGAGCAGCAGATCTGACAATTATCTCAAGTAGCACTCTTCTAACAGCATTTCGGTCATCAAGATGAGCTCAAATGAAAGTGATGCAATGAGATGAAATGATGTACTCTCTGAGGCGAACATTTTGATATGCTATATGCATGAATCGGAGCTATGGATGGAAAGTTATGATGCGATGAACATGTGCATTTGAAACTAGAATCTCAGGACTTAGCCGAAATAACCACCTCCAGATCTAGGGTTTGGTGGCACGGACTTCGAGGATGACCGGAGCTCGCCGGGAACGTCGGTGATCGCCGGAGAGGAGTTTTGGGCCGCCGGATCCGGCCGGCTCCTGCCCGGATCTGGCCGGAGGAGAGGCGCATGGCGGCGCGGGCGAACGACGGCGGTGGTCGTGGGCGTGGCTGCGCCGGCGAGGAGAGTGCGGCGGGCGGCGAGGCGCGCTGGTCGGCGGCGAGCCGGTGCGGAGGCACGACGCGGAAGAAGAGGCGGGCGGCGTCGGGCATAGCGGGCGGCGCGCGGCCCCGAACGCGCGGAGGAGGGGGCCGGCCTTGGGCCGAGCGGGCCGGTGGGAGGCGCGGGCGGCGGGGCGCCAAGTGGCGCGCTCTGATTGGGCGCGGGAGGCGGCGCGCTGACGTGGCGGCGCTCCATTGGTCGAAGCGACGTGGCGGCGAAGGTGGACGCATCCGCTGGTGAACGGACATGTCCGGCGGCGCAGAGGGAGGTGAGATCTAGGGTTCATCCGCGAAATGATCCGAAATTTCGGGGAGGGGTGCTCTTTTCTAGGTAGAGGTAGCTAGGAGAGTCCAAATGAGGTGCGGTTTTCGGCCACGCGATCGTGATCGAACGACCTAGATGATGGAGAGGGTTTTGGTGGGTTTTGGGCCAAATTGGAGGGGTTTTGGGCTGCAACACACACGAGGCCTTTTCGGTCCCTCGATTAACCGTTGGAGCAACAAACGAAGTCCAAATGGTACGAAACTTGACAGGCAGTCTACCGGTAGTAAACCAAGGCCGCATGACAAGTCCCGGTCCAATCCGGAAATGTTTAATCCCCACACACGAGAAGAAGGTAGAAATGACCACCGGAGGAGAACGGAGCGCCGGAATGCGAAACGGACAACGGGAAAAATGCTCGGATGCATAAGACGAACATGTATGCAAATGAAATGCACATGATGACATGATATGCAATGGATGACACGCAAGCAATTTCAACGCAACAATAGCGAATAACTGGACGACACCTGGCACATCGGTCTCGGGGCGTTACAACACTCCACCACTACGAGAGGATCTCGTCCCGAGATCTAGAATGGCATTGGAGGGACAACGGAAGAGATAAGAGAAGAGGTAAAACAAATTGCTTCTTTGACAAACGAGTGAAACCAAAGAACCTTGAAAAGGTTGAACAAATTGAAAGAAATAAAACAACGGAGAAGAACAAAGTTGAAAGCACTCCGTTAAGAAAGAGAAATAAGAAAGAACCGATTCGGGTAGCACTTCGGTTGAAAAGAGATGAAGACTTGATGAAATGAAAGAATTTGAGCAAAGGGGCACAATACTCCGGTCAAATGGCTAACCCAAGAAAAGAACACGATCCTGACAAAACGAAAAGATGGGTTGAAGAGAGCAACATCACAATGCCTCCGGAACAAAAGAAAGAATGGAATGGAATGAACGACGAGAAAACAAGATCTTGAGGGAGCATGCTTACAACAAGTGCTAGAACGGAGTTGTTGGAAAACCAACAACGAAAAGAATAATCTTGATATGGTCTTATGGAATACATCTCAAATTATGAGGTGACAACCTGCCACTCACGGGAAGCAGAATTGGATTGATATGAACAAGGAGACGAGAAACTTATATCACCGGGAGGATAGATGAAGAACTTGGGTTAATTATAAGCACCATAACTAGCAACAAACCTTAGAGAAGGCTTTAGGTGAAATATAACCCAAGATAATTCCAACGAAGAGGTTGATGGATTTAAAATATCTCATACTTGATAAATTGTGAAACATGAAAACATGAACTCAAATTATCAAGAATGACATAATACCAGCTCCAATGATACGGTTGAAAGAATTGCACTCCGGATAGCAAGATGAAAGAATACTTGAGCTCCTCTGAAAAGAATGCAGATGAACACTTCGAGAAGGAATTAAATCCTTAATGAACCATCATGTAGAACCTCCATGAAGAACTCCGGTAACAAAAGGATGATCAAACGGAAGGAAAAAGAAGTTGAAAACACAAGGTGAATCCTTGTAAAGATTTAGATGAATCTCCGTGATAATATAATTGCGAGAACTTGGACTCCGGGAAAAAGAGAAAATGACACAATTTAGATCAAGAATTTGATGAGCCTCCAGAATAGGGAATTAATCACTTGGATGAAACAAGAATAGGAATTACATTAAGCATATCCTTCACCAATTAAATTGATGACAATCAACGGATTTGGCACACTACTTATTCTCGTAGCAAGGATTAAGAGAGATATAGTGCCAACTTGGGAAGGTCTTCTTTGAACCACCGGTAGGATTGACAACGAATGAATTGATAAGGAAGAGAAACCTAGAAGAACCACCGTAAGAAATGAAAATGAACGAAGATACTTGAGAGAATTTAGATACAACTGAAACGAAGAGATCACACGCTGATCAAAGAATATTGAATGATGCACCGGTGAGATTTGGGGAACGAGAGCTGGAAGCTGAGAATGAACAAGTCTTCTGAAATGATGGGCTCCGGATAATCAAACTGAAAATACCCTTGACTATCTCCTGATGGGTGAAAAGGATTCTCACAATCGAAAATAATTATGAGAGGACGACAACAAGCTAGAATCACGAATCTTCACGAGAACGGATAAGATATGGAGGCAAAATCTTCTTAAGTCTTCAAATGATGAGGAAGACGACGAGAAACACCATCGTGAATTGTTGAGAAACTCCGGAATAAAGAAGAATAGGCAAGTTGAACCAATGATGAAAGGAATTTGACAGATCTTGGAGAAAACATTTGACTGATGAAAACTTCATTCTTACGTCAAACTTCGAAATGGATTTGAGAATAGCTCCGAGAAAATAGGAAGAGTCAGGTAAGATCCTGGGAAAAGACCTGTGGGTTAGGGCCCACTCAAAAGAAACACTGTTGAATGATTTAAAAGAGAGGTTGCGCCGGTTGAATTAAATGACTTGAATGAGACAACAACCTGGAAAAATCTTGAAAGAATGCAGAGTGGAAAACACGAATCTTCGAGATATCTTGAACGGATTGATAATTGAAACGTGAACCTTCTGAGATATCTTTAGCACTCCGGAACAAATGAATAGTGAGAAGTGAATTTTTTTTGGGTGCACCGGTATGAGAAAAGCATTGGGCAAAATGAAAAGGAGTATGCTCAATACCAAAGCTTGAATTAAATCCACCGGAGAAGAAAATGAGTGATGAGAGACAAACTAGTAGAACAACTTCTTGAGAACCACCTGGTAAGAATATTGACGAAAAGAATGGAGAGGCTTCACAACAATAAAATGATGCTTGAAAAAGAAATCTGGTTCCTTGAAGAAAAAGGGGTGGGTGGGAAAACAAAGACAACTTGAAGACGGATGAAACAAACAACGTTGATGAAAAACTGAGATTGGGTCTTGCGGATGTTGAAATGATCAGATCCACTTGAAGAGAAAACACACCGGTGAAAAGGATTGACAAGACAATCTCAATGATCGAGAAGGATTAGTATTCACATCGGAGTATGAGAACACCATTTAGGAAAGGTATGGAATCAACACTTGACATCGAAGCAACTCGAATACCACAACTGAAAACAAAACAAAGTATTGGCTTGCAGAATAAGCCGGAACAAACATATGATAGAGATTTCGTCCGAAGTTTTTGTGGTGGGGCCTACACAGGCTCGATCGTACAACACCATCATGTACAAGGCAGTGCACATGACATACGAAGCGTCCCCGAGTCGGCATAGCCAAGGACTCTTTAAGACACAACGAGACCACTGTAAAACCGACCGTGAATAGGCGGACCACTAGACGTCGAACCCCAATTTCATATCATACATCTGACAGAAAGATATCCTAAGATCTACTTGAATTCCCACTTATGAACTCCCAAAATTTTCCGGTTATGCAATCAGGTGTTGGGGATACAGGGGAAGCATAATATCTCACCCAAAACTAACAAATCCTACATCCAGCTGTATCCATCCTTCAACACATAACCAAGAAACCTTCGGAAATCGTCTACCTCAACCTTCGAAAAGCATCCGTTATACAAGTTATGGCGATACTCCCGAACTCCCGCCCCAGTACTGAGTGGTGTCGAGGATATCTCACCAACGAACTGCATAAAAGAGATTTTCGATGTCGGCGTACTAAACTCAGGTATTCCAGAACTGCAACGATAAAATTATGACGACAACACCTCAGAGCTCAACTCCCCGGGACACTTCCACAAAACCCCTGACAGGAGGCACCAAGACAATGTTCTCGTCACAAAACCATCGGAACGATTCCAAGATACCCGCGTGATCCTAATTTTTTTTGTGAAATTTGAGAAGAGAAGAGTCAAAACTCTACGTTAGGATGCCTTACCAGGGCGATGAGGAGACTGGGGAGTAAAAAGAATTCCTAAACTCTCCGATATATAGTTCCTAAATGACTCAAAACATTTTTCTAGACACAACTCGGCCGCTAATAACGATCAAGCAATGGGGATCCTAAGGTCGGGGAAGGCTCTGATTACCAACTTGTAATGCCCTCGATGCGGCTATATCTCCCACGTGTCGAAGCACGACTTAGAGGCATAACTGCATTGAAAGCAATGTCGCAAGTGAGGTAATCTTCACACAACCCATGTAATAAAATAAGGGAAAGAGATACATAGTTGGCTTACAATCGCCACTTCACACAATTACATGAATAAAACATTACATCAACCAGATACAATCAAGGTCCGACTACGGAACCAAAATAAAAGAAGAACCCCAAATGCGACAAAGGTCCCCGATCGACCCCAACTGGGCTCCACTACTGATCAACTAGAACGAAACAACACAAAGGACAAGATCTTCATCGAGCTCCTCCTTGAGCTTGGTTGCGTCACCTGCACGGTCTCATCGGCACCTGCAAGCTGGTTTTGGAAGTATCTGTGAGCCATGGGGACTCAGCAATCTCACACCCTCGCGATCAAGACTATTTAAGCTTATGGGTAAGGTAAAGGTATGAGGTGGAGCTGCAGCAAGCGACTAGCATATATGGTGGCTAACATACGCAAATGAGAGCGAAAAGAGAAGGCAAAGCACGGTCGATAAAAGTATGATCAAGAAGTGATCCTATAGCAACCTACATCAAGCATAACTCCAACACCGTGTTCACTTCCCGGACTCCGCCGGAAAGAGACCATCACGGTAACACAAGCTGTTGATTCATTTTAATTAAGGTCAACTTCAGGTTTTCTACAACTGGACGTTAACAAATTACCATCTGCCCATAACCGCGGGCACGGCTTTCGAAAGTTCAAATCCCTGTAGGGGAGTCCCAACTTAGCCCATGGCAAGCTCTCACGGTCAACGAAGGAATATACCTCCTCCTGAGACATTCTGATCAGACTTGGTATCTCGGTTCTTCAAGACACTTCGACAGGTTAAAACAAGTCCAGCAACACCGCCCGAATGTGCCGACAAATCCCGATAGGAGCTGCACATATCTCGTCCTCAGGGCACACTCAGATGAGACATCCTACGAGTAAAACCAACCCTCAAGTAGCCCCGAGGTGGCCCCGCAGTCTACTCGGTCGGACCAACACTTAGAGGAGCACTGGCCCGGGGGGGGGGGGGGGTTAGAATAATGATGACCCTTGGGCGCGCGACCCCCAAGGGAAAAGAAAAGTCTAGGCGGCGAATGGTAAAACCAATGTTGGGCATTGCTGGAAAAGCTTTAATCAAGGCGAACTATCAAGGGGTTCCCATTATCAGCCAACCGCGTAAGGAACACAAAATCCGGGAACATAACACTGATATGACGGAAACTAGGGCGGCAAGAGTGGAACAAAACACCAGGTATAAGGCCGAGCCTTCCAACCTTTACCAAGTATATAGATGCATTAATTAAATAAGATATATAGTGATATCCCAACAAGTAAACATGTTCCAACAAGGAACAAACTTCAATCTTCACCTGCAACTAACAACGCTATAAGAGGGGCTGAGCAACGCGGTAACATAGCCAAACAACGGTTTGCTAGGACAAGGTGGGTTAGAGGCTTGGTTCAACAACATGGGAGGCATGATAAGCAAGTGGTAGGTATCGCAGCATAGGCATAGCAAAAGAGCGAGCAACTAAGCAAGCCAAGATAGAGGTGATTTCGAGGGTATGATCATCTTGCCTGAAATCCCGCAAGGAAGAAGAACGAGTCCAAGAAGAAAACAAACATGACGATACCGGAACCAACCCGAAGAAGCAAACACCGGAAAGAAGCACACAACATAGTAAACAACCAAAACATGAACATGGTATGATATGCGGGATGCGGGATGCGATGCATATGGATGATTGGACAAGGAATGCATGAACCTGGCCCTAAATTGGAAATCCAAATGTGCCACTGGAAAGATGAGATGAAATCGCTTGAAAATGATATAAAGATCACCAGAATCGGAGTTACGGTTTGGAAATGGCAAGCAATTCAAATATGGCACCGGTCTGCGATATACAGCACGTAGCCATCTACATGCAACAAGATGAACATGCTACAGCACCCAAACATGACAACAAAATACATGGAAGGGATGCATTCATGATGTTTAACAAAAGACTAGCACTGAGCTACGGCCAATTCATCCATTAACAGGTTCAAACAAGCATGGCAAAAATGCATATGGTAAACAGATTTCAGACTTAGTGAAATTAACACTAGCCTGGAATCTCAAATCAGGTAGCACACTTTGGAGCATGAAAACTATATGCTACAGGGCCTGAACATGGCAAAGTAAAGCATCACATCGAGCTACTCAAAGAGCTTAACAAAAGTCCCTTAGTGACCTTGAGCCAAAAGGGATCAGAAAATACAATTGCAAGCATGTGAACATGGCAAAAACATAATTAGATCACAGACTTAGTGAAAACTGGAGCATGCTGAAACAGATATCAAGTAGGCATGTTTACGAGCTCGATGCACTCACTACAGAGCAAGTCATGACAATCTAAGCACACACCCATCAAGAATACATAAAATGCAAGCTAGACATGGCAAGAACAATAACATGGCATGCACGGATCAACTACAACATCCTCGGCAAAATTGCTAACAAGTAGACAATCTGCCCAGATTCACGAAATGACAGAAGTAGAGCTCGATTGACTCAAGCTAGGGTGCTCCATAATTGCAAACAAAGACATGGATGGATAGATCACTACATGATTAACAAAACATCCTTACTGATCATCCTCAAAAGAGGCACGGATCACTAGGAAACAACATGAACATATGGCATATTGAGATAAACAGGTCAAGGACTTAGTGGAAATGCTAAGTCCCTGAAATCAGCATTACCAAGTGCCTCACTTTGCAAGCTTGTGCTAGTCACCACACACATCACAAAAATACATGGGTTGCACCTCTGGAAATATGGCAAAACCCTTAACAAAACATATGTAGAGCTCATGGGCATATCATGCACACAATAATCATGGCAAAAAAGACAAATATCTAAATGGAGCAGCAGATCTGACAATTATCTCAAGTAGCACTCTTCTAACAGCATTTCGGGCATCAAGATGAGCTCAAATGAAAATGATGCAATGAGATGAAATGATGTACTCTCTGAGGTGAACATTTTGATATGCTATATGCATGAATCGAAGCTATGGATGGAAAGTTACGATGCGATGAACATGTGCGTTTGAAACTGGAATCTCAGGACTTAGCCGAAATAACCACCTCCAGATCTAGGGTTTTGTGGCACGAACTTCGAGGATGACCGGAGCTCGCCGAGAACGCCGGGGATCGCCGGAGAGGAGGTTGGGGCCGCCGGATCCGGCCGGCTCCTGCCCAGATCTGGCTGGAGGAGAGGCGCACGCCGGCGCGGGCGAATAGCGGCGGTGGTCGCGGGCGTGGCTGCGCCGGCGAGGAGAGTGCGGCGGGCGGCGAGGCGCGCTGGTCGGCGGCGAGCCGGCGCGGAGGTGCGGTGGCCCGGGCTGAGGAAGATGCGGGCGGCGTTGGGCGCTGCGGGTGGCGCACGGCCCGAACGCACGGAGGAGGGGGCTGGCCTTGGGCCGAGCGGGCCGGTGGGAGGCGCGGGCGGCGGGGCGCCAAGTGGCGCGCTTTGATTGGCCGCGGGAGGCGGCGCGCTGACGTGGCGGTGCTCCATTGGTCGAAGCGACGTGGCGGCGGCGGTGGACGCATCCTCCGGTGAATGGACATGTTCGGCGGCGCGGAGGGAGGTGAGATCTAGGGTTCATCCACGAAATGATCCGAAATTTCGGGGAGGGGTGCTCTTTTATAGGTAGAGGGAGCTAGGAGAGTCCAAATGAGGTGCGGTTTTCGGCCACGCGATCGTGATCGAACGACCTAGATGATGGAGAGGGTTTTGGTGGGTTTTGGGCCAAATTGGAGGGGTGTTGGTCTGCAACACACACGAGGCCTTTTCGGTCCCTCGGTTAACCGTTGGAGCATCAAACGAAGTCCAAATGGTACGAAACTTGACAGGCAGTCTACCGGTAGTAAACCAAGGCCGCATGAAAAGTCTCGGTCCAATCCGGAAATGTTTAATCCCCACACACGAGAAGAAGGTAGAAATGACCACCGGAGGAGAACGAAGTGCCGGAATGCGAAACGGACAACGGGAAAAATGCTCGGATGCATGAGATGAACATGTATGCAAATGAAATGCACATGATGACATGATATGCAATGCATGACACGCAAGAAATGACAACGCAACAACAGTGAATAACTGGACGACACCTGGCACGTCGGTCTCGGGGCGTTACAGCTGTTATTCCCCTTGTATTGTTCATCATCAGCCCAAGAGGCAATCCACCACCACCACACTGGAGTAGGGTATTACACCACAACGGTGGCCCGAACCAGTATAAATCCTGTGTCTTTTTGTGTTGCGAGTTCATCGAGTTCGTCCGCGAGATCTTAGCGAGCTAGGGCGTAGAACGGTGGGAGGAAAAGACTTCGCGCACACCCCAGTGTTCGAACCTTAAGGGTTTGCCGGAACCCCACATCCGACATTTGGCACGCCAGGTAGGGGTGCGCCGAGGCTTCCCTTCTATCGATCTGCGCTCCGACGCCACTGCGCTTCGCCCACATGGCAGGCGCCCTACCGCCGACTCCAACGGCCAGCGTCGACGACGGGGCCAGGGGGCTCCGAGCTCTGGCCCCCGCCCTACGGCGGGCGCAGTGGCCGCCCAGGTTCAGGCCGGAGATGCCGTCGCGCGCTAGGACAGTGCAGCGGACCTGTCGGATTTCTTGCTGGCATACGAGGAGGCCGTCCTCGAGGCCAGGGGCGATGGGAAGGTCATGGCCAACTGGCTTTCCATGGCCCTCGCCGGCGAGCCACGCGTGTGGCTGCTCAACCTTCCCAGATCCACGGTGGCATCTTGGGAGGAGCTCCGCGACCTCTTCACTGCTCACTACGCAGTGCCGGCACACCACGCAGTTGCGGCCCTGCTGGGCGGCTCTCAAGTACCGCTGTCAGACCGCCACACCAAGCCGTTCCTCCGTCAGATCAGGGCCACCTCCAGGCATCCCGGGGCTCCCTCGGGTTGGGCCGCGCCAGAGGCCGACCTTACCTTCGGCTCAGAGGATCACCCCGACTCCACCACCGGCTCCGGAGTGCTTCCGATGCTCTGCATGCCCACCATCTGCAACATGGTCGTCACCAAGACCCTCATCGACGATGGTGCTGGCCTCAACTTGCTCTCCGTGGAAGCCTTCAGCCTTCTCCACGTGCCACTCGAGCGGCTCGGCCTCAGTAAGCCCTTCTCAGGAGTGGGTGGTGGAGCTGCCCACTCCCTGGGACAGATCCACCTCCCTGTCACCTTCGGCACACGCGACAACTACCGCATCGAGTTGGTGGACTTCGACATCGCTTGCATTGGCCTCGCCATTCAACGCCATCCTCGGGTACCTGGCTCTCGCTCAGTTCATGGCGGTGACTCACCTAGCTTACAACCTCATGAAGATGCCAGGGAGCAAGGGTGTCCTCACCATCAAGGGGGACACTAAGGAGGCCGTGACGGCACTCAGGCTCGCCTTCAAAACCGCGATAGCAGCACAACCCGCCGACGCCGGTGCCCCCGCGGCCAGGGAGGCCGCGCCCAGCAAGAAGAAGCAGCTGTTCACCCAAGACAAGGCGGAAACCAAGCAGGTACCGGTCAGAGAGGACGGGCCTTCAGGAGCCACCTTTACCATAGGAGCCGGTCTCGACTGGGAACAAGAAGAAGCTCTGGTGAGGTTCTTGCACGTGAACAAGGAGATATTCGCGTGGGAGCCAAATCAGCTGGTAGGGGTCCCGAGGGAGGTGATACAGCATCATCTAAGGGTATGCCCCAACATCCCCCCCCCCCCCCCGTGAAGCAGCGAGCGAGACGGCAGTCCACTGAGAAGCATGCTTTCATTGTCCAAGAGACACGCAAGCTGGAAGCGGCAGGTGCCATCCGAGAGGTCCGGTACCCCGAATGGCTGGCGAACCCTGTCGTGGTGCCGAAAAAAGGCGAGAAGGAACGGATGTGCGTCGACTTCACCAATCTTAACAAAGCCTGCCCTCAAGACCCATTCCTACTCCCGCGCATCGACCAGATCGTTGACTCCACCGCCGAGTGTGACCTGCTGTGCTTCTTGGACGCGTTCTCAGGGTATCATCAAATCAAGATGGCGGTGGAAGATGTGAAGACGGCCTTCCTGACACCATGTGGGGTGTAATGCTACACCTGCATGCCCCTCGGGCTGCGCAACGCGGGCGCGACCTTTCAGCGGTTGATGCACATCGCTCTTGGGCGGCAGCTCGGGAGAAACACAGAGGCTTACGTCGATGACACAGTGGTCAAGTCTCGTGAGGCAAGGACGTTGATTCAAGACTTGGAGGAGACCTTCGAGAGCCTGCGCCAAGTGAACTTAAGGCTCAACCCAGAGAAGTGCGTGTTCGGTGTCCCCTCTGGCAAGCTGCTGGGATTCCTTGTATCCCACAGGGGGATCAAGACGAACCCAGAGAAGGTCAAGGCTATCGAGGACATGAGCCCGCCGCGGACCCTCAAAGAGATGCAGAAGCTAGCAGGACGGATGACCGCGTTAGGGCATTTCATCTCCAAACTGGGAGAGCACGCCTTATCATTCTTCAAGCTCATGAAGAGGAATGGCCTGTTCGAGTGGAACCCAGAGGCCAACCGGGCCTTACAAGACCTCAAGAAATACCTTACTAGCCCCCCAGTGATGGTGGCACCGTGGCCCCTCGAGCCCCTGGTACTCTACCTTGCTGCCACCCCGTACTCCGCCAGTGCAGCGTTGGTGGCGGTTCGGGAGGAGCGCCAAGTCAAGGGCGCGCCCTGCCAGGCCAAGGCTGAAGTAGCATGGGGCCAGGAAGGCGCAGCAAAGGCATCAGCGGTGGAAGGCCAAGCTCAGCAGGGCGGCGCCGCAGAAGCTCCTGAGGACACTAGGGTCTTAGGGACCCTTCCACCTTAGGATATGTCCCGATCTCCACAGGACCCGAGCCTCGACAGCATGCCAGCCCTCGTCGAACACCCAGTGTACTTTGTCAGCACCGTACTACGAGATGCGAGAGCATGCTACCCATGCCCCAGAAGCTCCTACTCGCACTCCTGGTGGCCTGACGCAAGCTGCGACACTACTTCCAGGGCCACCCCATCAAAGTCGTCTCAGCCTACCCACTAGAAAGGATACTTAGGAGCCCTAACTCAGCCGGAAGGGTTGCAGAGTGGAACATCGAGTTTCAAGTATTTCAGTTGGAGTTCAGTGCTACCAGGGTCATCAAGGGGGCCGCACTCACTGACTTTGTGGAAGAATGGATGGATGCCTCGACACTTGAGGAATGAGAAGACCGGTCCACCTCCCCGGGAAGTGAGGCTCCGGACGGTTGGGTCATGTATTTTGATGGCGCCTTTGCACACCAGGGCGCGGGGGCTGGAGCAGTGCTAATCTCGCCCACCCAGGACAAGCTCTACTACGCCGTGCAACTCTGCTTTTAGCACGGCGAGAAGGTCTCCAACAACATCACGAAGTACGAAGGCCTCATAGCTCGCCTGAAGGCTGCAGCGGCCCTAGGGGTGAAGCGCCTCACTGTCAGAGGCGACTCACAACTCCTCGTCAACTTCTCCAACAAGGTGTACGAGCCGAAGGACAAGCACATGGAGGCCTACCTCGCAGAGGTGCGCAAGATGGAGAAACAGTTCTCGGGCCTGGAGCTGCAGCACGTACCCCGAGGTACCAACAAGGAAGCCGACGACTTCACCCGGAGAGCATCCAAGTGGCAACCACAGGAGCCGGGCATCTTTGAGGAGTGGCTCTTCAAGCCATCAGCTGCGCCACCTCTTTCAAGCACGACCCAGCCTCGGGAGGAGCTCCCCCAGCCTCCGGCCACAGGAGCCCCGACTTGTGGACCGACTTACGGGGCTCGGCTGCTCTTCGCGCTCGAGCATCAGGAGGAATGCCGGACCAAGGAATTCAAAGAGTACTTAATGCACGGGACGTTGCCGGAAAAGGAAGAGGAGGCGGAGTGCGTGGCCCGACAAGCCACGGCATACTATATCCAAGACGGCGAGTTATATAGGAAATGACCGAACGATGTCACACTGCGCTGCATATCCAGCGACTAAGGAAGGGAGTTGTTGATTGACATACACGGCGGGGACTGCGGAAACCACCCTTCATCACGGACCCTCGTCGGCAAGGTGTTCCGCAGTGGATTCTACTGGCCTACAACACTCAACGACGCTGCCGAGCTGGTGAAGTCTTGCGAAGCCTGCCAATTCCATACCAAGCAAATCCATCAACCGGCTCAGGGCCTTCAAACTATCCCGCTCACATGGCCGTTCATGGTTTGGGGGTTGGATATCCTAGGGCCATTCCCTCGGGTGCCAGGGGGCTACCGTTACCTCTATGTCGCCATCGACAAGTTCACCAAGTGGGCGGAAGTGGAAGCCGTCCGTACCATCCCGGCCGGCTCTGCTATCAAGTTCATCAAGGGCCTCGTGAGCTGCGTCGGGGTCCCCAACTGTATCATCACAGATAACGGTTCATAGTTTACTAGCAACCTCTTCAAAACCTATAGTGCTAACCTTGGAACGCAGATCTGCTATGCTTCGGTGGCCCACCCCAGGAGCAATGGCTAGGCCGAACGTGCTAACGCGGAGGTCCTGAGGGGCCTCAAGACCAGGACCTTCAAGAAGAAGTTGGAGGCCTACAGCAGGGGCTGGCACGACGAGCTCCAGTCCGTACTATGGTCCATATGGACCACCGCCACCAAGCCAATGGGAGAGACTCCATTCTTCCTCGTCTATGGAGCCGAAGCGTTCCTCCCTCACGAGGTTAAGTATCGCTCCGCACGGGTCCTGGCGTTCGACGAAACGCGGCAGGAAGCCACGCGGGGGATGTACCTCGTGTTAGTGGAGGAACATCGCCGCGGAGCTGCGCTGCAGGCGGCGAGGTACCAGCAAGCACTGCGGCGATACCACTGCCGCAACATCCGCTCCAGGACACTCGAGATGGGAGACCTAGTCCTGAGGCGGGTCCTCTCTAGGGAAGGGCTGCCTAAGCTTTCGCCAATGTGGGAGGGCTCGTTCAAGGTCGTCCACATCTCCAGGCCTGGCGCCGTGCGCCTGGAGACACAAGACGGAGTACCAGTCCAAAACGCCTGGAACATTCAGCACCTCCGGAGGTTTTACCCATAAAGCAAGGCCCAGAGCCTGAGAAGCAAGGCCCAGAGCCTGAGAAGCAAGGCCCAAAGCTTGTGAAGCAAGGACCAGAGCCTGAGAAGAAAGGCCCAGAGCCTGTGAAGAAGGCCCGATGCCTGTGAAGAATCGCCGCCCGTGACACTCTCACGTAATAATGAGTTGGGGCTGTACACGCCCCGGAGTCTCAGGGGTGCCGGCCTCAGGCCCTGGGGCTCCCACCTACGCCTAGTGGACAACACTTAGCTCCACGCTGGTGAGAAGACTTGAAGACTAGATTAGGTGCCGGACGCGGCTTTTCATTTGCTTTCCGTATTTGGCTCCCTTTTCCTTAATCGAAATTTGCTTTTGGCATTTCTTGCCGAGTTGACCCTCTCGCTTCTTGCTGCGTTTTTACGGCTCGGGTTATCTCGTGTTCTCTCTCTCGCATGCCTCATGAGGGGGCTGGGCAGGTGCCCTCGCAAGCATTTTCTCCCTTCTCTGCCTTCTCGTGAGCCACCCTCGTTCAAGCCCAAAAGCTGGCGTGCCTCTCCTAGTCCGTGCCCCTCGAGTACCACGATACATGGCGCCAGGCCAGGACCAGAGCAAACGACAAATCTTTTAACGCAATTCCTAATGAGCTTTCGCAGTTCCCCAGCAGATGCAGGCCACCAAGGCAAGATGGGCACAAGCAAATGAGCACCTCATGAGGAAGAGGGCGTCCCGGATATACCAGGTCAAGTCATCTTTGCATGAAATAACAACACAACACGCACAGTGCCACAATCGAGGAACCATAGTTCGATACACGCCCCCTTGGGCCCAAACTGGTTACATTCTTGATGCAGGAAAAAGAGTAAAACAAAAGCAGCATCACAGCATTCTGCGGAGGCAGGCCACTAGCGGCACCCCGAACCTAGCCAGATCCTTCTTCGCGCTTCACGGAGGCGGCGCGATGGCTGGTCGTGGCCACTGCTGCTGGAGCTGTCACTGGAGGAAGAGCCGCCGTAGCGGGACAAGACGCATCTGCCCCCAAGGGCAGGCTCGCCCCCATCCTCGTCGCGACCCTCCCCGAGGCCGAGCACCTCCTCACCATCGTTCGCCTCAGGGAAGCACCCGGCGCTGCGACCATCTTCCCCAAACACCCTCACGAAGAGGGTTGATTCACCATCGTACTTGAAGTGGAGGGCGCACCGCCGACCCAAGCCGCACGCGCGAGCGAGCATCTGCCAACCGTGGGCCAGGGCTATGTTACCCGCGGCGGAAGTCGCGACTGCAACCCAAGAGGCCTTGCTGCAGCAACCATCTGCCTGCAGCCAGAGTCTGCCTGGATCGGAGGCCGGCAGCTCGTTGGAGAAGAAGCGCGGAAGTTGGAGCCAGTTTCCGGCCGGGTTCTCCGACCAGACGACAAACTCCGGTGACACTTCCACCATGTGGAAGCGCAGACGGGGGGGGGGGGCACCAAAGCATGCCTCCCCTCGTTAGATGGATCGCCGTGGCTGGGACGACCCACTCCGCATGCCGTGGCGCCACTCGGAAAGTGGGCCGCGACAGGGGACGCGGTGTGCTTGCGTGGATGGCCACGCCCGCGCTTGGGCGCCGATGAGCCAGGTCCCTCGCGAGGGGCCTTTCCCTTCTCGGCGGCGGAGAACTTCCTCCCTGGCGCCATTGGTGGCACAGCGTGCGACGAATCGAGGAAGAAGAAGCTAAGAGTGGAGCGAGGAAGAAGAAGCAGCAAGCGAGGAAGAGATGGGCGACGGGGGCTCCGCCCCCACCCCATTTATAGCAAAAGAAGGCCAACCAGCACCTCCCACGACCACAGGTAATGATGGTTTCCCTTGCATGTCGCAGTGACTCGTCAAGTCGTGAAGTCGCCGAGGCAGCGTAGGGAAGTAGAGATGCCCATGACCAATCAACCGCCATGCGTCAACCAAGGCCATAGGCTTTGGGGGCCTGTGGCGCTCCGTACTTGGCCCTTGGCTTTGTCGCGAAGCCAAGCCCGAGCGCACCTTGGGCCCGGGGGCTACTGTCGGCTTCGTGGGAACGGGGGTCCCCGGACTTGCCTGCCTGCAGCCCGCAGCGTGGCTAAGCCAGCAGGCCGTACGGCCCATCTTCATCAACAAGGCATCCAAGACCCTCGTGAGGGGCCAAGCCTCGCGAGGAGGACGACACGAGGCCTCCTTTGGAGCGGCCTAGTCAAGCAGGCTCACGAGGAGCGGAGGTATCAAGGTGAGGCGAACCTCACGAGGCTCTCATGACGTGAGCCATGATGATCGACACCAGGCGGGTGCCAGCATGCGCAGCGTCCTTGTTTCCTCTTTGGTGCTAAGGAGGCTAGCGCAGGCGAGGAGTACCGAGGCATCAGGCAAAGGTTGCCATTTTGGTGCAACAAGACCAAGACCGGAAGGACGGCAAGACGGAGGTCATCGTGGAGCCTAATACGGCGTCACCACCAGAACCTTTCGCAGGCACAGACCACCTTTTGTCAGGATAGCTTGTACTAGCTGTCCCCCTTCAAATTAGCCCGCCGTCGTTGGCTCCCTTCCCGCTCAATATTTGGGAAGAGGACCAGCCCCCTATAAGTAGGACTAGCCACCATCAGGGGCAAGGGGACGACATCTTAAATCGCTCTCTCACCCACACGAGTTAGCCACGCACAAGAACACCTCAACTTCAGGAGGCAGTTCTTCCCCTTCTATTATTCATCATCAGCCCAAGAGGCAATCCACCACCACGACACTGGAGTAGGGTGTTACACCACAACGGTGGCCCGAACCAGTATAAATCCTGTGTCTTTCTGTGTTGCGAGTTCATCGAGTTCGTCCGCGAGATCTTAGCGAGCTAGGGCATAGATCGGTGGGAGGAAAAGACTTCGCGCGCACCCCAGTGTTCGAGCCTTAAGGGTTTGCCGGAACCCCACATCTGACAATTCCTATTGAATCTGCCATGTTATTTCTACTAAATCTGCCATCACGTAGATATCTGTTTTCAGTCAACGCATTTTATTCCACACATATTGTATTGTATGCATACTATGAAAAACCTAGTTGAAACGATCACGTGCAAAAAACACAAGGCAACGGTTGCTTATGAACTACCATGCTAACCAATACAGTTAGTAATGCAAAAAACCCAAAAAGCCAAAAAACAGAATGATTACTTACACTAACCGTGTTGATCAACTATATTTGCCATGTTTTCAGGCATCATAGACACATTCAGACACCCAACTGGTGCTACCAACCACAAACACATAACAGTGCTGAAACATAAACGTAGCTGCTGTCACACCTAATTAAGTAGGTTCACATCCACACATATATTACAAAATATTCAAATGTCACTCACACGCCACCACTATATACCAGGCTCCGGGGGGGGGGATGCAGTCATAACACAGTGCACAGACATATTTTGAAAAGAAAAAGTTGATACCTTACATTCCCCAGCCACAGAATGTAAGGTAGGCGTGTGGTATGGAGCACCACGTGATCACTTGTACTTCTTGTTGGCTTTTTCGATAACTTCCTCTATGAACTCTCATGCATTGGCCCACGTGTTGAAATCGTCATTCATCAACCAATTCCATGTGTATATTTTGCGGAGCTCAACGACCACTGCAGCTGTGACGATAGGGACCCATCGGCCTTCCCACTTTGCAAGGTATTCCAACATGTGAAGGCACAATCATGCCTATAAAGAAAAGAATCAGATCAGTTCAAGAGAACAGAAAAAATCATAAACTTCAATGCAGAGGTGACAAAAAGGTTTAGGACTCATGTGGAGGACACATGAAAAAACATAGTAATTACCGGTTTCCTTGCTTCGTAGTCGCGACATACTCGATGGGGAAATGATCGATCTGGACCCTTGAAGTTTCGTAGTGACAGTTCCATGTCTCTGAGGTTGTTGATGAAGAATTCAGCATGCGTAGTAAGGTCTGCATCGGCTTCTAAACGCATTGAATCAAGCACCTCAAAACGTTGGTTCTTTAGGTCAAGGCAAATCGCATAGTGGTGACCACACTTGTCATGTGGGTCATGTGGTGAAAGCTCTTGGAACATGGGAAATAATACCTGCAAGTAAAAAATAAGAGGGAAAGAAAAGTAGAGTTCAAATAAAAAACATCAAATGATGTTGTAGGAAAAATAATTTGAAAAGATATTGCCAGATGCACTAAGAGGTACATGAATGACAAAGCAACAAGTATCCAGAAATGCACCCACAGAGAATGTATATTTTCCATGTGTAATTAAAAGAAGTTGCCAATTATTTTAATTGAAGTTGCCACATAAGTTGCATTAAAAAAGCAGGCAAACTTATTTTACATGGCAGCTGTTGCCACATGAAACATCTGTCACAAAATAGTATGTAGCCCACATGTGAAGCATAACTACTGACAAAACATAGCATGGGACAAAAATATGTGCAAACAAGAAGGGAACACTCACACATTTCTTCAGTGTGAGCTTGAATTCACCATGAGCAGCAAAATGCTTCCTCGGGATTTTATGGTGGAAGTCACCATCCCATATTTTGTAGGTCACACTATACTACATGATCGCCTTGTCGGGACAAATATCCATATGCCTCTTAATGAAGTCAATCCCACACGCAACTACATTCTTCGACATTTTACCAAGTGGCCTCACAGACTCGGCAAGATCACCCAGGTTGACGTACGTCGCATCACATTGTATGATTTTGGTTCTGTCCAAACATGAGCTGTATGAAAATGATATAACATGAAAGAATCATGTCTACTAAAATAAATAAAAAATAAAATGTAAACAAAGCATGGCTGGGATAGCAAAGGAAAAAATAAGAGAAAAGCAAGTGAGGGGTTATGTGGTGTGGACGTTACGCTTTCAACTCCTTCATGTACTTGCCGTTGGACCTTGCATTTCCAAAACGCTTGACAATATCATACCGATCGTTCTGCTCCTTTGTGGCCTTGACTTCGGGCTCATAGTCATCCACGGGTGGTGCGTAAACTACCCTATGCTGCCTCGTAGATCCAGGGGTGGCACTTCTAACGGTATCCTCGGATACTGACTCAGCAGGCACGTTAGAACTTGATTGCCCCTGACCCCATGAGGACCTCCTCTTCAATGCTTCCTCCTCAATCATGCGGTAAGCTTCATCAAGTGACGGTGAAAACTCCTCAGGGGTGGCTGCAAGGATCAAACAACAGGTTAGAATACTTGGAAACAAAACGAGTTTATTGTGAAAAAGGATGCAGAATATGAAACGTAGGTGCAAAAATAGTGAGTTGCCATGTGGAGACAACTCCAGTTGCCATGTGTACTGCAATGTAGTTGCCATGTGGTAACAACTGTAGTTGCCAAGTACATTGATTTGGAGTTTCCATGTTGCAGCAACTCCAGTTTCCATGTGCTTGGCGAATGGAATTCAACATGGCAACAAATTTAGGTGCAATGTTGCAGCAACTCCAGTTGCCATGTGCATCTCATGAGATTTGCCATCACCAGTAAGAAACCAGAAAAGCTCGTGACAAACGTCGGACTAAAAAAATGTAGAAACAAATAATAAACACAAAAATGTACCTTGCACTATCGGCTCTGCAAACTTCACAGCCTTCCTGCCGTTAGCCATTAGCTGCGCCATCATTGGGGCCATGCCTGCCGGGAAAGCAAAGGCAATAGACACATCATCTTGCACCGCTGGTTCATCTTGAGTGCGATCGATGCCAAGCCTACAGCTCGGTGGGGTGAAGGCCATTGGGTGACTCTCCACCCTACCAGCCGGATCATGAGCAAATTGCTTCACAGAATCCAGGGGTGACAGATCAACAAACATTTCTGCCTCGTCTGCTGCAGTATCATCAGGCTTATTAGTAGGGCGGGGTGTGCTCTAGGCGGTCTCAATCGCAACTTTCTTGCCAATCTTCTTGTTTGGGCTATATGGGACACCAATGTTGATTGGGAGCTTAGAAGTGCGCAGATTTAAGCTGGGGTTCTCCACGGCACTGAAAGGCGCACTCAGCTCCGGACGTTCACCTCCGTCAGTCATGCATGGCTTGCCACCTGTGTCAGTTGTACTCCGGACTTCCGTTTTCTCCATAACATTGCTTTTGGTAGGAGGTGGGAATAGTGTGGAAGCAGGCACATAACCAGAGTCATCTCTGCTGCTCCTGGCTACATCTGGTGCATTGGGTATGGCTGCAGGATGCTTGCGGGGGTTATGATTCCTAGGTGGAAGACCAGCTCGCGCAATGGTTGCCGTAGCAACCTCTAGACCACCAGAAGCTGGAGCTGTTGTGCCATGATTCTCACCTGTGGATGGCATCTCATTATGAATTGTGGCCGCTGATGAAGCCATGTACCTAGGGTAGGGGCACAGACCTGTCCAAAAAGCCCTACCCTAGGACATCCCTAGAAGAAGTCACCTTCAATCGACTTGAAGGTATCCCACTCGACGGGTTCAAGACACTCGACCAAGAAGCTATCACTCGACCATGAAGCCAACCACTCGACCGCCAGGAGACCTAAAGTCACTCCGCAGGCAAACGGTCGGCTATCAAGTAGTCTTTATGGCCATTATAGCACTTTATTAGGGGCGTTACCAGTAACGCCCAACCTTAAATGTACCTTAAACCCTGCATTACTGAGGGCAGGAGGGGGCCGACGAACTCTATATAAGCCACCCCCTCCTCAGTGTGAAGGGTTCGCACCCCTGTTATTCACACGCCAGTAATCCAGTCGACCGCCTCCGGGCACCGAGACGTAGGGCTGTTACTTCCTCCGCGAAGGGCCTGAACTCGTACATCTTGGTGTGTTTACAACTTCCCAATAGCTGAGATCTAGCCTCTCCATACATACCCCCCTACATCACTGTCAGAGTTAGAACCACGACAGTTGGCACCCACCTTGGGGCAGGAATCTTAGCGCCTGATTGGAGAAGTTGCGATTTTTCCGATCCCTTTGATCATGGTTTCGTGCGGAGTTTTGGTGGAGGGCCGCGAGATCCGCCTCGGCGCGCTCACGTTCACCGCCGACGACTCCGCCTGGCTTCAGGAGGCGCCACTCGACATCGACGCGCTCCCCGTCCGCGGTGCGACGCATTTCCGCGCATGCGTTCGTGGCGTCCTCCTGCGGCAGCCGTCGACCCAGTATCGGTCGGCCCCCGTATCGTCTCCCCACTCTGTCTCCCACCGGCGCAAGCGCTCTGGTCGGTCGAGACTTCAGAGGTGGGTGGGGCATGCCATGGCTCGCCAGTCGGCCGCCCCGCAAGTCGCGGCAATCGAGCCCAACGAATCCCTCTGCGGCCTGTTCGACTGGCTCCGCGGAGACCGCATCCGAGTGCGACAGCAGCGACCCAGCGGCTGAGATCCTGGCGGTCGATGGAACGCACAGTCCTCCCGGTTTCCCTCACGCTGATGGAGGCGCGGGTGGGGGCGACCTGTCGCATCCCCACGATGAGTATCTCCCCGAACCTCTCACGTCATTACAGCAAGAGGAGCTTCGCCGCCGGAACACGGACGCACTCCGCACTCCTATCGCCGGAGAGTCCCCCGAGGCCTGGGCCTTAGAGGACGCGCGCTTGGCTAATGTGGCCGAGCGCACTCGACTGGAGAATCTCCAGCGAGCACTCGACGAGCAAGCGCGTCAGCGGGCTCCCGAGTCTAGTCGACGCCAGCTCTTCCCGCCGACGCAGGTATACCGAACCCCAGTTCAGAATTTGGCCGCCGCGGCCCGTATAGCAGAATCGATTCAGCCCTCCCAGTCGGAGGCTGGCAGGGGCTTGTTACAAATCAGAGCGTTGCTCCGGGCGACGGGAAACCAGAATTCCGCTGTTTCTTAGTCGCGGAATAGGATCCACAGTCGATCCGTTGCAACAAATACAGTCCAGTCGACTCACAGCCCGCGGTCGCCCCCGAGGCGTGAGGGACGTGGCGACCGGCATGATCAGTACAGAAGGAATGAGCATTATGATCACCGATCCGATCGGGATGATCGACGTTGAATGCCAACCCCTCCCCCGAGGAGTGGGTCATATGCGCCCCGACATCAAGATGACAGGCGCCCTCATAGCGTTGGGCAGAGGATTCCCGTCAACCCCAGGGACCCAGGCTTTGACGCGAGATCTGTCCTCGTTCAAGGCTTGGTTGACAGGAACAGTGCTCATCGGGGAGGCCAGAACAGAGATGCGCCCGCCAGCAGCAGAATACGTGTTTCAGGGCCAGAGTGTTTCAGTCGAGCCATCAGGGCCGCGGTGATTCCTCCCAACTTTCGGTTGGCGACTGGAGTCAGCAAGTACACTGGTGAGTCTAAGCCTGACACTTGGCTCGAAGATTACCGAGTGGCTGTACAGATTGGCGGTGGCAATGATGAGGTGGCTATGAAGCATTTGCCTCTCCTATTAGAGGGCTCGGCCAGAGCGTGGCTGAATCAGTTAGCACCCAGCAGCATCTACACTTGGGAGGATCTCTCTCGAGTGTTTGTCACAACCTTTGAGGGAACATGCAAGCGACCTGCAGGCCTTACAGAATTGCGGTCTTGCATGCAGAAGCCGAGTGAAACTATGAGGGATTACATGCAGAGGTGGATCACTTTGCATCACACAGTTGAGAATGTACCGGATCACCAAGCAGTTTGTGCCTTTAAAGAAGGCGTCAAGAACAGAGAGTTGAACCTGAAGTTCGGTCGGACCGGAGAAATGTCCCTGAATCGGATGATGGAAATTGCCACCAAATACGCTAACAGAGAAGATGAAGATCGACTCCGGAGTGGCAAGCAGAAAGCAGTCGCCCAGGAAACCGGAGGCAATTCCAGTCGGAAGCAGAAGCGGAAGGCCGAGCCAGCCGCCCCTGGGGAGGCCCTGGCCGCAACCCAGGGAAATTTCAAGGGCAAACCCAAAGGCCCCTGGAAGCCCAAGAAAGTCAAGGATCAAGATGGAAATGATGTTTTGGATCTGCCATGTCACATCCACACCAAGAAAGATGAGGAGGGTAATTTTATTTACCCAAAGCATACCACTCGACAGTGTCGGCTCCTGATCCAACAGTTTCAGGGCAAACAATCCAAAGATAAGGAAAAAGAGTCGGACATTGTTGAGGACAAGGAAGATAGTGACAATGGATACCCCCAAATCAATTCCATCCTGATGATTTTTGCTGATGTCGAAAGCAAAAGTCGGCTGAAAGTCATTAACCGTGAGGTGAATATGGTAGCTCTGGCAACACCCAGTTATCTAAAGTGGTCTTAGACTGCCATCACATTCGACCAGTCTGATCACCCTACGCACATTGCCACCCCTGGGAGGCAAGCTTTGGTGGTCGACCCAGTTGTCGAAGGCAATCGACTGACCAAAGTCCTGATGGATGGTGGCAGTGGACTGAACATATTGTATGCTGAAACTTTGAAAGGGATGGGCATTCGATGTCCAGACTCAGTACCAGTAACATGAGCTTCCACGGAGTCATCCCTGGGAAGAAAGCCCAATCACTCGGCCAGATTGCTCTTGATGTGGTTTTCGGTGATTCAAAGAATTACCGCAAGGAAAAGTTGACATTCGAGGTTGTGGACTTCCAAAGTGCTTATCATGCCATTTTGGGCAGGCCAGCTTACGCACGCTTCATGGCCCGACCATGTTACGTGTATCTCAAACTGAAGATGCCTGGCCCCAAAGGTGTGATCACTGTTACGGGCAATCGGAAGAAGGCGGAAGAGTGTTTTCAGAAAGGCTCAAAGATTGCAGATGCTCAGATGGCAGTGGTCGAGCTGCAAGAGTACCAAAAGACTGCCGATCCGAGTGAATTACTACGGGCCAAGAAGCCTGCTTCAGAATCAGCTTTTCAGTCATCCGGTGAAACAAAAACAGTCCACATTCACCCGACCGACCCCGACGCTGCTCCGTCTCACATCTCGACGACGCTCGATTCCAAATAGGAAGAAGCGCTCATCCAGTTCCTCCGTGAGAACTGGGACGTCTTCGCATGGAAGCCTTCTGACATGCCTGGAGTTCCCAGGGGGCTGCCTGAGCACCGTCTACGAGTCGACCCGAAGTTCAAGCCTGTGAAAGAACATCTTCGACGGTCCGCCGTCCAGAAGAGGAAAGCTATTGGCGAGGAGGTGGCTCGGCTCTTAGCAGCGGAGTTCATCCGAGAGATTTACCACTCCGAGTGGCTCGCCAATGTCGTCATGGTCCCCAAGAAGGACAAGTCACTTCGCATGTGCATTGATTTCAAACATATCAATCGGGCCTGCCCGAAAGATCATTTCCCTCTCCCTCGCATCGACCAAATAGTCGACTCGACTGCGGGGTGCGAGAGATTGTCTTTTCTAGATGCCTATTCCGGGTACCATCAGATCCGTCTGTATGGACCCGACGAGATCAAAACAGCTTTCATCACTCCATTCGGATGCTTCTGTTATGTCACCATGCCGTTCGACCTCAAGAACACCGGAGCCACGTTCATGAGAATGATTCAGAAGTGTTTACTCACTCAAATCAGTCGGAATGTGGAGGCATACATGGATGATATAGTGGTCAAGTCACGCAAAGGTTCCGACCTGCGGACTGACCTTGCTGAAACCTTTGCCAACCTCAGGAGGTACGATATCAAGCTCAATCCATCAAAGTGCACATTCGGAGTTCCAGGTGGAAAGTTACTCGGTTTTCTCGTTTCCGAACGGGGGATCGACGCCAATCCTGAAAAATTGGTACCATACTCCAGATGAAGCGTCATGTGCATGTACACGATGTCCAGAAACTTACAGGTTGCTTGGCCGCTCTAAGTCGATTCATTTCTCGTCTCGGTGAAAATGTGTTGCCTCTTTACCGACTGATGAAGAAGTCTGACAAGTTTGAGTGGACTCCAGAAGCTGACGCAGCGTTTGCAGAGCTCAAAGCTCTGCTCTCCACCCAGCCAGTGCTTGCTGCCCCAATCAGCAAAGAGCCTCTGCTGCTTTACATTGCAGCCACAGGACAAGTTGTCAGTACAGTACTTACGGTCGAGCGGGAAGAAGAAGGAAAGGCCTTCAGAGTTCAGCGCCCAGTTTATTATGTGTCTGAAGTTTTGACCCCTTCAAAACAAAGATATCCTCACTACTAGAAGCTTGTATATGGGATTTATATGACCACGAAGAAGGTTGCACATTACTTCTCTGACCACTCCATTACAGTCGTCAGCGACGCTCCATTGTCAGAAATCCTGCACAACAGAGATGCAACTGGTCGAGTGGCTAAGTGGGCGATTGAACTCCTTCCCTTAGATATCAGGTTTGAAGCAAAGAAGGCTATCAAGTCCCAAGCAATCGCAGATTTCGTCGCCGAGTGGATTGAACAGCAACTTCCGACTCAAGTCCACTCGGAGCACTGGACCATGTTCTTCGATGGATCTAAGATGCTGAATGGTTCCGGTGCTGGGGTAGTATTAGTCTCCCCCCGAGGAGATAAGCTCAGATACGTTCTCCAGATTCACTTTGATTCCTCCAACAATGAAGCAGAATATGAAGCACTTTTGTATGGGTTGCGCATGGCCATTTCACTCGGCGTCCATCGCCTCATGGTCTATGGCGACTCAGATTTGGTGGTTAATCAAGTGATGAAGGAGTGGGACGTCAGAAGTCCGGCAATGACTGGTTATTGCAATGCAGTGAGAAAGTTAGAAAAGAAATTCGAGGGGTTAGAACTTCATCACATCCCCCGACTGAAAAATCAGGCAGCTGACGATTTGGCAAAAATATGCTCCAAGAGAGAAGCCATTCCCAGCAATGTGTTTTTGGAGCACATTCGCTCGCCGTCAGCCCAGGAGGATCCCTTCGCAGAAGAAGCCCCGCAACCGAAAAGTACCACAGATCCGACTAAAGTCGAAATTCCTGTTGTGGTCGACCTAGTCATGGAGGTCTTGGCTATCACTCCTGACTGGACGGTACCATACATCGCGTATATCTTGAGGAAAAAACTCCCGGAGGACGAGGAAGAGGCTCGACAGATCGTCCGCCGATCCAAGGCCTTCACAGTCATAAAGGGACAGTTGTATAGGGAAAGCGCGACTGGAATCGGTCAGAAATGCATAACACCAGAAGAGGGTCAGATGATCCTTAATGATATCCACTCAGGGACCTGTGGTCACCATGCGTCCTCTCGGACCATTGTGGCTAAAGCATACCGAGCAGGATTTTACTGGCCAAGAGCAAATGAGATGGCAAAAGAGATAGTCGACAAGTGTGGAGGTTGCCAGTTCTACTCCAACATGTCACACAAGCCTGCATTAGCCCTGAAGACCATTCCACTCGTCTAGCCCTTTGCTGTCTGGGGACTAGACATGGTTGGCCCACTGAGAATAGGCAGAAGTGGTTTCACTCATGTGCTTGTGGCAGTCGACAAGTTTACCAAATGGATTGAAGCTAAGCCTATCAAGAATCTTGATGCTTGCACTGCTATTAGTTTCGTCAGAGGGCTAACATTCAGATATGGAGTCCCGCATAGCATCATCACTGACAATGGGTCAAACTTCGATTCGGACAAGTTCAGAGCTTTTTGCGCCTCTCAAGGCACTCGAGTCGACTACGCATCGGTCGCCCATCCCTAGTCGAATGGACAAGCTGAAAGAGCAAATGGTCTGATTCTCAAAGGACTAAAACCTTGACTGATGCGTGATCTCAAGCACGCGGCAGGTGCTTGGGTCGACGAGCTTCCGTCAGTTCTGTGGGGATTGAGGACCACCCCGAACCGGTCGACTGGAAGAACTCCATTCTTTCTGGTTTATGGAGCCGAAGCAGTTCTGCCAAGTGATCTTCTTCACAACGCACCCCGATTCGAACTTTATACCGAAGATGAAGCAGAACAAGCCCGGCAAGACGCAGTCGACCTCCTAGAAGAAGAAAGAGAGATGGCCATGATCAGATCGACCATTTATCAGCAAGACTTGCGTCGATTCCACGCCAGGAATGTCAAGAGTCGAGCCTTCCAAGAAGGGGATTTGGTCCTCCGAGTGGATCAGCAGAAACCACACAAGCTTGCTCCTACTTGGCAAGGCCCCTTCATCATCACTAGAGTCCTCCACAATGGAGCGTATCACCTCTACAATGTTGATCGCCAGATCGACGAGCCACGAGCTTGGAATGCGGAACTACTCCGCCCCTTTTACACTTGAGTTCTCCCTTGGACTGGATGTAATAAGAAAAAAATTTCCCACAGTTCATTTTTATCAAAGACAAGAGTGTCCCAATAATCGCTGTCACTTTTGTTTGCATACGAAACCCCCCAGTGGGTGACTTAGCCGCGAATCTGTTTCGCCTAAGTTTGAAAAAATCCTACCGAGTGGAGAGCAATCCTCCCACTCGGGGGCTTAGCTGTAGTCCAGTACTCACCTAAGTTCTCCCACTTAGAGACTTAGCTGCAGTCAGGCACTCGCCTAAGTTTGAAAAAATCCTACCGAGTGGAGCAAACCTCCCACTCGGGGGCTTAGCTGCAGTCCAGTACTCACCTAAGTTCTCCCACTTAGAGACTTAGCTGCAGTCAGGCACTCGCCTAAGTTTGAAAAAATCCTACCGAGTGGAGAGCAAACCTCCCACTCAGGGGCTTAGCTGCAGTCCAGTACTCGCCTAAGTTCTCCCACTTAGAGACTTAGCTGCAGTCAGGCGCTCGCCTAAGTTTGAAAAAATCCTACCGAGTGGAGAGCAAACCTCCCACTCGGGGGCTTAGCTGCAGTCCAGTACTCGACTAAGTTCTCCCACTAAGAGACTTAGCTGCAGTCAGACACTCGCCTAAGTTTGAAAATATCCTACCGAGTGGAGAGCAAACCTCCCACTCGGGGGCTTAGCTACAGTCCAGTACTCGCCTAAGTTCTCCCACTTAGAGACTTAGCTGCAGTTAGGCACTCGCCTAAATTTGAAAAAATCCTACCGAGTGGAGAGCAAACCTCCCACTCGGGGGCTTAGCTGCAGTCCAGTACTCGCCTAAGTTCTCCCACTTAGAGACTTAGCTGCAGTCAGGCACTCGCCTAAGTTTGAAAAAATCCTACCGAGTGGAGAGAAAACCTCCCACTCGGGGGCTTAGCTGCAGTCCAGTACTCGCCTAAGTTCTCCCACTTAGAGACTTAGCTGCAGTCAAGCCTTCGCCTAAGTTTGAAAAAATCCTACCGAGTGGACAGCAAACCTCCCACTCGGGGGCTTAGCTGCAGTCCAGTACTCGCCTAAGTTCTCCCACTTAGAGACTTAGATGCAGTCAGGCACTCGCCTAAGTTTGAAAAAATCCTACCGAGTGGAGAGCAACCCTCCCACTCGGGGGCTTAGCTGCAGTCCAGCACTCGCCTAACTTCTCTCACTTAGAGACTTAGCTGCAGTCCGGCACTCGCCTAAGTTTGAAAAAATCCTACCGAGTGGAGAGCGATCCTCCCACTCGGGGGCTTAGCTGCAGTCCAGCACTCACCTAAGTTCTCTCACTTAGAGACTTAGCTACAGTCCGGCACTTGCCTAAGTTCGAAACAATCCTACCGAGTGGAGAGCAATCCTCCCACTCGGGGGCTTAGCTGCAGTCCAGCACTCGCCTAAGTTCTCTCACTTAGAGACTTAGCTACAGTCCGGCACTCGCCTAAGTTTGAAAAAATCCTACCGAGTGGAGAGCGATCCTCCCACTCAGGGGCTTAGCTGCAGCCCAGCGCTCGCCTAAGTGTTTAAAAATCCTACCGAGTGGAGAGCAAACCTCCCACTTGGGGGCTTAGCTGCAGCCCAGCGCTCGCCTAAGTGTTTAAAAATCCTACCGAGTGGAGAGCAAACCTCCCACTCAGGGGCTTAGCTGCAGCCCAACGCTCGCCTAAGTGTTTAATAATCCTACCGAGTGGAGAGCAAACCTCTCACTCAGAGGCTTAGCTGCAGCCCAGTGCTCACCTAAGTACAAGACACAACCCAATCCGCGAGTCGACTGCTACCTTCCCCTTCGGAGCTGCGCCGCAAATACAAGGTTATTCCGAGTGAAGATCAAGATCCACTCGACGAATCAAACCATGAAAATATTCAACAAGAAATCAAGATCAGATAAAGCCTAAAAGGTTCCAGACCTCAGGCCAAAGTACTCGAGCCCTTGGCTCGGCAGAGTTTAACGGTTACAAAATACACTCGGCATTCCGAGGCAAATTCATAGTGAAGCATAAAAGTTTTTCATTCCTCAGGAGGAGGACTGGAAGGGGCGACGAACTTGTCCAAGTCAATCCCGTCTGCAATACGGGTGGCAGCAGCGATGAAAGTCTCCATGAAATCTTGAAAGTTGTGCTTCCTGGTATTGGCAACTTGGATGGCGGCCAGCTTCTCTTCTCGCGCCTCCTTGCAGTGGACGCGGACCAGAGATAGAGCCACATCAGCGCCGCACCGAGCAGAAGACTTCTTCCACTCCTGCACTCGGTCAGGGATTCTGTTAAGTCGAGTCATCAGAGACTCGAGATCGTTTTGGAACGTAGCCTCTGGCCAAAGTGCCGGGTCGATCTGTGACATGGCAACCTTCAGTCGAGCCAAGTAGTCCACGACGCCGTCAATGCAAGATTCTAGTCGGAGCAGATTCATGGCAGCTTCATCTTTCATGGGAGAGTTGATTGGATCCAAACCTGTTTCGATCCGCCCTGTCTCCTCTTCAAAGTTTTGGCAAAGCTCTGCATTCATGATCCAAGGATAAGTCAATTTTCATAGACTGAATCGACACAAATTGAATGTGCACCTTGAAGCTTGATGTACAACTTCTTGGCGAGGCTCCTCAAGTAGCTCTCCAGGTTGTCCCTCCTGCGAGCGATGCCTTCCATCTTCTCGTTCAGGGTGAGGTTCTCCTTCTTCCAACGTGAACACTCCCTGTTGGCTTCATTCAGAGCGGTGTTCAGCTTGGTATTCTCTTCTTCTAAGTGGTCGACCGAAACCAGCTTCTGTACGGCCAGAGCGGTCTTGTCATCAGCCTCCTTACGGGCAGCAGCCAAGTCCTGATCCTTCTTCGCTAGAGCTTCGTTCAGTTTTTCTGCGAAGAAATGATGATTGAATCGGAAATAGCAGAAGGATACTCAAGCCTAAAAACTAACCAGTCGACAAAGTCGTCTTACCTGCGGCGCCGTCTCTGACCTTCTGCAGCTCTGTTCTGGCCAGCTCCAGATCAAGGTTCAGTTGAATCTTCTGGTTCTCCAACTCAGTATGGCGAGCTACAAGTTCGCAGGATTTCTGTAAAAGAAAAATCAGTCGACAGACGTCCAAGATAAGTTGCTTCCGAGTAACTAAGGGACAATGACGACGTTTCTAAGACCACAGCCGAATCAAAAACATTCGACAGTAGTCTCGGGGACTACACCCAGTGGGTGCACTCAGCGTGCCCCCACTGGTTCGACCAAAAAAAATATCTTTGGGGAAAAACCGAGTGAAGAAATACAGCTACAGCAACACAATGTAAAGACTACAGTCGACTGCCAGCAGTCCACCGTAGTCTCGGGGACTACACCCAGTGGGTGCACTTAGCGTGCCCCCACTCGTCCAAGAATTGGCAGACACACCCAGTGGGTGTACAGATACAGATACAAAAGATCTTCGAAAAAGAGACTCTTCAAACAGCATATCGTAACAGACCAAGTGTTGAGTCGACTAACCTGGACATTGCTCTGAAGAGCCGAACTTGCGTCATAGGCTGCTTGGCTGGCCTCCCGAGCCATCTTCACTTGCTCCATCATGATCCCCGCCTGGCGTATAGCCTCCTTTGCAGCAGCCGCTTGGTCCTCAGGGACGAGGTACGCAGCAAAAAGCGAAGGTGGACCCACAGTCGACGCTGAAGGCCACATGCTCGTCAGAGGAATGGCAAAAGTCACCGAAGCCCGAGTGGTGTCACCACCATCCCGAGCCATGGCCTCAGATGCCGGAGCAGGTTGGGGGGTCTTGTCAGCCGTCGACCTCTTGTTCCTCCTCATTCTCAGCGGTTCGTTGTCGTCGTCATCCGGGAGGTCGATAACATGAGGAGGGGCTACAAAGGAAACATTCAATCGACCAGGGTTGCAATAAATGTTTAGTCGACTCAAAGCGGAACGTCAGTAATCGTACCAGGGTTGGAGGTAACAGCATCCTCCATCTCTTGGTCGTCGTCCTTGGTGGAGATCTCAGAGGTAGCAGCACTGCAAGCCTCGAAAGTCAGTCGGTTGGCTCAATAGATCGACCAAGGATCCGTCCACGGTCGACAAAGGATAACAAGTTTTATTATTACCCAGAAATGGTGGGGACAGCCATCTTCATCTTGGGCAGAGCCTTGGGCAGCTTGGACAACGCTGCTCGCGGGTGCTTGGGAGCCTTTCCAGTCGACGTAGGAGAAGAGGTCCGAGGGCGTTTCGACGACAGGCCAACAGGAGCAGTCGCACTACCACGCTCCCGCGCTGGATCGTGTGTGAGCTTGGATCGCCCCTCCGGGCGGGGGGTTCAACCTCCTCCTCCTCCTCTTCGCTGGAGTCGATGTCGTCGCCTCCCTCTCCTTCATCATCGGACTCCCACTTGCCTTGATCGTCCCCGCTCTCACCTCCGCTCGCCTCCCCTTCCTCAGTTGGCCCCTGTGCCCAATTGGGCGTCGAGTACATTTCAGTAGTCGCCTGAAAAACAACAGACAAGACAAAGTTCAATCGACCAACTCAAAGAAGACCAACGAAGAAAAACAAGACCTCAGTCAGGAGCATAGAGACATACCTGGTCCACATTGTACGAGTTGTCGAGTGGAATTACCCTCCTGGCTCCTCGGGGGTTGTCCTTGTTTCCTGTGATGCTCGACAGCCACCCCTCCAGCATCTCATCAGTGACCTCCTCCGGGTGGATCCGAGTGGTGTCGTCAAGACCCGAATACAGCCACATCGGTTGGTCACGAGCCTGGAGCGGTTGGATGCGCCTCCGGAGGAAAACCTCCAGCAAATCGATGCCCGTCACGCCCTCACGGACAAGCTCAACCACTCGACCGACCAGCACTTTGACTTGAGCCCTTTCCTCCGGCGCCACTTTCAGAGAAGCAGGTTTTTCAGCTCGGTCGAGGGAGAAAGGAGGAAGACCAGTCGACTGTCCTGGGGTCGCCTGGTCCTGGCAGTAGAACCAGGTCGCCTGCCAGCCACGGACCGACTCCGGGAAAGTAATGGATGGAAAATAGCTCTTCCCCCTCGTCTGGATCGCCAAGCCCCCGCACAACTGGATCACCTGCGTCCTCTCGTCACTCGACTTGTCCTTCTTGACCGATTGAGAACGACAGGTAAAGATGTGCTTGAAAAGTCCCCAATGGGGGTGGCAACCCAAGAAAGCCTCACCCATGGAAATGAAAGCAGCAAGGTATACAATGGAGTTGGGAGTAAAGTGGTGGAGCTGCGCTTCGAAGAAGTTCAAGAAGCTCCAGAAAAAAGGATGGGGCGGCAGAGAAAACCCTCGGTCGATGTGGATGGCTAGGAGCACCCACTCACCATCGCGGGGTTGAGGTTCGATCTCTCTCCCCGGAAGACGCGCAGCCTCGTGGGGAATGACTCCCCCCTCGACCATGTCGTCGAGATCCTCTTGCCGGATCACAGACGGCATCCAATCGCCCTGGATCCAGCCCTTGGGCAGAGCGGACCTTGAGGAGGATCCGCCCGAGCAGATCTCTTCCCCTTCCCCTGCGTTGCCGCCTTCTTCACGCGCTCCAGTGCGGAGGTATTGCCCTTCGTCATCGTCGCCGGCGAAGTCTCGCACGGGCCTGCTGCGCCGGGGCGAGAACGGAGGTGGCGGAAGGACTTGCGAAGGGAGAGAGGAAGAACAAAGGAGGAGAAGAGAGCACACTTCTTGGAAACCCCGAGCCGGCGATTTATAAGGGGCCGCTCCCGAGTGGCCGACTGGTAGGCCCAAACTATCCAGTCAAATCCCGCAGCGGACGCGCGCGCAGTACGTGGCGAAAAAGGCGACATGGGGATCGAGGAGCTTCCTCTTTATCGCTTCCGATTACTGTGGCCGCTCCCATCCCGCGCGCTTCCCAAAATCCGAAATCCCATGACATCCGCGGGCTGCAAAACAACTTGTCAAAACGGAAGACCCCACCCGCGCCGACGCTCGGTATGTCACAAATAAAGAAATTCACTCGACGAAAGGCCTGGAATGGATCAAGGCAACTGAAAAAGGTTGGCAACGTCATCCGTGACGATTGACCCAAAATGAGGCAGTCACGTAGCCCAAAGAACCAGTCGGAAAGATCTCCAACTCTTTCCCCACTCTAACCTCGATCCATTTGGGGGCTAATGATGAAGCCATGTACCTAGGGTAGGGGCACGGACCTGTCCAAAAAGCCCTACCCTAGGACATCCCTAGAAGAAGTGACCTTTCAATCGACTTGAAGGTATCCCACTCAACGGGTTCAAGACACTCGACCAAGAAGCTATCAATCGACCATGAAGCCAACCACTCGACCGCCAAGAGACCTAAAGTCACTCCGCAGGCAAACGGTCGGCTATCAAGTAGTCTTTATGGCCATTATAGCACTTTATTAGGGGCGTTACCAGTAACGCCCAACCTTAAATGTACCTTAAACCCTGCATTACTGAGGGCAGGAGGGGGCCGGCGAATTCTATATAAGCCACCCCCCTCCTCAGTATGAAGGGTTCGCACCCCTGTTATTCACACGCCAGTAATCCAGTCGACCGCCTCCGGGCACCGAGACGTAGGGCTGTTACTTCCTCCGCGAACGGCCTGAACTCGTACATCTTGGTGTGTTTACAACTTCCCAATAGCTGAGATCTAGCCTCTCCATACATACCCCCCTACATCACTGTCAGAGTTAGAACCACGACAGCCGCAACCCCTTCTTTTGTGGGTGCAGAAGTACCAGCAGCCACACGCTTGGAATCCTTATCAGATGAGCGGGAATCTTCCTTGCTTAGGTTGATCTCGGGAGTGTCCACTTCAACACTTGCTGATCGGGTGGCATTGGTCGCAACAACATCCCTCATTGCCAGCAAAGTGGGCAATATCTCAGCAGTCCTGGCAGATACTGACTCATCACTCCCAGATGTATGAATGCCTGTTGTTGTAGCCTACACATCTGCAACCGGCGGAGATGGTCGGCCGATTGCATCAGAGCTAGTGGGAATAGTTGATGGTGCAGCAGCAGTTTTGTCGGCTAGAGCCTCATGATCATCTGAGTTGCTACTTGTCGACAGCTTGGAATGAATGCGTTCGAGTGGGTCTTTAGGGTTCTGTTTGGTTACACGTGTAGTAGTCTTCTTCACCTTGCAAGAAAGCACATGGAAGAGTAAAAATTTGAACAAAATAGTTGCCATGGTAGTCATCTTAAAAATGAAAAATGTGTGATGTGCGAGAGCTTCCATTTGAGAACAAGGTATGGATGAGCACACATGACAATGTAGGTGGTGGAAGCTAGTGTAAAGCTGCTAGTTGCCATATAAGTGGAAAAGGAATTGCCATGTGGTATAGTTAGCAGTTGCCATGCAGAACAAGTAGGAGTTGCCATGCAGCAAAAAGTAAGATCATGAGAAAATATGAGTTGCCATGTGGGACTGATGGCAGTAGCCCATGTGGCAAGATGGACAACTACATTGAAAAGCAGACGGTAGTTGCCGCATAAATGTATCAACTAAAAAAGTTGTGTATGATCTAGAATGCATCAAGCAAAAAAATAGCACTATGACAATGAATAAACAGGGAGAACCTACTTCTTGATTGTCTTCCTCAAGTCTTTCAACATGACAGGATCCTCGGTGTTGGACGTGAACGTACAAGGAGACGACCTAGTGGAAGTGGTGTCACCAGCAGTGGGAGCACCCTTGTTCAATCGGGCAGAAACACAGGTTGGCGTTGGTGCTTGTTTCTTCTTACCTGCTTGTCCACCAGGTGTAGCCTCACTGCACGTAGAAAAAAATGGCATAAAAGGGTACCAAGTGTGAGACACAAAAATCATGCCACGCTTAGAAAACAATGAAAAAAGAGTTGGTCTGTTAAAAAGGAGGGACAAACAAAACACTAAAATAGATGTCAAACCTCCTCCCAGCAGCTACGGGATTGGTCCTAGGCCTCTTGACAATAGAGCCCTGCCCAACATCCTCTGGAGCCCTGCCCCTCTTTGAAGGCGACACCCCCATGTCTCTCACAACTGTCTGTTCAATGAATTTCTCCGGTGGGGGACATTTGGTGCAGCCTTGTCCTTCTTACCACCTACACGAACTTCATCATGTTCATCGTCATCGGTTTCATGTTGCACATTCTCCATGTCATCGTAGTTGTCCTTGTCGAGACCAACATCTCCATCCAGTTCATATTGCGTGTCGGGGAGCTCCTTGAGCTGTTGTAGTCGTACCGGCCATGACAACCAGTTGTTCGATGCGTCTGTTCTGCAACAAATGGTGTGAACCGCCTCGCAACCGCATCGCTGTCAGATCCATTAAGTGCAATCCACCCCTCAACCAACCTTCCGAGCAAGCTGGTCATGCCGGAAGCAAACTTTCCAACTAGATGCCCAACAGGTGCCCTCGCTTGAGCACACAACAAAAGGTAGCAATAAACAAACATATTAGAGTCACGTGCGTAGGAACAAATAAACCAAAACAACCATAGAGATATATAAAAAAATGAAAGAGAAAAATAATTTCAAAAAACAAAACAAACATCCTTGATTACCTCAGCAGGACAAGATGGAGCTGAATGCATATCCATCCACTTTCCAAAGTTTTGAGGCCCACCAAACACGCTGTAGTCTATAGCATGCTTGGCCATCAGCTGGAAAACAACAAAAACAACTAAGATGTAAGAGAAAAAAATAAAGGAGCAGTGACTAACAATTCATGTATTGCAAAAAAGAGGGAAACAAAAGAAGTTTTGACATGGATGGCGGAGTTGCCGTGTGGGGTCAGACATGGGTGCCATGCGCAGACATCCATGGCTAACAAGGTATTTATCTCTTGTTAGCCACAGATGGTTGCCGTATGGGAATTTTTTCATATGTTATGCAACATCCAAATTGAAGAATGCCGTGCAAGAAAGGAGGCAGAACTAACATGCAGTTTCCCATATTTCGTATCAGTTATCCTGTTTGCAGCAAGCACAGCCTTGCCAGCATCGTACGTCCACGCAGAGATAGCAAACTTATGTGGAGGCGGCGAGCCTGCTATCCCAGTAAAGTCGACGGTGGACAAATCAAGACGATCAACGTACATGAGCTGGTATACTCAATTGAAAATAAAAGTATGTTAGTTGCCATCATGCTATGTTAAAAAAGAAGCTAATGTAGAGTCCTTCAGTCATCAAGTTGAAGGGAAAATGGAGGGAAAAGATTTGCCATCTATCTGTGTTAGTTGCCATCATGCTGTGCTAGCAGTTGCCATCTTGTTATGCTGGTAGTTGCCACAAGCTCAACATCATGGTTGCCATGCAGATTGTATAAATAGAGAGTGGATGTATGGAATGAACACTTTTTTGTGTTGTTGAAAAATGCTATTGCCTTGTAGGCAGCAACCGCAGATGCCATGGATCAAACAGAAGTCACTTTCACATGTAAACAATTCACATAAACAATGAAAAACAAAGGGTTTCCATGCATGATCTTGTACGGTTCACACTTATCAACAACTGCCATGTTGATTTGGGGAAGCATTCAACCGTGGTAAGAGTATTTGCCAAAGAGTAGGAAAAAAGTACCATCAAGTGCAAGCGACAGCCCTTCTGGTACATCTTGTTTGAGAATGAATCATGCAGGAAGTCCGCAATGAATTTACACCAATTCATGTTCTTCACGTCTTTCAACTTTGCCTGCACAACACAATTTCAGGACAAAAAGTTGTCGCATCAACATTCAAATGAAAGCATCAAAAAACTGGCAGTGACTAGCTTCTAGATCACATCAAAATCAAAATATTGAATGAAGAAATAAGTAGAGAGATAGAGCATTCACCAGGATGGGGAAGAACTTGTTGCTTGCGCGAAGAGATGTGGTAGGCGCAAAAATAGCTGAGATCAGGTACATGAGGAGCTTCATCTTAAAAACCTCGCCATGGGTTTTCATGCCCTCCAACGAAGTTGCCAATACAGTCATATTCGGCATGGATGCCATCCTAGGAAACAAACGGGTGAATAAGGCTTCCTCGATCTTATTATTCACCTCATACAGGACTTTGATTTCTCCACGGGGCACACCCTGATAACCCACAACTATAGGGGATCACAACAGTTTTCGAGGGTAGAGTATTCAACCCAAATTTATTGATTCGACACAAGGGGAGCCAAAGAATATTCTCAAGTATTAGCAGCTGAGTTGTCAATTCAACCACACCTGAAAACTTAGTATCTGCAGCAAAGTGTTTAGTAGCAGAGTAATATGATAGTAGTGGTAATGGTAGCAAAAGGTAATGATAGAAAAAGTAATATTTTTGGTGTTTTGTAGTGATGGTGATAATAGCAACGGAAAAGTAAATAAGCGAAGAACAATATATGGAAAGCTCGTAGGCAATGGATCGGTGATAGAGAATTACACCGGATGTGGTTCATCATGTAACATTCATAACGTTGGGTGATACAGAACTAGCTCCAATTCATCAATATAATGTAGGCATGTATTCGGAATATAGTCATACGTGCTTATGGAAAAGAACTTTCATGACATCTTCTGTCCTACCTTCCCGTGGCAGCGGGGTCCTAGTGGAAACTAAGGGATATTAACGCCTCCTTATAATAGAGTACCAGACCAAAGCATTAACACATAGTGAATACATGAACTCCTCAAACTACGGTCATCACCGGGAGTGGTCCCGATTATTGTCACTTCGGGGTTGTCGGATCATAACACAAAGTAGGTGACTGTAGACTTGCAAGATAGGATCAAGAACTCACATATATTCATGAAAATATAATAGGTTCAGATCTGAAATCATGGCACTCAGGCCCTAATGACAAGCATTAAGCATAGCAAAGTCATGACAACATCAATCTCAGAACATAGTGGATACTAGGGATCAAACCCTAACAAAACTAACTCGATTACATGATAAATCACATCCAACCCATCACCTTCCAGCAAGCCTACGATGGAATTACTCACGCACGGCGGTGAGCATCATGAAATTGGTGATGGAGGAAGGTTGATGATGACGATGGCGACGGATTCCCCTCTCCGGAGCCCCGAACGGACTCCAGATCAGCCCTCCCGAGAGAGTTTAGGGCCTGGCGGCTTCTCCATATCGTAAAACGCGATGAATCCTTCTTCTTTATTTTTTTCTCCCCGAACACGAATATATGGAGCCAAGGTTGAGGTCGGTGGAGCTCCAGAGGGCCCATGAGGCAGGGGCGCGCCCCCACCCTCGTGGCTAGGGTGTGGCCCCTGGCCTTGATTCTTTGCTAGTATTTTTTATTATTTCCAAAAATAATCTCCGTGGAGTTTCAGGTCATTCCGAGAACTTTTGTTTCTGCACATAAATAACACCATGGCAATTCTGCTGAAAACAACGTCAGTCCGGGTTAGTTCCATTCAAATCATGCAAGTTAGAGTCCAAAACAAGGGAAAAAGTGTTTGGAAAAGTAGATACGATGGAGACGTATCAACTCCCCCAAGCTTAAACCTTTTCTTCCTTAAGCAATTCAGTTGGTAAACTGAAAGTGATAAAGAAAAACTTTTACAAACTCTGTTTGCTCTTGTTGTTGTAAAAGTGTAAAGCCAGCATTCAAGTTTTTAGCAAAGATTATGAACTAACCATATTCACAATAACTCTTAGGTCTCATGTTTACTCATATCAATGGCATAATCAACTAGCGAGCAATAATAATAAATCTTGGATGACAACACTTTCTCAAAACAATCATAATATGATATAACAAGATGGTATCTCGCTAGCCCTTTGTGAGACTGCAAAACATAAATGCAGAGCACCTTTAAAGATCAAGGACTGACTTGACATTGTAATTCATGGTAAAAGAGATCCAGTCAAGTCATACTCAATGTAAACTAACAGTAATGAATGCAAATGACAGCGGTGCTCTCCAACTGGTGCTTTTTAATAAGATCATGATGACTCAACATAAAAGTAAATAGATAAGCCCTTCGCAGAGGGAAGTAGGGATTTGTAGAGGTGCTAGAGCTCGATTTTGAAATAGAGGTGAATAATATTTTGAGCGGTATACTTTAATTGTCAGCATAAAAACCAAGAGATGGCGATATCTTCCCTGCTACACACATTATAGGCGGTTCCCAAATAGAATGGTAAAGTTTATACTCCCCCTCCACCAACAAGCATCAATCCATGGCTTGCTCGAAACAACGAGTGCCTCCAACTAACAACAGTCCTGGGGGAGTTTTGTTTGCAATTATTTTGATTTGATTTGCATAAAGCATGGGACTGGGCATCCCGGTGACCAGCCATTTTCTCGTGAGTGAGGAGCGGAGTCCACTCCTCTTGAGAATAACCCACCTAACATGGAAGATACGGATAGCCCTAGTTGATACATGAGCTATTCGAGCATACAAAACAGAATGTTTATTTGAAGGTTTAGAGTTTGGCACATACAAATTTACTTGGAACGCCAGGTAGATACCGTATATAGGTAGGTATGGTGGACTCATATGGAATAACTTTGGGGTTTATGGGATTGGATGCACAAGCAGTATTCCTGCTTAGTACAAGTGAAGGCTAGCAAAAGACTAGGAAACGACCAGCTAGAGAGCGACAACAGTCATGAACATGCATTAAAATTAATCAACACCGGATGCAAGCATGAGTATGATATAATGCACCATGAACATAAATATCCTAGAGGCTATGTTGATTTTGTTTCAACTACATGCGTGAACATGTGCCAAGTCAAGCCACTCGAATCGTTCAAAAGAGGATACTACCCTATCATACCACATCACAACCATTTTAATAGCATGTTGGCACGCAAGGTAAACCATTATAAGCTCCTAGCTAATTAAGCATGGCATAAGCAACTATAATCTCTAATTATCATTGCAAACATGTTGATTCATAATAGGCTGAATCAGGAACGATGAACTAATCATATTTACAAAAACAAGAGAGGTCGAGTTCATACCAGCTTCTCCCATCTCAATCAGTCCATCATATATCATCATAATTGCCTTTCACTTGCACGACCGAATGATGTGAATAGTAATAATAGTGCATGTGCATTGGACTAAGCTGGAATCTGCAAGAATTCAATAAATAGGAGAAGACAAGGCAATATGGACTCTTGGTTAAATCAACAATAATGCATATAAGAGCCACTCAACATTTTCATTATGGTCTTCTCCTATCGACCCCCAAAGAAAAGAAAAGAAATAATACTATTTACATGGGAAAGCTCCCAACAAGCAAAAGAAGAACAGTAAATCTTTTTGGGTTTGCTTTTTAATTACTACTACAAGCATAGAAATTAAAACTAGCTAAAAGCTACAACTAATTTTTTTGGTTTTTTCTTAAGGTTTATCAAACACACAAGAAGAAAGCATAAAAAGGAAATAAACTAGTATGGATGATACAATGAAAAAGTATGAGCACCGACAACTAGCAATGAGTGTGTGAACATGAATGTAATGTCGGTGGGAAATACGTACTCCCCCAAGCTTAGGCTCTTGGCCTAAGTTGGTCTAATGCCACGGATGTCCTGGCGGATATCCAAAGTTGTAGTTGGGGTCGTACTGAGTTGCAGCAGTCATTGCATTGTGGGTTGCAGCTTGGAGGTGAGCTATCTCAGCCCTCCTCTTATACTCTTCCACCTCCTCTCTGGTTATAAAATATCTCGCTTTTGCCTGAAAGTCAAAGAAAGTAGAAGCAGGGAGAGCGATGTGATAGGTGTGTCGTCTGTCAAAGATTAGTCGATACTGGAGGAACTGGTCGTTCCTCTCAACAAAATGATGACGAACCATAGCCTCATAATCCAAATAAGCAGGAGGCAACTCAATATCATCCTCACGTATGGTTATACCAAGAATATTAGCTATACGGGTTGCATAAATTCCACCAAAGAAATCTCCATTAAATCTATTATGGTGCAACCTACATGCAACAATGGCTCCCAAATTATAAGATTGATCTCCTAACACAGCACTCCTAAGAATACTGAGGTTAGGGACACACATGTGACATGCTTCATCTTTACCATTAATGCATCTACCTATGAAGAGAGCAAAATAATGTATAGCAGGAAAATGAATGCTCCCTATGGTAGCTTGTGTTATATCTCTAGATTCCCCCACAGTTATACTAGCAAGAAAATATCTAAACTCAGATTTGCGAGGTTCCCTAGTACTACCCCATTGTGGAAGTTTGCAAGCAGTGGTAAAATCCTCTAAGTCCATAGTATAAGAATTTTCATAAAGATCAAACATGACAGTTTGAGAATTGCGTGAAGATGAAAATTCAAACCTCCTCACAAAGGAACTAGTGAGATAGTGGTACTGACGACACTTTTCTGCCTCGAAGCTCACAAGATCAGTGTTACGCAAATATGCGTTAAATTATTCCTTAATTCCTGCTCGATCCATGAAGTCCTCTAAAGGCCATTCACAAGGATGCACGGGAGCGTCCCTTGGTGGCTCATCATCAGAATCACGCATTGCAAGCTTGGGTCCTTGCTTCCTTGAAGGACCACCTTGGTACATTTTCCTAAACATATTTCTTTTTCTGAAAAATTTCTGAAATTTTTAGTAACTTCAAATAAAAGTAAACCAAACTCAACAAAACCAATAGCAACTACTCCTACAAGTTCCTAGAGCCTATATCATGCATTAGAACTACTTGGAACCATATAAATTTGACATGCAAGCTCAAGAACATGGTCACCTAGGCAGCACAAATTTGCAATGAATAAAGCACTAGAACAAAAACTAATTGGATCAATGGGCGAGTCACATACCAAGGAACAATCCCCCAAAGCAATTTTGTGAGAGGTGCTTTGAGGAAGGAGATCGAAAATCGTAGCAAAATGAGCTAGAACTCGTGCTTGAGCTGGATGGTGATTTTTTGGGGAGGAAGAAGAAGTGTGTGGGTGCAGGAATAAGTGGAGGGGAGCCACCATGGGCCCACGAGGAAGGGGGGCGCGCCCAGGGGGTGGGCGCGTCGTGGATCCTCGTGGCCAGGTGCTTGCTCCCCTACTGTGTTCAGAGTGCCAGATATTCTAAAATATTCCAGAAAAAATCATATTTAAATTTCAGGGCATTTGGAGAACTTTTATTTTGGGGGTATTTTTATATTGCACGGACAATCAAAAACAGACAGAAATTACTATTTTTGCTTTATTTAGTATAAATAACAGAAAGTAAAAAAAGTACAGAAAGTTGTGCTTTCTAACTTCATCCATCTCATGCTCATCAAAAGGAATCCATTAACAAGGTTGATCAAGTCTTGTTAACAAACTCATTTCGAGTAACATGAAACCGCAGAAATTTCGAATAACACTAGGTTACCTCAACGGGGATATGGACATCCCCAACAATAAGAATATCATATTTCTTCTTGACAGTAGGAAGAGAAAATTCAAAACCTCCAAAAATAATTGATGGATTTTTTCCAATAGATTTGATATTGTGGACTTGATGTTGTTTCCTCGGAAAGTGTACCGTATGCTCATTACCATTAACATGAAAAGTGACATTGCCTTTGTTGCAATCAATAACAGCCCCTGCAGTATTCAAAAAGGGTCTTCCAAGAATAATGGACATACTATCGTCCTCGGGAATATCAAGAATAACAAAGTCCGTTAAAATAGTAATGTTTGCAACCACAACAGGCACATCCTCACAAATACCGACAGGTATAGCAGTTGATTTATCAGCCATTTGCAAAGATATTTCAGTAGGTGTCAACTTATTCAAATCAAGTCTACGATATAAAGAGAGAGGCATAACACTAACACCGGCTCCAAGATCACATAAAGCAGTTTTAACATAGTTTCTTTTAATGGAGCATGGTATAGTTGGTACTCTGGGATCTCCTAGTTTCTTAGGTATTCCACCTTTAAAAGTATAATTAGCAAGCATGGTAGAAATTTCAGCTTCCGATATCTTTCTTTTATTAGTTACAATTTCTTTCATGTACTTAGCATAAGGATTTAGTTTAAGCATATCAATCAAACGCATTTTGCAAAAAGATAGGTCTAATCATTTCAGCAAAGCGCTCAAAATTCTCATCATCCTTTTTCTTGGATGGCTTAGGAGGAAAAGGCATGGGTTTCTGAACCCAAGGCTCTCTTTCCTTACCGTGTTTCCTAGCAACAAAGTCTCTTTTATCATAATGTCGATTCTTTGATTATGGGTTATCAAGATCAACAACAGGTTCAATCTCTATATCATTATCATTACTAGGTTGAGCATCAACATGAACATCATCATTAACATTATCACTAGTTTCATGTTCATTACCAGATTGTGCTTCAGCATCAGAAATAGAAATATCATTGGGATTCTCAGGTGTGTCAATAACAGGTTCGCTAGAAGCATGCAAAGTCCTATCATTTTTCTTTTTCTTCCTTTTAGAAGGTCTAGGTGCATCTATATTATTTCTCTGAGAATCTTGCTCAATTCTCTTAGGATGGCCTTCAGGATACAAAGGTTCCTGAGTAATTTTACCACCTCTAGTCATAACTCTAACAACATTATCATTTTTCTTACTATTTAATTCACCGAGCAAATCATTCTGAGATTTAAGTACTTATTCTACTTGAGTCGTAACCATAGAAGCATGTTCACTAATGAGTTTAAGTTCACCTTTAACTCTAGACATATAATCACCCAAGTGTTCAATCATATAAGCATTTTGTTTCAATTGTCTACCAAAGTAAGCATTGAAGTCTTCTTGCTTAACCATAAAGTTATCAAACTCATCCAAACATTGGCTAGCAAACTTAGTAGGAGGGATTTCAACTTTATCATATCTATAGAGAGAATTTACCTTTACTACCTATGTCGGGTTATCAAGACCATGTGTTTCTTCAATAGATGATGGATTAAAACCATATATTTCTTCAACATGCGGTAAATTAAGACCATGTATTTCTTCAATAGGAGGTAAATTCTTAACATCTTCAGCTTTAATACCCTTTTATTTCATAGATTTCTTTACCTCTTGCATATCCTCAGGACTGAGAAATAGAACACCCCTTTTCTTCGGAGTTGGTTTAGGAATAGGCTCACGAAGTGTCCAATTATTTTAATTTGTCAACATATTATTCAATAGAATTTCAGCTTCATCCAGTGTTCTTTCCCTGAAAATAGAAACATCACAACTATCGAGGTAATCTTTGGAAGCATCGGTTAGTCCATTATAAAAGATATCAAGTATTTCATTTTTCTTGAGGGTGATCAGGGAAATCATTAAGTAATTGGAGAAGCCTCCCCCAAGCTTGTGGGAGACTCTCTTCTTCAATTTGCACAAAATTATATATATCCCTTAAGGCAGCTTGTTTCTTGTGAGCAGGGAAATATTTAGCAGAGAAGTAATAAATCATATCCTGGGGACTACACATACAACCAGGATCAAGAGAATTAAACCATATCTTAGCATCACCCTTTAATGAGAATGGAAATATTTTAAGGATATAAAAGTAGCGAGTTCTCTCATCATTAGTGAACAGGGTGGCTATATCATTTAATTTAGTAAGATGTGCCACAACAGCTTCAGATTCATAGCCATAAAAAGGATCAGATTCAACCAAAGTAATTATATCAAGATCAATAGAGAATTCATAATCCTTATTAGTAACAAAGATAGGTGAAGTAGCATAAGCAGGATCATATTTCATTCTAGCATTCAAAGTTTTTGTTTAAGCTTAGCTAATAATTCTCTCTAGCCCTAGCAAGTTGTTCATCAAGAAATTCACCAAGTGGCACAGTAGTATCAAGCATAGAAGTAGTTTCATCATAAGTATCATGCATAGCAGAAGTGGCATCATCAATAATATGCGACATATCAGAATTAATAGCAGAAGCAGGTCTAGGTGTCACAAGCTTACTCAAAACAGAAAGTGAATCAAGTGCAGAGCTAGATGACAGTTCCTTACATCCCCTCGTAGTTGAGGGATAAATCTTGGTTCTTGGATCTTTCAAGCTCTTCATAATGATAAGCAGATATAAATCCCAAGTGGCTCAAAGAATAGAGCTATGCTCCCCGGCAACGGCGCCAGGAAATAGTCTTGATAACCCACAAGTATAGGGGATCGCAATAGTTTTCGAGGGTAGAGTATTCAACCCAAATTTATTGATTCGACACAAGGGGAGCCGAAGAATATTCTCAAGTATTAGCAGATGAGTTGTCAATTCAACCACACCTGGAAACTTAGTATTTGCAACAAAGTGTTTAGTAGCAGAGTAATATGATAGTAGTGGTAACAGTAGCAAAGGGTAATGATAGCAAAAGTAATATTTTTGGTGTTTTGTAGTGATGGTGATAATATGAACGGAAAAGTAAATAAGTGAAGAACAATATATGGAAAGCTCGTAGGCAATGGATCGGTGATAGAGAATTATGCCGGATGTGGTTCATCATGTAACAGTCATAACATAGGGTGACACAGAACTAGCTCCAATTCATCAATGTAATGTAGGCATGTATTCTGAATATAGTATTACGTGCTTATGGAAAAGAACTTTCATGACATCTTTTGTCCTACCCTCCCGTGGCAGCGGGGTTCTAGTGGAAACTAAGGGATATTAAGGCCTCCTTTTAATAGAGTACCGGACCAAAGCATTAACACATAGTGAATACATGAACTCCTCAAACTACGGTCATCACTGGGAGTGGTCCCGATTATTGTCACTTCGGGGTTGCCGGATCATAACACATAGTAGGTGACTATAGACTTGCAAGATAGGATCAATAACTCACGTATATTCATGAAAACATAATAGGTTCAGATCTGAAATCATGGCACTCAGGCCCTAGTGACAAGCATTAAGCATAGCAAAGTCATAGCAACATCAATCTCAGAACATAGTGGATACTAGGGATCAAACCCTAACAAAACTAACTTGATTACATGATAAATCTCATCCAACCCGTCACCGTCCAGCAAGCCTACGATGGAATTACTCATGCACGGCGGTGAGCATCATGAAATCCAGTTTACTCAAGGGTAAGGAAAGTTATGCTACTCCATAATCATGATCCCACCAAGTTCATCTGCCAACATGAAAGCCTCATAATCCACCAAATAGTCTCATATAATTCCTCAAAGTCATTGATATAAACTCATCAAGTCATTTGCCCTCTATTCCTATATCCTCAAATTGGTCTTCCCTATGGCATCGTCAGTTCTGGTGCTATATTAGGATGATAATGTTCTTGTTCACTATGTCTGCTAGTTCCATAATGAACCCAGTGATGTGCAAGGTTTACGTAGGCTTAACTGGTCCTCTTGCGATTCTGTGGGTTAAGCACATGGTTAAGGACTCGAGCTGGGGTATCTCGTGAAGTCTCGAAGGGTCTAGGGATGGGATTTCCAGTCATGAGGGGTAATACTACGGGTTTGCACCTGGTCGAGGAGGCTGTAGCCAAAAGTCTTCAGTGTCAGTTGCTTACCGAGGTGGAATCCTTAGTGCATTTTGTCTTGCTGATCTTTAGTTGATGAGAGAGATGAGAGGGAAAAGTAGCATAGAGGAGGGGAATGCCTAAAGGGGGTTCTATAGTGCAAGTGCAAACAAACAAGGGCTGAAAGGGCCAAACACAAACAATAAAATAAGGCAAGTGATATAGCCGCATACTAGTTGCCTAGGGCAAAAAGGGCGACTGATATCAAAACACAAACAAATAAAAACAAGCAACACACAGTCATGGTTCTATTCGAACCATCATATGGACTCGACTGCGCATAGGGGGTACACGACTCATCCTACCCTAGGGTTTCTTGGACTAAGTAGTCATGCTTTACTTCGTGCCTCATGCAGTCTTATGGATTTTTCCTCAGGTGTCGCTACGTCTTTTGTAGTTGTTTGATGAAATGATCCGGGTTGGCCTGAAGAATCTTCAACACTTCTCGCCCGACGAGATGATGGGGTGAAGGTGGCTCCTCGTAGCTGGCATTGACTTGGTCTTCTCTTGTCCTCTTAATCATGATGATCACTTTTGCCTTTTTAAGGTGTCGGCGGTTCCAGGTGTACATCCGTTATGCAATGACATTAACAAGGCATAATAGAGGTCCAATCCGTCAGACACATTGTTGAAAATATCGTCACCGAGAGCGGGGGATGAAGAGAACCATTTTCCTGCTCACTATAGTGAGGCGGACCAAATGGCTAGGTTCTCATCCACCGGTGGTTGCCGATGCAACAACGGTAAGGACATGGTTACTCTATTAGCAAGGTATATCATGATCTTGCATTTCCTATGCCTTGATCATCATAGGCTATGGTCGCACCATCTTGGGGCAGTGTCAAGGGTGTCACCATCTTATGGGTCTTCATGTCCTCATTCCTCAAGGATGTATCCTCTGTTGGTATTGTCTTGTTGCGGTGTCGCCAATCTTGTGTTCGGAAGATGTGGGTGAATGTCTGACAGGGCATCCTCCTTCTAGACTATCCATGAGGGTTTCAAGGAATCCAGTGGTCAGGGGCATAAGGGTTATAGTGATCAAAAGTTTTCAAGGGGAAGAGATCAATAAGGAAAGTATACCTTGAAGAAAAACTGAGAAGGGGAAGAGAAGTATAGACCGTTTTTGAAAACTAGCGATAGTTTTGAAAATAGTTTTACACTAACTAACGACCATGCTAACTAAGGCTTCCTACAGTTAGGATGGCTCTGATACCAGCTCTGTGGGGACCCCGACTCATGAGTCGTGGTCACCTAATGCACGTGTATAGTGATCCTAGAGATCAATGCTCACTGAACACACAGAAGCTGAATAACAAGAGTCTTACATCCATACATACTGTCTTACATAAATTATGACCATTATGGTCAAGTCTTGAGTATAACTTCGCAGCGGAAAACTTCAATAACAACTTGGACCCATGCCATCTGCCTCAACCCTACAGGCATTCTGACTGGGAAGCGTCCTAGCTCGCACGATCGTCACCAAAGAACTCTTCAATATATCTTGTCTTTCATGCCTGGCCAATAAAATAACCAGTGGCAAGCCAATGAGTACTTTGAATGTACTCGCAAGCAACCCATGTTTTGGTTCAAGATACAACAATGCATGATATAGGTAAATTTTTGCGGAAAGCTAGTTTTGAGTGCAATGACATGTTCAACAACTTGTAAGACATGCATCAGGAGAATTCAATTAACCATGAGGACAGGTTACAGATATCAACATAAATAGAGTGGGCATCAACCCAACTCAATCATGTCAAGTCCTTTGACTTGACCCAAGTAGTTCTTCCCACACTGGTTTGTAAACAAGTGGATGTAGCCCAAGAGCGGTTACCCAACTGTCCTTGACCATGGACACGGCTATTCGAATAGTTTTACACTCTGAAGAGGTTGCACACTTTACCCACAAGATCCGGGGAACTTTCGTGTCATCCACGACCAGCGGTACCTCAAGTACCCAGGGTAAGCACCCGATCACTATCTTTCCCTAGACGACACTAACATGGAGTCCACTCGATTGGTAGTAACCCCCGTGCCCAACCTTTCACAACTTAAAATTGTGGAGCCTTCCTCCCATATTCATCACATACCACTGGCACGGGGTACCAACGGTGTGTCCGGTGCCCCATAAAAATGTTCTTGGCCGCCCTACCTGGCACGACCCCATCCCGAGAGAGCGCACCAACAACTCTCCCATCACTAGTATTGCAGGCTCCAAGCTAGTATCGGCCTAGGTAATCAATAATGCCATTTCCCATACAAGGGTAGAGTGGTTGCGCATGTAAGGTTGGAATAACGGTCGCAACTTAAACCAATCTGTTTTGAAAAACAACACACACACTTGCCTTGGTACACCACTTCGTCATCAAGTGGTTACCCAACTCATCATCTCCCTCGGGCATTAGTGGCAACCGACGGGGTTTTCGAAAAGTCCTTTGAAAATACTTTGTCTCCATCACCATGCATATCCCCATCCCTTTTTGCGTAGCAACTACTTTAGCATCCTATCTACTCCCACCGGTATAACCCTCATAAGGAGGTAGGGTCATGCACAATGCAAGTATCAACAAGGAAGTAACGGAGGCAAACCATCAAAGTGGTTCCACCTCATCATGATTCCGTTGCAACAACAATATGGTGCTATATGTCATGCATAAAAAGGGTTTCATAGACATGGTCAAAGGGCTGCTTGCCTTGGTCTTAAAAGTCTTCAAGTCCTTCTCCTTATTCTTATCCAACTACTTCGTCAAATACGGGATCTATTCGTCGCAAAAGAAATGACGGGAAAAATAAGGCAATAGCAAAACAGAATAACCAAAGTGCTCAGAAAAATGTCAACTCATTTTTGTTAAATACTAGGGGTGAAAACTAAGAAGGGGAAAATTCCTAGTTTTGGATTTGGAGTCATGGAAACAGTGCTAGGAATTTTAAATGTCAGGCATAAATGCTCAAATTCAAATTTAAATTTGAACAATGAAGAAAAGGTTGTTTGATAAGAGCGGAAACAGCACCAATAAATAGGTGGGATTATTACAAAAATTTAGGAGTTGGAATTATTGCATTTGGATTATTATTTAATCCTATGGAATTTTTGGAAAAGTTATAGAAAAAGAAAAGGAAAAAGGCCACCGTGCAACTGGGCCTATTCGGCCACAGTGTAGCAGGCCCAGGGGGAATCCAGCCCGCACAAGGCTGCCCCGTCGAAGGCGTATTTGGGAAATACGCCTCTAGCCGACGCAGCAAACTAGTGCGCGCGCGTGCGTGTTTAAACCTGACGGGTGGGGCCCACCCGTTAGAGTGTGAGGTTGACCGACGGGCCCCACGGCCGTCGTCTTCAACCTCGGCCTAGAGAGGGAGGCGAGCTCACCGGCGTCGCTATGGTTGATGGTGAGGCGATCCAAGGGCATCAGCGTGCTCAGGGCGGAGTCGCCGTTCGGGTGGACGTGGAGGCGGTCGCCAGAGTGTAGGGGTTTGCCGGCGACGAGGAAGCCGGCGGAGGGGCTTCGGGAGGTGCTTGCCCCGGTCGATTCCGGCTGCAATAGAGAGGGGAGACAGAGGGGAAATGGTAAGAGAGGTGAGGCGGTTCCAGATCAAGAGAGAGCGAGGCAAAGGAGGCCTGTACCACGAGATCGACGGCGACCTGAAGCGGCGGAGCTCGAGCTCGATCTCGAGCTCGAGCGGCTCTGGGAGTGAACGGGAGGCCCAGTGGGTCTATTTGGAGTGGAAGAGGACGAGTGGTGGATAGAGGGGGGGGGCTCGAGGATGCCTTATATAGGCGAGCGGTGGTCCACCGTGGGCTCGTGCGCCGGGGAGCTCGTGCTCGTCGCTACGGGCCTCGGGAGGGTGCTGCGCCGAGTCTAGGGCGTTCGTGGGGGTCAACTACGCCCAGGGGGAGAAGAGAGGGAGCGGAGAGGGGTCAGAGACGCCGCGCATGTGAGGCCACTCATTGGAGCTCTCGGGCGGCCGGCGCGCATGCGAGCAAGGGCAGCAGGAGGGAGAAGGAGGAGGGGGATAGAGGCGTATCATGCTGCGGACGTCGAGGAGCATCGGCTGGCGTGAGGGGGAGAGCCGAGGTGGTCGGAGGTGGTTGGCAGGGGGCGGCTATAGTGCGGGAGCGCACTGTAGCGCGCTCCAGAGCGTGCAAATGGCCGACATGCCATTTTTTTGGCAAAGTGGGCACGGCCAAGCATGTCTGGTAGCTTTAGGGAGGAGTAAAGAATGTGGAGAAAGCCTTGGATGCCTTGGGTGGCCACTGGAGTAAGGAGGGAGGTGAGGAAGAGGGGTGCAAGGGCTGTCCAGAGAGGTAAGAGAGGTGGTTTCACCCCTCAATTATTGATCCGAGATGTAGCCATTGCTACTGGAGGTAGAAGAGGTCTAGGAGGGGCTGTGGTAAAAAGTGGAGGCCATGGAGAAGAGTGGAAGAGGTCAAAACAGGGGTTTTAGTAAAATGGCAGAAGGTGTTTGATGCTTGTTTGGTTAAGCAAATGAACTCCATTTGGCAGGAGACTCCACAGGGTGAAATTGCACATAAAATTAGGGCCTTACACCCGTTTTGAGCTTATTTGGGAAAAGTTCACAATGTAGCTTTTGTAAACCCTAGAAATTAGTAGAAATGAACTTGTGTAGATCTAGTTGAGCAAATCACTTCCCCTTGATGAATCACTTGGTGTAGTGGCCTCATTTGGTCATGTGAACATGCTCAGAAAAGTTGGGGTCAAGGAGAGAAAGTTGGTAGTACAAAGTTGTTCAAGTTTGATTCTGGTCACAGAGGGTTTTGGGGCATTTTGGTGAACCAAAATGACCTTGATTGATATGAGTCTTTGCAAGGTTTCACAATATGCATTTGTGACTTGCTGGATTTTCCTTGGATTTTTATGAAAATATTTCCTGTAGAAATATTTCAAATCCTTAGAATGGACAAAAAGGGTTTTGGGAGGTTTTGTTCAATATTTTGAACACGACCATGTGTTGAAACTCTTATATATGGAAAATATATGTCCACTAAGTTTCCCTGATTTTTGTCAAATATTTTTGAAACAATAAAATAATTTTTCCCTATTAAAGACCATTTCTGGCCTTAAGAAAAAGCTTTTAAATAAAATAGGAAAATAACTTTTAAAATTATATTTTTGTGGTTTATGGGAGTCCTATATCTAATAGGATTCAAATATACTTTTGGAAAGATTTTTACTACCCTTAATTAAGTACTTGCTGTGCAAACCTCAATTCAAGGGTTTTTGGAAAACTAATTTTTGAAAATACTTTTTGGCCAAATTATTTTTGTAAGAAAATACTATATTGCTCTATACACATGGCAAGATCATTGGGCAGAAGTTTGGGGCAAGGAGATGAAGTATAGAAGGTGGAGTTGTGTTGACTTTAAAGAGCACTTGAAAAACACAGAGAGAAAACCAACTCCAAATAAAAGCCAAATAATGCAAAAGTTTTTGTCAAACCACACTTTATCAAGATTAATTAGCTTAAGTGTTGTGGCATGAAAACCAGGGTGTGACAGGGCCCCCTGGCCTTGATTCTTTGCCAGTATTTTTTATTATTTCCAAAAAATAATCTTCGTGGAGTTTCAGGTCATTCCGAGAACTTTTGTTTTCTGCACATAAATAACACCATGGCAATTCTGCTGAAAACAGTGTTAGTCCGGGTTAGTTCCATTCAAATCATGCAAGTTAGAGTCCAAAACAAGGGCAAAAGTGTTTGGGAAAGTAGATACGATGGAGGCGTATCACACCCAAAGTGCAGAACACAGATTCCTCATCCAAAGGCAGTCTTCTACGTCACGGAATCATGAATTTCCTGGAGGCAGGATCATAAATCTCACCGAGCCACTCGCATACAGGGTTCACTAGGTTCTTGCACCGAATATCCATCAGAGCCTGCATCCCCATCTCACCAGCAACTCTCTTTTGCTCATCAGTAAATCCCTCGGTCAATATAGTCAGACATTGTTGCGAAGCCCTATTGCGATAACGTTTCTTCTTCTGCATAACAGAAAAAGGATAATTTATTGCCATGTTTCAATGTTGTGAAAATTTAGTTTCTAACGGAAGATTGCGAACTCAATGTGACATTAAATACATATGCGAGTGGAAAGTCATCTCATCGCCATCTTTCGTCCGACCAGTTGCGTGATTCTGTTGCGGTAACTCCATGAAGTCATCATCATCGTCTTGATGGTCGCCGTGAGCCATTGTGCTAAGGTAAGAACAAAACATACGTTAGGGTGAAATGAAAATACAGCCGACAGATACAAAAAGAAATGCATAAAGTAAATATTCACTTGATATCTTCGATGAACGAAAAAAATGAAAACTCTAATGGTTGCCCCAAAGTTTAAGCATCTGAAGAGGGCAGTGATTGCCATGTGCTGAACATGCACAAGAAGGCAGAAAAATAAATCAAAATGGAAAAGCAGTTACAGAAGCATGGCAAGTGGATGTGTATGAGCTTCTGAAGGAAGCAGTTGCCAGCTAGCAGAATCTACTTGCCATATTGGCTCAATTGAAAGTGGCAAATGAGGTAGATCATAGGAACACTCACCCCCACCCCCCTAGGATTGTCCAACATGAAATGTGGGAACTAACACATTGGCTTCATAAAAATGTACATATCACGTCTACTAGGTTCAAGTTGCCATGTTACCACAAGGCACTCCAAAAAAGGGCAGACATCTTCCATTGCACAAACATATAATGTGGCAACTCACACCCTGTCCTGATATAAAAATGAGTTGTCATGTATGCACAAGCAATGTACTAGGTTCAAGTTTCCATGGTAATGCAAGGTAATTCAAAAAAGGGCAGACAACTTCCACTACACAACATGTAATGGGGCAATTCACACCCTGGCCTCATATAAAAAAATGAGTTGCCATGTAATACAGTCAAATATGTTCAGATATCACAAGTCAGCATGGAAAAACGCAAACTGAGTCTATAGTATAGTGAATTTGCCATTGTCCTGCCTATGGCATGGCAACAACCATAGTGTGTTCACAAAATTAGTTGCCACATGGAAAGCATAGTTGTGGCAACTGACATGGTTGATCAGGAAATTAGTTGCCAACAGTGAAGATAGTGGTTGAAAATGCCATGGCTGCCATTATCCTACACTTTGAAAATGCATTTAACTAGATCTAGGGTTCATTCACAACTATCATACCCTGAAATTTAACAAAAAAACTCCCGATGGCCATAGCATTTTGAGGCAAAACATAACTAACATCTAGAAAAATCACCCGCTCAATCGCAAGGCAAAACCCGGATGTGGCTGCGGATAGACCCAACCACACCGGCATAACTGCCACCACGGCAGCGATGAAACTACGCAATGCCACCCTAAACGGCAAGCACGGGACTCCACCGCCGACGGGGACGCTGGAGCACCACGAATCCGCCGGAATCTCGAGCGGAAATTGACCACAGAGGGAGGGGGCAGAAATCACAGGCAGAAATGTGAGTGTGGGAGCATTACCTTCAATCTGCGACTCTCCGGCGACGATGCTCTGGTCCGGCGAGCCCCACCAATGGCCGCAAATGCGGTCGACTCTTCCACCGCCACCGTCTCCTTCTCCTCTCGGTTTCTCCTCAATCGAATGCAACTGGTCTGGATAGTGGGTTTGGGGAGTAATGAATGGGGAGGGGAGTAAATGAACCACGGGGGGGGGGGGGGGGGGCGAAGTGGCGAGACATGGGAGACAGCAACCGCAATCGGGCTTGGCGTGCGGGCGCGACGACAGTTCCATCGGATGCCCCGACTGGCAACCGTTGACCTCAGAGAGAAAACTAGCATGCAAATGAATTCCCTTACACGCCACACACACGACTTGTCCTACGTGGCACACAAAATCAGCCTTTCTGTGCCAAGATTCGTGCAAAAGGGACGGGACAATGATCGAGGTGTGTGGGCGAGTTGGGTAACGCCTACACGTGTGGGCGTTAGTGTTAAGCTTGAACAATTCCTTGGGGATGGCAGCTCAGAGGCGGCTCGCAGGCCCGGTAGGCAATTCGACGGCGGCGGCTCGAAACCGGCCGTAGGTCAAAGACCGAAAGAGACGAGGGTAGCTAGGGGATGGAAACCGAATTCATCGTCCTAATCTGCTTCTGAATCATGAATTATTTTGCAGCCGATTGGACTTTGTTCCCTTTCTGTGATTTCAACTGCAACTGCTGCCGTGCGCCCGCGCGGCCCTTTGTCCGGGTCTTAGTTTTCTTTCGATCAAAGCAAAACAGAGGATAGGGCTCGTAGAAATTTCGGCGGCGGCGTAAGAGAAAAGCTGATGTCTGTCTTGGTTACTAAGGGCGTCTTCAATTTGGTTTCTTCGGATCATCTGGACACAACGGTGTGTACCATACTGTCCAACTCCAATTTCCCACCGTGCGCCCGATGCCATGTTGTTGATGTGCCTGCGGGCATCGGTACGGTGGGTTACCACCGTTCCTAATGAGGATCAAACCAATTGAACTTTGAATCCAATTGATCGCGAATTTCTTATCCCCGAGAGAAATCTCTCCAAGAACTCAACATCACCGTGCGTAGGCCTGCGCCAACTATCGTGGATTTGTCACGGTAGATGTCCTAGTGTGAGGACTAAATCATGAGGCCAACACATCTACGTAGTAGCTTGAGAGGGGTTGAATGGGACGAGAGACGCGAGGTTTTTACCCAGATTCGGCCCCTCACGCTGGAGGTAATAGCCTACATCCTGCTTCATTGATATTGATGATGATGATGATGCTCATGATTACAAGGGTGCTATCTTGCTACCTCTATCTCGAGAGCTATTGACTTGTTTGTCTAAACTTGTGATGCCTTGTCCCTCCTTATATAAGTTGGAGGGGCGGGTTACATGACTAGTCCTAGTAGGATTAGGATTACTCTATTACAAGTTGAGTCCTAGTCTTGCTTCCTTTGTAAGGGAATATTCCTTATGCTTTTCTCTTAAGCTGGCGCACCATGACATGAGTTGGCCTGTCCACGAACCGCCTTCTGGGCCACCGGGTCTTATCGCTCCTCTGACCTGCCTGCCGGGTCACCAATGAGTCACCATGCCCGTTCGGGTCATCAGCGAGTCGCCAGTTTTCGGGTGGGTTTGATGAAATGCCAAGTCCGAGCCAGGTCATATATCCGGCCAGGTCATACTGTGGGGTATATCCCTGACACATTGGGCCATTTTCTTAGTGTCATCTAATATGGCCCATAAACGACCTGTTATGTCTATTGCTAGTTCTTGAGTTTGCGTTGGTTTTTCCCTTGAAGAGGAAACAGTGATGCAGCATAGTAGAGATAAGTATTTTCCTCAGTTAAGAAATAAGGTATCAATCCAGTAGGAGAAGAACACACAAATCACCAATACCTACACAAACAATCAAACACTTGCACCCAACATGATAAAGGGGTTGTCAATCCCTTCACGATCACTTGCAAATGTGAGATCTGATAGAGATAAATAAAACTAAACAAAAAATAACTAAATATTTTTGGGTTTTTTGGTTTATAGATCTGAAAATAAAAGATTGCAAAATAGTAGATCGGAAACTAATATGATGGAAATAGACCCCGGGGCCATAGGTTTCACTAGAGGCTTCTCTCATGAAGGCAAATAATATGGTGGGTGAACAAATTACTGTCGAGCAATTGATAGAAAAGCGCAAAGTTATGACGATATCCAAGGCAATGATTATGTAATATAGGCATCACGACCTTGTCAAGTAGACCGACTCCTGCCTGCATCTACTACTATTACTCCACACATCGACCGACTCATGCCTGCATCTAGAGTATTAAGTTCATAAATAACAGAGTAACGCCTTAAGTAAGATGACATGATGTAGAGGAATAAACTCAAGCAATATGATGTAAACCCCATCTTTTTATCCTCAATGGCAACAATACAATACGTGCCTTGCTACCCCTACTTTGTCACTGGGTGAGAATACCGCAAGATTGAACCCAAATCTAAGCACTTCTCCCATTGCAAGAAAAACCAATCTAGTTGGCCAAACCAAATCGATTGTTTGAAGAGAAATACAAAGATATAAAATCGTGCATATAAGAATTCAAAGAAGATTAAAATAATATTCATAGATAATCTGATCATAAGTCCACTATTCATCGGATCTTGACAAACACACCGCAAAAGAAGATTACATCGGATAGTTCTCCAAGAACATCAATGAGAGCATGGTATTGAGAATCAAAGAGAGATAAGTAGCCATCTAACTACTAGCTATGGACCCGTAGGTCTAAGGTAAATTACTCATGCTTCATCGGAAGGGCTATAGGGTTGATGTAGATGCCCTCCGTGATTGAATCCCCCTCCAGTAGGATGGCGGAAAAGGCCCCAAGATGGGATCTCACGGGAACAAAAGGTTGCGGTGGTGGAAAAGTGTTTTCATGGATGCTTCTGGAGGTTCGGGAAGATATGTGAATATATAGGAGGAAGAACTAGGTCAGGGGAGTCATGAGGGGCCAACAAGGTAGGGCACGCCCCTAGGGCACGCCCTCCACCCTCGCCGCTGCCTCATGGCTCTTCTGATTTGCACTCCAAGTCTCCTGGGTGTCTTTTGGTCCAAGAAAAATCACCGCAAAAGTTTTATTCCATTTGATATTTCTTTTCTGTGAAGCTAAAAATAAGGAAAAAAAACAGAAACTGGCATTGGGCTCTAGGTTAATAGGTTAGTCCCAAAAATAATATAAAATAGCATATTAATGCATATAAAACATCCCAAAGAGATAAAATAATAGCATGGAACAATAAAAAATTATAGATACCTTGAAGACGTATCAACCATCCCAAGCATAATTCCTGCTCGTCCTCGAGTAGGTAAATGATAAAAACAGATTTTTGATGTGGAATGCTACCTAACATATTTATCCATGTAATTTTCTTTATTGTGGCATGAATGTTTAGATCCATAAGATTCAAAACAAAAGTTTAATATTGACATAAAATGATAATACTTCAAGCACGCTAATAAGCAATCATGTCTTCTCAAAATAACATGGCCAAAGAAAGCTATCCGTACAAAATCATATAGTCTGGCTATGCTCCATCTTCATCACACAAAATACTCAAATCATGCACAACCCCGATGACAAGCCAAGCAATTGTTTTGTACTTTTGATGTTTTCAAACCTTTTCAACTTTCATGCAATATATGAGCGTGATCCATGGACACAACACCATAGGAGGAATAGAATATGGTGGTTGTGGAGAAGACAAAAGAAGGAGATAGTCTCACATCAACTAGGCGTATCAACGGGCTATGGAGATGCCCATCAATAGATATCAATGTGGGTGAGTGTAACACCCTCGATGCGACTATATCTCCCACGTGTCGAGGCACGACTTAGAGGCATAATCGCATTGAAGGCATATGTCGCAAGTCAGGCAATCTTCACAACATCCCATGTAATATAGATAATAAAAGATGAGATAACATAGTTGGCTTACACTCGCCACGTCAATCAAGTACATAAATAACATTACATCAACCAAACACTCATGGCCCGACTACGGCACCAAAATAAAAGATAACCCAACAAGCGACACGGTCCCGATCACCCCCAACTAGGCACCACTACTGATCATCGGGGAAATACACGTAGTATCATTGAGAGTCCTCGTCGAACTCCCACTTGAGCTCGAGCGCGTCACCTGGAGCGGAATCATCAGGCCCTGCATCTGGTGTAATAGTAATCTATGAGCCACAGGGACTCAGCAATCTCGCACCCTGGCGATCAAGACTGTTTAAGCTTAATAGGTAAGGCAAGGTAAATAAGGTGGAGCTGCAGCAAGCGACTAGCATATATAGTGGCTATCCTGTTCGCAAAAGAGAGCGAGAAGAGAAGGCAAAGCGCGAACGCATAACTAAAGAGGGCAACCTGCGGCAAGCATTACTCCAACACCGTGTCCACTTCCCGGACTCTGTCGAGAAGAGGCCATCATGGTAACACACTCAGTTGATTCATTTTAATTAAGTTAATGTTCAAGTTATCTACAACCGGACATTAACAAATTCCCATCTGCCCATAACCGCGGGCACGGCTTTCGAAAGTTCAAATCCCTGCAGGGGAGTCCCAACTTAGCCCATGACAAGCTCTCACGGTCAACGAAGGAATGGACCTCCTCCCGAGACGTTCCGATCAGACTCGGTATCTCGGTTCTTCAAGACACTTCGACAGGTTAAAACAAGACCAGCAACACCGCCCGAATGTGCCGACAAATCCCGATAGGAGCTGCACATATCTCTTTCTCCGGGCAAACTCAGATTGTCCTAGGTACGGGTAGGCCAGCCCAGAGTTTCCCCTGGTGGCCACCGGCAGCTGACAGGTGGACCAACACTTAGAGGAGCACTGGCCCGAGGAGGGGGGTTTAAAATAAGATGACCCTTGGGCTCCGGAAACCCAAGGGAAAAAGAGGCTAGGTGGCAAATGGTAAAACCAAGGTTGGGCATTGCTGGAAAAGCTTTAATCAAGGGGAACTATAAAGGGGTTCCCATTATAACCCAACCGCGTAAGGAACGCAAAATCTGGGAACATAACACCGATATGACGGAAACTAGGGCGGCAAGAGTGGAACAAAACACTAGGCGAGAGGCCGAGCCTTCCACCCTTTACCAAGTATATAGATGCATTAAGATAACATGGCAATATAATGGTATCCCAACAAGCAAATAATGTTCCAACAAGGAACGGTCTCCAATCTTCACCTGCAACTAGCAACGCTATAAGAGGGGCTGAGCAAAGCGGTAACATAGCCAATCAATGGTTTGCTAGGACATGGTGGGTTATATGTTTGACATGGCAATTTGGGAGGCTTGAAAGCAAGTGGTAGGCATCGTAGCATTGGCATAGCAAAAGAGCGAGCATCTAGCATAGCAAAGATAGTAGTGATTTCGAGGGTATGATCATCTTGCCTGCAAAGTTGTCAGAGTTGACTGGATCCTCGAAAGCAAACTCAATGGGCTCCTCGTTAGCGAACTCGTCTCCTGGATCTACCCAAACAATAAAAACAAGCAACAAGGGCACAATCAACCACGTGCAAAGCTCAAACGATATGATGCAAAGATGATATGCTATGCGGGATGCGACACGGGATGCATATGCAAGATTTGACAAGGAATGCATGAACCTGGCCTCAACATGGAAATCCAAGTGTGACACTGGAAAGATGAGATGAAATCGCTTGAAAACGATATAAAGAACGCCGGAATCGGAGTTACGGTTTGGAAATGGCAAGCGATTCAAATATGACCACGTTCTGCGATTTACAGCAAGTAGCCATCTAAATGCAACAAAATGAACAAGCTACAGCACCCAAATATGGCATAAAAATACATGGCAGGGATACATTCATGATGCTTAACAAAAGTCTAGCACTGAGCTACGGCCAATTCATCCATTAACAGGTTCAAACAAGCATGGCAAAAATGCATATGGAAAACAGATCTCAGACTTAGTGAAATTAACACTTGTCTGGAATTTCAGATCAGGTAGCAGACTTTGGAGCAACAAAACTATATTCAACAGGACCTGAACATGGCAAAGTAAAGCATGGCATGGAGCTACTCAAAGAGCTTAACAAAAGTCCCTTAGTGACCTTGAGAAAAAAGGGATCAGAAAATACAATTGCAAGCATGTGAACATGGCAAAAACATAATCAGATCACAGACTTAGTGAAAACTGGAGCATGCTGAAACAGATATCAAGTAGGCATGTTTATGAGCTCGATGCACTCACCACAGAGCAAGTCATGACCATCTAAGCATACACCCATAAAGAATACACAAAATGCAAGCTAGACATGGCAAGAACAATAGCATAGCATGCACGGATCAACTACAACATCATCGGCAAAATCGCTAACAAGTAGACAATCTGCCCAGATTCACGAAGTAGCAAAAGTAGAGCTCGATTGACTCAAGCTAGGGTACTCAATAATTGCAAACAAAGACATTGATGGATCAAGCACTACAAGATTAACAAACATCCTTACTGATCATCCTCAAAAGAGGCACGGATCACTAGGAAACAACATGAACATGTGGCCATATGAGATAAACAGCTCAAGGACATAGTGGAAATGCTAAGTCTCTGAAATCAATATTAACAAGTGTCTCACTTTGCAAGCTTGTGCTAGTCACCACACACATCACAAAAATACATGGGTTGCACCTCTGGAAAGATGGCAAAACCCTTAACAAAACATATGTAGAGCTCATGGGCATATCATGCACACAATAATCATGGCAAAAATGACAAATATCTAAATGGAGCAGCAGATCTGACAATTATCTCAAGTAGCACCCTTCTAACAGCATTTCGGGCATCAAGATGAACTCAAATGAAAATGATTCAATGGAATTAAATGATGTACTCTTTGAGGCGAACATTTTGATATGCTATATGCCCAAAACGGAACTACGGATGCAGAGTTACGACACGATGAACATGAGCATTTGAATCTGAGAATTTCGGGGACTTAGAAGAATTTCAACCTCGCAAAAGTCAATCCGGAATGGAGAGAAGCGGGACGACGCGGATCCGGGACGGAGGACGTCGTTTGGTTGGAGGGATGGGTGGATCTCATCCACCCTCCTCGGATCCGACCGGAACGGAGCTCCGGCGAGCTCGAACGCCGGCGAGGAGGAGCTCCGGCGGCGGAGCTCGGCGAGCCCGGGCGGCGAGGCGAGGATCCGATGGCGGCGCGGGTAGGCGCAGGCGACGGCGGCGGAGCCACGCGGCGGAGGTGGCGGCGCAACTCCGGCGGAAGCCAAGGCGGCGGAGAAGGCGACTTCCGGCGACGGCGGGTGGCGCAACTCCGGCGCGAAGAGGCGGCGGGGAGTAAGAGGCACTCGGGCTGCGGCGCGGGATCTGGCCCGGATCGGCCCCGCGCCGGCCGGATCTGGGCCAGCGGGCGGCGCGGTGAAGTGGGGTGCGGGGCGGACAGGTGTCAGGCGGCGATTGGCGGCGGGGATTTTTGTCCGGCGCGGATCCAGATACGTCCGGCGGCGCGCCAGGAAGAGAACTAGGGTTTCGGGGAAGAGGAAACGGGAATTTCGGAGGGGGTGTATTTATAGGCATAGAGGGAGCTAGGAGAGTCCAAATGAGGTGCGGTTTTTGGCCACGCGATTGTGATCGAATGGTCTAGATGATGGAGAAGGTTTTGGTGGGTTTTGGGCCAAATTGAAAGGGTGTTGGGTTGCAACACACACGAGGCCTTTTCGGTCCCTCGGTTAACCATTGGAGCATCAAATGAAGTCCAAATGGTACGAAACTTGACAGGCGGTCTACCGGTAGTAAACCAAGGCCGTTTGTCTAGTCTCGGTCCAATCCAGAAATGTTTAATACCCACACACGAAAGAAAGGAGAACGAAGCGCCAGAATGCAAAACAGACAACGGGGAAAATGCTCGAATGCATGAGATAAACACGTATGCAAATGCAATGCACATGATGACATGATAAGAGATGCATGACAACGATAACAACACATGGAGACAAAAACCCGAACCCGATAAAATAAAATAACTTAAGGCCGGAAACGGCAAGAGTTGGAATACATATTGGGAAAGTCATATCCAGGGTGTTACAACACTCCACCACTACGAAAGGATCTCGTCCTGAGATCTAGGACTGAAAGAACACCGGGTACTCAGAACAGAGGTGATCCTTGTGTTCCCAGGTAGCTTCACAGTCGGAATGGTGTGACCACTTGACTTTGAGGAATTTGATTGACTTGTTGCGAGTCTTGCGTTCAGTCTCTTTAAGAATAGTAACTGGGTGCTCGCAATAGGAGAGATCTTCTTGGAGCTCAATGTCCTCGAAATTGACGGTGCGTTCAGGAGTCTTGAAGCACTTTCGGAGCTGAGAGACATGGAACACATCGTGATCATTTGCAAAGTTTGAAGGAAGCTCAAGTTGATAGGCGAGATCACCTCTCTTGCTGACAATCTTAAAAGGTCCCACGTATCTAGGGGCAAGATTCCCTTTGATACCAAAGCGGCGAGTACCTTTCATAGGAGAGACGCGGAGGTAAACATGATCTTCGATCTCGAAATCCAAATCACCATGCTTACTATGATAGTAGCTCTTCTGGCGGGATTGGGCTGCTTTGAGGTTATCTCGAATGACTTTGCACATTTCCTCTGCCTCTGTGATTAAGTCATTACCCAAAAGCTGACGTTCACCGGTTTCAGACCAGTTGAGAGGGGTGCAGCACTTCCTGCCATACAGAATTTCAAATGGGGCCTTGCCCGAACTTGCTTGAAAACTATTGTTGTAGGAGAATTCAGCATATGGAAGACAATCCTCCCACTTCATGCCGAAGGAGATCACACAAGCCCTGATCATATCTTCAAGAATCTGGTTGACACGCTCGACTTGACCGCTAGTTTGAGGATGGAAAGCTGTGCTGAAGCGGATGTTGGTGCCCATGGCCTTCTAAAAAGAATCCCAAAACTTGGAGGTAAAGATGCTGCCACGGTCTGAAGAGATCACTTGTGGAATCCCATGCAAAGAGACAATTCGAGAGGTATAGAGTTCCGCCAATTGAGCTACAGTGATCGACTCTTTGATAGGCAGAAAGTGAGCCACTTTGGTGTGTTTGTCGATGACAATGAATATAGCATCATTGCCACGCTTGGACTTTGGAAACCCGGTCACGAAGTCCATTTCAATGTGGTCAAACTTCCATTCTAGAATGGCAAGAGGTTGGAGGAGACCAGCTGGCCTTTGGTGTTCTGCCTTCACTCTTCTACAGACATCACACTCATTCACGAATTGAGCAATCTCGCGCTTCATTCGAGTCCACCAATAAGCCTTCTTGAGGTCGTGATACATCTTCGTACTCCCAGGGTGGATGGAGAGGAGAGAATTGTGAGCCTCGTTCATGATTACTTTACGAAGTTCACCTTTGGGTACAACAATACGATCCTCGAAGAAGAGAGTATCCTTGTCATCAAGGCGGTAGCACTTGTACTTGGGTTGACTCTTGGCAATCCCAATCTTCACCTTTTTTTCACCATAGCATCAAGAAGCCGAGCTTGGCGAATCTGGTCTTCCAAGGTAGGAGATACTTGAAGGTTGGCGAGGAAACCTTGAGGAACAACTTGCAGATTAAGTTTGCGGAAAGCTTCACAAAGCTCGGGTTGATAAGGATTGAGAATAAGACTGTTGCAATAAGCTTTTCTGCTCAATGTGTCAGCAATCACGTTGGCCTTGCCTGGAGTATACTCGATACTCGGATTATACTCTTGAATCATTTCGACCCATCGCGTTTGCCTGAGGTTGAGATTAGGCTGAGTGAAGATGTCCACTTTTCTTCCCAATAAGAGATGTCTCCAAGTCAAAAGAGTATGCACAACTGCCGCCAACTCGAGATCATGAGTGGGGTAGTTCTTCTCATTGGGCTTTAACTGGCGAGAGGTATAAGCAACAACTTTCTTCTCTTGCATCAACACTGCGCCAAGACCTTGGAGAGAGGCATCACAAAAGACCTCGTACGGCTTGGATTCATCAGGCGGAGTGAGAACTGGAGCAGTGATCAATGTCTCTTTCAAAGTGTTGAAAGCAATGTCACATTCCGGAGACCAAACGTACTTGACATGCTTCTGGAGAAGATTTGAGAGAGGCTTCGCGATCTTAGAAAAGTTTTCAACGAATCTTCGACAATAGCTTGCGAGACCGAGGAAGCTATGGAGTTGCTTCACGTTCTGAGGAGGTTCCCAATTCACAACTGCAGGCACCTTCTCAGGATTCACGGCAATGCCCTTGGCAGAGATGATATGACCAAGATAAAGAACCTCATCGAGCCAAAATTCGCACTTGGAGAACTTGGCGTAGAACTGGTGTTCCCTCAACTTATCGAGTACCAAACACAAGTGCTTGGCATGATCTTCCTTGTTCTTCGAGAAAACCAGAATGTCGTCGAGATAGACCAAAACGAAGTCATTGGTGTAGGCGTTGAAGATGAAGTTCATCATGCGAGAGAACGTCGGAGGAGCGTTGACGAGGCCAAAAGACATGACAGTGTATTCGTATGACCCATAGCTTGTCCTAAAAGCCGTCTTGGGAATATCTTGCTCACGGATTCGAATCTGATGATAACCTATACGGATCAAGCTTGGAGAATACTTGGGCACCTTTGAGTTGTTCGAACAGCTCATTGATGTTGGAAAGTGGGTATTTGTTCTTGATGGTCTTCTTGTTCAATGGACGGTAATCAACACAAAGTCGGTCCGTTCCATCCTTCTTCTTCACAAAAAGAACACCACAACCCCACGGAGAAGAACTAGGCCGGATGAGACCCATTCTCTCTTGAATATCGAGTTGCTTCTTCAGCTCCTTCTACTCTTCAGGTCCGAGCTTGTAAGGACGCTTGCACACAGGTTCCGTACCGGGCTCAAGATCAATAACGAATTCAACTGGCCGGTGCGGAGGCATTCCTGGAAGCTCTTCTGGAAAGACATCTTGACATCCAGAACGATGGAGTTAGCATGCATGCGCTTACCGGGAGAGACAACTGCTAATGGACTAGGCAAAACTTGCGAAACCAATTCATGCCTAGATGTAAACGGTCTCGAGATGAAACAATGTGATGCACCAGTGTCAAAAAGAACTTTAGCTGGAATATCATTGACAGGAAGGTTACCCATGATGACATCTAACGAATCCTCTGCCTGAGCTGCGTTCATCAAGTTGACCTTGGCGTGCTTGGGGTTATCCTTGAACACAACAGTACTTGCCGATCTCACAGGAGGAGGAGGAAGACGCCTCTGATTGAGACACTTGTTGGCATAGTGACCCTTCTGTTGGCACTTGTTGCACGTGACCTCTGAAAGCGGACGGTGATACGGAGCACTCGATCTTGGAGCTTGAGACGAAGTCATGTTCTGAAAGCCAGAGTTGGGTGGGTGGGAAGATCCACTGCCACCTTTGCTCTTCTGCTGATACGGCTGACGGAACGGAGGAGGAGGAAGCCAATACTTCTGCTGCTTGGCCACTTGAGTGGAGGAAGAAGGAGTTGTGTCTCTGACTCACTTCTTGGAAGCATCACACCTCAGTTGAGCGGCCTCTTGCTTCAGTGCCATGTTGTAGAACTCATCGTACCTCAAGGGCTCGAAGAGAACAAGAGCTAGCTGAATTTCTTCCCTTAGACCACCCCTAAACTGGTATATCATGCTCTTCTCATCAGGTACGTCCTGCTTGGCAAAGCGGGCGAGCTTCTGGAACAACTTGTTGTAGTCATAGACAGACAAAGAGCCTTGCTTCAGGTCGCGGAATTTCTCATGCTTGCTTTCGACCACGCTCTGAGGGATATGGTGAGCTCTGAAATCTTGACGGAATTCATCCCAAGTGATCACACGTCCACCTCTGGAATCCTTGTACTGCCGGAACCATTCTGCAGCTTGATCTTTGAGTTGGAAGGAAGCGAACTTGACAAAGTCCTCAGGCCTGACGTTACTGCACTCGAAATGCTTGCACAGATCCACAAGCCAATCGTCCGCATCGGTTGCCTCAACACAATTGCTGATAGTCTTTGGCCCGTTAGCAAGGAACAGGTTGAGTGTAGCAAAGTGATTCTGATTGTTGCCTTGGTTCCCTTGGTTGCCTTGATTGCGCTCTTGGAGAATTTGCATGATCAACTGTGTGTTTGCATTGGTTGCGGCCATCACAGCTTGCCATGCGTCAGGAGGAGGTGGAGGTGGTGTCGGATCCTGATTCTGATTCTGATTGGTGCTCTTACTGGGAGCCATCCTGAAGAGGTTGACCACCGTTAGCACATAGACAGATAAATGAAGCTGAATCCAACGGAATGAAAATTTGCAACATATAGTCTTCACATCCGAACAAAATGAACGAATGCATTCCTCTTGAAATGGTCACATATCCATATATTGAGAAGCCACGTAGAATTTAGGTAGAGAAATAAATGAACACGGTACGGATCAAGAACGAATAATCTGTAAGAAATCCCAATCTCAAACCAATATCCATGGAAGAAGAAACTAGAGCTACAAGAATTCCCACCTATGAAACTCCCGAACCTTTCCGGTTATGCAATCAGGTGTTGGGGATACAGGGGAAGCATAATATCTCACCCAAATCTACGAATCCTACATCCAGCTGTATCCATCCTTCAACACATAACCGAGAAAAACTTCGGAAACCATCTACCTCAACCTTCCAAAAGCATCCGTTATACAAGTTATGGCGATACTCCCGAACTCCCGCCGCAGTACTGGGTGGTTTCGAGGTTATCTCACCAACGAACTGCATAAAATAGATTTTCGATGTCGGCGTACTAAACTTAGGTATTCCAGAACTGCAACGATAAAATTATGACGACAACACCTCAGAGCTCAACTCCCCGGGACACTTCCACAAAACCCCTGACAAGAGGCACCAAGACAATGTTCTCGTCATAAAACCATCGGAATGATTCCAAGATACCCGCGTGATCCTAAAATTTTTTGTAGTGAAATTTGAGAAGAGAAGAGTCAAAACTCTACGTCAGGATGCCTTACCTGTCAGGACCCCGATTCCAAGTCACATAGATCTAGCCAGTAACACCTCATATAACTTTGCGGCCTCACGCACGGTATCCCACGGGTGTCGCCTTACCATGGCCCGGGACCGTTTGCGCCTTTTGGCTCACGTATATGATAGTGTCGCTAGCATCCATATGACAGAGAACCCGGGCCGACATGACTAGTCGTGAACCCAAAGCGGCACAGACCTATGGAGACAGGCATACATGAATCACATCGAGCATGTCGGTCATCAGCGAGTGATTCCGGGCTGTAGCACTTGGCTAACAGGACTCCGGATATCACCGTGTGACAATTCCCCGAAGGGACAGACATAGGAACAAAGTGAAACACATGCCGGCAAGTCAAGTGTCCTGAACAGTAGTGCTGGGCTAGCAGGACTCTGGTGAACCACGCTGTAGCGGACTACTATGGCTCGAGGAACACTAGACTACATTTCCCCATAAGAAAGGCTGCCAAGGATAAACAACTAGATAGTCGGATCCCACTAATACCAAGCATTTCAATCATACACACAATATGCCCGATATGAGTACATACAACATGGCATCACAACAAAACTCTACAACTCAAGTACTTTATTTAAAGGCTCCAGGGAGCCATACATAACATGTTCATACAGATAGGGTCACATGACCCGACACTCAAGTCATACAATCATACAAGCACATGCGGAAGCAACTAGTCTGAGTACAGACTCTAGAAAGAAAGAAGGCTTCTTGAAGCCTGTCTATCTACATAGGGCCCTCCATGGTCAGGATCACCATCTGGGTGGCTAGTCACTCGTCGACGTCAAGGTCTACGTAGAACCCATCGGAGGGGGCAGTGTTGTCGTCTGAAAACAGTAATTAAGCAAACATGAGTACAAGGGTACTCAGCAAGTCTTACAACAGAACCTACTATACATGCTTATTCTAAAGAAGGTGGTGGGGTTATTGCAGCAAGCCAGCTTTGACTCTTGGCTAAGCTATCCTACGGAACTCCATCAGTAAAATAGTTTTCGCACATGAGTCCACTACTCCCCATCACAATACTCCACCGAGGATCCTCCCTCGTCATCCTACGAGAGGGCCATCCTCGGTACTCACACTTATCTTGAGTCTTTTAGTAGTATCCATTAACTTGTCTATGAACTGCATAGGCAACCAAGTAGTCCTTTACCACAGACGCGGCTATTCGAATAGTTTTATACCCTGCAGGGGTGTACTTCTTCATACACGCTTTCACCACTTACCACCGTTTACACGACATGTACTCGGCAACCTTCAAGCGGAAGCCCAGCGAGGGTGTCGGCCACGGCCTACCTAAACACTTAAGTCTCTAGTCCAGGTTTATCGCCTATCCAGGTTCCATCCGCAGGGAGTCCGGACGAGGTTTCCACTTACGGCCCTAAACGATGTGAACAGGGTTCCCGAAACACCAAACGGGTGACTCGGTACACCGTGCCATGGTGTATCTACCGCAACATAGCCCACCCCTAGGGTCAGCACTACGCACGGCCGCCAACATATAACCTACAAACACCAGAAACTATTTGCAACTCCTGGACAGAGTACTAGGGTGATTAAGAAGCCGAGAGGGTCCATTGGTTTTGGGCCCAATGTACGGTAGTAACCGCATCTTAAATCACACATACAGATCTCAGTTCTTATGGACGGCCTCAATGAAACAACCCACCATGTACTCCTACATGGCCTCTCATCGATACCTTTACCAAAACATGTTCAACACATCCCTCACATTACTGGCATAAGCATTTCACTCTAGCCCGTCACCCAGATGAACCAGACCTGACACAACTCTAAGCATAGCAGGCATAGCAAGGTAGGAATCACATACATGGCTCAATCAACTCCTACACATGCTAGTGGGTTTCATCTAGTTACTGTGGCAATGACAGGTCATGCAGAGGATACGGGTCCAGCTACCGTAGCACACAGTAGTTTGAATCGCGTTGTCTTAATGCAGTAAACAAGAGCAAAAGCGAGAACATGGGTTTGTATCGGAATGAGAAGTGGGTTGCTTGCCTGATGGAGTGGTAGTGGGATACTGCCCTTCAGTTGGATACTCGTGAATATCCTCGGAGGTAGAACCTACCACGAAGAACACATCGGAACACAATCAACACATGACGATATGCAACAATATGATGCATGCTATGACATGGCAATATGAATGTGTTTTGGCCTAATGCAAGCTATAACAGAAAGGAATGTGCTTATTTGAACCAGAGGTTCAAAGGTTAGTTCATTTAACATAGCCACATTAGTGCATTACCTTATTCTGTTTAAACAGCAAGGTTAACTTGTTTTTCATGCATGAAACCATTACAGATGGATAGATTGAATTTTTCCGATCATTTTTCATATATAACTCTTTACATTTGGAGCTATGGTTGATTTTCTATGATTTTTAGAAGTTTTGACTATTTTCTGGAATTTCCTGTATAAGAATAATTCCAGTAATTTAATTACTGCGTTAGCATTACGTCAGGGTGATGTCAGTGGTCAACAGGGACGTCCAGGTCAAACCTGACTGGTGGGTCCCACGTGTCAGTAGTTAATTAACTAATTATTTTTAGTTAAAACTAATTTGATTTAGTTAGAAGAGGGGGGCCCACTTGTCATTGACTCAGGGGAGTCAACCTGGGCCCACCCAGTCCACGTTAGCGGTCAAACCCACTAGTCAACGGGTCAAAGCCTGCCGGCGTTTAGCCGCCGGCGAGGCCAGACGCGGCGGAGGGCTGCGGGTTTCGTGCTCCGGCAACCAAAACGACGGCGGAGACGTGCTACGCGTACCTGGGGAGCTGCCACATCCAGTGGTGCAAGTGGTTGGACACGGGGACGCCGGAAACGGCGCCGGCGAGCTCGACAGCGGCGACCGGAGTTCGGACGAGGTTGGGTTCGACGCTACGGTGCACGGGAGAAGGAGCTGGTGGTGGCTACGGGCTCCTGGTGCTGCGCTGAGCACAACGGTGAGCTTGGCTTCGAGCCACTGTGGCTCTAGCCACGACGGCGCCATGGCCGGCGGCGGGGAGCTTTCGGGTGCGGTGGAAGTGGCGACTACAGAGGCCAAACGAGCACGGGAGCTAGGGGAAGAGGAAGAGGAGCTCACAGCGGGGTCGGAGAGGGGGTCAACGAGCTCGGGGAGGTCCTGGCGGCGATGAATCGACCGGAGACGGCTCGGGTGCCCGAGATTGAAGACGAGGGCGAGGACGGCGTTCGGCGGCGTTTGGAGTCGCGTGGGTCAGCGGAGAGGTCCAGGGCGACGAGGCGGAGCTATTGGGCTTGTCGGAGGGGCGAGGGGGTGGCTCTGGTGACGTCTACGGCGAACGGCGGCGAGGATTGCGCTCAGCCATCGCGGGAGAGGGTGAGGGAGACGAGGGGGAGAGTGAGGGAGGATGAGAGGGGGACGTGGGGGTCGGCGTGGCATCCCTGGACGTCTCCAGGGCGTCAGCAGAAGCAGGAGGTGGCCGGCGTGTGGCCGCGGGCGCCGGCCACGCGCTCCTCGTCCTTCTGGTGGGAGGAGGAGGAGGACTGGCAAGGCCAGTCGGCTGGGCCGAGCTAGGTTGGCTGGCCAGCACAGGTAAGGCCCAGGTGGGCTTCCCTCTCTCTTTTTCTCTGATTGTTTTCTTTTTCTATTAAACTGCAACTGTTGGGCTTTATTAAAAATACTAAAACATTTCCAAAAATCCTGAAAATAATTGTGGGCTCTGTTTAGAATATTTCCAACAGCAAACATTTATTTCTAGAATTATTTGAGCATTCAAATTATTTTATAGCATTTAAATTCCCAAATTCAAATACTTATGATTTAATTCAATGACCTTCTGTTGACCTAGAAAATTGTGCACCAATTTTGCCAGAGGTTCTAACCCAAGACAAAGAGGGTGAACTTTTTGGAAGGGCATTTCAGGTTCATTGAAAATAATTTTAGTAAACCCTAGTTGTTTCCAGGGGGTGTTGGGGGTTCTGTCTTCCCCATTTCAAATTTAAGAGGAAATTAAACATGATGCACACTCTAATGCTTGAACTAGCTAGGGTGTGACAACTCACCCCCACTCAAAAGAATCTCGTCCCGAGATTTAGGATCCTCCGGAAGAAGGTGGGGTACTCGAGTCGAAGATGATCCTCCCTTTCCCAAGTGGCTTCTTTCTTGGAATGGTGTGACCATTGAACCTTGAGAAACTTGATATTATGACGTCGAGTGGTACGCTCGGCTTGATCAAGGATATGAACGGGATATTCCCGATAGGAGAGGTTATCTTGTAGATCAAGCGTTTCGTGGTCCACTCCACGGATGGGATCCGCGAAGCAATGCCTGAGTTGAGAAATGTGGAAGACATCGTGAACTCTGGAAAGATGCAAAGGTAGTTCCAATTGGTAGGCAACTTCTCCTCGTTTGGCAAGAATGCGAAAGGGTCCAATGTAGCGAGGATCCAATTTTCCTTTGATACCGAAATGATAGGTTCCCTTTAACGGAGTGACCCGAAGGTAAGCCTTCTCGCCGACTTCATAAGTCATAGGCTTATGTTTACGATCATATTGACTCTTTTGACAAGATTGGGTTGTTTTCAATTTCTCACGATTAACGCGAACCTGCTCTTCTGCTTCTTGAATCATATCCGAGCCAAAGAGTTGTCTTTCCCCGGTTTTTGACCAGTTAAGAGGCGTTCGACATTTTCGTCCATAGAGAACTTCGAAAGGAGCCTTGCCTAAGCTAGCTTGATAACTATTGTTATAAGCAAATTCCGCGAATGGAAGGCATTTCTCCCAACTCATTCCGAACGAGATGATAGAAGCTCAGAGCATATCTTCCAGAATTTGATTGACTCGCTCCACTTGACCACTTGATTGAGGATGGAAGGCGGTACTGAAAGAGAGACGAGTTCCCATAGCATTTTGGAAACTTACCCAAAATCGAGAGGTGAAGAGACTCCCACGGTCTGAGTTAATTTCCAATGGGACACCATGAAGAGACACTATTCGGGAGATGTATAAATCAGCTAGCTGGCTAGCGGTGATACTCTCACGAACAGGTAGAAAGTGGGCTACTTTGGAAAGTCGGTCAATCACGATGAAGATGGCATTATTCCCTCTCTTGGTCCTGGGAAACCCAGTGATGAAATCCATACTGATTTTATCCCATTTCCATTCAGGAATAGCCAAAGGTTGAAGGGTGCCAGCAGGCCGTTGATGCTCTGCCTTAACACGACGACAAACGTCGCAATTAGCAATGTATTGAGCGATTTCTATCTTCATCCTAGTCCACCAAAACCTCGGGCGTAGGTCTTGATACATTTTGGTACTCGGGATGAATGGTGAGAGGGGATTCATGAGCTTCCTTAAGGATCATCCGCCTCAGGTTTCGTGCCTTTGGAACCACTAGGCGATTCCCAAAGTATACGACACCTTGATCATCAATGGAGAAACAATTCGTGACTCCTTTCTTAATGTTTCTCTTAATACGGAAGATTCCCGGATCTACCTTCTGTGCCTTGATGATATGATCCATAAGGGTAGGTTTCGCCACCAGGGTGGATAGGAATCCTCGAGGAACAATGTGAAGATTTAGCTTACGAAATTCCTCATGGAGAAGTGGTTGACTTTGTTGTAACATCAGGTTTTTACAATAGGACTTACGGCTTAGCGCATCAGCCATGACATTGGCTTTGCCCGGGGTGTAAGTTATTCCTAAGTCATAATCCGAGATCAACTCGACCCAACGTCTTTGCCTGAGATTCAAGTCTGGTTGGGTGAAGATATATTTCAAACTTTGGTGATCGGTGAAGATCTCGCAATGATTACTAAGGAGGTAATGTCGCCAAGTTTTAAGTGCATGGACTACAGCTGCAAGCTCTAGATCATGTGTGGGATAATTTTCTTCATGTGGGTGTAATTGCCGTGAAGCATAGGCAATTACCTGACGATCTTGCATGAGTATGCAACCTAGTCCTTGTCGCGAGGCGTCGCAATAGATAATAAAGTCCTTGGAGAAATCTGGTGGTACCAGTACGGGAGCAGATGTCAGGCGTCTTTTCAGTTCCTGAAAGCTGAACTCGCACTGTGGAGTCCACTCGAACTTTTTATCTTTCTTGAGGAGTTCAGTTAGAGGTTTAGCAACCTTGGAGAAATTCTCGATGAAGCGGCGGCAATAGCTCGCTAAGCCAAGGAAGCTCCGAACTTGCTTGACCGTCTCAGGTGGAGTCCAATCAAGGACGGCTTGAACTCGCTCGGGATTGACAGCAATACCTTTGCCAGAGATTACATGGCCTAGATAGGTCACTTCTGGTAACCAAAATTCACACTTGGAGAATTTGGCATAAAGGCGATGCTCTCGAAGTTTCATCAATACCAGCCTTAGATGTTCGGCATGTTCCTCTTCATTCTTGGAGTAGATGAGTATGTCATCGAGGTATACTACGACGAATTTATCCAAGTACTCCATGAAAACCGAGTTCATTAACCGGTAGAAGGTAGCTGGGGCATTGGTTAAACCGAAGGACATAACGGTGTACTCGTATTGGCCATAACGAGTAACAAAGGCCATTTTGGGAATGTCCCTGTTTCTGATTTTGATTTGATGGTAGCCCAACCTCAAATCCATCTTGGAGAAGACTAAGGATCCAGCGAGATGATCATACAGATCGTTGATCCTGGGAAGCGGATACTTGTTCTTGATGGTGACCAAGTTGACAGGTCGATAATCTACAACCATTCGATCCGTTCCATCCTTCTTCTTAACGAAGAGGACGGGGCAAGCCCAAGGAGAGGAACTAGGACGGATGAAACCCTTTTTCAAGGACTCATCGAGTTGGTTTTTAAGCTTGGCTAGTTCTAAGGGTGCCATCTTGTAGGGTCTTCTAGAAATTGGAACAGTTCCTGGAACAAGGTCTATCACAAACTCGACATCCCTGTCAGGTGGAACACCTGGCAGTTCTTCTGGGAAGACATCCAGAAAGTCTCGGACTATCGAAACATCCTCAAGGTCTGGAAGGGGGTTGGCATTTAGGGAGTAAAGCTGGCGCTTGGCCACTCGAGTTAAGACATTGACTGTCTTGCCCGATGGGTGAGTAAGTTGGACGGTTCTAGTGGCACAATCAATCTTAGCATAATGAGCTGACATCCAGTCCATACCCAAGATGATGTTTATGTCCATGGACTTGAGAGCTATTAAGGATGCAAGGAAGACAAGTCTATCGACAAGAATTTCGTTCCTATGGCTTACTCTAGAAGTTTGCCATTTGGAACCCGGAGTTTGAATTACCATGGAAGTGGGCATGTCACAGAATGTCGTGTTATGCAATCGAGCATAGTTCTCGGATATGAATGAATGAGATGCTCCAGTATCGAAAAGAACAGATGCCGGATGGCAGTTAACAAGGAGCGTACCAAGGACGACGTTGGAATCCTCATGAGCCTCCTCGGCTGAAACATAGTTGACATGGCCATGGCCAGTGGTGACCGGCTTGGCGTAGAATGTCTTTCCCGCAGGCTTACCACGGCCAACGGACTTTCTAGTTTGAATGGGGTTGTTGTTCTGGGGACACTCTCGGCTATAGTGACCCGGCTCTCCACACTTAAAGCATGTCACCACATTGGGGCGTGGAGCAGCATTAGCAGCGGGGCCACCATAGGGCTTGGGTGGTGCAAATTGCTGGTTGGGACGAGGCGCCTCAAAGGATGGCCTCGGGATGAACCTGGGTGGCAGTGCCGTGCTTGGAATCCACACCCGACGCTTCTGAGCTCCAAAGCTGGATGAAGAGCCAAAATCACGGGAGTCCTTGCATGAAGCGTCATAATCAGTCTGGCCTGTCTCAGCACTGATGGATTTATTGACCAACTTCTGAAAGGAGGTGCACTCGTGCAGATGAAGATCGCGGCGAAGCTCAGGGCTAAGTCCCTTGCGGAACCTTGCCTGCTTCTTAGCATCAGTAGATACCTCTTCAGGGGCATAATGTGCCAGATTCCCAAATTCACAACTATAAGCATCCACAGTCAGTCTTCCTTGGGTGAAGTTGCAGAACTCCTCCCTCTTGCGATCCATGAGACCTTCCGGAATGTGATGCTCACGGAAAGCCTCACTGAATTCAGCCCAAGTAGTGATTTGGCCGACCGGGCGCATAGCTTCAAAATTTTCCCACCAGAGGCTAGCAGGGCCTTCAAGATGGTAGGCAGCGTAAGTAACCTTGTCGGCTTCGGCTACGTTGGCAGAACGTAGCTTGTGAGTGATGCTGCGAAGCCAGTCATCCGCGTCGAGGGGCTCGACGGAATGGTTAAACTTTGGTGGGTACACCTTGATAAAGTCATTGATTGACACCAAGTCATTTCGCGGATGGCGTGCAGTGTTCTGCTCAATCCGCTCTAGCAGGCGGTTAGTCTCACGCTTGTTTCTTTCCGCCTCCAGCATTACTTCGTCCAGAGAAGGCGGGTGAGGCAGATTCTCACCCCTAGCTGCACTGGCTTCCCCTGCTCCGAGGCAGCAGGGTTGCTGCGGGTGTTGACCATCCTAGGAGAAAACAAGACAATGGTTTAGATAAGGATGGCTCAAGCTTAGCAAGGAAGTGCAGAATGTAATGGATAACACGAAATGCAGAGATGTTCATCCGTATGTCATGGTAATATAAGACTGCCATATATATACCACCGGTCATACACATCATACATAGTTTAGTACAAGCCCAAGCTATAGTACAACTATGATGGAAGACGTTACATCTCATCGGAGGCATTCTAAGCTCCTATACATTATTTGACTACACCTCCGGAATTGATTACACACCAAGTCGTAGTCCACAAGTCACGGAGGACAGTGAAGATACAACTATTACAATACTAGTGGTACTACTACTAACTCAGACAGCTCCGTAGTAGTCCTCATAGAAGTCACCTCCATAGTCTGGAAGTTCAACGTGATCATCCGGGAACAGACGGTCCTGAGGAGCCTGTGGACCATAGGGGCTAGGATGAGGTCTTGGACCAACAAACGGTGGCCTGCGGGGACCACGGGGTGGGGTGATGCCTCCCACATCATGCCAATCCACCATGTCTGGCAGAGCTGATCTCACAGGATATAGATCCCTTGTATCCATACATCCAGCTTGCACCGCAGGTGCAAACCGAGTCAATGTGGCCCAATGATCAGCACGGGGATTGAAAAGCTCTAGCCTCAAGGCCCGATTCTCTCGGTCCTTATCTTCGAGCATCTCGGCAGTGGTATGAGTTAATGAGTCCTCCTGAGTGGAGTCAGCATAGATAGCCTGAAGATACCCTTGCGCTCCCGGAAGTGAAGCTCGCATGTAACGGAAGTCGGTGTTCTGAAGCAGGCCAGTCCGGACTCGCATGATGGTCATCATGGAATAGGAAGCATCCTGCACAGCCATCTCAACAGTAACCTCGAGTCCATAGGAACAGTGAAGGGGCTCGGTAGATCCAGGATAAGAAGGAAATGTCCTGACGGTGCAAAAATATTGGCTTTGATTAAAGTCTCGGAATTGCTCTTCGACGGTGTATTCGAGATACCAACGGTAACCCGTCTCGATCATTACCCGGACTAACATAGCAGTATGACCGGGCATGTCGAGGCACCGGGTCAGGCGAACCACTTGGTTTTGAACACGGTTGGCCATCTAAAAGCACAACCACAATGCAAGACATCAGAATTTCTAGGGAAAATTGGACAGCATAACAGCTGTAAATGCTCAGAAAAAGATTTGAGACATCCACAACAGTTCGCAATACCACTCAACAACATCATATCAAGGTTCTGATCCAATAGCAACATACTAAAATAGTAGAAACTGAACTGGGGCTTGTAACAACAATCCTATAAGCTACTACGGATTAGTAACACGTGAACCTAATAGAAGAAGAGAGCCTAGTCCTTAACCAATGTTGAATGAGAAGAGAATGACTCAGATCAGAGGGCATAGGGTAAAGGAGTAAAAGAGCCTTACGTTCCCTCCCACAATCAATTCCCCTACATATAACTAAAGCATTTCTAGACTCGACATCGACCAGCTTGGCTCAACAAACCTACAGGCAGTCCGGCTCTAATGCCAACGCTATCAGGACCCCGATTCCAATTCACATCGATCTAGCCAGTAACACCTCATATCACTTTGCGGCCTCACGCACGGTATCCCACGGGTGTCCCCTTACCATGGCCCGGGACCGTTTGTGCCTTTTGGCTCACGTATATGATAGTGTCGCTAGCATCCATATGACAGAGAACCCGGGCCGACATGACTAGTCGTGAACCCAAAGCGGCACAGACCTATGGAGACAGGCATACATGAATCACATCGAGCATGTCGGTCATCGGCGAGTGATTCCGGGCTGTAGCACTGGGCTAACAAGACTCCGGATATCACCGCGTGACATTTCCCCGAAGGGACAGACATAGGACCGAAGTGAAACACATGCCGGCCAGTCAAGTATCCTGAACAGTAGTGCTGGGCTAGCAGGACTCCGGTGAACCGGGCTGTAGCGGACTACTATGGCTCGAGGAACACTAGACTACATTTCCCCACAAGAAAGGCTGCCAAGGATAAACAACTAGATAGTCGGATCCCACTCATACCAAGCATTTCAATCATACACACAATATGCCCGATATGAGTACATACAACATGGCATCACAACAAAACTCTACAACTCAAGTACTTTATTTAAAGGCTCCAGGGAGCCATACATAACATGTTCATACAGATCGGGTCACATGAACCGACACTCAAGTCATACAATCATACAAGCACATGCGGAAGCAACTAGTCTGAGTACAGACTCTAGAAAGAAAGAAGGCTTCTCGAAGCCTGTCTATCTACATAGGGCCCTCCATGGCCAGGATCAGCACCTGGGTGGCTAGTCACTCGTCGACGTCAAGGTCTACGTAGAACCCATCGGAGGGGGCGGTGTTGTCGTCTGAAAACAGTAATTAAGCAAACATGAGTACAAGGGTACTCAGCAAGTCTTACAACAGAACCTACTATACATGCTTATTCTAAAGAAGGTGGTGGGGTTATTGCAGCAAGCCAGCTTTGACTCTTGGCTAAGCTATCCGACGGAACTCCACCAGTAAAATAGTTTTCGCACACGAGTCCACTACTCACCATCACAATACTCCACCGAGGATCCTCCCTCGTCATCCTACGAGAGGGCCATCCTCGATACTCACACTTATCTTGAGTCTTTTAGTAGTATCCATTAACTTGTCTATGAACTGCATAGGCAACCAAGTAGTCCTTTACCGTGGATGCGGCTATTCGAATAGTTTTATACCCTGCAGGGGTGTACTTCTTCATACACGCTTTCACCACTTACCGTTGTTTACATGACATGTACTCGGCAACCTTCAAGCGGAAGCCCAGCGAGGGTGTCGGCCACGGCCTACCTAAAGACTTAAGTCTCTAGTCCAGGTTTATCGCCTATCCAGGTTCCATCCGCAGGGAGTTCGGCCGAGGTTTCCACTTATGGCCCCGAACGATGTGAACAGGGTTCCCGAGACACCAAACGGGTGACTCGGTACACCGTGCCATGGTGTATCTACCGCAACATAGCCCACCCCTAGGGTCAGCGCTACACACGGCCGCCAACATATAACCTACAAACACCAGAAACTATTTGCAACTCCTGGACAGAGTACTAGGGTGATTAAGAAGCCGAGAGGGTCCATTGGTTTTGGCCCCAATGTACGGTAGTAACTGCATCTTAAATCACACATACAGATCTCATTTCTTATGGACGGCCTCAATGAAACAACCCACCATGTACTCCTACATGGCCTCTCATCGATACCTTTACCAAAACAGGTTCAACACATCCCTCACATTACCAGCATAAGCATTTCACTCTAGCCCATCACCCAGATGAACTACACCTGACACAACTCTAAGCATAGCAGGCATAGCAAGGTAGGAATCACATACATGGCTCAATCAACTCCTACACATGCTAGTGGGTTTCATCTAGTTACTGTGGCAATGAGAGGTCATGCAGAGGATAATGGTTCAGCTACCGTAGCACACAGCAGTTTGAATCGCGTTGTCTTAATGCAGTAAACAAGAGCAGAAGCGAGAACATGGGTTTGTATCGGAATGATCAGTGAGCTCGACAGCGGCGGCCGGAGTTCGGACGGGGTTGGGTTCGATGCTACGGTGCACGGGAGAAGGAGCTGGTGGTGGCTACGGGCTCCTGGTGCTGCGCTGAGCACAACAGTGAGCTTGGCTTCGAGCCACTGTGGCTCTAGCCACGACGCGCCATGGCCGGCGGCGGGGAGCTTTCGGGTGCGGTGGAAGTGGCGACTACAGAGGCCAACAAGCACGAGAGCTAGGGGAAGAGAGAGGAGCTCACAGCGGGTCGGAGAGGGGTCAGCAAGCTCGGGAGGTCCTGGCGGCGACGAATCGACCGAAGATGGCTCGGGTGCCCGAGGTTGAAGACGAGGGCGAGGACGGCGTTCGGCAGTGTTTGGAGTCGCGTGGGTCAGCGGAGAGGTCCAGGGCGACGAGGCGGAGCTATTGGGCTTGTCGGAGGGGCGAGGGGGTGGCTCTGGTGACGTCTACGGCGAACGGCGGCGAGGATCGCGCTCGGCCATCGTGGGAGAGGGTGAGAAGACGAGGGGAGAGTGAGGGAGGATGAGAGGGGACGTGGGGGTCGGCGTGGCATCCCTGGACGTCTCCAGGGCGTCGGCAGAAGCAGGAGGTGGCCGGCGTGTGGCCGCGGGCACCAGCCACGCGCTCCTCGTCCTTTTAGCAGGAGGAGGACGACGACTGGCAAGGCCAGTCGGCTGGGCCGAGCCAGGTGGGCTGGCCAGCACAAGTAAGGCCCAGGTGGGCTTCCCTCTCTCTCTTTTTTCTGATTGTTTTCTTTTTCTATTAAACTAAAACTGTTGGGCTTTATTAAAAATACTAAAACGTTTCCAAAAATCCTGAAAATAATTGTGGGCTCTGTTTAGAATAGTTCCAACAACAAACATTTATTTCCAGAATTATTTGAGCATTTAAATTATTTTATAGCATTTAAATTCCCAAATTCAAATACTTCTGATTTAATTCAATGACCTTCTGTTGACCTAGAAAATTGTGCACCAATTTTGCCAGAGGTTCTAACCCAAGACAAAGAGGGTGAACTTTTTTGAAGGGCAATTCAGGTTCATTGAAAATAATTTTAGTAAACCCTAGTTGTTTCCAGGGGGGTGTGTTGGGGGATCTGTCTTCCCCATTTCAAATTTAAGAGGAAATTAAACATGATGCACACTCTAATGCTTGAACTAACTAGGGTGTGACATTACCAGAGTGATGAGGAGACTGGGAAGTAAAAAGAATTCCTAAACTCTCCGATATATAATTCCTAAATGACTCAAAACATTTTTCTAGACACAACTCGGCCGCTAAAAACGATCAAGCAACGGGGCTCCTAAGGTCGGGGAAGGCTCTGATTACCAACTTGTAACACCCTCGATGTGACTATATCTCCCACGTGTCGAGGCACGACTTAGAGGCATAATCACATTGAAGGCATATGTCGCAAGTCAGGCAATCTTCACAACATCCCATCTAATATAGATAATAAAAGGGGAGATAACATAGTTGGCTTACACTCGCCACATCAATCAAGTACATAAATAACATTACATCAACCAAACACTCATGGCCCGACTACGGCACCAAAATAAAAGATAACCCAACAAGCGACACGGTCCCGATCACCCCCAACTGGGCACCACTACTGATCATCAGGGAAAGACACGTAGTATCGTTGAGAGTCCTCGTCGAACTCCCACTTGAGCTCGAGCGCGTCATCTGGAGCGGAATCATCAGGCCCTGCATCTGGTGTAATAGTAATCTGTGAGCCACAGGGACTCAGCAATCTCGCACCCTCGCGAACAAGACTGTTTAAGCTAAATAGGTAAGGCAAGGTAAATAAGGTGGAGCTGCAGCAAGCGACTAGCATATATAGTGGCTATCCTGTTCGCAAAAGAGAGCGAGAAGAGAAGGCAAAGCGCGAACACATAACTAAAGAGGGCAACCTGCGGCAAGCATTACTCCAACACCGTGTCCACTTCCCGGACTCCGCCGAGAAGAGGCCATCATGGTAACACACTCAGTTGATTCATTTTAATTAAGTTAATGTTCAAGTTATCTACAACTGGACATTAACAAATTCCCATCTGCCCATAACCGCGGGCACGGCTTTTGAAAGTTCAAATCCCTGCAGGGGAGTCCCAACTTAGCCCATGACAAGCTCTCACGGTCAACGAAGGAATAGACCTCCTCCCAAGACGTTCCGATCAGACTCGGTATCTCGGTTCTTCAAGACACTTCGACAGGTTAAAACAAGACCAGCAACACCGACCGAATGTGCCAACAAATCCCGATAGGAGCTGCACATATCTCTTTCTCACGGCACACTCAGATTGTCCTAGGTACGGGTAGGCCAGCCCAGAGTTGCCCCTGGTGGCCACCGGCAGCTGACAGGTGGACCAACACTCAGAGGAGCACTGGCCCAGGGGGGGGGGGGTTAAAATAAGATGACCCTTGGGCTCCAGAAACCCAAGGGAAAAAGAGGCTAGGTGGCAAATGGTAAAACCAAGGTTGGGCATTGCTGGAAAAGCTTTAATCAAGGCGAACTATCAAGGGGTTCCCATTATAACCCAACCGTGTAAGGAACGCAAAATCCGGGAACATAACATCGATATGACGGAAACTAGGGCAGCAAGAGTGGAACAAAACACTAGGCGAGAGGCCGAGCCTTCCACCCTTTACCAAGTACATTGATGCATTAAGATAACATGGCAATATAATGATATCCCAACAAGCAAATAATGTTCCAACAAGGAACGGTCTCCAATCTTCACCTACAACTAGCAACGCTATAAGAGGGGCTGAGCAAAGCAGTAACATAGCCAATCAACAGTTTGCTAGGACATGGTGGGTTAGAGGTTTGACATGGCAATTTGGGAGGCTTGAAAGCAAGTGGTAGGTATCGTAGCATTGGCATAGCAAAAGAGCGAGCATCTAGCATAGCAAAGATAATAGTGATTTCGAGGGTATGATCATCTTACCTGCAAAGTTGTCATAGTTGCCTGGATCCTCGAAAGCAAACTCAACGGGCTCCTCATTAGCGAACTCATCTCCCGGCTCTACCCAAACAAGACAAACAAAGCACAAGTACACAATCAACCACGTGCAACTCAAACAACATGATGCATAGATGGATATGCTATGCGGGATGCGATGCGGATGCATATGCAGGATTTGACAAGGAATGCATGAACCTGCATCAACTTGGGAATCCAAGTTCCACTGTAAAGAAGGAGATGAAATTGCTTGAAAACGATATAAAGAACCCGGAATCGGAGTTACGGTTTGGAAATGGCAAGCAATTCAAGTATGACACGTTTGCGATTTACAGCAAGTAGCCATCTAAATACAACGAGTATGAACATGCTACAACACCCAAACATGGCATAAAAATACATGTTAGGGATGCATTCATGATGCTTAACAAAAGTCTAGCACTGAGCTACGGCCAATTCATCCATTAACACGATTCAAACAAGCATGGCAAAAATGCATATGACTACATGATTTCAACTTAGTGAAATTAACACTTGTCTGGAATTTCAGATCAGATAGCACTCTCGGAGCAACAAAACTACATGCTACAGACCTGAACATGGCCAAAGTAAAACATGGCATGGAGCTACTCAAAGAGCTTAACAAAGTCCCTTAGTGACCTTGAGCCAAAAGGATCAGAAAATACAATTGCAAGCATATGAACATGGCAAAAACATAATTCAGATCACAGACTTGGTGAAAACCGGAGCATGCTGAAAACAGATTATCAAGTAGGCATGTTTACGAGCTCGATGCCACTCAATACGAGCAAGTCATGATAAGCTAAGAATACACCCAATAAGAATACACAAAATGCAAGCTTGAAATGGCAAGAACAATAGCATAGCATACACGGATCAACTACAACATCATCGGCAAAATCGCTAACAAGTAGACAATCTGCCCAGATTCACGAAGTAGCAAAAGTAGAGATCGATTGACTCAAGCTAGGGTGCTCCATAATTGCAAACAAAGACATGGATGGATAGATCACTACAAGATTAACAAAACATCCTTACTGATCATCCTCAAAAGAGGCACGGATCACTAGGAAACAACATGAACATGTGGCCATATGAGATAAACAGCTCAAGGACTTAGTGGAAATGCTAAGTCCCTGAAATCAGCATTAACAAGTGCCTCACTTTGCAAGCTTGTGCTAGTCACCGCACACATCACAAAAATACATGGGTTGCACCTCTGGAAAGATGGAAAAACCCTTAACAAAACATATGTAGAGCTCATGGGCATATCATGCACACAGTAATCATGGCAAAAATGACAAATATCTCAATGGAATAGCAGATCTGACAATTATCTCAAGTAGCACTCTTCTAAAAGCATTTCGGGCATCAAGATGAACTCAAATGAAAATGATGCAATGGAATGAAATGTACTCTCTGAGGCGAACATTTTGATATGCTATATGCCCAAAACGGAGCTACGGATGCGGAGTTACGGCACGATGAACATGAGCATTTGAATCTGAGAATTTCGGGGACTTAGAAGAATTTCAACCTTGCAAAAGTCAATCCGGGATGGAGAGAAGCGGGACGGTGCGGATCCGGGACGGAGGACGTCGTTTGGTTGGAGGGATGGTGGATCTCGTCCACCCTCCTCGGATCCGACCGGAACGGAGCTCCGGCGAGCTCGAAACGCCGGCGAGGAGAGCTCCGGCGGCGGAGCTCGGCGAGCCCGGCGGCGAGGCGCGGATCCGATGGCGGCGCGGGGAGGCGCAGGCGACGGCGGCGGAGCCACGCGGCGGCACAACTCCGGCTGAAGCCGAGGCGGCGGCGAAGCCGACTTCCAGCGACGGCGGGCGGCGCAACTCGGCGCGAAGAGGCGGCGAGGAGGAAAGAGGCAACTCGGGCGGCGGCGCGGGATCTTGGCCCGGATCGGCCCCCGCGCGGCCGGATCTGGGCCGGCAGGCGGCGCGGTGAAGTGGGGTGCGGCGCGGACAGGTGTCAGGTGGCGATTGGCGGCGGGGATTTTTGTCCGGCGCGGATCCGGACACGTCCGGCGGCGCGCGAGGAAGAGAACTAGGGTTTCGGGGAAGAGGAAACGGGAATTTCGGAGCGGGTGTATTTATAGGCATAGAGGGAGCTAGGAGAATCCAAACGAGGTGCAGTTTTCTGCCACGCGATCATGATCGAACGCTCTAGATGATGGAGAAGGTTTTGGTGGGTTTTGGGCCAAATTGAAAGGGTGTTGGGCTGCAACACACACGAGGCCTTTTCGGTCCCTCGGTTAACCGTTGGAGCATCAAACAAAGTCCAAATGGTACGAAACTTGACAGGCGGTCTACCGGTAGTAAACCAAGGCCTCTTGGCAAGTCTCGGTCCAATCTGGAATTGTTTAATCCCCACACACGAAAGAAAGGTAGAAATGACCATCGGAGGAGAACGAAGCGCCGGAATGCAAAACGGACAACGGGGAAAATGCTCGAATGCATGAGATAAACATGTATGAAAATGCAATGCACATGATGACATGATAAGAGATGCATGACAACAATAACAACACACGAAGACAAAAACCCGAACCCGAGAAAATAAAATAACTTAAGGCTGGAAACGGCAAGAGTTGGAATACATATTGGGAAAGTCATATCCGGGGTGTTACAACACTCCACCACTATGAAAGGATCTCGTCCCGAGATCTAGGACTGAAAGAACGCCGGGTACTCAGAATGGAGGTGATCCTCGCATGCCCAGGTAGCTTCACGGTCGGAATGGTGTGACCGCTTGACTTTGAGGAATTTGATTGACTTGTTGCGAGTCTTGCGTTCAGTCTCTTCAAGAATAGCAACTGGGTGCTCACGATAGGAGAGATCTTCTTGGAGCTAAATGTCCTCGAAGTTGACCGTGCGGTCAGGAGTCTTGAAGCACTTTCGGAGCTGAGAGACATGGAACACAACATGAACATTTGCAAAGTTTGATGGAAGCTCGAGTTGATAGGCGAGCTCGCCTCTCTTGCTGACAATCTTGAAAGGTCCCACGTATCTAGGGGCAAGCTTCCCTTTGATACCCAAGTGGCGAGGACCTTTCATAGGAGAGACGCGGAGGTAAACATGATCTCCGATCTCGAAAGCCAAATCACGGTGCTTACTATCATAGTAGCTCTTCTGGCGGGATTGGGCTGCTTTTGAGGTTATCTCGAATGACTTTGCACATTTCCTCTGCCTCTGTGATTAAGTCATTACCCAAAAGCTGACGTTCACCGGTTTCAGACCAGTTGAGAGGGGTGCGGCACTTCCTGCCATACAGAATTTCAAATGGGGCCTTGCCCGAACTTGCTTGAAAACTGTTGTTGTAGGAGAATTCAGCATAAGGAAGACAATCCTCCCACTTCATGCCGAAGGAGATCACACAAGCCCTGAGCATATCTTCAAGAATCTGGTTGACACGCTCGACTTGACCGCTAGTTTGAGGATGGAAAGCTGTGCTGAAGCGGATGTTGGTGCCCATGGCCTTCTGAAAAGAATCCCAAAACTTGGAGGTAAAGATGCTGCCACGGTCTGAAGAGATCACTTGTGGAATACCGTGCAGAGAGACAATTCGAGAGGTATAGAGTTCCGCCAATTGAGCTGCAGTGATCGACTCTTTGATAGGCAGAAAGTGAGCCACTTTGGTGAGTTTGTCGATGACAACGAATATAGCATCATTGCCACGCTTGGACTTTGGAAACCCAGTCACGAAGTCCATTTCAATGTGGCCAAACTTCCATTCTGGAATGGCAAGAGGTTGGAGGAGACCAGCTGGCCTTTGGTGTTCTGCCTTCACTCTTCTGCAGACATCACACTCATTCACGAATTGAGCAATCTCGCGCTTCATTCGAGTCCACCAATAAGCCTGCTTGAGGTCCTGATACATCTTCGTACTCCCAGGGTGGATGGAGAGGAGAGAATTGTGAGCCTCGTTCATGATCACTTTACGAAGTTCACCTTTGGGTACAACAATACGATCCTCGAAGAAGAGAGTATCCTTGTCATCAAGGCGGTAGCACTTGTACTTGGGTTGACTCTTGGCAATCCCAATCTTCACCTTTTTCACCATAGCATCAAGAAGCTGAGCTTGGCGAATCTGGTCTTCCAAGGTAGGAGAGACTTGAAGGTTGGCGAGGAAACCTTGAGGAACAACTTGCAGATTAAGTTTGCGGAAAGCTTCACAAAGCTCGGGTTGATAAGGCTTGAGAATCAGACTGTTGCAATAAGCCTTTCTGCTCAATGCGTCAGCAATCACATTGGCCTTGCCTGGAGTATACTCGATACTCGGATTATACTCTTGAATCATTTCGACCCATCGAGTTTGCCTGAGGTTGAGATTAGGCTGAGTGAAGATGTACTTGAGACTCTTGTGATCAGTGAAAATGTCCACTTTTCTTCCCAATAAGAGATGTCTCCAAGTCAAAAGAGCATGCACAACTGCCGCCAACTCGAGATCATGAGTGGGGTAGTTCTTCTCATTGGGCTTCAACTGGCGAGAGGTATAAGCAACAACTTTCTTCTCTTGCATCAACACTGCGCCAAGACCTTGGAGAGAGGCATCACAAAAGACCTCGTACGGCTTGGATTCATCAGGCGGAGTGAGAACTGGAGCAGTGATCAATTTCTCTTTCAAAGTGTTGAAAGCAATGTCACACTCCGGAGACCAAACGTACTTGACGTGCTTCTGGAGAAGATTTGAGAGAGGCTTCGCGATCTTAGAAAAGTTTTCAACGAATCTTCGACAATAGCTTGCGAGACCGAGGAAGCTACGGAGTTGCTTCACGTTCTGAGGAGGTTCCCAATTCACAATTGCAGACACCTTCTCAGGATTCACGGCAATGCCCTTGGCAGAGATGATATGACCAAGATAAAGAACCTCATCGAGCCAAAATTCGCACTTGGAGAACTTGGCGTAGAACTGGTGTTCCCTCAGCTTATCGAGTACCAAACGCAAGTGCTTGGCATGATCTTCCTTGTTCTTCGAGAAAACCAGAATGTCGTCGAGATAGACCAAAACGAAGTCATTGGTGTAGGCGTTGAAGATGAAGTTCATCATGCGAGAGAAGTCGGAGGAGCGTTGACGAGGCCAAAAGACATGACAGTGTATTCATATGAACCATAGCTTGTCCTGAAAGCCGTCTTGGGAATATCTTGCTCACGGATTCGAATCTGATGATAACCCATACGGAGATCAAGCTTGGAGAATACTTGGGCACCTTTGAGTTGTTCGAACAGCTCATTGATGTTGGGAAGTGGGTATTTGTTCTTGATGGTCTTCTTGTTCAATGGACGGTAATCAACACAAAGTCGGTCCGTTCCATCCTTCTTCTTCACAAAAAGAACACCACAACCCCACGGAGAAGAACTAGGCCGGATGAGACCCATTCTCTCTTGAATATCGAGTTGCTTCTTCAGCTCCTTCAACTCTTCAGGTCCGAGCTTGTAAGGACGCTTGCACACAGGTTCCGTGCCGGGCTCAAGATCAATAACGAATTCAACTGGCCGGTGCGGAGGCATTCCTGGAAGCTCTTCTGGAAAGACGTCTTGATATTCGCAAACGACTGGAATTTGTGAGATAGCATCGAGTTCACCCTTCTCATTGAGAGAAAACAGACGGATGGTATCATCATGAGCGGCAAAGACAATTACATCCTCAGACAAATGAGTCAATTGAATCTGCCTGGCAGCACAATCAAGATGTGCCTTGTGCTTAGAAAGCCAATCCATCCCGAGAATAAGATCAATATCCGAGTCACCAAGAACCGTTGGAGAAGCCAGAAACTTGTAGTCACCCAAGGTGATAGTGACATCCGGAACGATGGAGTTAGCATGCATGCGCTTACCGGGAGAGACAACTGCTAATGGACTAGGCAAAACTTGCGAAACCAATTCATGCCTAGATGTAAACGGTCTCGAGATGAAACAATGTGATGCACCAGTGTCAGAAAGAACTTTAGCTGGAATATCATTAACAGGAAGGTTACCCATGATGACATCTGACGAATCCTCTGCCTGAGCTGCGTTCATCAAGTTGACCTTGGCGTGCTTGGGGTTATGCTTGACCACATCTGTACTTGCCGATCTCACAAGAGGAGGAGGAGGAAGACGCCTCTGATTGAGACACTTGTTGGCATAGTGACCCTTCTGTTGGCACTTGTTGCACGTGACCTCTGAAAGCGGACGGTGATACGGAGCACTCGATCTTGGAGGTTGAGACGAAGTCTTGTTCTGAAAGCCAGGGTTGGGTGGGTGGGAAGATCCACTGCCACCTTTGCTCTTCTGCTGATACGGCTGACGGAACGGAGGAGGAGGAAGCCAATACTTCTGCTGCTTGGCCACTTGAGTAGAGGAAGAAGGAGTAGCATCTCTGACTCGCTTCTTGGAAGCATCACACCTCAGTTGAGCGGCCTCTTGCTTCAATGCCATGTTGTAGAACTCATCGTACCTCAAGGGCTCAAAGAGAACAAGAGCTAGCTGAATTTCTTCTCTGAGACCACCCCTGAACTGGTATATCATGCTCTTCTCATCAGGTACGTCCTGCTTGGCAAAGCGGGCGAGCTTCTGGAACAACTTGTTGTAGTCATAGACAGACAAAGAGCCTTGCTTCAGGTTGCGGAATTCCTCACGCTTGCTTTCAACCACGCTCTGAGGGATATGGTGAGCTCTGAAATCTTGACGGAATTCATCCCAAGTGATCACACGTCCACCTCTGGAATCCTTGTACTGCTGGAACCATTCTGCAGCTTGATCTTTGAGTTGGAAGGAAGCGAACTTGACAAAGTCCTCAGGCCTGACGTTACTGCACTCGAAATGCTTGCACAGATCCACAAGCCAATCGTCAGCATCGGTTGCCTCAACACAATTGCTGAAAGTCTTTGGCCCGTTAGCAAGGAACTGGTTGAGTGTAGCAAAGTGATTCTGATTGTTGCCTTGGTTCCCTTGGTTGCCTTGATTGCGCTCTTGAAGAATTTGCATGATCAACTGTGTGTTTGCATTGGTTGCGGCCATCACAGCTTGCCATGCCTCCGGAGGAGGTGGAGGTGGTGGCGGATCTGATTCTGATTCTGATGGTGCTCTTAGCGGGAGCCATCCTGAAGAGGTTGACCACCATTAGCACATAGACAGATAAATGAAGCTGAATCCAACGGAATGAAAATTGCAACATATAGTCTTCACATCCGAACAAAATGAACGAATGCATTCCTCTTGAAATGGTCACATATCCATAAATTGAGAAGCCACGTAGAATTTAGGTAGAGAAATAAATCAACAAGGTACGGATCAAGAACGAATAATCGGTAAGAAATCCCAATCTCAAACCAATATCCGTGGAAGAAGAACTAGAGCTACAAGAATTCCCACCTATGAAACTCCCGAACCTTTCCGGTTATGCAATCAGGTGTTGGGGATACAGGGGAAGCATAATATCTCACCCAAATCTAGAAAATCCTACATCCAGCTGTATCCATCCTTCAACACATAACCGAGAAAAACTTCGGAAACCATCTACCTCAACCTTCGAAAAGCATCCGTTATACAAGTTATGGCGATACTCCCGAACTCCCGCCCCAGTACTGGGTGGCGTCGAGGTTATCTCACCAACGAACTGCATAAAAGAGATTTTTGATGTCGGCGTACTAAACTCAGGTATTCCAGAACTGCAACGATAAAATTATGACGACAACACCTCAGAGCTCAACTCCCCGGGACACTTCCACAAAACCCCTGACAGGAGGCACCAAGACAATGTTCTCATCATAAAACCATCGGAACGATTCCAAGATACCCGCGTGATCCTAAATTTTTTTAGTGAAATTTGAGAAGAGAAGAGTCAAAACTCTACGTCAGGATGCCTTACCAGAGCGATGAGGAGACTGGGAAGTAAAAAGAATTCCTAAACTCTCCGATATATAATTCCTAAATGACTCAAAACATTTTTCTAGACACAACTCGGCCGCTAAAAACGATCAAGCAATGGGGCTCCTAAGGTCGGGGAAGGCTCTGATTACCAACTTGTAACACCCTCGATGCGACTATATCTCCCACGTGTCGAGGCACGACTTAGAGGCATAATCGCATTGAAGGCATATGTCGCAAGTTAGGCAATCTTCACAACATCCCATGTAATATAGATAATAAAAGGGGAGATAACATAGTTGGCTTACACTCGCCACGTCAATCAAGTACATAAATAACATTACATCATCCAAACACTCATGGCCCGACTACGGCGCCAAAATAAAAGATAACCCAACATGCGACACGGTCCCGATCACCCCCAACTGGGCACCACTACTGATCATCAGGAAAGGAAACATAGTATCGTTGAGAGTCCTCGTCGAACTCCCACTTGAGCTCGAGCGCGTCACCTGGAGCGGAATCATCAGGCCCTGCATCTGGTGTAATAGTAATCTGTGAGCCACAGGGACTCAGCAATCTCGCACCCTCGCGATCAAGACTATTTAAGCTTATAGGTAAGGCAAGGTAAATATGTGGAGCTGCAGCAAGCGACTAGCATATATGGTGGCTATCCTGTTCGCAAAAGAGAGCGAGAAGAGGAGGCAAAGCGCGAGCGAGAAACTAGAGGGCAACCTGCGCAAACATTACTCCAACACCGTGTCCACTTCCCGGACTCCGCCGAGAAGAGGCCATCACGGTAACACACTCAGTTGATTCATTTTAATTAAGTTAAGGTTCAAGTTATCTACAACCGGACATTAACAAATTCCCATCTGCCCATAACCGCGGGCACGGCTTTCGAAAGTTCAAATCCCTGCAGGGGAGTCCCAACTTAGCCCATGACAAGCTCTCACGGTCAACGAAGGAATAGACCTCCTCCCGAGACGTTCCGATCAGACTCGGTATCTCGGTTCTTCAAGACACTTCGACAGGTTAAAACAAGACCAGCAACACCGCCCGAATGTGCCGACAAATCCCGATAGGAGCTGCACATATCTCTTTCTCAGGGCACACTCAGATTGTCCTAGGTATGGGTAGGCCAGCCCAGAGTTGCCCCTGGTGGCCACCGGCAGCTGACAGGTGGACCAACACTCAGAGGAGCACTGGCCCGGGGGGGGGGGGGTTTAAAATAAGATGACCCTCGGGCTCCGGAAACCCAAGGGAAAAAGAGGCTAGGTGGCAAATGGTAAAACCAAGGTTGGGCATTGCTGGAAAAGCTTTAATCAAGGCGAACTATCAAGGGGTTCCCATTATAACCCAACCGCGTAAGGAACGCAAAATCCGGGAACATAACACCGATATGACGGAAACTAGGGCGGCAAGAGTGGAACAAAACACTAGGCGAGAGGCCGAGCCTTCCAACCTTTACCAAGTATATAGATGCATTAAGATAACATGGCAATATAATGATATCCCAACAAGTAAATAAATGTTCCAACAAGGAACGGTCTCCAATCTTCACCTGCAACTAGCAACGCTATAAGAGGGGCTGAGCAAAGCGGTAACATAGCCAATCAACGGTTTGCTAGGACATGGTGGGTTAGAGGTTTGACATGGCAATTTGGGAGGCTTGAAAGCAAGTGGTAGGCATCATAGCATTGGCATAGCAAAAGAGCGAGCATCTAGCAAAGCAAAGATAGTAGTGATTTCGAGGGTATGATCATCTTGCCTGCAAAGTTGTCAGAGTTGACTGGATCCTCGAAAGCAAACTCAACGGGCTCCTCATTAGCGAACTCGTCTCCCGGCTCTACCCAAACAAGACAAACAAGCAACAAGGACACAATCAACCACGTGCAAAGCTCAAACAATATGATGCAAAGATGATATGCTATGCGGGATGCGATGCGGAATGCATATGCAAGATTTGACAAGGAACGCATGAACCTGGCCTCAACATGGAAATCCAAGTGTGCCACTGGAAAGATGAGATGAAATCGCTTGAAAACGTTATAAAGAACGCCGGAATCGGAGTCACGGTTTGGAAATGGCAAGCGATTCAATATGACCACGTTCTGCGATTTACAGCAAGTAGCCATCTAAATGCAACAAGATGAACATGCTACAGCACCCAAACATGGCATAAAAATACATGGCAGGGATGCATTCATGATGCTTAACAAAAGTCTAGCACTGAGCTACGGCCAATTCATCCATTAACAGGTTCAAACAAGCATGGCAAAAATGCATATGGTAAACAGATCTCAGACTTTGTGAAATTAACACTTGTCTGGAATTTCAGATCAGGTAGCACTCTTCGGAGCAACAAAACTACATGCTACAGGACCTGAAAATGGCAAAGTAAAGCATGGCATGGAGCTACTCAAAGAGCTTAACAAAAGTCCCTTAGTGACCTTGAGCCAAAAGGGATCAGAAAATACAATTGCAAGCATGTGAACATGGCAAAAACATAATCAGATCACAGACTTAGTGAAAACTGGAGCATGCTGAAACAGATATCAAGTAGGCATGTTTACGAGCTCGATGCACTCACTACGGAGCAAGTCATGACAATCTAAGCATACACCCATCAAGAATACACAAAATGCAAGCTAGACATGGCAAGAACAATAGCATAGCATGCACGGATCAACTACAACATCATCGGCAAAATCGCTAACAAGTAGACAATCTGCCCAGATTCACGAAGTAGCAAAAGTAGAGCTCGATTGACTCAAGCTAGGGTGCTCCATAATTGCAAACAAAGACATGGATGGATAGAGAACTACAAGATTAACAAAAAATCCTTATTGATCATCGTCAAAAGAGGCACGGATCACTAGGAAACAACATGAACATGTGGCCATATGAGATAAACAGCTCAAGTAGTGGAAATGCTAAGTCCCTGAAATCAGCATTAACAAGTGCCTCACTTTGCAAGCTTGTGCTAGTCACCACACACATCACAAAAATACATGGGTTGCACCTCTGGAAAGATGGCAAAACCCTTAACAAAACATATGTAGAGCTCATGGGCATATCATGCACACAGTAATCATAGCAAAAATGACAAATATCTCAATGGAGCAGCAGATCTGACAATTATCTCAAGTAGCACTCTTCTAACAGCATTTAGGGCATCAAGATGAACTCAAATGAAAATTATGCAATGGAACGAAATGATGTACTCTCTGAGACGAACATTTTGATATGCTATATGCCCAAAATGGAGCTACGGATGCAGAGTTACGGTATGATGAACATGAGCATTTGAATCTGAGAATTTCGGGGACTTAGAAGAATTTCAACCTCGCAAAAGTCAATCCGGGATGGAGAGAAGCGGGACGGTGCGGATCCGGCACGGAGGACGTCGTTTGGTTGGAGGGATGGGTGGATCTCGTCCACCCTCCTCGGATCTGACCGGAACGGAGCTCCGGCGAGCTCGAACGCCGGCGAGGAGGAGCTCCGGCGGCGGAGCTCGGCGAGCCCGGGCGGCGAGGCGCGGATCCGATGGCGGTGCGGGGAGGCGCAGGCGACGGCGGCGGAGCCACGCGGCGGAGGCGGCGGCGCAACTCCGGCTGAAGCCGAGGCGGCGGCGAAGGCGACTTCCGGCGACGGCGGGCGGCGCAACTCCGGCGCGAAGAGGCGGCGGGGAGGAAGAGGCACTCGGGCGGCGGCGCGGGATCTGGCCCAGATCGGCCCCGTGCGGGCCGGATCTGGGCCGGCGGGCGGTGCGGTGAAGTGGGGTGCGGGGTGGACAGGTGTCAGGCGGCGATTGGCGGCGGAGATTTTTTTCCGGCGCGGATCCGGAAACGTCCGGCGGCGCGCAAGGAAGAGAACTAGGGTTTTGGGGAAGAGGAAACTGGAATTTCGGAGGGGGTGTATTTATAGGCATAGAGGGAGCTAGGAGAGTCCAAATGAGGTGCGGTTTTCGGCCACGGGATTGTGATCGAACGCTCTAGATGATGGAGAAGGTTTTGGTGGGTTTTGAGCCAAATTGAAAGGGTGTTGGGCTGCAACACACTCGAGGCCTTTTCGGTCCCTCGGTTAACCGTTGGAGCATCAAACAAAGTCCAAATGGTACGAAACTTGACAGGCGGTCTACCGGTAGTAAACCAAGGCCGCTTGGCAAGTCTCGGTCCAATCCGGAAATGTTTAATCCCCACACATGAAAGAAAGGTAGAAATGACCACCGGAGGAGAACGAAGCGCCGGAATGCAAAACGGACAACGGGGAAAATGCTCGAATGCATGAGATAAACACGTATGCAAATGCAATGCACATGATGACATGATAAGAGATGCATGACAACGATAACAACACACGGAGACAAAAGCCCGAACCCGAGAAAATAAAATAACTTAAGGCCGGAAATGGCAAGAGTTGGAATACATATTGGGAAAGTCATATCCGGGGTGTTAAAGTGAGTAGGGATTGCCATGCAATGGATGTGCTAGAGCTATAAGTTTGTGAAAGCTCAAAAAGAAACTAAGTGGGTGTGCATCCAACTTGCTTGCTCAGGAAGACCTAGGGCAATTTGAGGAAGCCCATTGTTGAAATATACAAGCCATGTTCTATAATGAAAAAATATCACTAGTATATGGAAGTGACAACATAGGAGACTCTCTATCATGAAGATCATGGTGCTACTTTGAAGCACACAAGTGTGTAAAAAGGATAGTAACATTGCCCCTCCTCTCTTTTCTCTCATTTTTTGCTGGGCTTCTTTGGCCTTTTTTTGTGGGCTTCTTTGGCCTCTTCTATTTTTTCTCACATGGGACAATGCTCTAATAATGATGATCATCACACTTTTATTAACTTACAACTCAACAATTACAACTCGATACTTAGAACAAAATATGACTCTATATGAATGCCTCCAGTGGTGTACTGGGATGTGCAATGACTCAAGAGCGACATGTATAAAAAAAGATGAATGGTGGCTTTGCCACAAATACGATGTCAACTACATGATCATGCAAAGCAATATGACAATGATGAAGTGTGTGATAATAAACGGAATGGTGGAAGTTGCATGGCAATGTATCTTGGAATGAGTATGGTAGGTATGGTGGCTATTTTGAGAAAGGTATATGGTGGGTGTAAGGTACCGACGAAAGTTGTGCGGTACTAGAGAGGCTAGCAACGGTGGAAGGGTGAGAGTGCATATAATCCACGGACTCAACATTAGTCATAAAGAACCCACATACTTATTGCAGATATCTATTAGTCATTGAAACAAAGTACTATGCGCATGCTCCTAGGGGGATAGATTGGTAGGAAAAGACCATCGCTCCCACTCATAAGGAAGACAATCAATAAATACCACATGCTCCAACTTCATTACATAATGGTTCAGCATACATGCATGCTACGAGAATCATAAACTTTAACAAAAGTATTTCTACAATCCACAATTACTCACTAGCATGACTCTAATATCACCATCCTCATATCTCAGAACAATCATAGGAAATCAAACTTCTCCTAGTATTCAATGCACTTTATATGAAAGTTTTTATTATATCCCTCTTGGATGCCTATCATATTAGGACTAAATTCATAACCAAAGAAAATTACCATGTTGTTTAAAGAGACTCTCAAAATAATATAATTGAAGCATGAGAGTTCAAAAATTTGTATAATATAAAGTCACCGCCGTGCTCTAAAAAGATATAAGTGAAGCCCTAGAGCAAAATTGCCTAGCTCAAAAGATATAAGTGAAGCACATAGAGTATTCTAATAAATCACGATTCATGCGTGCCCCTCTCAAAAGGTGTGTGCAGAAAGGATGTTTGTGGAAAAATAAAAGGCAAATACACATATCATACAAGATGCTCCAAGCAAAACACATATCGTGTGGTGAATAAAAATATAGCCTCAAGTAAAGTTACCGATAGACGAAGATGAAAGAGGGGATGCCTTCCAGGGCATCCCCAAGCTTAGGCTCTTGGTTGTCCTTGAATATTACCTTGGGGTGCCTTGGGAGTATCCAATCTTAGGCTCTTGCCACTCCTTATTCCATAGTCCATCAAATCTTTACCCAAAACTTGAAAACTTCACAACACAAAACTCAAGAGAAAATCTCATGAGATCCGTTAGTATAAGAAAATAAATCACCACTTATGGGACTGTTGTGAACTAATTATTTATTTATATTGGTGTAATATCTAATGTATTCCAACTTCTCCATGGTTCATACCCCCGATACTACCCATAGATTCATCAAAATAAGCAAACAACACAAAGAAAACATAATCTGTCAAAAATAGAACAGTCTGTAGCAATCTGTAACTCTTGAATACTTATGTAACTACAAAAATTCTAAAAAATTAGGACAACAAAGACAATTTGTATCTTAATCTTGTTCAAAAAGAATCAGTATTTTATAATGCTTCTGTTAAAATTGAGAATTATTTTCCTGAGCGCAAAAGTTCCTGTTTTTTAGCAAGATCAAATCAACTATCACCGTAAGCCATCCCAAAGGTCTTACTTGGCACAAACACTAATTAAAATAAAAAAAGACATCTAACCAGAGGCTAGATGAATTATTTATTGGAAAACGGGACCAAAAAAGCAAGAACAAAAATAAAATTGGGTTCCCTCCCAACAAGCGCTATTGTTTAACGGCCTTAGCTAGTCACGAAAACATAGATCTAGGTATTGTCATCTTTGGTACGCAATCCATAAGTAGCACTCATAATAGATTCATATGGCAACTTAATTTTATTTCTAGGAGAGTGTTCCATGCCCTTCCTGAATGGAAATTGAAATCTAATGTTTCCTTCTTCCGTATCAATAATTTCACTAATCGTTCTAAGGAAAGGTCTACCAACAATAATAGGACATGTAGGATTGCAATCTATATCAAGAACAATGAAATCTACAGGCACAAAATTCCTATTTGCAACAATAAGAACATCATTAATCCTTCCCATAGGTTTCTTAATAGTGGAATCCACAAGATGCAAATTTAAAGAACAATCATCAAATTCACGGAAACCTAACACATCACATAAAGTTTTCAGAATTGTGGAAACGCTAGAACCCAAATCACACAAAGCATGGCACTCATAATCTTTAATCTTGATCTTAATAATATGTTCCCACTCATCATAAAGTTTTGTAGGAATAGAAACTCCCAATTCAAGCTTTTCTTCAAAAGATTTCATCATAACATCAACGATATGTTTAGTAAAAGCTTTATTTTGATTATAAGCATGAGGAGAATTCAAAATGGATTGCAACAAGGAAATACAATCTACTAAAGAACAATTATTATAATTAAATTCCTTGAAATCCGAAAGAGTGGGTTCATTGCTACTTAAATTTTGACCTCTCCAATCCCACTTTTATTAATTTTTGCATCAAGATATATAAACTCCTAATCATTGGGACACCTTCTAGCTAAAGTTGACTCATCTCTAGTCGCATCTTTATCAAGATTTATTTTAGAAAACAAAGATTCAATAGGAGTCACATCAATCACTTTAAGATCTTCATCATTATTTAAAGACTCCGGTTTAGCGGCCATCTTGTTTACTAAAGTATCTTGTTTATCAGAAATTTGGCCTACTAAATTTTCAAGATGATCAAACTGAGATTTCAAACCATAAAATTCCTTAGACATATCAACGAGCTCTTTATTAATATACTCCATAAAAATTTTCTGCCCCTTAAGCTCGTTTCTAAAGAAACTATAATGCTCAAATTGTAAAGGCATGAAGCTCCTAACATTATTTTCAATTTCTTCCAACCTCCTATAGTAGGGATCAACATTCTTTGGTTGGGCCATAAAGGTAGGCAAACACGCCAACACATGGGCAGGCAAACGAAAAGAAGAACGGAAGAAGGGCGAAGCAAAATGGCAAATATTTCTGAAAATCATTTTAGAAGTGGGGGGGGGGGAGGAAAACAGGAGGCAAATGGCGAGTAATGTAGTGCAAGAGATGAGAGTTTATGATGGGTACTTGGTAGGCTTGATGCAAATCTTGACTTGTCGTAGATCTCCCCGGCAACGGCGCTAGAAATTTTTCCTGCTACTTCTTGAGCTCGAGTTGGTTTTTCCCTTGAAGAGGAAAGGGTGATGCAGCATATAGTAGAGATAAGTATTTCCCTCAGTTAAGAACCAAGGTATCAATCCAGTAGGAGAAGAACGTGCCAATCACCAATACCTGCACAAAAAATCAAACATTTGCACCCAACACGATAAAGGGGTTGTCAATCCCTTCATGGTCACTTGCAAAGGTGAGATCTGATAGAGATAAATAAAACTAAACAAAAGATAACTAAATATTTTTGGTTTTTTTAGGTATATAGATATGATGGAAAATAGACCCGGGGGCCATAGGTTTCACTAGAGGCTTCTCTCATGAAGGCAAATAATATAGTGGGCGAACAAATTACTGGCGAGCAATTGATAGAAAAGTGCAAAGTTATGACGATATCCAAGGCAATGATTATGTAATATTGGCATCACGCCCGTGTCAAGTAGATCGACTCCTGCCTGCATCTACTATTATAACTCCACACATCGTCCGACTCATGCCTGCATCTAGAGTATTATGTTCATAAAAATAGAGTAACGCCTTAAGTAAGATGACATGATGTAGAGGAATAAACTCAAGCAACATGATGTAAACCCCATCGTTTTATCCTCAATGGCAACAATACAATACGTGCCTCGCTACCCCTAATTTGTCACTGGGTGAGGACACCGCAAGATTGAACCCAAAGCTAAGCACTTCTCCCATTGCAAGAAAAACCAATCTAGTTGGCCAAACCAAACCGATTGTTCGAAGAGAAATACAAAGATATGAAATCGTGCATATAAGAATTCAAAGAAGATTCAAATAATATTCATAGATAATCTGATCATAAATCCACAATTCATCGGATCTTGACAAACACACCACAAAAGAATATTACATCAGATAGATCTCCATGAACATCGAGGAGAACATGGTATTGAGAGTCAAAGAGAGAGAAGAAGCCATCTGGCTACTAGCTATGGACCCGTATGTCTAAGGTAAACTACTCATGCTTCATTGGAAGGGCAATAGGGTTGATGTAAATGCCCTCTGTGATCGAATCCCCCTCCGACAGGATGCCGGAAAAGGCCCCAAGATGGGATCTCACGGGAACAGAAGGTTGCGGCGGTGGAAAAGTGTTTTCGTCGTTGCTTCTAGAGGTTCAGGAATATATGTGAATATATAGAAGGAAAAACTAGGTCAGGGGGGTCATCAGGGTCCCACAAGGTAGGGGGCACGCCCTCCACCCTTGCCGCCGCCTCGTGGCTCTTTTGACTTGCACTCCAAGTCTCTTGGGTGCATTTTGGTCCAAGAAAAATCATCGTGAAAGTTTTATTCTGTTTGGACTCCGTTTGATATTCCTTTTCTGCGAACCTAAAAAATAAGGAAAAACAGAAACTGGCACTGGGCTCTAGGTTAATTGGTTAGACCCAAAAATAATATAAAATAGCATATTAATGCATATAAAACATCCCAAACAGATAATATAATAGCATGGAACAATCAAAAATTACAGATATGTTGGAGACATATCATCTATCGATAGAATTAAGCCCATTATATATACCGGCCTATTAACGACCCATTATGGTCGGGCCCATAAATAGAAGATTCCAATTTTAGCCTTTTTACGACCCATATTGCAGTCCGTTATTGGTCCACGCATAGTACGACCCATGTTTGGCCAATTGATCATACCGCCCGTAGAAGGCCCATTTATTCTTCGGCATGTAGAAGGCCCATGGATCATATGGCCCATAGGAGGCCTATACTACTATAGCAGGTAGCAGGACCATGGTTACAACGGTCCATATGTGGTCCATGGTTATTGTGGGCACTAAGAAACCGCGGAAAAATAATTACCGTGACTACACACAAACTAATAAACAAGACAATAAGGAAATAAATAAGCAAGCAACTTGCGCTAGGCTATTACGGCTATTACAAATATTACATCCACTGGGCATCAAAGTTAGCCACTAGTGCAAATATAGTGAACAAAGCAGCATATTACATACACTGGGCGTCTAAATTGGCCAGCAGTGCAAATAAACACAGCAACAAAACAAGTCCAGAACTGAAAACACTTCACAAGATCTCAAGAAACGATATCCTGGGTACCCACCATGCTGGCAAGAAGCTTAGCAAGCTTATTAGCTTTCTCTTGTTTGGCGCTAAAATCCTCCAACACTTGTTGTTGCACCACAAAGTATGCATCTGAATTCTGCAGGGACTTCCTCAGTCCTTTGGCTTCTTGTCGTAGCACAACTGACTGATGGCTTTCAGCTTGTAGCTAAGATTCAAGAAGCCGAAGTGATTCAGGAATCGAGTTCGAAGAGCTTGTGACAGCGGTAGTGTCAAGTAACTCGAACACTACATCAAGGCATGACTTTGGGGTTGTCTCACTATCTACAAGATAATTTAATCAGCTTTCTTGTAGACCAACAGGGTTGTCTCACTATCTTGAACCTTATCTGCATTACTTTCTCTACCATTGCATAGTGGGGTGCTCTTCTCCAATATTTTGTCGGCATTCTACAAGAGAAACAAGAAGACACATCACAAGTTTAGCATGCAGTATACGAAACTTTAAACCGGTTCAGTAGTAAGGTCAATAGGATAACAACATGAAACAAACATATATCTATGTACTATGGTCATTGAATTGTCTATATCATTCTAGTTTGTGTTGCCAAATCAAGATAGAGACACAATTCAAATCATATCCGTTTAAGACAAAGCAACATACACATAATATAAGTGTGGGAAATGATACGTCCATTTTGCATCATGCTTTTTATATTGATATTTATTGCATTATGGCTGTTATTACACATTATATCCCAATACTTATGCCTTTTCTGTCTTATTTTTGCAAGGTTTACATGAAGAGGGAGAATGTCGGCAGCTGGAATTCTAGACTGGAAAGGAGCAAATATTAGAGACCTATTCTGAACAACTCCAAAAGTCCCAAAACTTCACGGAGAGTATTTTTGGAATATATAAAAAATATTGGGCAAAAAAACACCAGAGGGGGGCCACCTGCCAGCCACAAGGGTGGAAGGCGTGCCCTACCCCCTGGGCGCGCCCTCCGTCCTTGTGGGCCCCCTGACAGGCCCGACGCCCATCTTTTGCTATATGGTGTGTTTTGACCTGGAAAAAATCAGAAGGAAGCTTTCAGGATGAAGCGCCACCGTCTCGAGGCAGAACCTCGGCAGAACCAATCTAGGGCTCCGGCGGAGCTATTCTGCCGGGGAAACTTCCCTCCAGGAGGGGGAAATCGAAGCCATCGCCATCACCAACTATGCTCTCATCGAGAGGGGGTGAATCTCCATCAACATATTCACCAGCATCATCTCCTCTCAAACCCTAGTTCATCTCTTGTATCCGATCTTTGTCTCAAAACCTCAGATTGGTACATGTGAGTTGCTAGTAGTTTTGATTACTCCTTGTAGTTGATGCTAGTTGGTTTATCCGGTGGAAGATTATATTTTCAGATCCCTAATGATAATTAATACTCCTCTGATCTTGATCATGAATATGCTTTGTGAGTAGTTATGTTTGTTCGTGAGGACATGGGAGAAGTCTTGTTATAAGTAATCATGTGAATTTTGTATTTGTTCGATATTTTGATGAGATGTATGTTGTCTTTCCTCTAGTGGTGTTATGTGAACGTCGACTAGATGACACTTCACCATGATTTGGGCCTAGGGAAATGCATTGGGAAGTAGTAAGTAGATGATAGGTTGCTAGAGTGACAGAAGCTTAAACCCTAGTTTATGCGTTGCTTCGTAAGGGTCAGGTTTACCTTAATACTTCTTTCGTAGTTGAGGATGCTTGCGAGAGGGGTTAATCATAAGTGGGAGGCTTGTCCAAGGAAGGGAAGCGCCCAAGCACCAGTCCACCCACATATCAAATTATCAAAGTAACGAACCTGAATCATATGATCATGATGAAAACTAACTTGACAGTAGTTCCCATGTGTCCTCGGGAGCGCTTTGCTTTATATAAGAGTTCGTCTAGGCTTGTACTTTTCCACAAAAAGGATTGGGCCACCTTGCTGCACCTTAGTTACTTTTGTTACTTGTTACCCGTTATGAATTATCTTATCACACAACTATTTGTTACCTACAATGTCAGTGCTTGCAGAGAATACCTTGCTAAAAACCGCTTGTCATTTCCTTCTGCTCCTCGTTGGGTTCAACACTCTTACTTATCGAAAGGACTGCGATAGATCCCCTATACTTGTGGGTCATCAAGACTCTTTTCTGGCGCCGTTGCTGGGGAGTGAAGCACCTTTGGTAAGTAAACATTTATATAGTGTGCTGAAATTTACTGTTACTTGTTACTATGGAAAGTAATCCTTTGAGGGGCTTGTTCGGGGTATCTTCACCTCGACCAAAAGAGCAAAGATTTGCCCCTCAACCTACTACACCTACTGAAAAAAATTATTATGAAATTCCTTCGGGTATGATAGAGAAACTGCTAGCTAATCCTTATGCAGGAGATGGAACATTACACCCTGATATGCACCTAATCTATGTGGATGAAGTTTGTGGATTATTTAAGCTTTCAGGTATGCCCGAGGATGTTGTCAAGAAGAAGGTCTTCCCTTTATCTTTGAAGGGAAAGGCATTGACATGGTATAGGCTATGTGATGATATTGGATCATGGAACTACGACCGACTGAAATTGGAATTTCATCAAAAGTTTTATCTTATGCATCTGGTTCATCGTGATGGAATTATATATATAATTTTTGGCCTCGTGAAGGACAAAGTATCGCTCTAGTTTGGGGGAGGCTTAATTCAATGTTATATTCATGCCCCAATCATGAGCTCTCAAGAGAAATTTTTATTCAAAATTTTTATGGTCGGCTTTCTCATAATGATCGATCCATGCTCGATACTTCTTATACTGGTTCTTTTATGAAGAAGGATATTGACTTCAATGGGATTTATTGGAAACAATTAAACGCAACTCTGAAGATTGGGAACTCGGCGAAGGTAATGAGTCAGGTATAAACCTGAAGGAAATATGCCCTAGAGGCAATAATAAAGTTGTTATTTATATTTCCCTATATCATGGTAAATGTTTATTATTCATGCTAGAATTGTATTAACTGGAAACTTGGTACATGTGTGGATACATAGACAAAACACAGTGTCCCTAGTAAGCCTCTACTAGACTAGCTCATTAATCAAAGATGGTTCAGTTTCCTAAAGGTAGACATGTGTTGTCATTTGATGAACGGGATCACGTCATTAGGAGAATGATGTGATGGACAAGATCCATCCGTTAGCTTAGCATTATGATCATTTAGTTTCATTGCTATTGCTTTCTTCATGACTTATACATGTTCCTCTGACTATGATATTATGCAACTCCCGAATACCGAAGGAACACCTTGTGTGCTATCAAACGCCACAATGTAACTGGGTGATTATAAAGATGCTCTACAGGTGTCTCTGATGGTGTTTGTTGAGTTGGCATAGATCGAGATTAGGATTTGTCACTCCATCTATCGGAGAGGTATTTATGGGCCCTCTCAGTAATGCACATCACTATAAGCCTTGCAAGCAATGTGACTAATGAGTTAGTTACGAGATTATGCATTACAGAATGAGTAAAGAGACTTGCCGATAACGAGATTGAACTAGGTATGTGGATACCAATGATCGAATCTCGGGCAAGTAACATATTGATGACAAAGGGAATGCCGTATGTTGTTATGCGGTTTGACCGATAAAGATCTTCGTAGAATATGCAGGAGCCAATATGAGCATCCAGGTTCTTCTGTTGGGTATTGACCGGAGATGTGTCTTGGTCATGTCTACATAGTTCTCGAACCCGTAAGGTCCGCACGCTTAAAGTTCGATGATGATTTGTATTATGAGTTATGTGATTTGATGACCGAAGTTTGTTCGGAGTCCCGGATGAGATCACGAACCTGACGAGGTGTGTCGAATTAGTCTAGAGGTAAAGATTCATATGTAGGACGATAGTATTTGGACACCAGAAGTGTTTCCGGGGTACCGGGTACATATCGGGTCACCGGAAAGGGGTTCCGGGCACCCCCGGCCAAGATATGGGCCTTATTGGGCCTAGGGCGGGACAGACCAGCCCCTAGTGGAATGGTGTGCCCCATACATGGCCTAATAGGGGGGAGAAAGGAAATGGAGAGGAGAGAAAGCAAATGGGGCAATTCGACCTCCCCTTTCCTTCTCTCCCCCTCCTCTTTCCTTCTCCCTCCAGAAAACATGGAAAGGGGGGAGATGAATAGGATTAGGCCCCAAGTAGGATTCCTCCTACTTGGGCACGCCTCCTTCTGCTCCCTCCCCCTCCCACCTATATATATATGTGGGGGGGCACCGCTAGAACACACAACAAGTCTTCTCTTAGCCGTGTGCGGTGCCCCCCTCCACAGTTACACACCTCGGTCATATCGTCATAGTGCTTAGGCAAAGCCCTGGACCGGTAACCTCATCATCATCATCGCCACGCCGTCGTGCTGACAGAACTCTTCCTTGTCCTCAACTAGATCAAGAGCTCGAGGAATGTCATCAAGATGAATGTGTGCTGAACACGGAGGTGCCGTACGTTCGGTGCTAGGATCGGTTGATTCGCGAAGATGTTCGACTACATCAACCGTGTTACTAAACGCTTGCGCTTTCGGTCTACGTGGGTACGTGGAAACACTCTCCCCTCTCATTGCTATGCATCTCCTAGATAGATCTTGCGTGATCGTAGGAATTTTTGAAATACTGCGTTCCACAATAGTGGTATCAGAGCCAGGTCTATGCGTATATCTTATATGCATGAGTAGAAGACAAAGACTTGTGGGCGATAATAGTCATAATGCTTACCACCAATGGCTTACTTTGATTCACTGGTATTGTTGGATGAAGCGGCCCCGACTGACATTACATGACCGCATTTATGAGACTGGTTCTTTCGACGTGCTTCACACACAGGTGGTTGGCGGGTGTTTGTTTCTCCAACTTTAGTTGAATCAAGTTTGACTACGGCCGGTCCTTATTGAAGGTTAAAACAACACACTTGATGAAAAATCGTTGTGGTTTTGATGCGTAGGTAAGATTGGTTCTTGCTAGAAGCCCGTAGCAGCCACGTAAAACTTGCAACAACAAAGTAGAGGACGTCTAACTTATTTTTGCAGGCCATGTTGTGATGTGATATGGTCAAGACATGATAAGATATAAATTGTTGTATGAGATGATCATGTTTTGTAAAAGTTATTGGCAACTAGCAGGAGCCTTCTGGTTGTCTCTTTATTGCATAACATGCATGCACCATATAATTGTTTTACTTTGTCGCTATGCGATAGCAATAGTTGGCGAGACGACCATGTGATGACATGTTGATAGTGATCAAGATGATGGAGAACATAGTGTCATGCCGGTGACGATGGAGATCATGACGGTACTTTGAAGATGGAGATCAAAGGCACAAGATGATAATGGCCATATCATGTCACATATTTTGATTGCATGTGATGTTTTTATTTTATGCATCTTATTTTGCTTAGTACGACGGCAACATTATGAGATGATCCCTTACTAAAATTTCAAGGTATAAGTGTTCTCCCTGAGTATGCACTGTTGCGATAGTTCGTCGTGCCGAGACACCACGTGATGATCGGGTGTGATAAGCTCTATGTTCACATACAACGGGTGCAAGCCAGTTTTGCACGTGCAGAATACTCGGGTTAAACTTGACGAGCCTAGCATATGCAGATATGGCCTCAGAACATTGAGACCGAAAGGTCGAACGTGAATTATATAGTAGATATGATCAACATAGAGATGTTCACCATTGAAAACTACTCCATCTCACGTGATGATCGGACATGGTTTAGTTGATATGGATCACATTATCATTTAGATGACTAAAGGGATGTCTATCTAAGTGGGAGTTCTTAAGTAATATGATTAATTGAAATTTAATTTATCATGAACTTAGTCCCGATAATATTTGCTAATTATGTTGTAGATAAATAGCTCGTGTTATAGCTCCCCGTTTATTTTTGATACGTTCCTAGAGAAAAATAAGTTGAAAGATGATAGTAGTAATGATGCGGACTAGATCCATGATCTGAGGATTATCCTCATTGTTGCACAGAAGAATTATGTCCTTGGTACATCGCTAGGTGACAGACCTTTTGCAGGAGCAGATGCAGACGTTATGAACATTTGGCAAGCTTGGTATGATGAGTACTTGATAGTTTAGTGCGCCATGCTTTATGGCTTAGAACTAGGACTTCAAAAATGTTACGAACGCCACGGAGCATATAAGATGTTCCAAGGGCTGAAATTGGTATTTCAGACTCATGCCCAAGTCAAGAGGTATGAGACCTCTGGCAAGTACTTTGCCTATAAGATTGAGGAGAATAGCTCAACCAGTGAGCATGTGCTCAGAATGTCTGAGTACTACAATCGGTTGAATCATGTGGGAGTTAATCTTCCAGATAAGATAATGATTGGCAGAGTTCTCTAGTCACTATCACCAAGTTACTGGAACTTCGTGATGAACTATAATATGCAAGGGATGGAAAAGACAATTCCCGAACTCTTCGCAATGCTAAAGGTTGCAGAGTAGAAATCAAAAAGGAGCATTAAGTGTTGGTGGTTAACAAGACAACTAGTTTCAAGAAAAATGGCAAAGGTAAGAAGGGTAACTTCTAGAAGAATAGCAAGCAAGTTGCTACTCCCGGGAAGAAGCCCAGGTCTGGTCCTAAGCCTGAAACTAAGTGCTTCTACTGGAAAGGGACTGGTCACTAGAATCGGAACTGCCCCAAGTATTTGGCAGATAGGAAGGATGGCAAAGTGAACAAAGGTATATTTGATATGCATGTTATTGATGTGTATTTTACTAGTGTTCATAGTAACCCCAGGGTATTTGATACTGGTTCAGTTGCTAAGATTAGTAACTCGAAACAGGATTTACAGAATGAACACGGACTAGTAAAGGGTGAGGTGACAATGTGTGTTGGAAGTGATTCCAAGGTTGATAAGATCACCATCACACACTCCCTCTACCTTCAGGATTAGTGTTGGACCTAAATAAATGTTATTTGGTGTTTGCATTGAGCATCAATATGATTGGATCATGTTTATTGCAATACGGTTATTCATTTAAGTTAGAGAATAATTGTTGTTCTGTTTACATGAATAAAACCTTCTATGGTCATACACCCAATGTAAATGGTTTATTGAATCTCGATCGTAGTGATACACATATTCATAACATTGATGCCAAAAGATGAAAGTTGATAATGATAGTGCAACATATTTGTGGCACTGCCGTTTAGGTCATATTGGTGTAAATCGCATGAAAAAACTCCATGCGGATGTACTTTTGGAATCACTTGATGCTTGCGAACCATGCCTCATGTGCAAGATGAATAAGACTCTGTTCTCTGGAACAATGGAGCGAGCCACCGACTTATTGGAAATAATACATACCAATGTATGCGGTCCGATGAGTGTTGAGGCTCGTGGGGTATCATTATTTTCTAACCTTCACGGTTGATTTGAGCAGATATAGGTATATCTACTTAATGAAACACAAGTCTGAATCATTTTGAAAAGTTCAAAGAATTTCACAGTGAAGTTGAGAATCATCGTAACAAGAAAATAAAGTTTCTATGATCTGATCGCGGAGGCGAATATTTGAGTTACGAGTTTGGCCTTCATTTAAAACAATGTGGTATAGTTTCACAACTCACGCCACCTGGAACACCAAAACGTAATGGTGTGTCCGGACGTCGTAACCATACTTTATTAGATATGGTGCGATCTATGATGTCTCTTACTGATTTACCATTATCATTTTGGGGTTATGCATTAGAGACGGCTGCATTCACGTTACATAGGGCACCATCTAAATCCGTTGAGATGACAGTGTGTGAACTATGGTTTGGCAAGAAACCAAAGTTGTCGTTTCTTAAAGTTTGGGGTTGCGATGCTTATGTGAAAAAGTTTCAAACTGATAAGCTTGAACCCAAACCGAAGAAGTGTGTCTTCATAGGATACCCAAAAGAAACTATTGGGTACACCTTCTATCAAAGATCCGAAGGCAAGATATTTATCGCTTAAGATGGATCCTTTCTAGAGAAGGAGTTTCTCTCGAAAGAAGTGAGTGGGAGGAAAGTAGAACTTGGTGAGGTAATTGTACCTTCTCCCAAATTGGAAAATAGTTCATCACAGAAATCAGTTCCAGTGATTCCTACACCAATTAGTGAGGAAGCTAATGATGATGATCATGAAACTTTAGATCAATTTACTACTGAACCTCGTAGGTCAATCAGAGTACGGTTCGCACCAGAGTGGTAAGGTAATCCTATTCTGGAAGTCATGTTACTAGACCATGACGAACCTACGAACTATGAGGAAGCTATGATGAGCCTAGATTCCACGAAATGGCTTGAGGCCATGAAATCTGAGATGGGATCCATGTATGAGAACAAAGTATGGACTTTGATTGACTTGCCCGATGATCGCGAGCCATTGAGAATAAATGGATCTTCAAGAGGAAGACGGATGCTGATTGTAGTGTTACTATCTACAAAGCTTGAATTGTTGCAAAAAGGTTTTTGACAAGTTCAAGGTGTTGACTATGATGAGATTTTCTCACTCGTATCGATGCTTAAAGTCTGTTCGAATCATGTTAGCAATTGCCGTTTTTTATGAAATCTGGCAAATGGATGTCAAAACTGTATTCCTTAATGGATTTATTAAAGAAGAGTTGTATATGATGCAACCAGAAGGTTTTCTCAATCCTAAAGGTGCTAACAAAGTGTGCAAGCTCCAGCAATCCATCTATGGACTGGTGCAAGCATCTCGGAGTTGGAATATACGCTTTGATGAGTTGATCAAAGCATACAGTTTTATACAGACTTGTGGTGAAGCTTGTATTTACAAGAAAGTGAGTGGGAGAACTACAACCTTTCTGATAGGTATATGTGAATGACATACTGTTGATCGGAAATGATGTAGAATTTTCTGGAAAGCATAAAGGAGTGTCTAAAAGGAGTTTTTCAAAGAAATACCTCGGTGTAGATACTTACATATTCGGCATCAAGATCTATAAAGATAGATCAAGACGCTTGATAAGACTTTCGATGAGTACATACCTTGATAAGATTTTGAAGGAGTTCAAAATGGATCAATCAAAGAAGGAGTTCTTGCCTAAGTTGTAAGGTATGAATTTGAGTAAGATTCAAAACCTGACCATGGCAGAAGATAGAGAGAGAATGAAAGTCATTCCCTATGCCTCAGCCATAGGTTCTATAAATTATGCCATGCTGTATACCAGACCTATTGTGTACTTTGCCATGAATTTGGCAAAGGGGGTACAATAGTGATCCAGGAGTAGATCACTGGACAGTGGTCAAAATTATCCTTAGAGGACTAAGGAAATATTTCTTGGTTGTGGAGGTGATAAAGAGTTCATTATAAAGAGTTACGTTGATGCAAGCTTTAACACTGATCTGGATGACTTTGAGTCTCAATCTGGATTACATATTAAAAGTGGGAGCAATTATCTAGAGTAGCTCCATGCAGAGCATTGTAGACATAGAAATTTGCAAAAATACATACGGATCTGAATGTGGCAGACCCATTGACTAAACTTCTCTCATAAGCAAAACATGATCACACCTTAGTACTCTTTGGGTGTTAATCACATGGCAATGTGAACTAGATTATTGACTCTAGTAAACCCTTTGGGTGTTGGTCACGTGGTGATGTGAACTATTGGTGTTAAATCACATGGCGATGTGAACTAGATTATTGACTCTAGTGCAAGTGGGAGACTGAAGGAAATATGCCCTAGAGGCAATAATAAAGTTGTTATTTATATTTCCTTATATCATGATAAATGTTTATTATTCATGCTAGAATTGTATTAACCGGAAACTTGATGCATGTGTGGATTAGTGGATACATAGACAAAACACAGTGTCCCTAGTAAGCCTCTACTAGACTGGCTCGTTAATCAAAGATGGTTCAGTTTCCTAACCGTAGACATGTGTTGTCATTTGAGGAACGGGATCACATCATTAGGAGAATGATGTGATGGACAAGATCCATCCATTAGCTTAGCATTATGATGGACATGTGTGAATACATAGACAAATAGAGTGTCACTAGTATGCCTCTACTTGACTAGCTCGTTGATCAAAGATGGTTATGTTTCCTAACCATAGACATGTGTTGTCATTTGATGAACGGGATCACATCATTAGTAGAATGATGTGATGGAAGGGGCCCAATCATTAGCTTGGCATTGTGATCGTTAGTTTTATTGCTATTGCTTACTTCATGACTTATACATGTTCCTCTAACTATGATATTATGCAACTCCCGAATATCGGAGGAACACCTTGTGTGCTATCAAACGTCACAACGTAACTGGGTGATTATAAAGATGCTCTATAGGTGTCTTTGATGGTGTTTGTTGAGTTGTAATAGATCGAGATTTGGATTTGTCACTCCATGTATCGGAGAGGTATCTCTGGGCCCTCTCGATAATGCACATCACTATAAGCCTTGCAAGCAATGTGACTAATGAGTTAGTTACGGGATGATGCATTACGGAATGAGTAAAGAGACTTGCCGGTAACGAGATTGAACTAGGTATGTGGATACCGATGATAGAATCTCGAGCAAGTAACATACCAATGAGAAAGGGAATGACGTATGTTGTTATGCGGTTTGACCGATAAAGATCTTCGTGGAATATGTAGGAGCCAATATGAGCATCCAGGTTCCACTATTGGTTATTGATCGGAGATGTGTCTCGGTCATGTATACATAGTTCTCGAACCCGCAGCGTCCGCACGCTTAATGTTCGATGATGATTTGTATTATGAGTTATGTGATTTGATGACCAAAGTTTGTTCGGAGTACCGGATGAGATCACGGACATGACGAGGAATCTTGAAATGGTCGAGAGGTAAAGATTCATATATAGTGTTTCGGGGGTACCGGGTACGTATCGGGTCACCAGAAAGGGGTTCCAGGCACCCCCGCCCAAGATATGGGCCTTATTGGGACTAGGGTGGGACAGACCAGCCCCTAGCGGGCTGGTGCGCCCCATACATAGCCGAATAGGGGCGGAGAAAGGAAAGGGAGAGGAGAGAAAGGAAAGGGGGCAATTCGGCCTCCCCTTTCCTTCTCTCCCCCTCCTCTTTCCTTCTCCCTCCAGAAAACATGGAAAGGGGGATGCCGAATAATATTAGGCCCCAAGTAGGATTCCTCCTACTTGGGGCACGCCTCCTGCTACTCCCTCCCCCTCCCACCTATATATATATATATATATGGGGGGCACCACTAGAACACACAACAAGTCTTCTCTTAGCCGTGTGCGGTGCCCCCTCCATAGTTACACACCTCGGTCATATTGTCATAGTGCTTAGGCGAAGCCCTGCACCGGTAACTTCATCATCACAGTTGCCACGCCGTCGTGCTGAAGGAACTCTCCCTCGTCCTCAACTGGATCAAGAGCTCGAGGGACGTCATCAAGCCGAACGTGTGCTGAACACGGAGGTGCCATACGTTCGGTGCTAGGATCGGTTAAATTGCGAAGATGTTCGACTACATCAACCGCGTTACTAAATGCTTCCGCTTTCAGTCTACAAGGGTACGCGGAAACACTCTACCCTCTCGTTGCTATGCATCTCCTAGATAGATCTTGCATGATCATAGGAAATTTTTGAAATATTGCATTCCCCAACAAAACCTTATGTTTGATTGTGTTAAATCTTTTATGGATACCGATGCTTTTTGTGATTTTAGCAGTAAATATGGACTTGACTCTGAGATAGTAGCTTCTTTCTGTGAATCATTTGATACTCATGTTAATCTCCCTAAGGAGAAGTGGTTTAAATATCATCCTCCCATTGAAGTGAAAGTAGTAGAACCTATTAAAATTGAAGAAGAAACTATTACTCATAATGTTGGTCCTATTGTTCCTACTGCTTATATTGAGAAACCACACTAGTATAGAGAGGTGCTATACAAATGGTTTTTAACCCCTTTCCACGATGGCCTTTGGAACCGTCGCCAAGTGAGTGTGGGCGATCCTTCCCACACGACCCAAAAACCGTCGGGGATAGGCCCTCCTGGGACACAGGGTTGGGGCAAAATGATTTCGTGTGCGATTGGGCGAGGCATCGAAACCCAATCATTTCCGTTAGTATGTACATCCCACACGGTGAATCCCAGAAAAACATTTCCGTTTGTATGTATATCACACATAGTCAATCCAAGGAATACATTTCCGTTCTTATGTACATCCCACCCAGTCAATCTAGGGAAAACGTTTCCGTTCGTATGTATATCACACACAGTCAATCCAAGGAATACATTTCCGTTCTTATGTACAACCCACACAGTCAATCCAGGGAAAATGTTTCCGTTCATATGTACATCCCACACAGTTTTATGTGTAGGCTCGTGTATGAAAGGTGTAACTATGACACAGGCTCTGCCTTGGTTAACTGTTTGCTTTTATCAACTACATCACACACGATTTGATGAAGAAAACTGTGTGGCATTGGGCTATCCATCACAAGAGCTTTTACTGCTAGAACTGTTTGCAAAGTTCCATGACACATTTCATAGGTTTATTAGTTTACAATTAATAATTCTAGTATTACACAAATTCACATTTCATATAGAACAACTATTTTCCAATTTCATATCAGGCACATAAATATATAATAACATCACAGTATGATAGCTACATGAAAACAACACAGTACAACATATAGCTAGTTCAACTTCATAAGAACAATATTAGAACAATATATTCATTTCCCTAATCGAGATCATCCAAGCTCGTCTTATCCACCTCTTCTTTCAGTTTAGTAAGAACCTGTTTTGCACTGGCCAACTGGGAAAGTGCTTCCTCCTTCGACAACACCATCTTAGCAAAGTATGATTTAAAAAATCTGAGCTCATTCCCTACATTCCTCTTTTTACCCCGCATCTTCAAATATTCTTCAACATTGACAACACTTTATCTAAGCCTACCTCTGTTCTCTTCCTCATATATGCTCCAGAGCTTTGATAGACACATCTTCAAAGACTGTGGCCACTCTTGATCAACCCACTCCAAGTAAGAACACTTCCGTTCATCCTATAATATTTAAAACTAGATCAGTAACAATTGTAGGGGAAATGGGTTTATAGCAACATAGAAAATCACCAATGCTTATTTTGAAAAACTGAAGAAACATGTTAATTATGACATATCTTCTCAAAAAGATCAATGTGCAAATGAATTAATTCCTACTGAGACAACAACCAAATTCTAAAACATCAGAAGCTAAAATTAACTACAAAACACTACAAGTTCTTACTCATATACACTAAATAACAAATTGAACATTTTATGATGAAGGTAAATATAACTGCAATAGCATAGGAACAATGTTTGGATGACAGCAAATTGATACTAACAGGTGTGTACATGCACAAAATTAGTAACATAGAACTAATAGCACTAAGGCCGTCCACTATGTATGGCAAAACTGGTGTAAAGACAATTGTTGCTACATCTCACACCGGTGCCCTGCACTGGTGAGCCGATGCAATGGAAAAAAATTAGGGACCCGGACTCCAGAGCACCTAGTTGCTCTGATGCCCAGTTCCTTCATGCCATAAAGATTTAGTATTTTACTCCTTGGCTGCTCGGATGTGTGGACCAAAGTTGGCTGCACAAACTGCTAAAGTGGTGCCAAATAATTTTCTAATGGCACCGCTAATGAGATGGTAACAATTTTAGATACTAGGTACAAACTGTGACACTGTCTTAGGATGCGTTTGGTTGAAGGTGTGGTATGAATGGGTTGGACCGTGATAGTGTCTGAATCTCATCTAACAAATGATTTGTAACAACGAAAGATGGTCTAACCTTCTCTGCACATGACAGAAACTTCCTCCCACTATCCACAGATTCAAACGCAAGTAGCTTCACGCATGGAGATTGATGGTGACAACGAGCAGATAGATCATCAGCCACCCGCTCCATTCGTTGCCACTGATGGTACTAGGGAGCTATAAGAGGAAGAAATGACTCAAATCGACCGTCGGGTAAAAATCCTTCATTCCAAGTCAAAGATCAAGAGAGAGAAGAGAGGCATACCCGGGTGGTGAAGGAGTCGTCACCAGAGGAGGAAGCACTGGAGAGGTCTTTGAAGAAGACCATGGCGACCCTGGCGGTTGCTTGAGAGACGGCGAGAGCGAGGAAGCAAGCGAGGAAGCGGCTATAGCTTAGGAAGGAAGGAAGGAGGAAACAGGGGAAATATGACTTGTGGTCGGGGAGAAAATGGGTGGGGAAGGGGGGAGGGGGCGGGGGTAGATATTTTGGCGGTAGGCCAAAATTTTGGAAATGTGGAGGGAAACTTTGCGCGCGGTGCCGCCGGACCATTCACTTTGAATGATTCTGTGCATCGCAAATGATTCTTCTGCTTTACGCGCATTGATGAGTTTATAATTCAAATTTTGCTGGAAATTTCCCCGGGTACGTCATTGCATAATTTAACATCGCTCGCTAATTTGGGAACACAAAAGAGTGTACAACAGACATACCACACTTACTGAATCGAGCAATTTTAGTAATTAAACAGAGGCAGCTGACCTAAACATTGCTCTAACAAAACACCAGCATTAAAAACAAAGCCTAAGTACGCATAATTTTAACAAATCCGACGCCGCTTTGACCTATGCATCGCCGGTGTTAGATGAGACGTCGATGACTTCTCCTGGCAACATGCTGCCATTGGTGGACTTCGTGTCCCCCTGTTGAAGTCGACCGGGTCGTCGTCCTCGTCCTCGTCCTTGGTGCCTCCCTCAAGGTTGTAGTACTCGTAGTAGTGCCTGCGCCAGAGCTTGCGTTGGTACTCCACCGCTGATTCCTCAATGGATAGACTCTTCTCTACCTCGACCTCGGCCACACGCAACTCCTCCTCCCGATGCTCCTCGATCTCCGCCGCCTCCTGCATCTCCAGCCCCCGCTCTGCGACCTCATGAGGAAGCAGGTGCTCCATGGCCACCGCCGCCTTTTCGGATGTGGGTTGCATGCTGGATTCCGAGGTGGCCTGGAATACCTTGGTGTGTGCATCCTTGATCTTGGTGTGGATGGCCTCGACCCGGGCCAGGGCGACATCGGCGGCACGCATGGCAGCTCGAGTGCTCTCGGCAGAAGTGGCTGCACTCAATGCAGATGCGATGGCACTCTCTGCATAGGCGGCAGCGCTCTCGGCACAGGCGGCGACGCTCGGGGGACACGGCCATTGTACGGGCCTTCACGAAGCGTTTCCACGGTGTCATATTTGCAAGAAGGGGTGCGGGAATGGGGACCGGGATTCATGGATTTGGGGGTTGCCGACACTGGAGCAGACGAACCAGCGAGGCTTAAGGAGGAAGACTGAAATAGACCTAGATATTTTCACCGCAAATGGTTCATACAAAACAACTACGTGTGATGTTGTAGATATTTTTTATTAGCTGTGAAAGACGAATTTAGAGTAAAGTGGCAACGGATAGTGTTTTAAATGTACGAGAAAATTTGTAGTACTAATACAACTGTCATGTCAAATTTTGGAAAATTTCAGGGGTCATTTAACCTTTTAAGACATTTAAGTGATTTTCTAGCCATTTAATGACCGTAATTGAAATTTGAACTACATGTACATGCAATAGCTAACCATAACGGTTTGAAAAATCATATTTTTTGTACTTGTGTACAATTTAATTCCATGTGCAGTAAATTGGAAGGAATTTTCAAATATATTGGTCTAATGGCAATGACACAATTACGCATGGAGTGCCATGGCATTTAAATTCCAAAAAAAATTAAAAAAATATCAGAAACACATGAAACCTTGGTTGATCTATGTCATGCCACCAAGATGATGTCGTAAAAAATTTGGCATGTGTGACGAAAGTTTGGACACACACACCTCAAAAACTAGAGCAACTCACTAGAAGGCTCATGGTTTCGAGAGGGAACAATGTATGTTTGATGACAAACGGGAGATAGCTTCCTCTTACAGCCTTCAAATTTTTTCTACGTGTAATGTGCACTAATACAACTGTCATGTGAAAATTCGGAAAATTTCAAGGGTCATTTGACCTTTTGAAGACATTTAAGTGATTTTGTAGCCATTTAATGACCGTAATTCAATTTTGAACTACATCTACATGCAACGGCTAACCATAACGGTTTAAAAAAATCATATTTGTGTACTTATGTGCAAGTTAATTCCATGCGCAGTAAATTAGAAGGAATTTTCAAACATATTGGTCTCACGACATGCACACATGCATATGTATGCATGGAGTGCCATGGCATTTTAAGTCCAAAAAAATGATCAGAAAAACATGCAACCTTGCTTGATGTAATGTCATGCCACCAAGATGGTGTGGTAAAAAAATTGGCATGTTTGATGAAAGTTTAGACACACACCCCTCACAAACCAGAGCAACTCACTAGAAGGCTCGTGGTTCCGAGAGGGAACAATGCATGTTTGATGACAAACGGGAGATAGCTTCCTTTTACGGCCTTCAATTTTTTTCTACATTTAACATTCAGTAATACAACTATCATGTGAAAATTAGCAAAATTTCAGGGGTCATTTGACCTTTTAAAGACATTTAAGTGATTTTCTAGGCATTTAATGACCGTAATTCAAATTTTAACTACATCTACATGCAACGGCTAACCATAACGGTTTGAAAAATAATATTTGTGTACTTGTGTGTGAGTTAATTCCAGGTGTAGTAAATTAGAAGGAATTTTCAAACATATTGGTCTCACGACATGGACACATGCATGGAGTGCCATGGCATTTTAATTCCAAAAAATTAAAAAATGATCAGAAAAACATGAAACCTTGCTTGATGTAATGTCATCCACCAAGATGATGTGGTAAAAAAATTGGCTAGTTTGACGAAAGTTTGGACAACCCCCCTCACAAAACGGAGCAACTCACTAGAAGGCTCGTGGTTCCGAGAGGGAACAATGCATCTTTGATGGCAAACAGGAGATAGCTTCCTCTTACGGCCTTCAAATTTGTTTCTACATTTAACATGCACTAATACAACTGTCATGTGAAAAATTGGAAAATTCTAGGGGTCATTTGACCTTTTAAAGACATTTAAGTGATTTTCTAGCCATTTAATGACCGTAAATAAAATTTGAACTACATCTACATGCAACGGCTAACCATAACGGTTTGAAAAATCATATTTGTGTACTTGTATGCGAGTTAATTCCATGTGCAGTAAATTAGAAGGAATTTTCAAACATATTGGTCTCACGGCATGGACAGATGCATGGAGTGCCATGGCATTTTAATTCCAAAAAAAAATAAAGAATGATCAGAAAAACATGAAACCTTGCTTGATGTAATGTCATGCCACCAAGATAATGTGGTAGAAAAAATGGCATGTTTGACGGAAGTTTGGACACACCCCTCACAAACCGGAGCAACTCACTAGAAGGCTCAGGGTTCCGAGAGGGAACAATGCATGTTTGATGATGAACGGGAGATAACTTCCTCTTACAGCCTTCAATTTTTTTCTAGATCTAACATGCACTAATACAACTTTCATGTGAAAATTTGGAAAATTTCAGGGGTCATTTGACCTTTTAAAGACAGTTAAGTGATTTTCTAGCCATTTTATGACCGCAATACAAATTTGAACTACATCTACATACAACGACTAACCATAAAGGTTTGAAAAATCATATTTGTGTACTTGTGTCTGAGTTAATTCCATGTGCAGTAAATTAGAAGGAACTTTCAAACATATTGGTCTCACGGCATGGACACATGCATGGAGTGCCATGGCATTTTAATTCCAAAAAATTAAAAACTGATAAGAAAAGCATGAAACCTTGCTTGATGTAATGTCATGCCACCAAGATGATGTGGTAAAAAAATTGGCTTGTTTGACGAAAGTTTGAACACCCCCTCACAAACCGGAGCATCTCACTAGAAGGCGTGTGGTTCCGAGAGGGAACAATGCATGTTTGATGACGAACGGGAGACAACTTCCTCTTACGGCCTTCAAATGTTTTTCTACATTTAACATGCAGTAATACAACTATCATGTGAAAATTTGGAAAATTCCAGGGGTCATTTGACCTTTTAAAGACATTTAAGTGATTTTATAGCCATTTAATGACCATAATTCAAATTTGAACTACATCTACATGCAACGGCTAACCATAACGGTTTGTAAAAACATATTTGTGTACTTGTGTGCGAGTTAATTCCATGTGCAGTAAATTAGAAGGAATTTTCAAACATATTGGTCTCACGACATGGACATATGCATGGAGAGCCATGGCATTTTAATTCCAAAAAGTAAAAACTGATCAGAAAAACATGAAACCTTGCTTGATGTAATGTCATGCCACCAAGATGATGTGGTAAAAAAATGGCCTATTTGGCGGAAGTTTGGACACATCCCCCTATCGATGCCAAAACCGGCCGATCTCAGGTAGGGGGTCCCGAACTGTGCGTCTGAGGATCGAGCGAGCCATCGAACCTTCTGTCGACGGCATAGTGGTACTCTTAATGAAAGCAGCAATGTCGGTGTCAAAACCGTCCGATCTCGGATAGGGGGTCCCGAACTATGCGTCTGAGGATCGAAGGTAATAGGAGACAACGGAGGCATGATGTTTACCCAGGTTCGGGACCTCTTAATGGAGGTAAAACCCTACATCCTGCTTGATTGTATTTGATGAGTATAGGGGTTACAAGAGTTGATCTACCTTGAGATCGTAATGGCTAAACCCTAGATGTCTAGCATGTATGAATTCTAATAGCCTCTACGGACTAAACCCTCCGGTTTATATAGACACCGGAGGGGCCTAGGGTTGTACAGAGTCGGCTTACAGAGAAAGGAAAACACACATCCAGACATTTAAGCTTGCCATCCACGCAAAGGAGAGTCCCATCCGGACACGGGGAAAGGTCTTTTGCCTTGTATCTTCATGGCCCATCAGTCCGGCCCATATAAAATAGCTCGGACACCCGAGGACCCCTTAGTCCAGGACTCCCTTACCCCCTCACAAACCGGAGCAACTCACTAGAAGGCTCGTGGTTCTGAGAGGGAACAATGCATGTTTGATGACGAACGGGAGATAGCTTCCACTTAGGGCCTTCAATTTTTTTCTACATTTAACGTGCACTAATACAACTATCATGTGAAAATTTGGAAAATTTCAGGGGTCATTTGAACTTTTAAAGACATTTAAGTGATTTTCTAGCCATTTAATGATCGTAATTCAAATTTGAACTACATCTACATGTAACGGCTAACCATAACGGTTTGAAAAATCATATTTGTGTACTTGTGTGCGAGTTAATTCCATGTGCAGTAAATTAGAAGGAATTTTCAAACATATTGTTCTCACAGCATGGGCACTTGCATGGAGTGCCATGGCATTTTAATTCCAAAAAATTTAAAAATGATAAGAAAAACATGAAACCTTGCTTGATGAAATGTCATGCCACCAAGATGATGTGGTAAAAAAATTGGCATGTTTGACAAAAGTTTGGACACACACCCCTCACAAACCGGAGCAACTCACTAGAAGGCTCGTGGTTCTGAGTGGGAACAATGCATGTTTGATGACAAATAGGAGATAGCTTCCACTTACGGCCTTCAATTTTTTTGTACGTTTAACGTGCACTACTACAAATGCCATGTGAATATTTGGAAAATTCTAGGGGTCATTTGACCTTTTAAAGACATTTAAGTTATTTTCTAGCCATTTAATGAACGTAATTCAAATTTGAACTACATCTACATGCACGGCTAACCATAATGGTTTGAAAAATCATATTTTTGTGTACTTGTGTGCGAGTTAAAAAATCATCAGACGATGTAAATATCTGGTGTTCAAAAAAGAAAATGTGAAGATATGGCAAGACAACTGGCCCCCACACGAGTGGCACTCTATCTCACGGCTCGAGGTTTGGTAGGTGAGTGGTAGGGGTCATTAATTAGACACAATTCTATATTGGAAACCATCAGCTATTATGTTCACACACGGATTTTGCTGTGGGAATCATGTGTAATTCAAACTACAGTACTCGTAAATTCCGGCAACCGGCGTGTGAACTGTTCCCGTCAATCTAGATTCTGGCCGCCAATAAATACTACCTTGCTCACGTCATCCCGCCTACATTTTCATCTGCATCCTCCCCTCACTCGCCCCCCTCTCTCTATCACTCTGTCTCTCTGTCTGTCTCTCTCTCTCAAATCTCTGCCATGGCGCCGCCGGTCTGGTCACGCGCCGACGAGGAGTTACCGCCCCCAAGGACACTCACTCTAATAGCAACGGCGAGGACCCCTACGCACCGTGGGAGGAGGTTGCGCCGGACCCCACAACTTTGGATAGGTTTTGGGGCCAGTACAATCTTTGTCTCTGGAAGTCGCTGCCGCTGGCTGAGAAAGCCAGGCAAGTGGCATTCAAGAAGGAGATGGCGGAGGATGAAGCCAGGTACCAGGCGGCCCGTGAAGCCCTTGATGTCGCCTGGAAAAAGGAGGCGACGGATCTTTGGGGGTGGGCGCATCGTCGTGCGGAGGAGGTGTATGAAGACGGGTACTTCGCCAGGAAGGTCAAAGGCGCTGGGCGCCTCGTCGCTACATGGAGGTGTGTTGATAAGGTCCAGTGTGCCACCGACGAGCAACTCCGGTGGGCGACCAATGAAATGGCAAGATCGTTCGCGCTCGCCCGCTAGCAAGAGGTAGATCGGTATGTCAAGCGCTGCGAGGCGGAGGAGGCGCAGTACTGCCTCCGCACTAGGAAGACGCCGCGCACCAAGGAGCTGTTGGCGAGGGGCTGCCGGAATACTTGCCCCGGGAGGGATTATTAGTTTTAGTATGGTTCGCTTGCAATTTTATGCATTGTACCTAGTAGTTAAGTATCATCACGTATATGTGATGATATTATATATATATTCTATGATGAACTAATGAACAATATATATATATATATTATGAATTCATTTTCTATCTATTTTTGTATACTAATTTGAATCTAGCTATTATCATCCACATATATAGAATGAAAAGTGTATATACACACATTCAAACAGAACATATAAGAACGGAAATCAGAGTACACACATTGAAACAGAGCAATACTATGATTGTTGTGAATAGATAGCTATCCACGTCGAAATGACTCAACAAAATAAAATGCGTCCATGAGACCATGACCAACAGCCCTTGCCTACGGTAGCTCTTGGCTCTGCCTGAACTCGTGCAGACGTTCGTCCAAGCGGTCGACATGCTTGCAGTACATCTAGAGCGCGATCTCGAGCTCCAAGTTGGCTATTTCATTGGAGATCACTAGCTGGACACCTGGGCCAAGGAGGCAGTCGAGCCTATCGACCAGCGCATTGGCATCGAGCGGGCTGCGGACAAGGCGAACGGCGTGACCCATGCGAACGGCATGGCGGGCGTCCGGTGCAAGTACGGCGTTGCCGGCCTCTGGTGCAAGTACAGCGCAGAGGGCCTCTGCCCACTCCTGGCAAGGAATGGTTTACTAACGGGACATGTACCCAGCTGCGACGCCCTGTCGACAGCAGGCAAGTGTCGATGGATCCGCTCTTGCTGTGCGGCGCGCCGTGCCTCTCGCTCTGTGGTGATGCAACGGTCTCACCATGCGGCGAGCTGCAGCTTATCAACGCGGACACGCCTAGCTTGCTCTGCAACACACCATCGATCATGTTGTGCGGTGAGCTGTAGCTTGTTGGCGCTTACATGCCTATCTTGATCCGCGGCGCTGAAGCGCCATGCGCCAAGGGTCTGCTCAACCCTGGCGATGACGCGCATCACGGTGTCATCCATCGCGTTGCCGGGGAGCGCCTCGGCCTCGACGGGCCATGGCGCCTACTCGTTTTCCTTGTCGACGAGGTTGATGGCAAAGGCGGCGCTTTGGTGGGTTGGCATGCTTGGAAAAGGTGGATGTGCTACAGGCTGCGCTTGTTGCCTCCGTGCGTCATGTGCTGCCTAGGTTTATGCGCAATATCGCTGGGGTGGCAAGAAACTGGTGAGGAAATGGCAGGAAATGGTGGCGTGTTCATAAAATACCATCAATTAATGGAAACTTAGCATAGAAGGAATGTCGAGCTAGCACAAGAAGTAGATGATAATTAGATGATCATTTATCAAAGTTAATTATGCATGTAATAGTTTACTTTGGTGTGTGGAAATGTCATGTGTGTATTAGCCGCCTATGTAATTGGATGTTTGCCACGTATTACACACATCTTGTTTATGTGAAACGTTTCTGTTCTCTTGGCTCAACACAAACAGTTTATAGGAATGAACTGCATGCCCTCCATTGCACACACCTTGATCTGGTTGAACCATTTCTGTTGCGTTGCCTAATCGAAAACAATTCATCGGAGTGAACTGTATGTCGTATATCGCACACACCTTTATCTGGCTGACCATTTGTTTTGTGTTTCCTAATCACAAACAATTCATCTGAGTGAACTGTATGCTGTATATCCCACACACCTTCATCCGGCTACCCGTTTCTTTTGTTCCTCATCATCACAAACGGTTCATTGAACTGAACCGTATGCCCTGCATCGCACAGGCAACTAAAATCTGAACCATGTTTGATGCATCCGTGATCACAAATGTTTTTCATCTTTTTTGACGGTTATTTTACACCACCATTTGCGATTATTGCATCGCACACAGTTTCGTCGAAGGGTCTCTGATCGTAGTGTCGCGTTAGTAGCATCCTGCAGTAGTGCCACCTTTTCCTGTTAGAATAAAGGATCATGCTAAAGCTTCAACTGTGGTTTGTCAGAGTTATACTAGAACACCTACACCCCCTGAACAAATTAAAGTTGAACCTAGTATTGTTGTGGTTAAAGATCTCTTGGTCAATAATATTGAAGGGCATGTTATTTATTTCTATCATGAAGCTGCTAGAATTACTAAACCCGATAGTGAAGATAAACATAGACTCGTTGTTGGCATGCCTGTTGTTTCACTTAAAATAGGAGATCATTGTTATCATGGCTTATGTGATGTGGGTGATAGTGTGAGCGCAATTCCTTTTTCCTTATATAAAGAGATCATGAATGATATTGCACATGCTGAGATAGAAGATATTGATGTTACTATTAAGCTTGCTAATAGAGATACTATATCACCAATTGGGATTGTTAGAGATGTTGAAGTTTTGTGTCAGAAAATAAAGAACCCTACTGATTTTCTTGTTCTTGCTTCCCCACAAGATGATTTTTGTCCCATTATATTTGGTAGACCTTTCTTGAATACTATTAATGCTAAGATAGACTACGAAAAATATATTGTTACTGTCGGTTTAGGGGATATGTCTCATGATTTTAATTTGTCTAAATTTCGTAGACAACCCTATGATAAAGAATTGCCTAGTAAGGATGAAATTATTGGTCTTGCTTCTATTGCCGTTCCTCCTACTGACCCTTTAGAACAATATTTGCTAGACCATGAAAATGATATGTTTATGAACGAAAGAAGGGAAATAGATTAATATTCTTTAATCAAGGGCCTATTTTGAAACACAATTTGCATGTTGAAATCCTTGGGGATCCTCCTCCACCCAAGGGTGACCCCATGTTTGAGCTTAAACAATTATCTGATACTTTGAAATATGCTTATCTTGATGAAAAGAAGATATATCCTGTTATTATTAGAGCTAACCTTTCAGGGCATGAAGAAAAGAAATTATTGAAAACTCTGAAGAAGCACCGTGCCGCTATTGGATATACTCTTGATGATCCTAAGGGCATTAGTCCCACTCTATGTCAGCACAAAATTAATTTGGAGCCTGATGCTAAACCAGTTGTTGATCACCAACGATGGTTAAATCCCAAAATGAAAGAAGTGGTAAGAAATGAAATACTAAAGCTTCTGGAGGCAAGTATAATTTATCCTATTGCTGATAGTAAATGGGTAAGTCATGTTCATTATGTCCCTAAGAAGGGAGGTATTACTGTTGTTCCTAATGATAAGAATGAATTGATTCCACAAAGAATTGTTACAGGTTATAGAATGGTAATTGATTTTTACAAGTTGAATAAAGCCACTAAGAAAGATCATTACCCTCTTCCTTTTATTGATCAAATGCTAGAAAGACTATCCAAACATACACATTTTTTCTTTCTAGATGGTTATTCTGGTTTCTCTCAAATACCTATGTCAAAAGATGATCAGGAAAAGACCACTTTTACTTGCCCTTTCGGGAATTTTGCTTATAGACATATGCCTTTTGGTTTATGCAATGCACCTCCTACCTTTCAAAGATGTATGACTGTTATATTCTCTGACTTTTGTGAAAAGATTGTTGAGGTTTTCATGGATGATTTATCCATGTACGGAACTTCTTTTGATGATTGCTTAAGTAACCTTGACCGAGTTTTGCAGAGATGTGAAGAAACTAATCTTGTTTTGAATTGGGATAAGTGCCACTTTATGGTTAATGAAGGTATTTTCTTGGGGCATAAGATTTCATAAAGAGGTATTGAAGTTGATAAAGCTAAAGTAGATGCTATTGAAAAGATGTCGTGTCCTACATATACCAAAGGTATAAGAAATTTCCTTGGTCATGCTGGTTTCTATAGGAGGTTTATTAAAGAATTCTCTAAAATTTATAGGCCTCTCACTAATCTCTTGAAAAAAGATGTTCCTTTTGTTTTTGATGATGATTGTGTAGAAGCATTTGAAATACTTAAGAAAGCCTTGATTTCTGCACCTATTGTTCAGCCACATGATTGGAATTTACCCTTTGAAATTATGTGCGATGCTAGTGATTATGTTGTTGGTGTTGTTCTAGGACAAAGAGTTGATAAGAAATTAAATGTTATTCATTATGCTAGTAAAACTCTAGAAAGTGCCCAGAGAAATTATGCTACTACAGAAAAATAATTTTTAGCAGTTGTTTTTGCTTGTGATAAGTTCAGATCTTATATTGTTGATTCCAAAGTAACTGTTCACACCGATCATGCTTCTATTAAATATCTTATGGAAAAGAAAGATGCTAAACCTAGACTTATTAGATGGGTTCTCTTGCTACAAGAATTTGATATGCATATTATTGATAGAAAGGGAGCAAAGAACCCCGTTGCTGACAACTTGTCTAGGTTAGGAAGTGTTCTTGATGACCCACTGCATATTGATGATAGCTTTCCTGATGAGAAATTAGCTGTCATAAATGCTTCTCGTAACACTCCCTGGTATGCTGATTATGCTAATTACATTGTTGCTAAATTTATACCACCTAGTTTCTGATACGTCTCCAATGTATCTATAATTTATGAAGTATTCATGCTGTTATTTTATCATTCTTGGGTGTTTTACAATCATTTTATAGCAACTTTATATCATTTTTGGGACTAACCTATTGACCCAATGCCCAGTGCCAGTTGTTGTTTTTTGCTTGTTTTTTACATCGCAGGAAATCAATATCAAACGGAGTCCAAACACCGCGAAACTTTACAGAGATTTTTTTGGACCATAAGGAACCCAATGAGCCAGAGCTGCACCTGGGGGTGCCCCGAGGGGGGCACAACCCACCAGGGCACGCTAGGGCCCCCTGGCGCGCCCATATGGGTTGTGCCCACCTCAGTGGCCTCTCGTACCCCTTCTTTGCACTATAAATTCCCAAATATTCCGAAACCCCTCGGGGTTAACCTAGATCAGAAGTTCCGCCGCCGCAGGGCTCCGTAGCCACTGAAAACCAATCTAGACCAATTTCGGCACCCTGCCGGAGGAGGGAATCATCTCTGGTGGCCATCTCCATCATCCCGGCAGCCACCACGATGAGGAGGGAGTAGTCCACCCTCGGGGTTGAGGGTTTGTACCAGTAGCTATGTGTTTTATCTCTCTCTCTCTCTCTCTCTCTCGTGATCTATATCATGGGCTTTGTTAGCATAGATGGATCATATGATGTTTCTCCCCTCTATACTCTTGTTGTGATGAATTGGATCTTTACCCTTTGAAGTTTTGTCTTGTCAGATTGAATATTCAGAGATGAGAACACATGATATATGTCTTGCGGTATGAATACTTGAGGTGACAATTGGGGTATCTTATTGATTCCCTTGATATATGTTTTGGCATTCAAGTTGCGGATTCCCACAGTGATATTGGGGTAATCTATGCATAAGGGTTGATGCACGTTTTTATTATCTTTTCTCCGACGGAAACTTTGGGGTCTCTTTATAGTTCTTTGTGTGGATTGAGTATTATGAATATGAATTTGCTTTGGTGTTATTCTAGTACGAACTCTAGGATAGATCGAACGGGAACAATAGCTTTGTGTTATTTTAGTATGAACTCTTGAATAGATCAAATGGAAATAATAGCTTTGAGGTAGTCTCGTACCCTACAAACAATTCCTATATTCTGTTCTCCACTAATAGGAATTCGAGAGTGATTCTTTATTACACTTTGAGGGATAATCATATGATCCAGCTATGTTAGCACTGTTGAGAGATTGCACTAGTGAAAGTATGGACCCTAGGCCTTATTTTTAAGCATTGGAACACCGTTTTTGTGCCCGTTTACTATTTTCTACCTTGCTGTTTTTATTCATTAAGATTATAAAAATATATTTCTACCATCTGTATTACACTTTTATCACCATCTCTTCGCCGAACTAGTGCACCTATACAATTTGCCATTGTATTGGGTGTTTTGGGGACACAAGAGATTTCTTGTATTTGGTTGTAGGGTCGTTTGACAGAGACCATCTTCATCCTACACCTCTCACGGATTAATAAACCTTAGGTCATCCACTTGTGGGAAAATTGCGACTGTCCTACAAAACTCTGCGCTTGGAGGCCCAACACGTGTCTACAAGAATAAAGTTGTGTAGTAGACATCAAGGTCTTTTCTAGTGCCGTTGCCGGGGAGGTGAGTGCTTGAAGGTATATCTTTAGATCTTGCAATTGAATCTTTTAGTTTCTTGTTTTATCACTAGTTTGTTTCATAAAAGAAAACTACGAAAAACGGAATTGAGGTTGCATCATATTATTGATCATCTTTATAATATCTTTCTTGAAAATGATGGATAGGAAAATTGTGCTCAATTGTTAGAGGAAGAAGTCAATAAAATGCTTGGCACAAAATATTTGAATGATGAGCATGATTGCAATGTTGTTAGTATGAATTCTTTGAATATCCATGATGCTAATGATATGCAAAGCCATAAGCTTGGGGGTGCTAGGTTTGATGAAGATGATATTTTTAGTCCCCCGAGATTTGTTGTGCAAATTTGTTATAATGATTGCATGCCTCCTATTTATGATGATTATGGTGATGACATGTATGCTATAAAGAATAATGATAACAGTGAAACTTGTCATCATGATTTTAATTTTCACTCTCATGATAGTTATTTTGTTGAGTTTGCTCCCACTACTATTGATGATAAGAAATTTGCTTATGTGGAGAGTAATAAGTTTTCTATGCTTATGTCATGAAAGTAATGCTTTATGTGATGGTTATAATGTTGAATTTCTTCATGATGCTACTGAAAATTACTATGAGGGAGGAACTTATGCATGTAGGAATTGCAATACTATCAAGTTTCCTCTCTATGTGTTGAAAGTTTTGAAGTTATGCTTGTTTTGCTTTCCTATGCTAGTTGATTCTTGTTCCCTTAAGTTGTTTGCTCACAAAATCCCTATGTATAGGAAAAGGGTTATACTTAAATGTGCTAGTCATATGCTTCATGATGCTCTCTTTATGTTTCAATTCTTATCTTTTATGCGAGGATAATTGAAATCATCATGCCTAGCTAAAAGGCACTAAAGAAAAGCGCTAGTTGGGGGACAACCCAAAACTTTTACCTAAATTTTTGTGGGTTCACATGATTAGGATACTGTAGTAATCATGTTTTATTTCTTTTGTTCCAATAAAGTGCCAAGTAAAGCCTTTGGGGTCATGTTGGGTGATAGTTGAGTTGACCTTGCTGAAAAGCAGAAACTTTTGAGCTCAGGAAAACAATTCTCATTTTTAACAGAAGCGTGATAAAGTGTTGATTCTCTTTGCATAAGATTAATATAAAAAATTCTCAGGTTTTCCTATTTTTTCAGAATTTTTGGAGTAGAAGAAGTATGGTTTGTGTACAGATTACTACAGACTATTCTATTTTTGACAGATTCTGTTTTCAATTCATAGTTTGCTTGTTTTCTAGTTTCTATGGCTTATATTGCTCATTATAAATTGTAGAAATGATATTCTATAGTAGGCATTGTGTGGAAACGATTATGAATATTGTCTTTGACAGTACCAAAGTGGGATGGTTTGCTCTTTATCATACTAACCTATCTCACCAAGTTCCGTTAAGTTTTGTGTGATTGAAGTTTTCAAGTTTTGGGTGAGATATCGATATGAGGAGAATGAGGAGTGACAAGAACCTAATCTTGGGGATGACCAAGGCACCTCCAAGTAAATATTCAGGGAAGATCCAAGCAACTAAGCTTGGGAATGCCCAGGAAGGCATCCCCTCTTTCGTCTCCAACATTATCGGTAACCTCACTTGGAGCTATGTTTTCATTCGTCACATGATATGTGTTTTGCTTGGAGCATCAATTTATTTTGTTAGTATTTTCTTTCTGTTATTTATAATAACGTTTTTCATGTTTTATTTCAATTAAAGTGGTAATGATAGCCTTTGCCATGCTTATTTTGCAAGTATACATGTTGCTGTTTGAAAACAGAAAGTTTACTTCTGTTGCAAAAATTCCCTAGAAAAGTAAGAATGTGATAAAATGTTGAAACTTTTTGAAAAATGAGCTCTGATAAATTTTCTACAGTGTGGTTAATTTTCATAACTTTTGGAGTTAGGGAAGTATTGATACACTTGCATTCTTTACAGACTATACTATTTTGGCAGATTGCTGTTATGTTTGCATATGTTTGCTTGTTTAATGATTCAATTTGCGGATAGGAGTATTAAATATGCAGAGGCATTTAGTGTCGGTGTTCTGGGAACGGGGGTCCCCAGACTTGCCTGCCTGCGGCCTGCGGCGTGGCTCAAGTGGGGGCCCAGTGTGTCCCATCTTCATCAGCTCAAGCTCAAGACCCTCGCGAGGGGCCAAGCCCCGCGGGGCGGACGACAGAAAGCTTCCTCAAAGGCAGCCTCAGCCGGCAGGCTCGCGAGGAGGCGGAGAGATCAAGGCGGGGATACCTCACGAGGAACCCGTGACACAAGCCATGACGATCAAGACCAGGCGGGCGCCAGCCTGCGTAGTGTCCTTGTTTCCCCTTTGGTGCAAAGGGGGAAAGCACAGGCTAAGGAATCGGGCAAAGGTTGCCATTCCGGTGCAACAATACCAAGACCAGCAGAGCGGCAGGACGGAGGTCACCACGGAGCCCAAGACGGCATCATCACCAGTGCTTTTGGCAGCCGAAGACCACCTTTGGTCAGGAAAACTTGTACTATATGTTCCCCTTCGAAATGGCCAAGTGTTGGCGCCCTTCCCACTCATTATTTGGGGATAGGCCTAGGGCCTCTATAAATAGAGCTAGCCATCATAGAGTAGAGACATCGGAGAAAATGGCCAGAGCTCTAGTAGAACCCTAGTAGAGAGAGAGAGAGAGACAGAGAGAGAGACAGAGGCGACTGAACTCACCCTAGCAGTTCATCGCACCAGCTCAAAAACACCTCTTGCGAGGCGGTTCTTCCCTTGTACTATTCATCATCAGTCCCTGAGGCAATCCACCACACCACACACTTGAGTAGGGTATTACACCACAACGGTGGCCCGAACCAGTATAAACCTGGTGTCCCTTGTGTTGTTCGTTGTTTCCGGTTTACATCACGCGAGGAGATTGGGCGTAGATTGGTAGGGGAGAGATCTCCGCGCGCACCCCAGTGTTCTAACCTCAAGGGTCTGCCGGAACCCGAAATTCGACATTTGGTGCGCCAGGTAGGGGTGCGCCGGAATCTTTCTTCCGCTGTTTGCGTGTGATCTTCTGTCGTGTCCATGGCTGACGCTCGTCGGGCTCGCGCTGAGCGTTGGGCTGCTCTCGCCACCCGCGTCGCCCAGACGACGCCCGTCGGCAGACGCCCTCGTCATCCCCCGTCGCCTGCCGCCAACACTGCCACCGGCCCGGCGGGGAACGAGCAGCAGGCCTCATCCCAGCATCCTTCGGTACGGCGGGAAGGCCGCACCGCCACACCGTCGCTGACTCCAGCCGCTTCGTCGTCCCACGCCCGTCGCGCCCCCATGGACGTGCACGCCGCTCTGCTCCTGGCAAGAGAACTCTTGGACTACCGCCTCATCGACGACCTCTACGAAGACTGGCTCACCCACATGACCGAGCTCGTCAGCGCCGCAGGGGGCTCCCCCTTGCCGTCCCTCTCGCTGCCTCGCCCTCCACTCCACGCAGGAGGCGAGGATCAGGAGGTGCCTCCACCACCTCCTCCCCAAGGAGGCGCCCTGGCTCCAAGGCGGGCAGCCCCAGGGCGAGACCCTCCGCGTCCGGCACCTGCGCAACAAGAAAGGAGCTTCCAAGAGATCCCTCGTCCCCAAGAAGGTGCTCTCGCGCTCCCAGCGCCGGCGCGCCAAGATCGCATCCCTGGACCTCCACGCCAAGACCCCACTCTGCTCCAAGCGGCGGCGCGCGGTAATCCCCAGGAGCAATCCCAGTACCAGCAAAAGGCACCGGTGGCCACAGCAGGCTGCCGTGCCCTCACCCCCGAGCTACGCAGCGTCGCATGGCCAGGCAAGTTCAAGCCTGACCTGTCCCCTCGCTATGATGGCACGGCGGACCCGTCGGAGTTCCTGCAACTCTACGAGCTATGCATCGAAGCCGCCAACGGAGACAAAAGGGTCATGGCGTACTGGTTTCCCATGGCGCTCAAGGACGGGGCCCGCACCTGGCTCCTGAACCTGGCTCCTGGCACAATCTCCTCCTGGGACAAGATGCGCACTCCCTTCATCGCCAACTTCCAGGGCACTCGCGACCGGCCCCCGGCCGTGAGCGATCTGCGCCGTATCAAGCAGCAGCAAGGGGAAACCCTGCATAAAAACATCCAGCGCTTCAACAGCGCTCGCCTCAAGATCCCCAAGGTGACTGAAGAAGCCATCATCTCGGCCTTCTCCGATGGCGTACGCGACGTCAAGATGAAGGAGGAGCTAGCAATCCATGAAGACATGTGCACATCCCTGGAGCTGTTCAACTTGGCGACCAAGTGCGCCAGGGCTGAGGAAGGGCGCCTTTCACTCCTCAAACTCCTGGCTGCCGACCCAGAAGAGAAGAAGCCCAAGGCCAAGGACGTGAAGCGCAAGGGGGCTGTCGTGCTTGCAGCGGAACCAGACACCAAGCAAGGCAGGGATCAGCCCGGGTCATCCAAGGGCAGCCGATACTACGTGTACCATGACCTCCACACCCACAACACCAACGAATGTCAAGAGCTCAGGGCCGTGGGAGATGGACGTGTCGGCCGACGCCCCAAGCACAATGACAGGGGCCATGGACGAGGAGGAGGAAGAGGTGGCGGACGATGGGAAGACCGTGGCCCTCGCTAAGGGTGGCGTGACCGACCTCGCGAGGATCACTGGCAGGACCAGCCACGCGAGGGAGGCTGGAGAGATCAGCCTCGTGAGGATCGCCCGCGCGGCAACACATGCCTTCCTCCTCTGCCGCCACCGCCAAGTAGGAACGAAGACCAACATCAGGACGAGGTGGATGGGGGCTTCCAGGAGCCGCGTGCAATCGCTTGCATCTTGGGCGGCGCGCAGGCCCCAGCCTCATATCGTATCTTTAAGCAGTTTGCTCGCGAGGTGAATGCAGTCCTCCCCAAGCTTGAGGCCACGCGCCCTCTCAGGTGGTCCACGTGCGCTATCACGTACAGCTCAGCGGATCAGCTCAAGTGCGCAGCAACGGCCGGAGTCCTCCCGATGCTTTGCTCCCCAGTCATCAGCAATGTGCAGGTCACCAGGACCCTCATTGACGGCGGAGCAGGACTCAACATCCTGTCCATCGAGACGTTCGACAATCTCCAAGTGTCGTATGATCAGCTTCAGCCAACCAAGCCGCGTCTCAGGAGCGCCTCTGGCTTTCGCGCGTGGGGCGCTGCGAGGGTCCACCTCACAGCTATGTTCGCATGCCTTTCGGCCTACCGAACGCAGTCGCCGCTCATCAGCGCTCGCTGAGGAGAATTCTGGAGGCTCAGGAGGTCAGGCATCGTGCGGCCCTAGCGGAGATGGAGATGGCTCTCGGAGACCCACCTGTGCCCCTGGAGCCTCCCGAGGTTCCTGGGCTTGGGGGCTCGTGAGGGTCGGCGTCTTCATCGCGCGTCGCCCGCTTCTTCACCATCAGTCCATCTTGAATGGCACCAGGTGACATCTTTCTAAGTTCTATTTTTAGCTGGGAGCGCCCACAGGGCCGCATTATTCCCAGGCCGCGTGGGTCCGTCCCTGCGGCATGTATCCGTTTTGCTTATGCTCTTTACTTACCTTGTTGGGGGCGCCCCTCGGGCTGCATCATCCCTGAGCTGCTCGGGCCTGGCCCTGCGGTGTTTGCTTTTCCCGCGTCTACTTAAAATGAATTTGCTCTTTCACGCTCAATTATCACCTGCTGCTTATCGCAGACTTCTCCGCTTTCATGCAAAGCGCTTGCACGTTAAAAGGGGGGTACCTGAGCATCGCGACTCATGGGCTCCTACTGGCTCTCCCACCCTCACCCCTGGCCTTGACCCACGGCATCGCGACCTATCATACTAGCGGCAGCTGAGCTCGCTCAAGGGCCGGGACCTAAAGACGTAGAGCATTTGCATTCTAATCACCCTGCAGGAACACACCATTGATAAAGGCCCAGAGCCAGGCGCAACCCGCCTCGAGGTAGGGCCTCGTGAGTCCCACGCTGGCTCACGAGTGCCCAGATACACCTCTCCTAGCCCTACCGTGCCGGCCACGTGTCAGGGCGGGGTTGTACACGCCCCGGGGGCTCCTCCCGGAGGGGAGCCCCCTCCCACGTACCAGTGGAAGCATCATGCTCCGCACTGGCTGACAGCACTGCCGAGGAGCGGCTATGCCCGTACACATACGGAAGCGCTATGCTCCGCGCTGGTGATAAACAACTGAGGGCGGCCTCCGGCCGTACCAACCTCAGGGAGCCCAGAGCTTAGTGTCCGACAACATCACAACGCCTCCCCTCAGGAGCGCCGCGCGAGGGTGCTGGACACGGGGGCTATGCCCGGGCCTCGCCCGAGCGCATGCCACCCAGCCAGGCCCCTCGGACCTGGTCGTCACGCACCCCTCCTCGAGCGGAGCCAAGGTATGGAAACCCGTTTGAATGTCAAGGGGGACTCCTGAGCATCGTGACTCAGGAGCCTAACTTGCCCCATAGCCCCTCACTCCTTAGTCCCGTCCTGGTTTCCGGTCGGGGCTAACGCTGGGTGAGGTACGCGCGGGGCCGGGCCCTACCGACACAGAACGATCAATCCACTCCTCGTTCCCCCCTTTCCTACTTGTTGCTTGTGCGTCAAGGGGGACTCCTAAGCATCGTGACTCAAGAGCCTAACTTGCCACGTAGCCCCTCGCTCCTTAGTCCCGTCCTGGTTTCCGGTCGGGGCTAACGCTGGGTGAGGTACGTGCGGGGCCGGGCCCTGCCGACGTAGAGCGCGAGCAAGTAGGGGAGAAAAATGCAAATTCCAGGAAATTCAAAGCAAATACTACAAGCCATAGATTATTTCACGACGTTAAACATAAGTCTAAATGCCTCCGCGAGGCATGGTGCATGTTGCAGGAATAAAAACAGGACAGAAGCCGCGAAGGGATCACTCTCCAGTGGCGTCGCCTCCTGGGGCCGCGGAGCTGGCGGCACCATGCCCGGGAAAGATGCTGAAGGCGCGGAACCTCCCCAGCAAAGCTTCATCTCGGCCTTTCACGGCCTCAGTGGCAGCGGCGGCAAGGTCGCCGCTCATGGGCTCCAGTAGGCTGTCGAGGTCGACGTTGGGGTCGCGCAGTTAGACGTGGCTGAGGACACGCGTCAGCACCGCCGAAGACAGGGCACGTGCCTCGGCCTCAACCGTGGGGACAAGACCGTCTACGACATCTTCAAGCACGCGGAACAGGAAGGGAAGCAGCTTGGCGGGGCCGTCCTCCGCGCCGGCCAGCGGCTCCTCCAAGCCGCTCTCATAAAGTGTCTTCAGCGCGGCACGAGCCCTCTTCTCCATCTTCGTGAAGGCCACCCGATCCTCCGCCAGGACCTTCACCTTGGCGTCCAGCTCGGCCCTCTCCGCCTGCAGCGACCGCTCGAGCGTCTCTAGTTCGCCGTGGCGGTCATCGAGCTTGGCTTCCCGGTCCTTGATGGTAGCCTCCCGAGCCTTCATCTCCTTGTCTTTCTCCTGGCGGCCGTGGACCTCCTTGGCGAGCTCGTTGCGCAGGCCTTGCAGCTCGACCTCCAGCTCCTTGCAGCGAGCCTTGGCAGCCGCAGCATCGCCCAGGGCAACATCGCGGGCGGCCTTGGCTTGGTTGGCGGCCTGCTTCTCCCCATCGTAGGTCGCCATGGCCTGGCTCAGCGCTGCTCGGACAGAGGCAGCAGAACGGGCCCAACCAGAAGCTAGCTCCAGGCGCCCCGTCGCTAGGCGAGGGTCCGCGCTCAGAAGATCCTCCCGCAGCTGGCTCAGTTCGCTGGCGACCTAGTCTAGGACGGCGACAGAGGAAGCAGAAGAAGCGGGAACCGGCGGAGCATGCAAAGAAGACGGCGGCGTGATCACGGCTTGGCAGGAAGGAACCCCCTGGGCCTTGGTCGCCCCGGCTGCAGCATCGAGCGCAGTCGACTCCAGGGTCAGCGGGGCCACAGGGGCTGACTCCTCGCCAAGGTGTCCCAGCCGGCCTCGCGAGGACGATCGGACCAGGGAGGCGCAAGCCGCGCCATCTTCCTCCAAAGTGGACGAAGGCACCGCCCCGGCAGATGGACTCGCCCCAAGCAGAGTCGCAGAAGCCCCTCTCAACCTCTTCGCCGCAGGCGCCGGCCTGACAAGAGAATATGGACGTCAAGCCTCATCGCTCGCGGTCCCAAGCAACTTCCGGCCGAACTTGAAGCCTGAGAGCCTGCAGCTTGGGTCATCCTTGGGAGGCCCGGAAGCAGAAGCCATGTCGGGAGGGCTGGGGCTGGCCTCAGACCGCCCAGGGATCGGAGCGGACCCTGGGGGAACCAGCCCCGACCTACCCTTCCTTGTGACCAAGGGAGAGTCCTCCCCTCCTTGCCCGGCTCCGGCATCGTCATCATCCGGCATGGAGCGGAGGGCTCAAGACCTGAGCTGAGGGAAGGACTCCCCCGACTCCTCACCAGTCGCCTCGAAGGCGGACTCTTCCTCCTCCGCCTCTTCTTCCTCCTCACTCTCGCTGGAGCTACCGGAGGACACGTTGCAAAAAATAGCAACTGGCACTTGGCACTATGTCAATAGGTTAGTACGAAAAATGATATAGAATGACTATAAAATGATTATAAAACATCCAAGATTGATAATATAACAGCATGGAACAATCAAAAATTATATATACGTTGGAGACGTACCAGCACCCCCAAGCTTAACTCCTACTCGTCCTCGAGTAGGTAAGTGATAAAAACAATTTTTTTGATGTAGAATGCTACCTACCATGTCATATCATATTCTTTTCTTTATAGCATGGAAATTTGGACTTTTATATTGTTCAAAGCAATAGTCTAGTTTTGACATGATAACTTAAATACTCAAGCATATCAACAAGCAACCATGTCTTTCAAAATATCAATGCTAAAATAAGCTATCCCTAGCCCATCATGCTCAATCATTGATTCATTCATGAAACACACTCGCATATTAACTACACCCAATGCTCATGTATGATCATAGTGCCTCCTAGTTGGTGCTTTTGTAAGAGAAGATGGAGACTCAAATTCAAAAAATAAAAATTGCATAAATTAAAAGAAAGGCCCTTCGCAGAGGGAAGTAGGGATTTGTAGAGGTGCTAGAGCTCAAAGCGAAAAACTTAGAGATAAAAACATTTTGGGAGGTGTATCCATCCCACCAACGAAAACGCCTTAGAGTTCCCAACACTTTCCATGCTAGATATATCATAGGTGGTTCCCAAACAGAAAATAAAGTTTATTGCTTTTGCCACCATACTTTCACTTTCCATGGCTAACCGTATCCACGGGTGCCTTCCATACCAACACTTTTCCAGGAATTTATTATTTGATAACATAGAGTAAATTAATTTTTCATTTCTGGACTGGGCATCCCTAATACCTTTGCCTTACTCTCATGCAATGACAAGTGAATAAACACTCATCGTAAGAATAACACATCTAGCATAGAAAATATTAGCCAACTCTCACCGCTCCGCGAGTGAAACGAACAAACAAAAGAGAAGTTTATTTTGAAAATTTGCTTACAATGGCAAAAGAATACCGCATATAGGTAGATATAGTGGACTCATGTGGCAAAACTAGTTTAAAGGTTTTTGGATGCACAAGTAGTGATCATACTTAGTGCAAAATGAAGGCTAGCAAAAGATTGAGAAGCGACCAACCAAGAAACGAATAATCTCATAAGCGAGCATTAAGCATAACTAACACCAAATAATGCACCACAAGTAGGATATAATTTCATTGCATAATTATTGACTTTCGTGCTTTCATAGGGAATCACAAACCTTAACACCAATATTCTAACTAAAGCATAATTACTCATCAACATAACTCACATATCACATCATCATATCTCAAAATTATTACTAAGAATCAAATTTATTTTGTCCAATGATCTTCATGAAAGTTTTTATTATATCCTTCTTGGATATCTATCACGTTGGGACCAATTTTCATATGTTGCTATTGACAAGCTCAAACAAATATAAGTGAAGATCATGAGCATAATTTTTCTTTCTCTCATATTAATTTAAGTGAAGCAAGAGAGAATTTCTTGAAAATTTTACTAACTCTCAAACAAATATAAGTGAAGTAAGAGAGAATTTCTTCAAAAATACTAAAGCACACCATGCTCAAAAAGATATAAGTGAAGCAATAGAGCAAGTCCATAGCTCATAAAAAATTTAAGTGAAGCATAGAGAGGAATTCTAACAAGTCATGACAAAATTTTGACTCTCTCAAATAGGTATGTCCAGCAAGGAATCGATACTTAAAACGCAAAATAGAACAAACAAAGACTCATATCATACAAGACGCTCCAAGCAAAACACATAGTATGTGATGAATAAAAATATAGCTTTGAGTAAAATACTGATGGTCGTTAGAAGAAAGAGGGGATGCCCCCAAGGGGCATCCCCAAGCTTTGTTGCTTGCTCTCTTTTGGATAATAGCGGGGGATGCCAGGGCATCCCCAAGCTTAGGCTCTTCTTACTCCTTATTGATTCATCCATCGTAAGATAACCCAAAACTTGAAAACTTCAATCGCACAAAACTCAACAAAACCTTCGTGAGATCTGTTAGTATAAGAAAATAAATCAGTACTATAAGTGTTGTAGCAAACCAATTCATATTTTTTTCTTGCATTATATCTACTGTTTTCCAACTTTTCAATTGCAAAAACGCATCAAAGAAAACAATAGAGCCATCAAAACAAACACACAACGCAAAGAAAACAAAATCTGTCAAAAATAGAACAGTATGTAGCAATCTGGACGTTTGGAATACTTATGTCACTCCAAAAATTCTGAAAAATTTGGAAGACGTGAGAAATTTGTGTATTGATCTCCTACAAGAGGAATTGGTATTTCATCGCTCTCTAGTAAAAATGAGAATTATTTTCATGAGAGTAAAAGTTTCTGCTTTTTCAGCAAGATCAAACAACTATCACCCAAGAAAATCCTAAAGGCTTTACTTGGCACAAACACTAATTAAATCACAAAAAACACAATCATAACAATAGCATAATTGTGCTAACACTCAAAAACAGGAAGAAAAAAGCAAAAATAAATTTTATTCACTAGGTTTCCTCCCAACAAGCGCTATAGTTTTATGCCCTTAGCAAGGCATAAAGCAAGGATCTAAGTTTTGTCATATTTGTTCAACTCTTCAATCAAAACCTTATAATTCTTCAAGGATTTAGCATAAAGAGTTTCCATGACAATACTTCTAGGAACAATTTTGAAGAATTCATTTTTTCCCAAGGGATCTCTTATAACTTCAACAAAATCTAGGTGGATACTAATCATCTTAAGATCCCCTTTACTAGAAGTTGCACCCTTGCTCTTGGTAACTTGTGTAGTCTTGCCAATTTTTATGGGAGTTTTTTCAATGGTTTTAGCTGAAGCAAAATCCGTGCTCAAATTACTAAAGATTTCTTCTAGTTTATCAATTCGAGACAAACTTTCTTCAATTCTTTCATGAATTACGGTTCCCTTTTCTTTTAACAACTTAAAAACTTCCCCCGGTTTTGACCCAATTTTAGTTGCAAAATTATGCATCTTTTTTATCCAAGTTTTCAATATGCTCTTCAGTAAGCATTTTCTTTTCAGTAGCATCTAATATTTCCATAACATGCTCAAGAGTCAAAGTTGTTTCATTAATCATAAGAGGTGGTGATCCCACTAAATTTCCCATAGCATTGAAAGCATTAAGAAAGGGACAAATCAAGAAATTTCCACCGGTAATCGTATCAAGGACGAATCTATACCAAGCAGTGATGCCCACATAAAATCAACAAAGAAGAACAACGATAGATTGCTTACGGATAGATCTATTATGAGCATTGCAAATTCTATACCAAGCATCTTTTAAATTTTCTCCTCACCTTTGTTTAAAGTTTAGAACCTGGTTCTCAGGAGTGCACACAATAGAGGAAGAACTATCCATGACGATAATAACGTTAGACGAGATTGCACACAAAAATAGATCCAGCAAGAAAACAGCGAACGGAAAAGAGGGGCGAATAAAAATGGCAAATTTTTGTGAAGTGGGGGAGAGAAAAACAAGAGGCAAATGGAAAATAATATAAATTGCGAGGAGATGAGATTTGTGATTAGGAACCAGGTACGTGCTGAAGATCCTCCCCGGCAACGGCACCAGAAATTAGTTCATTGACGCGAAACTATCTTGACTTGATCCTCCCCGGCAACGGCGCCAGAAATTCCTTTTGATGTCGCTTGAAGCTACGTCGGTATTTCCCCAAAGAGGAAGGGATGATGCATCACAGCGGCGGTAGGTATTTCCCTTAGATATGAAACCAAGGTTATCGAACCAGTAGGAAAACCAACCAACACAACATAAATAGCACCTGCACACAAATAACAACTACTCACAACCCGACGTGTAAAAGGGGTTGTCAATCCCTTTCGGGTAGCGGCGCCCCAAGATGGGCAAACAGACATGAGAGAGTTGTAAATATTGATAGATTGAACACCAAATAAAATAAATTACAGCAAGGTATTTTTGTACTTTTGGATTTAGTAGATCTGAAAATAAAAGGCAAATAAAATAGATCGCAAAGGCAAATAATATTAGAAAGAGACCCGGGGGCCATAGGTTTCACTAGTGGCTTCTCTCGAGAAAAATAGCAAACGGTGGGTAAACAAATTATTGTTGGGCAATTGATAGAACTTCAAATACTCATGACGATATCCAGACAATGATCATTACATAGGCATCACGTCCATGATTAGTAGACCAAATCTTGCCTGCATCTACTACTATTACTCGACACATCGACCGCTATCCAGCATGCATCTAGTGTATTAAGTTCATGGAGAAACGGAATAATGCAATAAGAACGATGACATGATGTAGACAATATATATCTATGTAGAGATAGACCCCATCGTTTTATCCTTAGTAGCAATGATACATACGTGTCGGTTCCCCTTCTGACACTGGGATCAAGCACTGTAAGATCGAACCCACTACAAAGCACCTCTTCCCATTGCAAGATAAATAGATCAAGTTGGCCAAACAAAACCCAAATATCAGAGAAGAAATACGAGGCTATAAGCAATCATGCATAAAATAGATCAAAGAAACTCAAATACTTTCAAGGATATAAAAAGATAGATCTGATCATAAACTCGAAGTTCATCCAATTCCAACAAACAAACCACAAAAAGAGTTACATCATATGGATCTCCAAGAGACCATTGTATTGTGAATCAAACGAGAGAGAGGAAGCCATCTAGCTACTAACTAGGGACCCGAAGGTATACAAAGAAATACTCACGCATCATCAGAGAGGCACCAATGGAAGTGGTGAACCCCATCCGTGATGGTGTCTAGATTGGATCTGGTGGTTCTGGACACCACGACAGCTGGAATTGATTTTCATCGACTCCCCTAGGGTTTCTGGAATATTGAGGTATTTATAGAGAAAAGAGGCGGTCCGGGGGGCACCTGAGGTGGGCACACCCCACTAGGGCACGCCTGGGCCTCCTGGCGCGCCCTCGTGGGTTGTGCTCTCGTCGGAGCACCCCCCCAGGCATAGCCTTGGTCCATTAGGTGTCTTCTGGTCCATTAAAAATCTCCGTAAAGTTTTGTGGCATTTGGACTCCGTTTGGTATTGATTTTCTGCGATGTAAAAAACATGCAAAAAACAGCAACTGGCACTTGGCACTATGTCAAAAGGTTAGTACCAAAAATGATATAAAATGATTATAAGACATCCAAGATTGATAATATAACAGCATGGAACAATCAAAAATTATAGATACGTTGGAGACGTATCAAAAAGCATGTCACTTACCTCTTGAACTAGAACATAAGGCATACTAGGCTATTAAAGAGCTCAATTATGATTTCAAACTTGCCAGTGAGAAGAGGTTATTTGACGTTAGCTCACTTGATTAATGGAGAACCCAAGCCTATGAGAATGCCCAGCTGTTTAAAGAAAAAGTTAAAAGATGGCATGACAAAAGGATACAAAAGCATGAGTTTAATGTAGGTGATAATGTTTTGCTATACAACTCTCGTTTTAGATTTTTTGCAGGAAAGTTTCTCTGTAAATGGGAAGGTCCTTACATTATCGAGGAGTCTACCATTCCGGTGCCATAAAAATCAACAACGCCGAAGGCACAAATCCGAAGGTGGTAAACGGTCAAAGAATCAAACATTATATCTCAGGCAATCCCATAAATGTTGAGACCAATATAATTGACACTGTAACACCGGAGGAGTACATAGGGGACACTTTCCTGAACATTTTAGACTCCAAAAAGGAATAGGTATGTGGTATGGTAAGTAAACCGACTCCAAAACTATACTAGTAGCAGTTTTTCTCCATTTTGGAATATTCAAGAAAATTAGGAAAATTAAAAGTAGTCCAAAAGAGACACGAGGAGACCACAAGGGTGGAGGCCGTGCCCTACCCTCCTGAGCACGCCCCCTGCCTTGTGGCCACCTCGTGTGCCCTCCAGACTCTGTTTTCTTGCACAATACTTCTTTTGGTCGGCAAAAATTCATTATATGATCTCCCGATGGTTTTGACCACCGCACCACGACAATATCTCCTGTTTTTGTTTTGAGTTGTGTCTGCAGCAGATTTGGAGCATTATGGTTGGACCACTGAGGAAGAAGCCTACTACATCAACAACTCCATCATCACCACCTCCGAAGAAAGAGACATAAATACATGGGTATGGGCACTCCCGTTGGCAACTTCCAAGCTTGGGGGAGGTACCCCAGTATCGTATCACCATCACACCTTTACCTTTATCATTTTTCTTAGTTCGATCATTTTGGTTATATCTTGATCTAGTAGAATAAAGTTTTTAGTATGATCTAGCTTTGAGTTTTGCTTTATGTTCCCTCTATGTAATCGAGTCCTTGAGTTATATATAGTAAAGAGTAGTTTTGAGATGAGGGTTTTGCTTTCTTGCTATGATCTTGAGGGAATTAAATAAAAGAAAGAATAAAAGAAATAAAAGATCATATATTGATCTTATCGAGAGTAAATAAAGAGTATGATGACTAAAATTTGTTGAGAGTTGACAAACATAGTTTTGGTCATTGTTGCAATTAATAGGAAGTAATAAAGAAAGAGAGGCTTCCCATATAAATATACTATCTTGGACATATTTTGTAATTATGATCACTCATTAAAATATGACATGCTAAAAGGTTGATGTTGGACAAGGAAGACAACATAATGGGTTATGTTTTCTTATATCCGAATAGAATTTATATTGTCATGGATCCTCCAACATGTTAAGCTTGCCTTTCCCTCTCATGCTTGCCAAATTCTTTGCACCAAGTAGAGATACTACTTGTGCTTCCAAACATCCCTTAAACTAGTTTTGCCACGAGAGTCCACCATACCTACCTACGAATTGAGTAAGATCCTTCAAGTAAGTTGTCATCAGCGCAAGCAATAAAAATTGCTTTCTAAATGTGTATGATATATTAGTGTGAAGAAAATAAGCTTTATACGAACCTATGATATGGAAGAAATAAAAGCGACAGACTGCATAAGAAAGATCTTTATCACGAGTGGCAATATAAAGTGACGTTCTTTTGCATTAAGATTTTATGCATCCAACCATAAAAGCGCATGACAACCTCTGCTTCCCTCTACGAAGGGCCTATCTTTTACTTTATCTTCCATCCTTATACAACTGTCATGGTGATCATCACCTTTGATTTTTACACTTTTTCCTTTGGCAAGCACTATGTGTTGGAGAGATCCGGATATATATATATATATATATATATATAAGATGTAGGTTATCATAAAGTATTATTGTTGACATTACCCTTGAGGTAAAAGGTTGGGAGGCGAAACTATAAGCCCTATCTTTCTGTGTGTCCTATTGAAGCTTTGAACCCATAAGTATCGCGTGAGTGTTAGAAATTGTGAAAGACTAAATGATAGTTGAGTATGTGGACTTGCTGAAAAGCTCTTAAATTGACTCTTTCTGATGTTATGATAAATTGCAATTACTTCAATGACTGAGATTATAGTTTGTTAGTTTTCAGTAAAGTTTTTGATTCATACTCTACCTTGTGAACGGATTGTTACTTTAGCATAAGAAATTATATGACAATATGTGTTGCAATTCTAAAGATGATCATGATGCCCTCATGTCCGTATTTTATTTTATCGACACCTCTATCTCTAAACTTGTGGACATATTTTTCGATTTTGGCTTTCGCTTGAGGACAAGTGAGGTCTAAGCTTGGGGGAGTTGATACGTTCATTTTGCATCATGCTTTTATATTGATATATATTGCATTATGGGCTGTTATTACACATTATATCACAATACTTATGCCTTTTCTCTCTTATTTTGCAAGGTTTACAAGAAGAGGGAGAATGCCGGCAGCTAGAATTCTAGACTGGAAAAGGAGCAAATATTAGAGACCTATTCTGAACAAATCCAAAAGTCCTGAAACTTCATGGAGAATATTTTTGAAATATATAAAAAATATTGGGCGAAGAAAGCACCAAAGGGGGGCCACCTGCCAGCCAAACGGGTGGAGGGCGCGCCCTACCCCCTGGGCGTGCCCTCCGTCCTTATGGGCCCCCTGGCAGGCCCTCGACGCCCATATTTTGCTATATGGTGTGTTTTGACATGGAAAAAAATCAGAAGGAGGCTTTTGGGACGAAGCACCGCCGTCTCGAGGCGGAATCTGGGAAGAACCAATCTAGGGCTCTAGTGGAGCTATTCTACCGAGGAAACTTCCCTCCGGGAGGGGGAAATCAAAGACATTGTCATCACCAACGATCCTCTCATCGAGAGGGGGTCCATCTCCATCCACATCTTCACCAACACCATGTCCTCTCAAACCCTAGGTCATCACTTGTATCCGATCTCTGTCTCAAAACCTCAGATTGGTACCTGTGGGTTGCTAGTAGTGTTGATTACTCCTTGTAGTTGATGATAATTGGTTTGTTTGGTGGAAGATTGTATTTTTAGATCCTTAATGATAATTAATAATCCTCTGATATTTGATCATGAATATGCTTTGTGAGTAGTTACGTTTGTTCGTGAGGACTTGGGAGAAGTCTTGTTATAAGTAATCATGTGAATTTGGTATTCGTTCGATATTTTGATGAGATGTATGTTGTCTTTCCTCTAGTGGTGTTATGTGAATGTCTACTACATGACACTTCTCCATGATTTGGGCCTAGGGGAAGGCACTGGGAAATAATAAGTAGATGATGGGTTGCTAGAGTGACAGAAGCTTAAATCCTAGTTTATGCGTTGCTTCGTAAGGGCTGATTTGGATCCATATGTTTCATGCTATGGTTAGGTTTACCTTAATACTTATTTCGTAGTTGTGGATTCTTGCGAGAGGGGTTAATCATAAGTGGGAGGTTTGTCCAAGGAAGGACAACACCCAAGCACCGGTCCACCCACATATCAAATTAGCAAAGTAAGAACGTGAATCATATGAGCATGATGAAAACTAACTTGACAGTAATTCCCATGTGTCCTCGGGAAAGCTTTGCTTTATGTAAGAGTTCATCCAGGCTTGTCCTTCGCCATAAAAAGGATTGGGGCACCTTGGTGCACCTTAGTTACCTTTGTTACTTGTTACACGTTATGAATTATCTTATCACACGACCATCTGTTACCGCTAATTTCACTGCTTGCAGGGAATACCTTGCTGAAAGCCACTTGTCATTTCCTTCTACTCCTTATTGGATTTGACACTTTTACTTATTGAAAGGACTACGATAGTGTAGCAAATGAGAGGTTTCAGACATATACCGGAGTACCGGGGGATTACCGGAACCCCCGGGGGATGTAATGGGCCTGTTGGGCCTTAGTGGAGAAGAGGAGGGGCGGACAGGGCAGGCCGCACGCCCCATCCCCCTCTAGTGCGAATTAGACAAGGAGGGGGGCGCCCCCCTTTCCGTCCTCCTCTCTCCTTCCCTTTCCCCTTCTCCTACTCCTACTAGGAAAGGAGTCCTACTCCCGGTGGGAGTAGGACTCCCCCCTTGGACCTTAGACGGTCAAGTCCCTATGGTTCAGTGTCATCCCTGGATCAGTAATGCTGACACACAGAGTACTCGAACGATTGATATCAGAGTAGCAACCACACACTTATTACATTGAATGTCTCCAAAAGAGAACTTATTATAATACATATGGCTTAAGGCCATCTAAATAAGATAACAATGGAAGGCTTGGAAGATAAAGTGAGTCCATCAACTCCAACGGTATAGCTGAGTGCATGACAAACGACCTAGCGCACCTTACTCTTCGTCTGAAAAGTCTGACATGTTGCAGCCCGAAACGGGTCAGCACATGGAATATGCTGGCAATATAACACAGTAGAGTAATAAACAGATAAATGCTAACACTACATGCATATATGGCTGGTGGAGGCTCTATGGTTATAATGTTCTTGCGAAAAGCCAATTTTTCCCTACAACAAAGGAATATGTTTTATTTAACTATCATGGTAGTTGAAACATCATTGAGAAGGTTCCTCCAACTCAATCCAAATTAAGGTAATCATTTACAACCCAACATATTAATTTTAGAGTGATGAGATCAAATCAATAATTCAAGTACCACATACTCAAGATGTCCATAACCGGGGACACAACTAACCATGATTAGTTTATACACTTTGCAGAGGTTTGCGCACTTTTCCCCACAAGACTCGATCTCCTCCATTGTATTTATCACACTACATGATGTTTGAGAAACGGATGATCGAGACACAATCTTTCGGAAACATTAACTCTTTAATCTAGGTGGATAGTTAAACCTACTTTCCCGTACATCTGCTAGCCCACCACTGAAAGAGGTCATGCAACCTACTCAACTATGCTAGAGCCCATAATAGCTTGTGGCTGCACACAGAAGTTTCTAGCATGAATAATCTTATGATTCCTTTGAGCCTGGGTGGCGGACCGTAGGATGATCACACGGGTACTCCGGGATATCCTAGGACAACACTGGATTCTCCAGGTGCCCAAACGAACAATCTGCCCAGATGTGTATTCAAGTAGCCACCTTAAGTTAACCTTTAAATAATAATCTCACATCTGTCATGGATACACTCAAACCCAATCCACGTCTACGAGCATAGCATGGCAATATAAGCATAGCGTAGAAGTAACTCCCAAGGGTTTGATAATAAAAGGGCAATAGGTTCTATCTCATCAACTACTTCCCAAATCCCACATGTTAAGAGATCCTACTCATGCAATGTGTGAGGATTGTAACTAATGCATAAAAACCGGGTAATAAAGGGGTATGATCAATGTGATACTTGCCTTGCTGACGATCTACAAATCCTAGAGACTCGTAGTAGCACGCTTCATACTCCAGGAATTCTATCGTAACAAACAATAGCATACATAAGCACTCCCCTAGCAGCACGGATAAAACTAGAATAAGAAGATCTAACCAGAAAGTTCAACTGAAGAACTCCGGTTTGCAAAAAGAATCAAATCAAACGGAGCAACGAAACTCAAACTACGAAAGAAACAAGACCCGTTTACTAATCTGGAGTAAAGTCAAATTTTTACAGTACCAAAATCTTGTTCAAGTTGGTTAAACAGAAAGAGTGCTTCGAGACGAAGGTCTAGGTGCTTGTTTCACCTGATTTGGGTAAACGAGCGAAACAATAAACTAAAACGAAGATCAGGGCAGAAATCGCGACCGAAAATAATCGCAGAAAAACCCTGGAACATAAAACTAGATGAACAGGCTAACGAACGAACATTCGCTGTCTGCGGATAACTGACGAACCATGTTCGTTAAATCGAACAAATGGACGAACGTCCACTAAATAACTGAAACGAACAAATAACAAAAATGCATCTAAGGTTTTTAGAAAAAACCGATCGGTTTTACCTAAACTGAAAAAAACGGGCGTCGGATTCCGGTGAGATCCAGCGAATGGCGGTGGCTGCGGCAAGCTTGCGCGGGCGGCACGGCGAGGCGAGGTGCGAGGTTCGCGGCGGCGCGGCTCGGCAGTAGCAGCGGCGAGCGACGGCGGCGGTGCGAGGCGGCGGGGTTTGCGGCGGCGGCAGTGCGACTTGGGGGCGGCGGCGCTGCGGCGAGGGGCGATGGCGGCAGCGACTTGGGGTCCAGGGGGTGCAAGCGACACTATTTAAGGAGGGGGGGCTCGGCCTCGGGAGGAGTCTCGGGTGGCGACGGCGGCTTGCCCATGTCCCGGCCGGACTCGGGCATGGCGGCGGAGGCGGTGGCGCGGTGCGGGCCGACCTGGCTCGGCTGGGCCTTCGGCCCATTCGGGTGTTGACTTTTTTAAAACAGATTTCACCGGAAAAATCCTAGAAAATAAAATAAAAATCTAAACATACCAAAACAAATTTTCACCGCCTAAATAGAATATTTAGAACAAAGTGAACATTTTCTTGGCCTAAAAATGCAATTTTGAAAAATGCATATTTTTCTAATTCAAATAAAATAGCAATAAAATCCAAATAAAATTATTTATATGATTTTAATATTTTCCTCCAATATTTCATTTATTTTGGAGAAGTCATATTATCTCCTCTCATATATTTAAATATGAAATTTTTTAGGAGAGAAAAATAATTAAAACCGAAAATGATCCCCGTTTCAATATTTGATAAAAATTCAAATATGAAAATCGTGAAATCCCCAACTCTCTCCGTGTGTCCTGGAGTGGCTTAGGATTTTTAGGATCGCAAAACAAAATGCAATAAAATATGATATGCATGAATGATCTATGTATAACATTCCAAATTGAAAATTTGGGATGTTACAGATAGATCCCCTATACTTGCGGGTCATCAGGAAACTACACAACACTAATAACATTTGTAATGTGCATGACATGAGAACATAACTATTTATACAATTAATTGAAACTAAAGTCAACATAGAGCAAGAATTTAGAACAACAATCCAGTTAAAATATGTTTAAAACATAGTTGTTGCACCATTGGAGTTTCAATTGCATCCTTGAAAATTGAAATTAGTTTGTATGAGTAAATACAGTTATGCTAGAGAAAATGAGTATGAACCGTAGCTACGGAAGCTAACCTGAGAACAGTTATCCTTCTGCTTTAAGCGCTAAGTTGGGGTTCAGAGTGGTGGTCCTCGTGCTTTGGGAACTGCAGTTGCCTTACAAAATGCTCGTGTTTGGGTGCTCTGTGGTGGAGACTGTGGTGTATCAACTGGAACCGGGTTACTATCTATAGGGGCTGGGGTTAGAAGGGGTGTAGCTTGTTCTCTGTCCAACTGGGTAGGGATACAATCTGTGAGAGTCTGGGTTATGTGTGGTGAGGCTGATTCTTGGGCAAGTACAACCGTAGTTCTATCTGCATCGACAGGTACCAGTATCTTTTTTTAAGACCGTGTTTTTACTCCCATAGATACCGCCATCACCCCCTCCAATTCAAATGGCTGATAAATAAGAAAAGTAATTGAATGTACAGACATTGTATGATAGACATGTGCAATGGATAGTAGGGAATAAAAGAGGGCATGAAATAATTGACATTTATGTTGTCTAATTGAACATGATAACATGACAAAATTTTACATATATGATGGATGACTAAACAGGATAGCATGACACAATTTCATATATATGATGGTAACTAAACATGATAGAATGACATAATTCAAAATATGATGACTATGTAAACATGATGACATGATATAACTATATGATGTGTCTGTTAAAGTGGTTGGCATGCCATAATTCACATATATGTCTACGATGGAAACATGATGTCATGATATAATCATGGCTAGAATGACATAATTCAAAATATGATGACTATGTAACCAGGATGAGATGGTATAACTATATTATGTCTTTAGAAAATGGGTTGGCATGCCATAATTCAGATACATGATGTCTATGTAAAAATCATGACATGATATAATTCAAATATATGATTTATATACTAAGCAAGTAAGCAGATGGCAATCGCATATATGATATCTAGACTAAGTATATGGCATTCAACATTGTGTATATGATGTAAAAACTAACCATTGCAAGACAACATATGCATGATATGAGTAATATAACCCTGCCAAGTTTGAGCATACACCTTAGGGGGAAAATAGAATTGGTCATCTGTCTCGAAATCCTCCTTTGAGGAGCTATCTTTAACCAGCAAGATATCTGCTTCAGCAGGTAGCATTGTCTTCTCTGAAGACCTTGTTTTCACTCCAGATTTTTCCATCACCGATTCAAATGGCTGATGCATAGGAAGGGTAGTTGAATATACAAACATTGTCGACAAATGGAATACATAATACAAAAAAGGATGACATGATATAATTCACATATATGGTAATTAGACAGTAAACATGTGGCATTCACACAAAGCATGTCTAAACTAACCAAATGACATAGCAATGCAAGACACCATATGCATGATATGAGCAATATAACCCTGCCAAGTTAGAGCATGCACCTCGGGGGGGATAGGATTGGTCACCTGTGTTTGAATCCTCCTCTGAGTAGCTATCCGTAACCAGCAAGATATGCGCTTCGTCAGATAGCATTGTCTGCTCTGAAGACCTTATTTTCACTCCAGATTTTTCCATGATCGTGTCAAATGGCTGATGCACAGGAGGAGTAGTTGAATGTACTAACATTGTTGACAAACGTAATATGTAATGAAAAAAGGATGGCATGATATGATTCACATATAAGATGACTGGCTAAGCAGGATGGCATTGCAAAATTCACATATATGATGCTTGGATAAACAAGATGGCATTGCATAATTCACATATATGATATAGAAACTAAACAGATGGCATTCACATAAAGCATGTCTAAACTAAGCAGATGACATATTTGATGTACAAAGTAAGCAATGCAAGGCACCATATGCATGATATGACCCTCTCGCTGTGGCCCGCAGCACTGCCGCCTTTGAAAGAAACCCACATGTGTTTCAGAGGGGATCCATTGCTCTGGAATCATAGATCGGTGGCACCGAAGGACATGTCAGGGCTGCGTTGGAGGTGGTGGGCAGCAAGGGCAAATCGGATCGAGGAAGCGCCATATTGATTGGAGACAAGTTCAAAGGAGCTGCGCCTGGTGAAGCACAAGGCAGAGGTGCAAGTCGATCTCAGGGGAGAGATGCTTAGGGTTTCAGCATCTAGCAGCATCACGTTGATTTCGAGCTGGGGCTAATGGCAGATATCATATTCATGCAGTCGACTGCAGAGGAAAGAACACACATGCCAGCGGGATGGGATGAGCAGCCGATGCAACTGTTCAACTGGGCGGTAGGAGAAGCCAAATCGCAGTACCAGCTGTAAACGTGGTAAATTCCAAAAATTCTGAGAAATTAGGGAAACATGGGAAATTTGTATATCAATCATGTTTAAAAAATTCAAAATTTTACCATGCTCTAGTGAATTTCAACAATTCTGCTACTGGACGCAAAAGTTTCTATTAATGCACAAAATCAAATCAACTATCACCCAAATCATCCCAAAGGCTTTACTTGGCACAAACACTAATTGAAACACTAAAACACAATCATAACAGCAGCATAATTGTATATTTATTGAAAAACAGAAAGGAAAACAAAAAAAATAAAAGATAACTATTGGGTTGCCTACCAACTAGCGCTATTGTTTTATGCCACTAGCTAGGCATAATGCATAGTTTCAAGTGTTGTCATCTTTGGTTTCCACTTCCTCAATTACACAACCATAATTCTAGGAGTTCGAGCATATATGTTTTTAATAAACACACTCATAGGAACAAAATCAAGAGACTTATTTCTATATATTGGTTCCTTTATCAAATCAATGAAATTATGGTGAACTCTAATCATTTTAAGATCTTCGTTATTATTGCTAATCGTGGCACCCTTTGATATGTCTCCAATGTATCTATAATTTTTTATTGTTCCATGCTATTATATTATCTATCTTCGATGTTTTATATGCATTTATATGCTACTTTTATATTAATTTTTTCACTAACCTATTAGCCTAGAGCCCAGTGCAAGTTTCTGTTTTTTCCTTGTTTTTGAGTTTCGTAGAAAAGGAATATCAAATGGAGTCCAATTGAGATGAAAATTTACAATGATTTTTTATGGACTAGAAGAGGCCCTCGAAACAAAAGAGTTGGGCCAGAAGAGCCACGGGGCCTCCACAAGGGTGGGGGCGCGCCCTACCCCCCTGGGGCACCCCCTTGTCTGGTGGGCTCCTCGTGGACCCCCTTGACTTGTTCCCGACGCCAAAAAATCCTATTAATATAGAAACTCCCAGAAGTAAACCTGGATCGGGAGTTCTGCTGCCGCAAGCCTCTGTACCCATGAAAAACCAATTAGGAGCCCATTCCGGCACCCTGCCGGAGGGGGAAACCATCACCGGAGGCCATCTTCATCATCCCGGCAGTCTCCATGATGAGGAGGGAGTAGTTCACCCTCGGGGCCGAGGGTATGTACCAGTAGCTATGTGTGATCTCTCTCTCTCTCTCGTGTTATTGATTTGGCACAATCTTGATGTACCACGAGCTTTGTTACTATAGTTGAATCATATGGTGTTTCTCCCCCTCTATCTTCTTGTGATGAATTGAGTCTTACCTTTGAGGTTTCACTATTATTGGATTGAATACTATTATGGATTTGAGAACACTTGATGTATGTCTTGCATGGGATACCCGTGCTGACAATGGGGTGTTCTATTGATTCACTTGATGCATGTTTTGGCACTCAACTCGCGGATTCCCGAGGTGACATTGGGGTAATCTATGCATAGGGGTTGATGCATGTTTTCGTCCTTGTTTCTCCGGTAGGAATCTTGGGTTACTCTTTGAGGTTCTTTGTGTTGGATTGAATATTACGTATCTGAAGTTGTTGGATGCATATCACATAATTGACCCACGGATACTTGTGGTGACATTGGAGTATCTAGGTGACATTAGGGTTGATTGATGTGTGTCATATGGTGTTATTTTACTACAAACTCTAGGGCTATTTGTGACACCTATAGGAATAGCTCAATGGATTGATCAAAAAGAATAACTTTGAGGTGGTTTCGTAACCTACTAGCAATTTCATCTTATGTTCTCCGCAATAGGAACTTTGGAGTGACTCTTTGTTGCACGTTGAGGGATTGCCATGTGATTTAATTATGTTATCATTGCTGAGAGAACTTGCACTAGTGAAAATATGAACCCTAGCCTTGTTTCCAAGCATTGCAATACCATTTTCGCTCACTTTTACTACTTGTTACCTTGCTGTTTTTATATTTTCAGATTACAAAAACCTATATCTACCATCCATATTTCACTTGTATCTCTTCGCCGAACTAGTGCACCTATACAACTTACCATTGTATTGGGTGTGTTGGGGACACAAGAGACTCTTTGTTATTTGGTTGCAGGGTTGTTTGAGAGAGACCATCTTCATCCTACGCCTCCCTCGGATTGATAAACCTTAGGTCATCCACTTGAGGGAAAATTGCTACTGCCCTACAAAACTCTGCGCTTGGAAGCCCAACATGAGTCTACAAGAAGAAGGTTGTGTAGTAGACATCACCCTTGTCTTTAGGAACATAAATAAACTTGCAATTCTTGCTACTTGGAGTTTTTCAATAGTTTTAACAGAAGAAAAAGCAGAACCCAAATTACTAATAATTCCCTTCAACTTATTGATCCCAGCGGGACTTTGTTCTACTCTTTCATTAATTATTAGTTCCTTCTCTTTTAGAATCTTTAGAGTAATTCCTACCTTTGATCCAAATTGAGTGACATGGTTATGAATCTTTTTTAATCCAAATTATCAATAAGTTCTATGTTAGGTATCTTCTTTTCAATAGCATCCAACCTTTGCATAACATGCTCCAAAGTTAAAACCGTTCCATTAACAATGATAAGTGGTGACCCACTAAATTGCACATAGCATTGAAAGCATCCATAGAGGGACACATCAAGAAATTCCCTCCGGTAATAGTGTCAAGCACAAATCTATACCAAGTAGTAATTCCCACATAAAAATTATGAAGAAGAACGGTAGTAGATTGCTTACGAGTTGATCTATTATGCGCATTGCAAATCCTATACCAGGCATCTTTTAAATTCTCCCCCCTTTGCTTAAAATTGAGAACTTCATTCTCAGGGGTGCATATAGCAAGGGAAGAACTAGCCATAACGATAAAGTGGGCGAGCAAGAAAACACACAAAACACATAAAAAAGGAAAACAAAAAACATTTTTGTATTTTTGTGAAAAAAATTAGAATTGGGGGAGATGCAAACGAGAGGCAAATGGAAAATAAAGTAAATGCAAGGAGATGAAAGTTTATGCGTAAGTACTTGACAGATATTGATGATGTCTCCCCGGCAATAGCGCTAGAAATTCTTCCTGCTACTTGTGAGCTGCGTTGGCATTTCCACGAAGAGGAGAGGATGATGCAGTACAGTAGAGATAAGTATTTCCCTTAGTTATGAAACCAAGGTTATCAATCCAATAGGAGAACCAAGCAGCACTATGTAAATAACACCTACACACAAACAACAAATACTTCCAACCCAATGCGTAGAGGGGTTGTCAATTCCTCAACGGTATTGAGGAAGATTAAATTGTATAGATTTTGGTAAATAGATCTAACAAAAATACAAATTAAATAAATAAAAGAAAATTGTAGCAAGGTATTTTTGGTTTTAATATATGATAGAGAATAGACCCTAGGCCATAGTTTTCACGAGAGGCTTCTCTCAGGAAAATAGCATACGGTGGGTAAACAAATTATTGTTGGGCAATTGACAGAAAATCAAATAATTATGAAGATATCCAAGGCAATGATCATGTATATAGGGATCATGTCCAAGATTAGTAGACCGACTCCTGCCTGCATTTACTACTATTACTCCACACATCGACCGGTATCGAGCATGCATATAGTGTATTAAGTTCATGGGAAAACAGAGTAACACTTTAAGAAAGGTGACATGATGTAGACAAGATAAACTCATGTATGAATAAACCCCATCTTGTTACCCTTAATAGCAACAATACATGCATGTCATGTCTCTTTCTGTCACTAAGATTGAGCACCGCAAGATCGAACCCATCACAAAGCACCTCTTCCCGTGGCAAGATAAATCAATCTAGTTGGCCAAACCAAACTAATAAATCGGAGAAGAAATATGAGTCTATAATAATCACGCATAAAAGAGTTTAGAGAAAACTCAAATAATATTCATGGATAGATCTGATCATAAACTCACAATTCGCCGGATCCCAACAAACACACCGCAAAAGTTCATTATATCAAATAGATCTCCAAGAACATTGTATTAAAGATCAAAATGAGAGAAGTCATCTATCTACTTACTACGGACCCGTAGGTCTATAGTAAAATACTCACGCATCATCGGAGGGGCAAGGATGATGAAGAACCCCTCTATGATTGTTTCCCCCTCCGGCAGAGTGCCGGAAAAGGCCTCTAGATTGGATCTTGTGGTTCCGAAACTTGCGGTGATGGAAAAAGTATTTCGTGGACTCCCCTGAGGGTTTTAGGATTTTAGAGTATTTATAGAGGCGGAGGTAGGTGAAAACGATGCCCGTGGGCCCCACTACCCACCAGGGCACGCAAGGGGCCCCTAGCGCGCCCTGGTGCCTGTTGGGCCCCACTTTAATCTTCTCTTGGCCTTCAGAAGCTTCCAGTGTCTCTTATCACCAGAAAAAATCTCCAAAAAGTTTCGTTGCAGTTGGACTTCATTTGGTAGTGATATTCTGCAAAGTAAAAAAACAAGCAAAAAATAGCAACTGGCACAGGGAACTAAGTTAATAGGTTAGTCTCAAAAAATGAAATAAAGTTGCTTTTAAATGTATATAAAACATCCAAGATTGATAATATAATAGCATGGAACAATCAAAATTATAGATACATTAGAGACGTGTCAGTGAGCTGCCCTCCTTCCCCGCCAGCGATGCAGTGACCTACTCGGTTGCTACTGGAGTGAACTTGCAGCGCCATGGCGGTTTGCAACCATGACAATCACTCCGTCTATATGTATTGTATTTCTGTTAAAATACTTGGTCGTTTGGAAAAATATGGTAATTGATTTATCATGAGTTTTTGAATGCTTGGTCGTGAGAATCACCCGAAGCCACAACCACAAGTCTCCATTGCGTACTACTTGACGGTCGGTCGCACCAACATACGGCCAGTCGCATTCGCGTCTCACTGAAGGGACACGCATCGGCTTGGTCTGACATGTACGACCAGGTACATCACTGACATGTGCGACCACATTTGAGCAGTACTTGAAATTTGTGTTCCAGGAAACTCATTGGGAGACGTTTCGGGCTTCAAAACCAAAACCATCAATAAATCTTTAGCTTGTTCCCATCACATTCCAAAGTAGTACTACCATGTTATAATTAAGTGCAAACCTGTTCACACCCATCAAACCTAAACATGTTCCCGCTATTCTGGTTTTAGTACTGGTACTAGTAGGTTACAAAAAGGGGAACTACCTAGCAGAAAATTACTCTACCTTCCTCCTCATAAGTATTTCTTGTTCATCCTTCTTTGCCATGGCCGGTGTGCAGAGCTCTAGATCAAAATCTACTAGTGACAAGGGAGTGGCGACCAAGGCCGCATAAAAAAAGAGAGGGCTCGCCGCCTCGCAGAGGCCTCGAAAGATCTCTGACGGGCAGGCGAGGGCTCCCAGGAGCGCACTAGCCGTGGAGGCAAACATGCCGAGCTGGCAGTGCTGGAGTCGTTATCCCTCGACGACATGCCTGCTCAGTTCAATAAGAAGGAGGAGTTAACCGCCAGCTTGGTGAAGCTGCTAAAGGAGAGCCTCGAGGACATGCCCGCTCAGCTCAATAAGCAGACTGAGTTGACCACCGGCTTGGTGAAGCCATTGAAGGAGAGCATTGCCTCGGGTTAGAAGGCGACTGGCAAAATCCTGCAACTTGAGGAGGATAAGGCGAAGCTCCGCCACAAGGTCGACCTGCTGAAGGAGGAGATCGCCGGCTAGAAGAAGCTGCATGAGAAGAGGAGTTCCTCGGTGAAGATGTTGAACGCCCTCGTCATGGAATAGAAGGAGGAATTGGCGAAGCTCTGGATCGAGCACCAGGCTGCTGTCATGCAACATAATGCGGTCGTGGCATAGATGATGCAAGCTCGCCTCGAGAAACCCCGCATCATGGAGACAATGAAGAAGATGGCTGGGGAGAGGTGCGAGGAGATGAAGGTCATGGAGGCGATGAATAAGAAGTTAGGACTCCGAGGCTGATGTCTACTACGCAACTTTATTCTTGTAGACACGTGTTGGGCCTCCAAGCTAGAGTTTTGTAGGACAGTAGAAATTTTCCCTCAAGTTGATGACCTAAGGTTTATCAATCTGTGAGAGGTGTAGGATGAAGATGGTCTCTCTCAACCGACCCTACAACCAAATACAAGAAATCTCTTGTGTCGCCAACACACCCAATACAATGGCAAATTCTATAGGTGCACTAGTTCGATGAAGAGATGGTGATAAAAGTGTAATACGGATGGTAGAAATATATTTTTATAATCTAAATAAATAAAAACAGCAAGGTAGAAAATAGTAAAAGGGCACAAAACGGTATTGCAATGCTTGAAAATGAGGCCTAGGGTCCGTACTTTCGCTAGTGCAATCTCCCTACAATGCTAATATAATTGGATCATATAACCATCCCTCAAAGTGCGATGATGTCACATTCACGATGCGGCTATATCTCCCACCTGTCGGAGCACGACTTAGCACTACAAAAAAAATACACTTCCGTGATGATACGTGTTTGTCATAGTAGGTCACGTTTTCTGTCATGCATGTACATCCCTGACAAATTTATGACAGAATCAAGATAGTCATACCTGTGCTATCGTAGAAGTGTTCCATGACATTGCCAAAATTATCAACACGGAAGTGTCCACTTCCATGACGATAAATCGCGCGTCACAGAAGTGCTTTCATCAAGGGTGACCGACACGTGGCATCCACCATAACGGAACACCGTTAAGCTATCGGGTCGGATTTTGGATCCGACAACCCGTTAACAGCCACGACCAATGCCGATTTTCCACGTGTAAAATTATCATTGGCTGACGGATCCACGTGTCAGCTCCGCGTTGGCACAGGTGTCACTCATCCAACGGTCGAGATGGGCCTATGATATGTTGACACGTGGACCGGACCAAAAGTGGCCCACAAAGATTAAATGGGCCGGCCCAACCGAAGGCCCATAAGATTTAACGGACCATAATGGGTCGGCCCAGCTAAAGGCCCACAAAATTTAGTGGACCATAATGGGCCGGCCCAGCTAAAGGCCCACACAATTTTGTAGACCATAATGGGCCGGCCCAGCTAAAGGCCCACAAGATTTTGCGGACCACAATGGGCCGGCCTAGCTAAAGGCCCACTAGATTCTGCCGACCATAATGAGCCGGCCCAGCTAAAGGCCCAACATTCTCTGTCAAATCGGCCCGTCAATGGCCTGTCCTAAACTTGTCATCAACGCGGCCCATGGTCACTTCTGGCCTGTTAACAGTCCACTAAGTAACTGGGCCGAATTATGGCCCGGTTTATTTTCGGCCTGTTAAAGGTCCGGCTTCATTTGGGCCCATTTACAGGCCATCAAAACTTTCATCCCATAAATGACCGTGAAGGATTTGGGTCATATTCGGCCATGTCTGACATTCGGCCTGTTAGAGGCCCACTATAGTTTGGGCCACTTTCGGCCTATTGTCATTTTTGGCCTATTAACGCCGGACGTAAACCATGGGCCATATGTGGCCCAACGTCATATCGGGCCCATTAATGGCCCATATAAAAATGACGATAATCTAGCCCGACCGAAGTTCCGGCCTGTTAAAGGCCCGTGTATTAGGTCGATGTATTTACGGCCCGTCCGAATTTCGGCCTGTTAAAGTCCTGTGGGTTATTTGGCACAATCAGGGCCCAATCTCACTTTTGGTCTATTAAAGGCCCATGTATTTTATGGGCTCAAGATATTTACACCTGTAAATGGCCTATTTTTACTGAGGGCCCAAATTATGTTTAGGCCTGTTAAAGGCCCTCTATGGGCACAGGCCTACCAGAAAAATATGAAAGCTTATGCTGATTTAGGCCCAGATTTTTTTAGTGGGCTACATGCCAATTTTGGCCCATAATTGTTTTTAGCCCAATTGGAATGGGCCCGATGAATGTTGGCATGTTGGGCTCCTACGAAGCGTTAGGCCAAATACATTACTAAGATAAACCTACACTATACAAAAATAGCGTCGTAATTACTGCAGCCTGAGGCACCATCATTAATGTTGTATCACAACATAATAAATTCCAACCATACAACAAAAGGCCTGTTGGCATAAAGTTTACAGTCCTTCCAAATAAAAGCACCATCAGATGTATAGAAGCACAGATCATTTGACCTGAGTGCTAATGTTTCAGGCTGTAGAATCTGATGGAGCAGCACGATCTCCACCTTTTTTCCGCCATTGCTCTTGAACAATGAAACAAATGTCTGATAGTCTAGTTTCAAAACCATTCATATCTTGACGACATTTCTCAACCACTATTCTTGTTTCCGAAACAACGTCCACTAGGGATTGGACTTGTGTCTGGAGCACAGATATATCACTCTGTCTAGCAGGAAGATTTTGTTCAGTAGGTGATTTGGACAAGGTTACCTTGACAACAAACCCAGAATTACGCAGGAAGGTGCTTTTTGCACCGTTAGTGGAGAGATACTGACGCATTGCAGCAAGAGGTGACATTATGCCTGTAGTAGCCTCGTCACCTTCAGGTGGTTGTGGCTGTTCAATCATTTGTTCCATAGCTTCCTGAAAGTTTGAACTTGTAGATTAGTGTACCAGATAAGTTACTAATGAGACAAAAACAAACAAAGTAGGTTAAAAGTTTATACATAACTTATTTTGGTGAACTACTGTAATCCATTAGCATGTATTGTAGTGCCAACTACATAATAAAATCACTTTCGAAACATATGTCCATGTAGCATGCCTACTGTATTGTCTATTTCCTCACATTCGTTGACATCTAAGGATAAAGAGACATGGTTTAAAGTAGGATGAACATAGTATGACATCATTCATATCATGGGCAAACAGATATAAAACAAACAGGCTATTCTATCATTGTGTGCGCATGTGAACATAACAACTAGATTACATATCAAGACCAAAAGAATATCCTTCATCTCTTTTAAACCATGTAAGGTGAAATGATACGTTAAGACAACTGTGAATAAAAGTGAACAGAGTAACTGACATTGGCTGCAAACCAAGTAGTTAAATGAACACATCACAGTACCAATCAGTTCAAGGCAGGAGGAGTAATGACTTACAACAGCGGCTTGAACTGGTGTGCTCATGCCCTTCGTCTTGCTGGTGTGGCAATCCTTGAAGATTTGCACTACATTCGGTTCAGGTTCTTTTTGGTCCGCACGGGATTTCCTCTGTATTTGGAACAAGTCAATATAGATACGATAATATGGCACAAAAAAGAAGGAAGTAGCAGCTATTTACAGGAGCCTCGCAGTGTGCAATATAGCTACAAGATCCTGTGGTCTGTTGGAATTTCACTTTAGAATGGCTGGTTTTGTTCTTCAAATAGTTAGCCTAGAAGAAGAAACACTTGTAAGGCACATACATAAATACAAGTTCAATATGTGGTCTGATCAAATACATATAGCCTACCTGATACTTTGGATCAGACTAGTGTTTAATGAGGGCTGTCCAGTCTTCATCTGTAATATATTCCACTAGAGATGTTTGGGTGATTTCATTTTTAGCCTTGCCTTCAAAGTGAGATTTTCTAAGGTGGTACCGATACTGTCGCAGAGCAGACTGAAAAACATGAGTGCATGCTTGCCTAGTTGCATCATCTTTCGGATCCAACTTGAACCTCATCTGTTGAAAAAAGAATGTGAGTCTTATTAGGAGGAAGCTAGAAAGTATGGGACAGAGCAGGACAATATTACTAATTGCAATGAATAACATTACTTACGGATAAATGGTCAAGGAAGGTGTTAAACTGGGTATTGTCTTTCTCATTCCTGTACTGGATCCACATTGGGAGGATACGTGCATGACACCTAACGGCAACGGATGCCTCTGATACTAACTTGGCGGACTCTGTAGCATCACATGGCCTTTTTGTTAATCTGTCAAGCATTATCCCTGATGTCTGTTTCCGCTTGCGCCGTGGTGCTAGTTCAACAACGAATATGGAAAGTGTTAGTGTACATCAAACTGTGAGAGTACATATAAAGGAGCATGCAACTGCAACTTGACTCGGTCAGGTACCGTTTTGGTGTTGATGCTCATGAGGTGTGACGCCCCCGATTTAATCGTACACTAATCATGCACGCAAATGTGTACGATCAAGATCAGGGACTCACGGGAAGATATCACAACACAACTCTAAAACATAAATAAGTCATACAAGCATCATAATACAAGCCAGGGGCCTCGAGGGCTCGAACACAAGTGCTCGATCATAGACGAGTCAGCGGAAGCAACAATATCTGAGTACAGACATAAGTTAAACAAGTTTGCCTTAAGAAGGCTAGCACAAACTGGGATACAGATCGAAAGAGGCGCAGGCCTCCTGCCTGGGATCCTCCTAACTACTCCTGGTCGTCGTCAGCGGGCTGCACGTAGTAGTAGGCACCTCCGGTGTAATAGGGGTCGTCGTCGACGGTGGCGTCTGGCTCCTGGACTCCAGCATCTGGTTGCGGCAACCAGAAAGAAAGGAATGGGGGAAAAAGGGGGGAGAAAGCAACCGTGAGTACTCATCCAAAGTACTCGCAAGCAAGGAGCTACACTACATATGCATGGGTATATGTGTAAGGAGGCCATATCAGTGGACTGAACTGCAGAATGCCAGAATAAGAGGGGGATAGCTAATCCTGTCGAAGACTACGCTTCTGGCAGCCTCCGCCTTACAGCATGTAGAAGAGGGTAGATTGAAGTCCTCCAAGTAGCGTCTCCAAGTAGCATCTCCAAGTAGCATCTCCAAGTAGCATCTCCAGTAGCATCGCAGTAGCATAATCCTACCCGGCGATCCTCCCCATGTCACCCTGTGGAAAAGCGATCACCGGGTTGTCTGTGGAACTTGGAAGGGTGTGTTTTATTAAGTATCCGGTTCTAGTTGTCATAAGGTCAAGGTACAACTCCAAGTCGTCCTGTTACCGAAGATCACGGCTATTCGAATAGATTAACTTCCCTGCAGGGGTGCACCAACTTACCCAACACGCTTGATCCCATTTGGCCGGACACACTTTCCTGGGTCATGCCCGGCCGCGGAAGATCAACACGTCGCAGCCCCACCTAGGCACAACAGAGAGGCCAGCACGCCGGTCTAAACCTAAGCGCGCAGGGGTCTGGGCCCATCGCCCTTAGCACACCTGCACGTTGCGTGGGCGGCCGGAAGCAGACCTAGCCTAGTGGCGTTCCAGTCCAATCTGGCGCGCGCCGCTCCGTCGCTGACGTCTGAAGTGCTTCGGCTGATACCACGACGTCGGGATACCCATAACTACTCCCGCGTAGATGGTTAGTGCGTATAATCTCGTAGCCAACTCAGATCAAATACCAAGATCTCGTTAAGCGTGTTAAGTATCCGCGAACGCCGAACAGGGCCAGGCCCACCTGTCTCCTAGGTGGTCTCAACCTGCCCTGTCGCTCCGCCACAAAGTAACAGTCGGGGGCCGTCGGGAACCCAGGCCCACCTCTACCGGGATGGAGCCACCTGCCCCTTCAGCCCCCAACTCCGAACAGTATCACAGGTAATGTAACAGTGTAAAGTATATAGTATATGCCCGTGATCACCTCCCGAAGTGATCACAGCCCAGTAGTATAGCATGGCAGACGGACAAGAGTGTAGGGCCACTGATGGAACACTAGCATCCTATACTAAGCATTTAGGATTGCGGGTAAGGTATCAATGACTGTAGCAGCAATGATAGGCTATGCATCAGAATAGGATTAACGGAAAGCAGTAACATGCTACACTACTCTAATGCAAGCAGTATAGAGGAGAATAGGCGATATCTGGTGATCAAGGGGGGGGGGGGGGCTTGCCTGGTTGCTCCGGCAAGAGAGAGGGGTCGTCAACTCCGTAGTCGAACTGGTCAGCAGCAGCGTCGGTCTCGTAGTCTACCGGAGAGAAGAGGGGGAAGAAATAATGAATACAGAGCAAACAAAGCATCACAAAATATAACAAGGCAATACGCGGTGTTCGGTGTGCCCTAACGCGGTAGTAGGTGATACCGGTGAAGGGGGGAAAACAACCGGGAAAGTATTCCCGGGGTTCCGTGTTTCCGGGCAGAGGAGCCGGAGGGGGAACGTTGCGAGTTCGATAGGTTAGGGGTGTGTGGCGGACGAACGGACTGCGTATCCGGATTCGTCTCGTCGTTCTGAGCAACTTTCATGTTGAAAATATTTTAATCCGAGTTACGGATTAAAAGATATGGTTTTCTAAAGATTTTATTAATTTTTGAAATTTAATTAATTATTTAATTTAATTCGAAAATGGATTTATGACATCAGCATGATGTCATGCTGACGTCAGCAGTCAACAGGGTTGACTTGGTCAACCTGACAGGTGGGCCCCGTTCGTCATTGACTGTTTAGTCTAATTAATGTTTAGCTAATCTAATTACTGTTTAATTAAACTAATTAGTTAATTAGGTTAATCTAATTATGATTAATTAACTTAATTAATTCCTTAATTAATTAATTAATTTAATTATTATTTATTTATTTAATATATATTTTTTTAATTCTTTTTTTTTATAAAACCGTTCTGGGCGTGGGGCCCCCTGTCATAGGCCCATAGGCCAAAGTGGATTGGGCGCAACGGGCGCCGTGCGTCGGGCGTCCGCCCGAACGGAACTGGCGAGGGGGCGCGGCGAGGCTCCGGCCAAGGGGGAGTGGAGGTGGCCGTAGTGGCGCGGCAGAGGACGCGCGCTTCCAGGGGGGTTCGCGGGCGCTGTGACGGGCGGCGACAGAAGCAGCTGCAGCAGAGCCGCGGGCGAGTGCGGCTCGCGGACACGGGGAGGAGGAGGACCGGGGCGCGGGGGCGCGCGCTGGGGGCAACGACGGGTACGCCGAGGTGTGCGCGCGTGGAACTATGCGGGGGATGGAGCGAAGCCACGGGGCTCGCGGGCGCGAGCGCCGGCGGCCAGGGGCTGCGCGGGCGACGACGGGAGGGGCGTGGAGAGGCGCGGGCGCACGGCGAGCGCGGGCGCACGCGGCAAGCGCGAGTGCGCGCGGGGGGGGGGAGGAACGTGCAGGGGAGGGGAAGCTCACATCGCGGAGCAGGGAACGGGGCAGTGGGCTCGGGGAAGGTTGGGGCGGACGACGGGGAGGGAGGCCGGCGTGGTGGCTCCGGCATCGAGCGGCGGGGCGGCGTCGGGCGTCGAGGGCGCGGTCGCGGTCGGCGCAGCGAGAGGAGTCGTCGAGGGAGAGGGGACGGGGGCGCGAGGACGAGGGCGGGGGCCTGCGAGGCGGCACAGGGCGACGGCCACGGGGCCAGCCCCGATCCGATCTGGATCGGGGGGAGGGAGAGATGAGGGAGTGGACCGTGGGGAAGGGAGTGGGGGTCGTGGGATGGGGACGACGGGATCGGGATCGAGCCCGATCCAGATCGTGGGGCGGCGGGGGGGAATGGGAGTGGTGCTAGGGTTCGGGTTGGGGGAGGGGGCTAAGCAGGAGGGTCGGGTGGGCCGTTTCGGTAGGGTCGGCCGGATGGGTGGGATGGGCCAAGGCCCATGGGGAGCCGCGGGGGTTTCCTTTCTTTTGTTTTGTTTTTTACTTTTTATTTTTTTTTCTTTTCCGTTTTCTTTTAGTTTCCTTTTAATTTTGTTTTAGAAAAATACCAAAATGGCACCTATTTTGACGTTACCAAATATGCCACTACCACACTAACTTGCTACCCAATCTAAAATAGTTTCATAATTATTTAATATTTAAAGTATTTAAATAATAGTTTTTCTATTGTTTTATTCATCTTATAGTATTGAAATATTTTATAAAGGTATGGTTTCTCCTCCATAATTACATATGCAATATTTGGTTCACTCCGAACATTTTAGTTTTAATATTTGAAAACTTTCATTGTTTGCTTGATTTTGAAATTGAATTTGAATCGGTTTTGAACTAACTCGATTTTATCAACAGTAACCGAGGTGACGTGGCACCATTAGCAGAGGTTTACTGTAGCTTGATTATCCGGGCGTCACAATTCTCCTCCACTACAAGAAATCTCGTCCCGAGATTTAAGAGGGGAGGAAGGGGGAAAGTTCTGGTTAAGATATTCTAACGAATCTTCTCGAAGTAGTTAATCCCTTTCGTTGATGTCTTCAATTCCTTATTCCAATGCATCATGATGAAGTTGTCGTCCTTTCTGCAGGAACTCCATCGTACTTACGAAAGGATAAGAGGGTATTACGGAAGGACGGACTGCTACCATGTTTGCTTATCTAGTACATAACACCAGGGAAGGTGGCGGAAAGTAACTCTCAAATTGAAATTTAAGACAATATCAAGAGCAAAGTAAGAAGGTGCAAAATAGAAGTTTCAAGCGCATAGGCAATCGTTCGTTGCCTGAAGCGAAGTGTGAAAGGGGTTCAGAGCAATGGGAATAAGTACTGCATCTGATACCAGATTGATGATCTCATTGGAAGGTGGCTTGTGAATTAGACATGAGGCCACGCGCGAGGAATAACTTTGGGAATAGGGGTTGTACAGGAGAGTCAGGTTTTGATCCTGTGGAACTGTGGGTTATGGGCCCACCATGTGGGCTAAAAGTAGGAAAAGCGTTGATATCTTGCACGGTCGTGATAGCAAGACATGTCAGAGGGTAGCCTATCAGTTATGTTGGCAACAATGTCGACACCAAGGGCGAGGGAGGAAGAGAACCATTTTCCTGCTCGTTGCACGAGGCGGACCATTAGGCAAAGTTCTCGTCCATCGGTGGCTACCGAAATGTCATCAATTATAGTAATAGGGTCTTACTGGCAGAGTTGTACCACGAGGTGCTTACCTAAGCAGGGAATTACCACTACTTAGTTAAGTAGATTATAAGAAAGTTTGAACAAAACAACGAAAAGGAAAATGTGTTTAAACACATATATCAGGGGTATATCCTTCCCAAGGACAAGCAGAGCAAGATATCCATGACAGGATATTAGGTAGAAAACTCCTTTGGTAGGGGAGAGAAATTTCATGACATTACCCATATAACGGTGTTTGGATAATTGAGCAGGAAACATTTAGCATTGGGCTTCAAATGTTCTTGTTGAAAATCAGAGTATCACAGACATGCTTCGAGATAGCATTGACATGGTCTTCAGGTGAAGATCAGACTTTGGAAACACGAAGGATCCATCAGGAATAACTTGTAGAATAAGTCTTACAATTTCCTCCAGGAAGAATGGTTGTCCTTGCAAAAGAAATTATAACGATAGGTCCTCCACCCAGGGGGGGTGCTAGGCATGACATCATGTTACCGGGTCACGTAGAGATCAATGTTACAACTCTTGGAGATAAGTCCCAACCATCATATCTGACCGAGATTCAGATCCGGTTGGTGTCAGGATACCTCAGACTTAGAATACCTGAGAAGAAAAGGTGCAACGCAAATTGATGAGATGACATTGTAAGATTCTCGGGGAAATGAACTATGACGTGATTTCCGTTATCAAGAGTCCATCATTAACCCAAGGAGAGGACAAGGAGGTGTCTGGTGAACTCAACGGCAATTCACCGAGATTCCCAAAAGATGGATGTCCACAATTAAGAGAACAAGGAGATAACATTTGTCAGATCAAATGATATAAGGAAGTATGCTCGAGGAAAACATACACAATTAAACATTGGTTGAAAGGTACGCTCGAAATATGGGTTGGGTTGCACGACCAATGTCAGAATGGTGATGTAATAATCAATAGCCTAAGAATGAACTTGCGACCATTAACTTCAAAGAGATAGGGTTGCTAGAAGGAAAGAATCCAAACAACACCGTTCACTTGTTGGAATTAACACAAGGACCAAGAAAGAATGGTGATGGCGAGAAGTATTTCTATGTCAAGAATTCTCAAGAGGTGGAACAAATCTCAGAACATTCTTGACATAAAGGACGGTAATACTCCAAGGTAAAGAAGAACAATTGCTGGATAGCAAGGAAACCAAGGTACAACACAAATTGTGAACAAGTTTGTGTTGGGGGAAGGGGGGAAGGCAAGAATGTTGCCGATGATAACTCAAAACATCGAGGGACAAGGATGGTATTTCTCATCATGAATTCAATTGATATCCTGGAAGAACTCATAAGGTTGATGAGGATCACGACACATTTGTCGACTGATTTCATGAAGAAGTAATCAATCGGCGACGACATCAAGTCAAAGGAATGATGAAGCCAAAAGTCATTGGAACCATGGGTACGACACAAACTCGAACTCAAGCTTGTTGTTTAAGGTGAAAGGGTATGACGAGGAAAATCGACGTAAGGTTAGTTCATCGTCGAAAATTGGTGCTCCGAGAATAAGGACCAGGTAGCACCGTTAGAATCGTCACGACAATGATATAGCCAAACAGGCTAGGAATGGCGTGATCGGGTACAAACTCGTACTTATAGAAGCTTACTGAAGAGTTGTTGAACCGTAGAGCGGACTTGGTTCAGTTATCGGTGTCTTTGAGTGTTAAATAACTCCGAGCCCATGAAAAATTGTAATCGGTGAGTATGTAGTACTTGATGAAGAACTCATAAGAAATTATGCAGTTCCAAGATAATCTCGAGATACCAGGTGGTAATACTCGAGGACAGATCAAACTAGAAGTTGAACTGGGGTATTGCTCTATAGAAGACAAGTGCTTAAACTTGCACCGGACATGATATTTAAAGGAGAACATGGTCAAAACCACGATTGCAAAAGGCCAGATCCTAGTTATAAGATGAGCTTATACCAAAGGAATAATTTATTTAAGAGAAGCTTTAATGATAAGATCTACATCGTGTCCATGGGCATGAACACAAGTTCAAGGTCGACTCCCACTTCTCCAATGCATAACCTTTCATTCACTTCTCACGTTCGATGAAGTTGCAGTGTTGAAATTTTATCTGGCGAAGCACCAGAAGAGTATTATTCGTGAAAACTTTCGAGTTCACACAATTAGAGAAGGCATAGGTTCAACCCATCGGGGCTTCTTAGAAACATATACCACAAGTTTCAAGAGTAAATAACACAAGCCCGAAAGCAGAGCATGGTTGGCCAAGCAGAGGATACAACTTATCAAGGGCATTATGTATCAGAGGAAAGGCTCACAAGGTTATTGAATATGAAGGGCGTTGTCAGAAAATCCAACAAAGGATCTGGTGGTCCACAAGGGATCTGACGTGAGCATCGGTACTCAACCAGAGGAAGAAGAATGCACGGGCATCATATTATAGAACATCGGAATGATTCGATGCTTAGATAATAAAGGAATTTCGATTTCCAAAACAAAGGATCAGAAGCAATGCTCTGAGTAGGGATGGATAAGTTGAATATACCAGAGGCACAATTGACGACAAATAGTTTGGTCGAGAACCAGCTCATGTTCAAAAATGATGTCTGAGCCGGAAGGATAATTTAGAAGGGTTGATAGATGATTGTGTGCATTCGCACACATGCTGAATCAATAGGATCAAAATGACGATGCCTAAGGATACTAACGAATATTGCCAATGGAAAGCATCCATAATGCAAGCAGACAAGTATTGCAGAGCAATAAGCTATTAAGGATTTTTGGAGGATCAAATAGTATTTCGAAGACCATTGTGAAACACATGAACAACTGGGGGATGAGCGGATACTCGATAAGTGCGAGAATTATCCATAGGGGTATTCAGGTGACAAGGAACAGCAAGGCGATAAGCTCAAAGGATTATCGAGACAACGACGAGTGTTTCGAGGTATCTGGTAATAACAAGACCAACTGGGGATGAATGTAAGAATAACAACTGCAAGTAGTTATCCATAAGGGTTGACGGTGGAAGGGGAATTGCAAATGCGATGAACATAAGTTCTCGGGTTAACAACGGAGAGTATCTTCAGGGTCTTCACGTGCCGCAGACGATCATCATTAGTAAGGGGCTCTCCGGGTGAAAGTGATAACGAGATACTAATGTTAGATTTAGCAAAAATAATTTAACCCGAATAGAAGAGAAATAAGAGTCCCAGAGTATAGGTCGAGGAATAAAAGATACTAATACCACCCAATGGCGACGTGGGCCCGTAAGGCACACCGCCAAGTTAGTAAAAGTTTTGCAATGGCTAGACTCAACTTCGGCCAAGGAGTTGGAAAGGGGATTCCTACAGGCAGTCGGCTCTGATACCAACTTGTGACGCCCCCGATTTAATCGTACACTAATCATGCATGCAAATGTGTACGATCAAGATCAGGGACTCACGGGAAGATATCACAACACAACTCTAAAACATAAATAAGTCATACAAGCATCATAATACAAGCCAGGGGCCTCGAGGGCTCGAATACAAGTGCTCGATCATAGATGAGTCAGCGGAAGCAACAATATCTGAGTACAGACATAAGTTAAACAAGTTTGCCTTAAGAAGGCTAGCACAAACTGGGATACAGATCGAAAGAGGCGCAGGCCTCCTGCCTGGGATCCTCCTAACTACTCCTGGTCGTCGTCAGCGGGCTGCACGTAGTAGTAGGCACCTCCGGTGTAATAGGGGTCGTCGTCGACGGTGGCGTCTGGCTCCTGGACTCCAGCATCTGGTTGAGGCAACCAGAAAGAAAGGAATGGGGGAAAAAGGGGGGAGAAAGCAACCGTGAGTACTCATCCAAAGTACTCGCAAGCAAGGAGCTACACTACATATGCGTGGGTATATGTGTAAGGAGGCCATATCAGTGGACTGAACTGCAGAATGCCAGAATAAGAGGGGGATAGCTAATCCTGTCGAAGACTACGCTTCTGGCAGCCTCCGCCTTACAGCATGTAGAAGAGGGTAGATTGAAGTCCTCCAAGTAGCGTCTCCAAGTAGCATCTCCAAGTAGCATCTCCAAGTAGCATCTCCAGTAGCATCGCAGTAGCATAATCCTACCCGGCGATCCTCCCCTCGTCGCCCTGTGGAAAAGCGATCACCGGGTTGTCTGTGGAACTTGGAAGGGTGTGTTTTATTAAGTATCCGGTTCTAGTTGTCATAAGGTCAAGGTACAACTCCAAGTCGTCCTGTTACCGAAGATCACGGCTATTCGAATAGATTAACTTCCCTGCAGGGGTGCACCACATTCCCCAACACGCTTGATCCCATTTGGCCGGACACACTTTCCTGGGTCATGCCCGGCCGCGGAAGATCAACACGTCGCAGCCCCACCTAGGCACAACAGAGAGGCCAGCACGCCGGTCTAAACCTAAGCGCGCAGGGGTCTGGGCCCATCGCCCTGAGCACACCTGCATGTTGCGTGGGCGGCCGAAAGCAGACCTAGCCTAGTGGCGTTCCAGTCCAATTCGGCGCGCGCCGCTCCGTCGCTGACGTCTGAAGTGCTTCGGCTGATACCACGACGCCGGGATACCCATAACTACTCCCACGTAGATGGTTAGTGCGTATAGGCTCGTAGCCAGACTCAGATCAAATACCAAGATCTCGTTAAGCGTGTTAAGTATCCGCGAACGCCGAACAGGGCCAGGCCCACCTGTCTCCTAGGTGGTCTCAACCTGCCCTGTCGCTCCGCCACAAAGTAACAGTCGGGGGCCGTCGGGAACCCAGGCCCACCTCTACCGGGATGGAGCCACCTGCCCCTTCAGCCCCCAACTCCGAACAGTATCACAGGTAATGTAACAGTGTAAAGTATATAGTATATGCCCGTGATCACCTCCCGAAGTGATCACAGCCCAGTAGTATAGCATGGCAGACGGACAAGAGTGTAGGGCCACTGATGGAACACTAGCATCCTATACTAAGCATTTAGGATTGCGGGTAAGGTATCAATGACTGTAGCAGCAATGATAGGCTATGCATCAGAATAGGATTAACGGAAAGCAGTAACATGCTACACTACTCTAATGCAAGCAGTATAGAGGAGAATAGGCGATATCTGGTGATCAAGGGGGGGGGGCTTGCCTGGTTGCTCCGGCAAGAGAGAGGGGTCGTCAACTCCGTAGTCGAACTGGTCAGCAGCAGCGTCGGTCTCGTAGTCTACCGGAGAGAAGAGGGGGAAGAAATAATGAATACAGAGCAAACAAAGCATCACAAAATATAACAAGGCAATACGCGGTGTTCGGTGTGCCCTAACGCGGTAGTAGGTGATACCGGTGAAGGGGGGAAAACAACCGGGAAAGTATTCCCGGGGTTCCGTGTTTCCGGGCAGAGGAGCCGGAGGGGGAATGTTGCGAGTTCGATAGGTTAGGTGTGTGTGGCGGACGAACGGACTGCGTATCCGGATTCGTCTCGTCGTTCTGAGCAACTTTCATGTTGAAAATATTTTAATCCGAGTTACGGATTAAAAGATATAATTTTCTAAAGATTTTATTAATTTTTGAAATTTAATTAATTATTTAATTTAATTCGAAAATGGATTTATGACATCAGCATGATGTCATGCTGACGTCAGCAGTCAACAGGGTTGACTTGGTCAACCTGACAGGTGGGCCCCGTTCGTCATTGACTGTTTAGTCTAATTAATGTTTAGCTAATCTAATTACTATTTAATTAAACTAATTAGTTAATTAGGTTAATCTAATTATGATTAATTAACTTAATTAATTCCTTAATTAATTAATTAATTTAATTATTATTTATTTATTTAATATATATTTTTTAATTCTTTTTTTTTATAAAACCGTTCTGGGCGTGGGGCCCCCTGTCATAGGCCCATAGGCCAAAGTGGATCGGGCGCAATGGGCGCCGTGCGTCGGGCGTCCGCCCGAACGGAACTGGCGAGGGGGGCGCGGCGAGGCTCCGGCCAAGGGGGGAGTGGAGGTGGCCGTAGTGGCGCGGCAGAGGACGCGCGCTTCCAGGGGGGTTCGCGGGCGCTGTGACGGGCGGCGACAGAAGCAGCTGCAGTAGAGCCGCGGGCGAGTGCGGCTCGCGGACACGGGGAGGAGGAGGACCGGGGCGTGCGGGCGCGCACTGGGGGCAACGACGGGTACGCCGAGGTGTGCGCGCGTGGAACTATGCGGGGGATGGAGCGAAGCCACGGGGCTCGCGGGCGCGAGCGCCGGCGGCCAGGGGCTGCGCGGGCGACGACGGGAGGGGCGTGGAGAGGCGCCGGCGCACGGCGAGCGCGGGCGCACGCGGCAAGCGCGAGTGCGCGCGGGGGTGGGGGGAGGGAGGAACGTGCAGGGGAGGGGAAGCTCACATCGCGGAGCAGGGAACGGGGCAGTGGGCTCGGGGAAGGTTGGGGCGGACGACGGGGAGAGAGGCCGGCGTGGTGGCTCCGGCATCGAGCAGCGGGGCGGCGTCGGGCGTCGAGGGCGCTGTCGCGGTCGGCGCAGCGAGAGGAGTCGTCGAGGGAGAGGGGACGGGGGCGCGAGGACGAGGGCGGGGGCCTGCGAGGCGGCACAGGGCGACGGCCACGGGGCCAGCCCCGATCCGATCTGGATCGGGGGGAGGGAGAGATGAGGGAGTGGACCGTGGGGAAGGGAGTGGGGGTCGTGGGATGGGACGACGGGATCGGGATCGAGCCCGATCCAGATCGTGGGGGCGGCGGGGGGGAATGGGAGTGGTGCTAGGGTTCGGGTTGGGGGAGGGGGCTAAGCAGGAGGGTCGGGTGGGCCGTTTCGGTAGGGTCGGCCGGATGGGTGGGATGGGCCAAGGCCCATGGGGAGCCGCGGGGGTTTCCTTTCTTTTGTTTTGTTTTTTACTTTTTATTTATTTTTTTTCTTTTCCGTTTTCTTTTAGTTTCCTTTTAATTTTGTTTTAGAAAAATACCAAAATGGCACCTATTTTGACGTTACCAAATATGCCACTACCACACTAACTTGCTACCCAATCTAAAATAGTTTCATAATTATTTAATATTTAAAGTATTCAAATAATAGTTTTTGCTATTGTTTTATTCATCTTATAGTATTGAAATATTTTATAAAGGTATGGTTTCTCCTCCATAATTACATATGCAATATTTGGTTCACTCCGAACATTTTAGTTTTAATATTTGAAAACTTTCATTGTTTGCTTGATTTTGAAATTGAATTTGAATCGGTTTCGAACTAACTCGATTTTATCAACAGTAACCGAGGTGACGTGGCACCATTAGCAGAGGTTTACTGTAGCTTGATTATCTGGGCGTCACATGAGGTTCATCTGATCTTGCCAAGTCCTATTGTGTCAGCAGTGCTTCGGAAGTAGTGTTAGGTGTGAAGGCGGCTTGGGAACTGGCCAGTTCCGGAGCAAACGAACGAGTAACTGGTTGAGATGCTGGTACAGTTGAAGCGGATTCTGCAGCTGGTGGGGCAGGTGATACTGTGTTTGTAGATTTAGCCGGTGGACTTGGACCTTCTACTGCACTATAAGTACCAGCAGAATCTCGACAGCAGAACCTTTTCCGTTTCACCCGACGAGTAACAACACTCCCTACTATATTATTTTGCTTGCCCTTTTTTGACTTTGCCATATCACTCTTCAGAACTCATTGATGCATGATACAAACAAGCAATACTTTGATGTAAGACAATCGTATGAGGATGGAATATGTAAGGAAAACAGTACGCCATGACATATTCACAGCTACGATGTGCAAACTAAGCAGAAGGATTTTCAAGAAAATATATGTAATGCAAGCTGGACACCATATGAAAGATGCAACCAATATTACTCTGCCAAGTTAAAAGTGTCTTGTCATAAGTGGCAATTCGAAAAATTAGAAGCAGTACAACGTAGAAATCAATGCAAGATGCAACCACTATCAAACTACCATGTTAAAAGTGTCCAATCATGAGTGACTGATGGAGGATACACAACAGCAGTACTTTGATGTAAGAACATGGTATGATAGATAGATGCAGTGTATTCTAGACACAGAAAGCCATGTCATATGCACATGTATAACGTATAAACTCAGCAGGTGCAATTTAATCAAAATAGAAGAAATACAGGCTAGACAACATATGCAACATGAAACCAATTATCACACTGTCAACTTAGAGCAAGCACCTGCGATGGTGGAGTATGGGAGATGAACTCATCATGTAGACTTGGGACTTCAACTTCATTAGCAGTAGCAGTGGAAAATCTAGAGAGTCTCTGTTTGCGTCCGTGCGGAGGACCACCAACATCCCCTAACTTACTCTTTTCCTTCATATTTTCTGATATTGCCTTATGAAGTCAAAACCACAAGAAGATGAATAAAATTAGCTCTGCATAACTGGTTCATGCATGCTACAGATGAACACTACTTTGACGTAAGGCAAGCACATGATAGGAGGATGGAATATATACAAAAAAAGACAGTGTTTCATATTCACACGTACGATAGGAGGATGGAATATGTATGAAAAAACAGTAAGCGGAAGGCATTTCAACAAAATTAGAAGAAATGAAAGCTAGGCACCATATGAACATGCAACCAATATCACTCTATCAGGTAATAAGTGTCTCGTCGTAAGAGCCATTTCAAGAAATTAGAAGCAGTACAGGCTAGAAGACAATGCAAGATGCAACCTACATCACAGTCCCAAGTTAAATGTGTCTTATGGGTAAGTGATCGTTGCAGGTATAAGTTGTAAGCTACGCAGATTCAATTCAACATAATCAGAAGCAATACAAACTAGACATCATACGGAAAACGCAACCACGTATAACAGTTCCAAGTAAGAGCAAGCACCTGTGATGGTGGAGTAGGGGAGATGTGCTCATCATGTACACGTATGTTGTAGAAATAGGAACACATGTCATATTCACAGGCATTTTGTGTAAAGTAAGCAGATGCAATTCAAGTTAGAAGCAATACAAGCTAGACATCATACGCAACATGCAACGACATATAATAGTGTCAAGTTAGAGCAAGCACCTATGATGGTGGAGTAGGGGAGATGTGCTCATCATCTACACAGCTACGTTGACTATCCAGCCTTGTGTTGTCTTGCGAATCTTGTTGGGAGGATGGCGGAGTAGAATCTGTAGAGACCCCCTGTTTGAGTTGCTCCAAAGGACCACCATCATCCACTGCCGGACTAATTTCCTTCAGCTGTAATGATTTTTCATTGTGAAGTCAAACCGATAAGAAAAAGGAATAAAATTCGCTCTTCAGAACTCATTCATGCATGATACTGATGAACACTACTCGGATGAAAGGCAAAGACATGATGCGAGGATGGAATATGTATGAAACACAGGATGGTGTGACATATTCACACCTATGATGTGGTAACTAAGCAGAAGGCATTTCAACAAATTAGAAGCACTACAAGCTAGACACCATATGAAAGATGCAACCAATATCACTCTGCCAAGTTCAAACTGTATGGCGCTTCAACAAATTAGAAGCAGTACATGCTAGAAATCATATGCAAGACACAACCAATATCACAGTGGCGACTTAAAGGTGCCTTATCATAAGTGACTGATGCGGGATATGCAAGAATAGTAGTCTGATGTAGAAACAGGAACACATGTCATATTCACAGGAATTATGTGTAATGTAAGCAGATGCAATTCAACAAAGTTAGAAGCAATACAAGCTAGACATCATACGCAACATGCAACCACATTTAATAGTGCCAAGCTAGAGCAAGCACCTGTGATGGTGGAGTATGGGAGATGTGCTCATCATCTACACAACTACGTTGACTGTCTAGCCTTGCGTTGTCTTGCGAATCTTGTTGGGAGGATGGCGGAGTAGAATCTGTAGAGAACCTCCGTTTCAGTTGCTCGGAAGGACCGCCATCATCCAATGCCTTGCCAATTTCCTTCAGCTTTATTGATTTTGCATTGTGAGGTCATACCGACAAGAAAAAGGAATATCATTCGCTCTTCAGAACTCATTCATGCATGATACTGACGAACACTACTCCGATGAAAGGCAAAGTCATGATACGAGGATGGAATATGAACGAAAAAATGGATGGATTGACATATTCAAACCTATGATGTGGTAACTAAGCAGAAGGCACTTCAACAAATTAGAAACACTGCAAGACACCATATGGAAGGTGCAATCAATATCACTCTGCCGAGTTAAAACTGTCCCGTCATAGGTGGCGTTCATCAAACTAGAAGCAATACATGCTAGAAATCATATTCAAGACGCAAACCAATATCACACTGCCAACATAAGTGACTGATGCAGGATACACAAGAAGAGTAGTTTCATGTAAGAACATGGTGTGATAGACAGATATAGTATGTACCAAAAACAGGAAAGCGTTTCATATTCACATGTATCATGTGTAAGCTAAGCAGATGCAGTTTACACTAATTAGGAGCAATACGAGCTAGACACCATATGCAACATGCAACCAGATATCACACTGCCAAGTTAGAGCAAGCACCTTGGATGGTGGAGTAGGGGAGTGGAGACTTGGACCTTGTAATGCATTATCAGTACAAGGAGAATCGGTACAGATGCTCCGTTTACGTTGCTGTAGAGGACCACCATCATCGCCTTCCTTACTATTTTCCTTCCTCTTTCTTGATTTTGCCTTGTCAAGTCAAACCCACAAGAAAAAAGATTAAAATTTGCTCTTCAGAACTCATTGATGCATGATACTGACGAACACTACTTTCATGTAAGGCAGCCGCATGATAGGAGGATGGAATATATATGAAAAACAGGACGGCGTGACATATTGACATGTATGATGTATAAAGTGTAAACTAAGCACAAGGTGCTTGAACTTGTTAGAATCGATGCAAGCTAGAAACCATATGAAAGATGAAACCAATATCACTCTGCCAAATTAATAGGGTGCCCTAACAAATGTATTTGACCAAATTAGAAGCAATACATGGCAACAGGCTAGAAATAATATGCAATATGCAACGAATAAAGGTGACTCATCGTAAGTGATTGATGCAGGATACAGAAGAGAGGTAGTTTCATGTAAGAACAAGGTTAACACATAGATGTAGTGTGTACAAAAAATAGGAAGGCATATCATATTCATAGGTATAGTGTGTAAACTAAGCACATGCAATTTACCCTAATTAGAAGCATTACAAGCTAGACACCGTATGCAACATGCAACCACATATCACACTGCGAAGTTAGAGCAAGCACCTGTGATGGTGGTGTAGGGGAAGTGCGGTCTTCAGGTATAGAGCTACGTTCAATATCTTCATTTAGGCTTGTTGTTGCTTGAGAATCATGTGGAGAGGATGAAATTGCATTCTTTATAAGAGTATTGCGTCTCATATTAACCCATGCGCGTGACTGTCTCATCATAAGCGATAGACGCAGGCAGGATACACAAGAACAGTAGTTTGATGTAAGAACATGGTGTGATAGGCAGATGCAGTATGTACCAAAAACAGGAAGGCGTGTCATATTCACATGTATAATGTGTAAGCTAAGGAGATGCAATTTAACAAATTAGGAGCATTGATGAGCGATGCACAAGAAAAGTGCCTTATCATAAGATATAGTATGTACCAAAAACAGGAAAGTGTGTCATATTCACATGTATCATGTGTAAGCTAAGCAGATGTGGTTTACACTAATTAGGAGCAATACGAGCTAGACACCATATGCAACATGCAACCAGATATCACATTGCCAAGTTAGAGCAAGCACCTTGGATGGTGGAGTAGGGGAGCAGAGACTTGGACCTTGTAATGCACTATCAGTACAAGGAGAATCGCTACAGATGCTCCGTTTACGTTGCTGCAAAGGACCACCATCATCGCCTTCCTTACTCTTTTCCTTCCTCTTTCTTGATTTTGCCTTGTCAAGTCAAACCCACAAGAAAAAGGAATAAAATTTGTTCTTCAGAACTCATTGATGCATGATACTGACGAGCACTACTTTCATGTAAGACGAACACTACATATCACACTGCCAAGTAAGAGAAAGCACCTACGATGGTGGTGTGGGGGAATTGCAGTGATTAACTAGAGAGCTACGTTGACTATCTTCATTTAGCCTTGCTGTTTTTTGAGAATCATGTGGGGAGGATGACACTGCACTCTTTAAACGAGTATGGCGTCTCACAGAAACCCACCCGGGTGACTACCTCATCATAAGTGATTGACGAGGGATACAAAAGAGCATTAGTTTGAAGTACGAACATGTTTAATAGACATATGTAGTATGTATCAAAAACAGGAAGGCATGTCATTATCAAAGGTATAATGTGTAAAGTAAGCAGATGCAATTTAACCAAATTGGAAGCAATAGAAGCTAGACACCATATGCAACATGCAACCACATTTGACAGCGCGAAGTTAAAGCAAGCACCTGAGATGGTTGTGTGTGGCAATTGAGATCATCAACTGCAAAGCTAAGTTTACTGTCTCCAACTGCTGACACTGCACCCGTTAGAGCGCTGGAACGCTTAGTGCTTATCTTCGAATTACACTGGAGCGACTTCCGTCTTTTCTTTTCTGCATTCATCAACACTACGTCAGAGTCTGAAATACCCATGCATAAAAAAACAATAGTGTGAGTATGGGTGAAGTGTGTGCACAATTAGTACAGTGTAAAGGTAGCAGATAGCAGGTCGGTGAGAAATAAATGAGGGAGACATATGATAGCTCTACAACATGCATGGCACACTAAATTACTACAGGATTCTATGAAAATAATAGTCGACTGAAAGCAAATAGGTCAGTCCATTTTTTCAGCACCGTCCGATGTACAAAGAATGGGCAGATCGCCTTCATCTACCTCCAGCGAGTCAGTGTTGACGATCTTCCTCAAAACGCTAGCGAGTACCGGCACAGTATTCCTCCCCTGCCTGCGCCCTCCCCTCGACCTCACCGCAACGCTGTGCTTGGCACCGCCCCCCGGCCATCCATTCAAGCCCCGCCGACCTCCAGATCAGGCGCAAGAAGCTCCTGCGCCCCACACCCCTATGATAGACACCGATGCGCCACTTCCCTGGGGAACAGGCGGACTAGGTGCTCCGCGCACCTAAGCGGGTGCTGCTTCTTTTAATTGCAGTTCGACTGACCCTGAATTGAAATCCAGGCGGGCTACTGACCTCTAGCGAAGGTGAAATAGTAAAAGGGAGGAAACCTTGTGCATTTAGTATCACGAAGAAGATGCAACAAGAAGCGCTCAACTAGTTTCTTTCGTGGGATGAATACGGTGTGAGCGGAGACGTAAGATTTGCATGAATAAGGGAAGAGGAGTACCTCTTTCTGCTGGCAGTGTTGTGTCCTCCTTCTATTTTTCCGACGATCTTCTTGTTGTTCGCCGGAAACTAGAAGTTGTGGAGGATGGTGCAGCCTTGGACGAACCCATGGCCAAGTTGTTGAGTGTGGTGCGGTGGTCGTCTGTCGGTGGCGGGGAAGTAGATCCGAGGCAGCGAACAACGGCGTAGCGGGAATAACTCTGTTGCGGTGGACAGTTGCGACAGTGGAGCCGCAGCAGTGAGGCGCAGGAAGGTGTGGTCGGAGTGGTTCTGGTACGGTGCACGTCGGCGTCGGCGACGTGGAGGCAGCTCTGCCTTGGCTTTAGCTGCTAAGTCCTTGAGGGCGTTGCGGTTGCGGTTGCGTTGGACGACGACGTCAGGGTACCGGCTCTGGCGTGATGGAGGAGGGCGGCGGTGGATTGGCCGCTATGGGGTGGAGGACGGAGGAGGCTGGGGTTTCGCGGTTGGTGGAGAGGGCGTTTTCACGCCCACAGAGTATGAATGGGGAAACGGAGGGAGGCGGGGAACTAAGGGGGAAGAATGTTTCGGTTTGAGACACGCTTGTTTGAAATTTGGGGAAAGTTACAAACTTTCCCCCCATCTAAAATTTCGGACATATTGCGGGTTGGGGGTAGGACAGTCATGTCAGGTGTCCCAAATGTGGGCGGGATATATTTCGGCCGAGCGCATGGGTAGGCGCCCATGGCGTATGAATGCTTCTCTGGCGTCTTGGTGAAGTTACAAACCTACCCCGGTTTAGACCTTTGGACATCGGGCCGATAGGCTACATGGGTGAAAGCACAAGTGCTCCCTAGGTGGTTTTGATAATTGATGACAACATATCTCTTGTTGGACTAACATTTCTATCTAGCATGTTTCAGATAAGTTCAACAATGGAGTGGCATGGACTAAAGGTTGTGGGAACTCCTTCAAGATGCTAAGGACAAAGGATTGGCTAAAGCTTAATGCTCAAGCCTCTTCACTTTACATTTTAGTGATCCAAGATCACATTGAGTCCATAGGAAAAGCCAATACTATCAAGGAGGGATGATGTGTTGCTTAATGAGCCTCTTGCTTCATGTGCTTAATGATATGCTCCAAAATCCTCACCTACTTTCCCACTTCCACATATGACCTAAACCCTAAGCCAAACTCGTTCCTATCGATTCTTCCTATCTGGCGCCACCGAGTTTCACTTGTCATAAGCCGCTGCCAAACCCTAGCAATTCGGTTCTACCGATAGGGATCTCAGTCTCACCGAGATGGGATTGAAAACTCTCTGTTTCCCTTTCGTAATTTTTCGGTCTCACCGAAAGAGCGGATCGGTCCCACCGAGATTGCAATGTAAATTCAGTGTTTCCTTTTTGTAACTTTACGGTCTCACCGAAAGAGTAAATCGGTCCCACCAAGTTTGCCTGACCAACTCTCTGGTTAGCTAATTACCAAATTTGGTCTCACCGAGTTTGTGTAATCGGTCTCACCGAGATTATGTTATGCCCAAACCCTAACCATATCGGTCCCACCGAGTTGCATATCAGTCCCACCGAAAATCTCTAATGGTCACTAGGTTTACATTTTCGGTCCGACCGAGTTTGTTGATTCGGTCCCACCGAGATTGGAAAACTGTGTGTAACGGTTGGATTTTGTGTGGAGGCTATATATACCCCTCCACCTCCTCTTCACTCGTGGAGAGAGCCATCAGAACACATACACAATTCCAACTCATATGTTCTGAGAGAGAACCACCTACTCATGTGTTGAGATCAAGACATTCTATTCCTACCATATGAATCTTGATCTCTAGCCTTCCCAAGTTGCTTTCCACTCAAATCTTCTTTCCACCAAATCCAAATCCTATGAGAGAGAGTTGAGTGTTGGGGAGACTATCATTTGAAGCACAAGAGCAAGGAGTTCATTACCTACACACCATTTGTTACTTCTTGGAGAGTGGTGTCTCCTAGATTGGCTAGGTGTCACTTGGGAGCCTCCGACAAGATTGTGGAGTTGAACCAAGGAGTTTGTAAGGGCAAGGAGATCGCCTACTTCGTGAAGATCTACCGCTAGTGAGGCAAGTCCTGTGTGGGCGATGGCCATGGTGGGATAGACAAGGTTGCTTCTTCGTGGACCCTTTGTGGGTGGTTTCTTCTTCGTGGACCCTTTGTGGGTGGAGCCCTTTGTGGACTCGCGCAACCGTTACCCTTTGTGGGTGGAGCCCTTTGTGGACTCGCGCAACCGTTACCCTTTGTGGGTTGAAGTCTCCATCAACGTGGATGTAGGATAGCACCACCTATCCGAACCATGGGAAAAACATCCGTGTCTCCAATTGCGTTTGAATTCTCCAAACCCTTCCCTTTACATTCTTGCAAGTTGCATGCTTTACATTCCACTGCTCATATACTCTTTGCATGCTTGCTTGATATGTATTGTGTATGTTGAAATTGTGCCTAAACTCCACTTAAACCGAAAAAGGTTAAAAATTGCAACTTTAGCATTAAGTGTCTATTCACCCCCCTCTAGACACATCCACTTCTAGATCCTACAATGGGCCAGAGTCAGGACAGTAATTTCCAACCACCAAAACATTAGTCTCGCACGGTTTCGGGTGACCAGAGGCCTATTTGGCGCTTCGTTCAATATTTGGGAGCAGAAGCATTAGGCCTCCTTTGGTTTGTAGGATTTTTGTAGGAATCCTATAGGGTAGGATTTGCAAAGGAAAAATTCCTTTGAAGACCTTTGGTTTGTAGGAATGGATTCCTATTCCTATGTAGAATAGGAATCAATCCTTCATGTTTTGGAGGAAAAAAACATTAGCCTAAACTCAATGGAAAAAAATCCTATCCTATGCACCAAATGACATCTCTTTCTCTATAGGAATTGACATGCATGTCATCTCACTTCCTAAGATTTTCCTATTCCTATAAAATTCCTATCCTATGAACCAAAGAAGGCCTTAACGTTTCCGGTTCTCTTGAATAGAACTTTCTGGATTTGTCAAACTTCACAAATCTTTACTCTTGAAAATCCTAAAGCTACGATTATTTTGGAATGGAGGGGGTACATTTGCATATACATTGTACACGAGTATATATTAAAAATATGCAACTTACCTCAGTTCATGCATGGTTCCAGATATAATCTCCTTGGTTGCAAAAAAAGTTAGATATGCGTATGAATATATATAGCATGTTCAAACTCACAACAAAGATTGATGCCCCCTTTTACATCTGATTTACAAATGCCATTATCTCGGGTTCAAATAGATGAATGCACTTCCTATGAATTCGAATATTCGAAACCCCCTTTATGTTGAATTCATCATATATTCTATTTCGTAGCTAGCAATTTGGAATGTATCCATGCAAGTGACAAATGTATAAAGTGCTTCACACTAACAACATGGAGTGCACTAATTAATGTTTATATATGAATTGCAAAAGCATCCATTGCCTGTATTTCCAACCGCTCTCACTCTATGGATCGATAATATAAAATAAACACATGCACATGCTAGAATTCAATTGCAGTTGAAGAAAGAGCCTACTCCTGGTACTATATATTAGTGATAGGGATGTGTACAAAGTACACGTGAATACCAGGCATTGTGCGTGTGTGTGTATTATCGACGAACTAGCCCCCAAGCTTGTATAACATACTAAGGGCCTAGGATTACAAATCATATATAGTCGGCTTATCACCAGTGGGGATGGAGTCCTCCGCGACTCTGGTAGCTTCGTGTTGTACGCCATGTCCTCCACATGGGTCTTCGTATAACACGTCTCGGTCCAACCTATATGTGGCGCAGGATGGAACCGACCCATGAGTCTTCATGTTGACCCACCACAACTAGAAATGATGTGCCCACCACACCACACACGCAATCGTCCACTAAGAAAATAAGCATATACGATAGTACAACGGTATCTAGCTCATGATACATCTCCATATTTTGTTGATGACACTGACGGACTTTGCATTTGATGCGTGCTCCGTATTTTGTTGACGACACCTATGGTCATTGTATTTGAAGCGAAAGCATGATATGGTCACTAGACTTCAGAATAAGCTCATCACGGTCACCACATACATTTTGTCGTGCTAACCAACATGTAGTTGGATGGTTAGAGGACAGTGGTTTCTCGAGCCCACCAAGGTTAAAGTCCCGGTGCTCGCATTTATCTTGTGTTAATTTCAGTATTTTCCGGCGACATGCGTTCAGTGGGAGGAGACGTTCCACTCGACTACGAGGCACCTATGGTGACTTCGTAAAATCTCAAGATCATATATGCTGGCCCACTCTCTCGAAGGTGCTCATAGGGGTAGGGTTCGCATGTGTGCGCTTATAGCGGTGAGTGCTTACGCGTATATACGAGCCCTTGCATCTGTACCGTGTTAAACAAATACATATCATGATTATACGGTCACTGGCTCACCCGTACAACTCCGTATTTTGTTGATGACACAATCAATTGACCAGTCAAACATTCCATGCGGCGCAACTAGTGTTGCACCATCGGGGCGCGTAACCATGGGGCCTACCTGTCAGCCCGTATATGAAAGAAAGAAATGGTAGTTTGAGTCTGTACTGTGTTAATAAAATGGGAATACATTTTAGGGTGATCATACGGTCACTGGATCACCATACAGCTCTATAATTTGTTGATAACACGATCAATAGACCAGTCAAATGGTCCACATTCACCAGCGCACATTACCATAGGGCCCACCCGTCAGCGCGTATATGAAGGACAATAATGGTAATAAATTAGTGGTCGGTGGGTATTCGAAGTCGTGAGACCTCTCGTTGGCAGTCACCGGCGGTTGGGGGCGTTCATTGGGCGGTGGGGTGGGGATCCCCGGAGAAAAAGCTCGGCGAGGGGGGGGGGGGCTAGAGGGATGGCCGGTGCGGCGGCGGACCGGCGGTGGGGAGTGGGTTCGGGGAGGGAGGGCCGGCCACGGGTGGCGGGGGCTGGTGGTTCGACCAGTGGTGGCTGGCCGCTCAGGGGGGATGGAGTTTGATGATAAACTGGAGGCCCTTGATTTCGTATCCAACGGCTGGAAAATCTAATGACCAGAGATGAAAAAGTCAGTCGACTGACATGTAGCCTCACCCCGCACGTACACATTCACGCACGCAAGACACGCACGCATGTAGGCGTGCAACACTGACACGTACACACGCACGCATGCTGGCGTGCAACACTAACACGTACACATGCACTCACGAACACGCGCACGTACGCACCCATGCATGCAACACTGAAACGTACCCTTGCACGCACGCAACACTCGCACGCCTGCATGCACACAACACAAGACGCAGGACACACGTTCAACCTATACGTGCATGCACCCTTTGTTAAGGACATGGATTGTTATGGGTATTAATAAATCTTATCTGTGATAACCAGAACATTGAGGTTTGCAGCGGTCTTTATGAATCACAACGTATCGAACGGGCTATCAACATAGTAGGCTTATCTACGTGAAAAAGATGACGTCACACTCAATGAACAATCATCGGTTTATGAAATGCCCGCTTCTGACCACCCTGGCCCACCAAAGGTTCCTCTGCTGTGTGCTGCCTGCGTTGGGTCACTAACATGCATGCCATGCACCCAAAGAGCCCACATGTCGGTGGAAGAACGGCGGGTGTCGTAGGTTAGAGTCGAGGGCGCCACTCGCGGCACGCCCGGCTGAACACGCCTCCGTGCCGCATTCAAACGCCTCCATGAAACTCGCCTGTGTGGAAGTCGAGAAACCTACTCTGGACACACGTCCGTTCATGACCGGGCCGCTCCCCTATATCCTCCACCATTTTGTCCACTCTTACAATGGCTTACGAAGAGTAGTTATTCCACATCCAAGCCGGCTGGGTAGCCCGCTGGATAAGAGCTATGCAGCTCGCTGATCCACCTCCCTCCCCTCGCCCGACGGAGCCAGTTGCCGCCCCAAGCCGTGGAATTTTACCATGTGTTGTTTTCATGGACTAGCAAGATGCCCGTACATTGCACGGAACATCAAGATGAATTTTTTTTACAAACTCCCGCATGCATGCAAGGGATAATTAATGTCCTCCTTTGCTAGTACCACGAGGAAAACACCATTAATATTGCATCGATTAGTGTTAGTGGCCTTGTATATCTGCAAATTGTAATCTCGATAGTGGCACCTTGTATATAAAAATGGAGGGAGAAAGATGAGAGATAAGGTGAGGAGGAGTGGGGCGTGGTGGTGACTGGTGGTCGGACTGGGCGGAGGCATGGGGATGGACGGCGCCTTATGTCTAGGTTTGTATCTCTCTCACACACACCCACGTAGGTGGTGGACATGCACGAAGAGAAGAGGTGCACGCACGGCGCACGTACTCCTGTCTCTTTCCTAACCACACCCGCGCGGGTACACGGTGGAGCTCCTTTCTGTACAAAAAAGGCAGCCCACATGGTAATTTGGCACGTGTACTGGTTGTCCACTTTGTGGAGGGAGGATCGTCTACCACGGGTGAACCACGGGTAGGACAGTCATGTCAGGTGTCCCAAATGTGGGCGGGATATATTTCAGCCGAGCGCATGGGTAGGCGCCCACGGCGTATGAATGCTTCTCTGGCGTCTTGGTGAAGTTACAAACCTACCCCGGTTTAGACCTTTGGACATCGGGCCGATAGGCTACATGGTCCAGAGTTAGGACAGTAATTTCCTACCACCAAAACATTAGTCTCGCACGGTTTTGGGTGACCAGAGGCCTATTTTGCGCTTCGTTCAATATTTGGGAGCAGAAGCATTAGGCCTCCTTTGGTTTGTAGGATTTTTGTAGGAATTCTATATGGTAGGATTTGCAAAGGAAAAATTCCTTTGAAGCCCTTTGGTTTGTAGGAATGGATTCCTATTCCTATGTAGGATAGGAATCAATCCTCCACGTTTTGGAGGAAAAAAACATTAGCCTAAACTCAATGGAAAAAAATTCTATCCTATGCACCAAATGACATCTCTTTCTCTATAGGAATTGACATGCATGTCATCTCACTTCCTATGATTTTCCTATTCCTATAAAATTCCTATCCTATGAACCAAAGAAGGCCTTAACGTTTCCGGTTCTCTTGAATTGAACTTTCAGGATTTGTCAAACTTCACAAATCTTTGCTCTTGAAAATCCTAAAGCTACGATTATTTTGGAATGGAGGGGGTACATTTTCATATACATTGTACATGAGTATATATTAAAAATATGTAACTTACCTCAGTTCATGCATGGTTCTAGATATAATCTCCTTCGTTGCAAAAAAAGGTTAGATATGCGTATGAATATATATAGCATGTTCAAACTCACAACAAAGATTGATGCCCCCTTTTACATCTGATTTACAAATACCATTATCTCGGGTTCAAATAGATGAATGCACTTCCTATGAATTCGAATATTCGAAACCCCCTTTATGTTGAATTCGTCATGTATTCTATTTCGTAGCTAGCAATTTGGAATGTATCCATGCAAGTGACAAATGTATAAAGTGCTTCACACTAACAACATGGAGTGCACTAATTAATGTTTATATATGAATTGCAAAAGCATCCATTGCCTATATTTCCAACCTCTCTCACTCTATGGATCAATAATATAAAATAAACACATGCACATGCTAGAATTCAATTGCAGTTGAAGAAAGAGCCTACTCCTGGTACTGTATATTAGTGATAGGGATGTGTACAAAGTACACGTGAATACCAGACATTGTGTGTGTGTGTGTATTATCGACGAACTAGCCCCCAAGCTTGTATAACATACTAAGGGCCTAGGGTTACAAATCATATATAGTCGGCTTATCACTAGTGGGGATGGAGTCCTCCGCGACTCTGGTAGCTTCGTGTTGTACGCCGAGTCCTCCACATGGGTCTTCGTATAACACGTCTTGGTCCAACCTATATGTGGCGCAGGATGGAACCGACCCATGAGTCTTCATGTTGACCCACCACAACTAGAAATGATGTGCCCACCACACCACACACGCAATCGTCCACTAAGAAAATAAGCATATACAATAGTACAACGGTATCTAGCTCACGATACGTCTCCATATTTTGTTGATCACACTGACGGACTTCGCATTTGATGCGTGCTCCGTATTTTGTTGACGACACTTACGGTCATTGTATTTGAAGCGAAAGCACGATATGGTCACTGGACTTCAGAATAAGCTCATCACGGTCACCACATACATTTTGTCGTGCTAACCAACATGTAGTTGGATGGTTAGAGGACAGTGGTTTCTCGAGCCCACCAAGGGTAATGTCCCGGTGCTCGCATTTATCTTGTGTTAATTTCAGTATTTTCCGGCGACATACGTTCAGTGGGAGGAGACGTTCCACTTGACTACGAGGCACCAATGGTGACTTCGTAAAATCTCAAGATCATATATGCTGGCCCACTCTCTCGAAGGTGCTCATAGGGGTAGGGTTCGCGTGTGTGCGCTTATAGCGGTGAGTGCTTACGCGTATATACGAGCTCTTGCATCTGTACCGTGTTAAACAAATACATATCATGATTATACGGTCACTGGCTCACCCGTACAACTCCGTATTTTGTTGATGACACAATCAATTGACCAGTCAAACGTTCCACGCGGCGCAACTAGTGTTGCACCATCGAGGCGCGTAACCGTGGGGCCCACCTCTTAGCCCGTATATGAAAGAAAGAAATGGTAGTTTGAGTCTGTACTGTTTTAATAAAATAGGAGTACATTTTAGGGTGATCATACGGTCACTGGATCACCATACAGCTCTGTAATTTGTTGATAACACGATCAATTGACCAGTCAAATGGTCCACATTCACCAGCGCACATTACCATAGGGCCCACCCGTCAGCACGTATATGAAGGACAGAAATGGTAATAAATTAGTGGTCGGTGGGTATTCGACGTCGTGAGACCTCTGGTTGGCAGTCACCAGCGGTTGGGGGCGTTCATTGGGCGCTGGGGTGGGGATCCCCGGAGAAAAAGCTCGGCGAGGGGGGGGGGGCTAGAGGGATGGCCGGTGCGGCGGCGGACCGGCGGTGGGGAGTGGGTTCGGGGAGGGAGGGCCGGCCACGGGTGGCGGGGGCTGGTGGTTCGACCAGTGGTGGCTGGCCGCTCAGGGGGGGTGGAGTTTGATGATAAACTGGAGGCCCTTGATTTCGTATCCAACGGCTGGAAAACCTAATGACCAGAGATGAAAAAGTCAGTGGACTGACGTGTAGCCTCACCCCGCACGTACACATGCACGCACGCAAGACACGCACGCATGCTGGCTTGCAACACTGACACGTACACATGCACTCACGAACACACGCACGTACGCACCCATGCATGCAACACTGAAACGTACCCTTGCATGCACGCAACACTCGCACGCCTGCATGCACACAACACACGACGCAAGACACACGTTAAACCTATACGTGCATGCACCCTTTGTTAAGGACATGGATTGTTACAGGTATTAATAAATCTTATCTGTGATAAGCAGAACATTGATGTTTGCAGCGGTATTTATGAATCACAACGTATCGAACGGGCTATCAACATAGTAGGCTTATATACGTGAAAACGATGACGTCACACTCAATGAACAATCATCGGTTTATGAAATGCCCGCTTCTGACCGCCCTGGCCCACCACAGGTTCCTCTGCTGTGTGCTGCCTGCGTTGGGTCACTAACATACATGCCATGCACCCAAAGAGCCCACATGTCAGTGGAAGAACTGCGCGGTGTCCTAGGTTAGAGTCGAGGGTGCCACTCGCATCACGCGCGGGTGAACATGCCTCCGTGCCGCATTCAAACGCCTCCATGAAACCCGCCTGTGTGGAAGTCGAGAAACCTACTCTAGACACATGTCCGTTCATGACCGGGCCGCTCCCCTATATCCTCCACCATTTTGTCCACTCTTACAATGGCTTACGAAGAGTAGTTATTCCGCATCCAAGCCGGCTGGGTAGCCTGCCGGATACGAGCTATGCAGCTCGCTGATCCACCTCCCTCCCCTCGCCCGACGGAGCCAGTTGCCGCCCCAAGCCGTGGAATTTTGCCATGTGTTGTTTTCATGGACTAGCAAGATGCCCGTGCATTGCCCGGAACATCAAGATGATTTTTTTTACAAACTCCTGCATGCATGCAAGGGATAATTAATGTCCTCCTTTGCTAGTACCACGAGGCAAACACCATTAATATTGCATCGATTAGTGTTAGTGGCCTTGTATATATGCAAATTGTAATTTCGATAGTGGCCCCTTGTATATAAAAATGGAGGGAGAAAGATGAGAGACACTACTGGAATCAGCTCATTTGCCATCTGCCAGCTCTTTGCCGTTAGCTAGCGGACGGCAAAGAAGCTCTTTGCCATCAGCTACCCAAAAGCAGACGGCAAAGAAATGGCAGACGACAAAGAAGCTCTTTGCCGTTCGCGAGCTCCTTGCCGTCTGCTGGTAGACAGCAAAGAATCTTTGCCGTCCGCTCGCAGACGGCAAGGAGAGGTGGCCCCCACCCCCTGCCCGTTTGGAAAAAAACTTAACGGCCCACCTCTTTGCGGTCTGCCAGCAGACGGCAAAGAGGCAAAAGGGCGGACGGCAAAGAGAGGCGGACGGCAAAGATGACACTACCTAACGGCCCGTACCCCCCCCCCCCGCCCGTTACTCTGTTCTCTCCTCGCCCCCGACGCGCCCCACCACCCCGTCGCCCCCCCCTGCCCCGGCCCCCCGCCGCCCCGGCGCCTCGGCCCCTCGCTGCCCTGGCGCCCCGGCCCCCCGCCGCCCTGGCGCCCCGGCCCCCGCCACCCCGCGCCCCACCGCCCCGGGCCCGGCCCCCCACCGCCCCGCGCCCCACCGCCCCGGCCCCGGCCAGCTCCTCCACCGGGGGCCTCCTCCACCGCCCCGCCCCCCTCCTCCACCGGCCCTGCCCTAGGTGAGCCCCCCTCCTTTTTTTCTGTTTTTTTTTCTGTTTTTTCCTTTTTACTTTTAGTTTAGATTTAGTTTTAGTTTTAGTTTTAGTTTAGTTTTAGGTTTAGATTTAGTTTTTTCCTTTTTTCTGTTTTATTAGTTTTAGGTTTATGTTTAGTTTAGATTTAGTTTTAGTTTTAGTTTTAGTTTTAGTTTTAGGTTTAGTTTTAGGTTTAGTTTAGTTTGAGGAAAGAAGAAGAAGAAGAGAAAAAGAGGAGAGGAGGAGAAGAAGAAGAGGAAAAAGGAAAGGAAGAAGAAGAAGAGGAGGAGGAGAAGAAAAAAGAAGAAGAGGAAGAAGAAGAAGAAAAAAGAGGAGAGGAGGAGAAGAAGAAGAGGAAAAAGGAAAGGAGGAAGAAGAAGAAGAATAAGGAAAAAAGGAAGAAAAGGAAGAAAAGGAAGAATAGGAAGAAGAAGAAAAGGAAAAAAAGAGGAAAAAACCCCAACCCGACACGACAGCCCGACCCGACACGGCACCCCGACCCTGACCCGGCACCCCGACACGACACCCCGACCCCTAGACCCCGACCCCGACACCCCGACCCCGACCCTGACCCCGACACCCCGACCCCGACCCCGACACCCCGACCCCGACACCCCGACCCCGAGCCTGACCCGACACCCCAACCCGACACCGACACGGCACCCCGACCCCGAGCCTGACCCGACACCCCAACCCCGACACCGACACGGCACCCCGACCCCGACCCGGCACCCCGACCCGACACCTCGACCCCGAGACCCCGACCCCGACACCGACACGACACCCCGACACCGACACCCTGACACCACACCCACCCTTACCCCGACACCGACACGGCACCCCGACCCCGACCCGGCACCCCGACCAGACACCCCGACCCCGAGACCCCGACCCCGAGCCTGACCCGACACCCCGACCCCGAGACCCCGACCCCGACCCGGCACCCAAGCCGACACCCCGACCCCAAGACCCCGACCCCGGGCCTGACCCGACACCCCGACCCCGACACCGACACGGCACCCCGACCCCGACCCCGACCCCGACACCCCGACCCCGACCCCCCGAGCCTGACCCGACACCCCGACCCCGAGCCTGACCCGACACCCTAACCCCGACACCACACCCCGACCCCGAAACAACACCCCGACACCGACACGACACTACCCCGACATCGACACGGCACCCCGACACCGACAGGACACCCCGACCACCGACACCTCCCGAAAAGGTGTTCTTTGGCCTTCCAGAGGCCGACGGGGTCATATATTTGTGAATTATTAGTTAGGTCATATATTTTTCGATTTTGTTATGAAAAACATCATATATAATTGTGTTGATCGTGTAGTTTTAAATGTGCAGTTGTTTCATCGCTGCGAGGTTTGGTTCGACGACCTCGCCGTGCGTTTGACGAGCTCTGCCCCTTTGTTCGTGGGTGAGCGCAAATGACAAGTCCTCCTCCCCCATTAATTATTTGATCTATTCCAATGAAACTTGATAGCTAGCTATATATGTGTCTTGAATCATCAGTATGCGTAACCAATATGTGTCTCTCGTTCGAAAGCGTCATAGTTATAAATATGCATGCATTTGCATATTTATAACCTTGATTCTTTCGAATTGTCCAACGCTATCCATGGACAGCCCGAGTATGTGTAGATTGGGTTCGTTTTCCCATATGCTTTGCTCCGGATCCGACGCATATATTTCGTCAGTGCCTCCCCTGTTGTTCTCCGGGTACATATCCTCTTTGTTTATTGCAGAGACATGTATCAGGAGAACAGCGAGGAGGTGCTGCCGAAATTTTGCGTCGGATCTGGAGCATAGCATGGGAAAATGAACCCAATTTACACATATACGGGTGGGATTAGGACCTATCATTACCTATTAGAGTGTAGGTTGCATGGACGTAATAAAATTGACAAAGTAGATCAACTGATGAATATATACATGGTGAATTACATATATAATTGTTGTGTGTCCAGTAGCTCTGAAAGTCAAGATGAGTGACCGTGCTTGGATGTATACCGGTCACACTGGTCAGAACAAATGGAGCGCTGAATGGTTCACAAAAACTAAGGGGTTTGTGCAAGCCGCATTTGCAAATGGCCAAAAGAAAACCTGGTGCCCCTATTTCTGGTGCGGCAATTGGGAAAAGAAGACAGAGGCTGAAATGGGCAAACACCTGCAGAAGAGTGGCTTTACGCCCGATTATATGGTGTGGACATTTCATGGTGAGTCTGCCCAACGTGACCGAGCTGAGGTGGATCGTCGTCGCACTGACGAGCATGGTACCGGGATGGAAAACATGGTGCAAGGCTATGATGATGCTCGGGATTCGGACGAGGAGATGGAGGAATCTGCAAAGGCCTTCAATGAAATGTTGGAGTCTTCGAAACATCCGCTCCACGAGCACATTGAGCTTTGTCAGTTGGATGCCATCTCAGAAGTAATGGCTCTGAAGGCTCAGTTCAACTTGGGCAGAGAATGCTATGACATAGTTATGACAGTATTTGGACGCTTTCTACCCAAAGGCCATGTAATGCCTGCAAACCTGTACCAGTCGGACAGAATCCTCCGTGCACTGAAGATGCCCTATGAGAAGATACATGCCTATGAGAAAGGATGTACCTTATTTAGGCTTGACTATGCAGACTTGAACTATTGTCCCATTTGCAAGTCTTCCAGGTATATTGTGGTAGACAACGGTATGGGTGAGAAGACACAGACCAAAATCCCCGTTAGTGTTCTTTGGTATATGCCAATCGTACCAAGACTTCAACGTCTTTTCATGGTCGAAGAGACGGCCAGACAGATGACATGGCACAAAATAGGCAAAAGAACCGAACTAGATGCAGATGGGAATCTGATGATGGTACACACATCGGATGGTGTTGCATGGAAAAAGTTTGATGAATTACATGCTGACAAAGCGGCAGATCCGAGGCATCCTCGAGTCGGCATCAGCACGGATGGGTTCAGTGTGTATGGTATGACGGCAGCCCAATACAGTTGTTGGCCCGTATTTGTCTTTCCACTCAATCTCCCCCCGGACAGATTATGCAAAGAAAGAACATTTTCCTGACGTTGATAATTCCAGGACCCAAATATCCGGGCAAAAATAAGAATGTGTACATGTAGCCGCTTAAGGACGAATTGCAAGAAGCCTGGGATAATGGGTTCAAGACATACGATGCCTTTAGCAAATGGAACTTCATAATGCGTGTCTGGTACATGTACTCGACGCATGACTTGCCGGCGTATGCGCTATTCGTTGGCTGGTGTGTGCATGGAAGGTTCCCGTGCCCCACATGCAAGGGAGCTCTTGAGTTTCGTTGGCTTCAGGCCGGTCGCAAGTTTTCTTGCTTCGACATGCATAGACAGTTCCTGGATCCTCGCCATAAGTTCAGGAAAGACAAGAAGAACTTCATCAGGGGTAGAGTTGTCAAAAACTCTGCACCACCTGCATTGACAGGCCAACAGACCCTGGATCAGTTAAACGCTCTCGAGCCAGATCCACAATGTCCAGGGTACTTCAAGGGGTATAATACTAAGCACGCGTGGACTCACAAAACATGCTTATGGGATCTGCCTTACTTCAAAGACCTCCTTTGCCCACACAACATCGACGTGATGCACACTGAGAAGAATATCGCCGAGGCACTTTTTGGTACATTGTTCGGCATAGATGGGAAGTCAAAGGATAATACTAAGGCTAGAGTCGATCTGGAGGCGCTATGTGATAGGACGTTACAAAACATGAAAGAACCGAAAGGAAAGCAGAACTGGACGAAGCCAAAGGCATGGTTCAATCTTGGAAGGCCAGCTATGAGGGAAATTCTCTTGTGGGTGCAACAGCAGTTGATGTTCCCCAATGGGTATGCAGTGAATCTAAAGAGGGGAGCGAATCTTGATAAACTGAAGATATTTGGTCTCAAGAGTCATGATTGGCACATATGGATTGAGCGGGTAATGCCGGTGATGTTGCGTGGCTTCATCCCTGAGGATGAATGGCTAGTACTGGCAGAACTCAGCTATTTCTTCCGTGTTCTTTGTGCGAAAGAACTATCGCCTGGCGTGCTAGAAGAAATGGAAGAGTTAGCGCCGGAGTTGATCTGCAAGTTAGAGAAGATCTTTCCACCGGGCTTCTTTAATCCAATGCAGCATTTGATTTTGCATCTCCCGACCTAGGTTAACTCCAAAATGACCCATCTTACCTAGGTTATCTCATAAACGATCCATTTCAACTAATTTAGCTCATAAACGATCCATTTCACCAAGTTAGCTAAAAACGATCCATTTCACCTAAATTAGCTCTTAAATGATCCATTTCACCTAAGTTAGCTCAAAAAGATCCATTTCAACTAAATTAGCTCATAAATGATCCATTTCACCTAAGTGAGCTCAAAAATGATCCATTTCAACTAAGTTAGCTCATAAATGATCCATTTCACCTAAGTTAGCTAAAAAACGATCCATTTCACCTTAGTTACCTCAAAAATGATCCATTTGACCTTAGTTAGCTCATAAACGACCCATTTCAACTAAGTTAGCTCATAAATGATCCATTTCACCTTAGCTAGCTCATAAATGACCCATTTCAACTTAGTTAGCTCATATATGATCCATTTCATGTAAGTTAGCTCATAAATGACATACTCTTCTTGTTCTAGTCTTCTTCTTGTTCTACTCTTCTTGTTCTAGTCTTCTTATTGTTCTACTCTTCTTGTTGTTCTACTCTTCTTGTTCTAACTTTCTTATTTTTCATTTTGCAGATTTCATTCACTTGAAGAAAGCTTGCATAGATGGAGTGCTCCTTATCCCTTTCTCTGTTTCTTTTGTATCGTTGAACTATGCATGTATCGTTGGATGAAACTATTGTAATATATATGGTTGGATGCCTCTATGTTGAACTTGTTATGTATGATGGAACTATGCATGTAATATATATGGTTGGATGATGAAGTTATGTGTTGGATATCTTATATGTTTGCTCTGTAATGGCCTTCTGAAATATATCTATATATGTCATATATATTTGTGATGAAAATTGTTGGATTTAATAAAAAACAGATAAAAGAGCCAATAAGCAGGCTCTTTGCCGTCTGCCACCGACGGCAACGGGCTCTTTGCCGTCTGCCGCGGACGACAAAGAAGACACGTGGCATCCAGCTGTGCTTCCTGGGAGCTGACCCATTTGGTGAGTTTGCCTACAGTGGCAGACGACAAAGACTTTGCCATCAGTGGCAGACGGCAAAGAACCTGCCATGTAGTGACGTGTAGATGACATCATACGGCGGACGGCAAAGACACTAGAAATTTTGCCGTCAGCGGCGGACGGCAAAGGCTTGCCGTTAGCCACTTAACAGACTGACAGCGCAATTATTGCCGTCCGCTCTCTTTGCCGTCCGCCGTAGACGGCAAAGGGCCTTTGCCGTCAGCCGCCAGGATGCAGACGGCAAAGTAGTTGTTTACCGTAGCCTACTTTGCCGGAGCCTTTTGCCGTCCGCGGCTGATGGCAACGGCCTTTGCCGTCCGCCGTTCATGCCTTTGCCGTCCGCCGTGGCAGACGGCAAAATAGCTGATTCCTGTAGTGAGATAAGGTGAGGAGGAGTGGGGCGTGGTGGTGACTGGTGGTCGGACTGGGCGGAGGCATGGGGATGGACGACGCATTATGTCTAGGTTTGTATCTCTCTCACACACACCCACATAGGTGGTGGACATGCACGAAGAGAAGAGGTGCACGCACGGCGCACGTACTCCTGTCTCTTTCCTAACCACACCCACGCGGGTACACGGTGGAGCTCCTTTCTGTACGAAAAAGGCAGCCCACGTGGTAATTTGGCACGTGTACTGGTTGTCCACTTGGTGGAGGGAGGATCGTCTACCACGGATGAACAAACAAATTGCGACTTGACGCGTTATGTTAAATTAAAAAAAGAGGCAAACCATGTGGGGCCTACCTTAGAGGCAAGGCTCTATACACTGGAGTACTTTTGATGTGTCCTGTCAACTCGCAGAACGAGCAGAAGCTTTCTTAGTACGCCGTCTCCCCCGCCCACGGGCGCGGTGGGTCGCAGGATGAGGTGAAGCTTGCTTACTAGTATGCCTTACGCCCGCTCCCTCGCCCACGCGCGCGGTGGCTCGCAGCACGAGGAGAAAATTTTACTACTCTCTCTGTTTACTCCTTGTCCCTACTATGTACTTTGGTTAGTACTCCCTCCATTTACTTATACAAGGCCACTATAAAAAAATACATTTTGCATCTATACAAGGCCACAAATAGTAATCGAGACAAAAGTTACTACTCCCTCCTTTCCAGTTTATGGCTCAATTTCAAAATCTCTCCAAGCAAGGTAGACAGTGAGTGGTTGAATTAATTTCGTATTTTGCACAAGTAATTAGTACGCTCATTTTTCTCAAGATGTTATGTTTACTGAGGCATTAATTAGAACCAATGCATGAATGACCACTAAATTTCCATGAACTTGTACATGCATTGGTTAGTTTCCTCTTGACACTGCTTGCGTCGGGTGATCTAACGCACCTCGAAATCCAACATGTAATGGTACTACTACTAGTATAGTAGAATTGAGACTTATCAAACGGAAAAACAAATGTTTTTTAGATGAGCCCTATAAGCCCTAGTGGGTACATACTCCGTAAAAACAGATTTTTCCAAAACTAAGTCGCTCCCTTTCATGAATTCTGTAGTATACTCCTCCGTCGACGCTCCCTTTCATGAATTCTGTACTTCCTGTCACCGACATGTGGGACATATAGCAACCGGGTCGACGTGTCAAGCACCAAATAACAGTGCAGAACAGCAGGGGGGACGCACCCCACTCATACCGGCGCAGTAGTAGTAATGAGCAATGAGACGTCAAATCACAATGCCGCACTTTCCCAGACGGATGAAGCAACCATTATTTCACACTTCGGTTCGCCATCATCTCAAACCATGTACTAGTATTGCTTCTGCCTCAAGAGGGACACGCGCATCGCCTTGGTACATCATGACACGTGGGACCGCATGACAAGCCATGCTCCCCCGCCGATCGCTCGGTAAAATCACCTCATTTTTACTATACTTCCTCCGTATCGGTTTACTACATGGCATGCACGTCATTCTAGGTTGAGAATTTAACTGGTATATATGTGATGAACAGTACTCTAGCCTTTTAAAAAATGTATACTTTTGTACAGTAGTACTATCGATGGATTGCGCCATGGAGCAAAAATTGAAATTAAAAAAAAGGTGGTACATATAGAGAGCGCTCGTCGCCAAATTATTCATGTAGTATTATTAAAAAGGCTAGTCACAATAATGGTGTCCAGCACAACCCACCCCTCAAATAAAACTAAGAGGGTGCTTGGATACGTTTTAGTCCCATGACTAAAAGTAGTGGGACTAAAACATGCTAGCCTCACCCATGCTTGGATCCAAATACTAAAAAGGCTAAAATCAAGTTAATGAGCATTTATTATCCTCCAAACCCTCCAATCCAAAACTCGCATGTGTTAAAGGAGAGGAGTTAAATGAGTAGAGAGAGGACTAATCCATATTTTAGTAGGGGTACCCCTGACTAAAAAAATTTAGTCTCAAGACTAGTTTTAGCCCCTCTTTAGTCAGGGGTGCTTGGAACTTTAGCCTCTTAAAGAGACTATTTTTAGTCAGACTAATATAAGTTCCTTGGATCCAAGCACCCTCTAAGCGTCCTGGAATTCTTTGACAAAACTAAGCACCCTAAAATTCTTTGACAACTAAACTGCTAGCTATATGATGTTGGCCATATATATTGTACGTATATAATGTGAAGAAACGAGTGGTAGTACTATACCAACTAAAAGATGAAATGTAAGAAATACTAGTATGTACGTACTAAAGTGTTAAAGTAACGAGAAGAAACATAACATAGTGCTGCTGGGGGCTCAGCACAACACACCCCTCAAATTAAATAAGCACACCTAAAATTAAACTTTGCAACTATTCTGGTAGACACTGCATTAGAACCACCATGAGCAACGACACTGCCACCTTACTCGGAGTCCTCATCCACGTCCTCGACTTCGTCCTTGTCCCTCTTCCTCTTGGGCGATACTTCTTTGCTTGAACCACACACTTGGCTGTTGCTCTTCATCCAACCCTTGTAGATATTGAAGCAAAGGTAGCCATCCATTGCAGCGTAGTGGATGTGGTCTATATCTAGTACATTCCGCTGCCATGCATGACGATGAAACGTGTAATGAGGTTTCTCCAGTTTACCGTACGAAGGATGAACCATGGCTCCTGCCAGGGTCAGCATTGAAGGCCGACGAGAGGACACCAGCCGATTCTTCTGGAGGTTGAAGGTGTTGCCTACGACGAGGCCTATCCGATGTAGGACTTCTTTGTCATTACCAAAGTCTACAATAACGAATTTCACTGTTTTGTCCTTGAGGAAGTTCTTAAAATCTTGGCACTCAACGTCGGCATGGCATATGTGGTAGACCAAGCAAACGTTATGTACGCAAACCTGGATCACGGCGGGCTTCTTCCTCTCTTCGTCCTTTAGATACTTCTCTCCTCCTAGGACGGTGGTGTACTCAACATCTAGCCCAGTGACCCACTCATCATCTGAGTTTTCGAACATGCGGCTGAAGCGAGAAAGGCATCCTTTCACCGTCGCGGAAGAACGGGTGTAGATGACGTCGAACTCATCGCCGGTGATGGTTCTAACCTTGTACTCACCGCCGATCATGGAGATTCGGGACGCCATGGATTTGGGAGGAGGGTTAGGATTTGTGGAACTACCGTAATGTGAATGGACAGGACGACTAGGAGAGAACCGCCATAGTATTGAAGGACGTGCGGGGACGAGTAGGAGCGAACTGCCAGCGTGCGAAGGGCTGGGTAGTGGCTTTCCATTCTCCCACGATATGGGCTTTCGAGAGCCCTTGGATCTGAGATCGAACGGTTGCATGGCGTGATTCTAGACCTATGGGTGAATATCCTATCCTGGAGGGTTATTCTGCAAATTTTCAGCAACTTAGCATGCGACCGTTTGATCTCAGATCCAAGGACTGCCAGCAGGCCGTATCATGGTCGCGCCTACCATGACCGTCGCGTCGCTCGCGCCCTTGGAGGTTTAACACGGTGCATTAGGCTATCTGATGTTGGCATGTCATACATAGTCATCACTTAGTCACTCATACTATAACAAGGTTGGCTATAAGTGTATTTTTTTCTCCTCTCTATCTCTTTCTTTGTACTCAAGGAAGAAACGGTGCTAAGCATGTGTATTTATTGCATTTGCCAAGGAGTGACCTCTTCCAATGAAATGGTGTTGCTAAGTTTGCTTCATTTAATTAGTTATAGACTCAAAATTGTCTTTTCACCTAGGTACACGCGCTTAGCACTGTTTCTTCCTTGGGTCACCAAACTAGTCTCTCTCTTCTTGATTAACTTGCCACATCAGACTTATGTGGCAAGCTTAAGCACCTGTAGGAGCAAGTAAAAGTAAGTACAATAGTGCACTTTACATGGCATTTTTGCATATGTGGATGAAAGAGAGGCAAGGAAAAAGTGGAGAAGTGGGCTCTGATGCAAGAGCCAGCCTCTACTACATGGTGGAGCATTGGGAGAGGCACCTATATGGAGGTGGTCAGGAATCTAGGAGACTCACGCCGGTCGTAGCGCCGCAGTTAAAATGATAATGGCAAGTCAAATCATGGGGCCCCACCTGTCCAGCAGTAACTCGCTGTCAAATCACACAACCCTACGTTTGCAGCAGCCTACTCCCTCGTCTTCTTGCGTCTCTGTCGAACCTACTAGGCGGAACTGCCCCGCCGCCTACCGCGCATGAAAAGCCCCGCCCTTGACTTTTAAATACAACTACACCCGCTTAAGAATCCAATGATATACTTTTTGTGACATAGTATCTCATATTTAGTTAGTCAAATGGATGACCTAGAACTACGTGCAGGCCCTATAAACCGATACGCCTAAAAATAAAAAAACCGAGACGGAGAGGGTAGTTCAGCACGTATCTTTTTAGATCAATATAGTCGGGATTCACCAAGGAGCAAAACCAAGTGGTAGGCTGCCCCTGTCATGTTGGCGTAGCTACTCAAGCAGGGTCAGTCCGCACACGAAATGGCGACACACTTAACAGTACCCCTTTGGCCGACATGTGGCTCATCCACCGTCTTGTTCCACGTGCGATGCACCAAATTACAGTTTGGAGCAGCGGTTGGAATTGGAGGCACCCCGGTCGTAGCGCCGCAGTAGTAGAAAATGAGCGACGAGGGGTCAAATCACAAAGCCCCACCTTTCCCGCATTAAGCTGGACGGACGAAGCAACCATCATTTCACTCTAGGGCGCAAGAGCATAAAGAAAAGAGAAAACAATGATGCGTGTGGCAGCTACCTAGGGCACCATAGGGTAGGGGTCTCCACTACAGATCCTATTTTTTTAAAGCACCTCCACTACAAATTGGCTTCTCCCACATCCTCTTGAAGAAAACCGATGATGAGTGCGGCGGTAGGGTTTGTAGGAGTACTATGGCGTGCGGGGCCATGTCGTAGTAAATGGGTTCAAGCCGATGCCTTAAATATGTGTGGGCCGCTTGGTTTTACGGGAACGAGGCAGCATTTTGGGTTCGGGGACCAGTGGAGATATAGTACGTACAAAAAATTGTGGACGTAGGTCCGACCGAAAGGCAATGATGCATGGGCCCTGCATTTTGATATACCTGGGACCGTGTGAAATTTGCTACTCTACTCAAAACTAGTAAGTTACACATGTATTGAACGCATGAGATTTCGAAACCAAATTATGAATAAATACACACTATAGGATGTAAAGCTTTGAGTCATATATGCATGATGTAGATGTCCGTTTAGTTCTTATAGTTCATCTCATTCAAAATCAATAAGTTTTATAAAAATGTTAAGATTCATGGGGTTGTGCATTGTACTCCCTCCGTTCCAAAATAGATGACCCAACTTTGCACTAACTTTGTACAAAGTTAGTGCAAAGTTGGGTCATCTATTTTGGAACGGAGGGAGTAAATCATAAAGTAAAAAACAAATAATGGAAATTCATTAAAAAATCAATTATGATACAGAAGATTCTAGAACAAAGGAGAAGTGCTTGTGTTTTGAGGTTTGTGCATTATGCTTAAGTTCAACCATGGAGTCTTCTAAATTGTACATGTGGCAGATCTGGTGGAATGTTGATGATATCCAACGGCCAGTAGTGTTTGGATTTGCCTATCTCTGCACTGTCGGGTTAGCTTCATCCAATGGCCATCTTTCAAAGTTATTGGCACACTATATAGTTCTTGTGCCATAGTTGCATGTTTTGGAAAAAAGCTACTAGTGGGTTGTACTATCTATTTAGGAATAGAAGATGTATACATGGAAGTTGTAGGGAAAGAGATGACATGGAGCATCTCAATTCCTATGAGTAGGGATTGGAAAAGAGATGTCATTTGGTCCACATCATAGGAACTTTTCTATTGAATATAGAGATGACATGTTTCTCAATTCCTATGAGGAGAGATTAGAAAAGAGATGTAATTTGGTTCATATCATAGGAACTTTTCTATTGAATATACGCTAATGTTTATTTTCCTTTGAAATTAAGGGAGTATAGGAATCCATTCATATGAACCAAGTGTCTCTAAAGCTATAGAAATGATATCATGTTTATTTCCTTTGAAATGTGGAGTATATGAATCTATTCCTATGAACCAATTGGCTCTAAAGGAAAAAATCCTATAAAAATCATATCATATAGAGTTCCTATGATATTCCTCAACACTAAAGGATGCTTGAAATTGCTGCGGGTGATATGATGGTCTTTCTTTGTAGACTCCTCACCCAACTTTATAGATACCTCTCGAAGATGAATGAAATGATATATACATGGTATTCTACATGTGCAATTTGGTACACGAAAACTCGGTAATAGTTTGCGAGGTTCGAATTTTCAATAAAGCTATATGCACTGCATTTTGGAACGGAGGGAGCATACGGCAGTTGCTAACACTCACGTGGAAGATTTGTGTGTAGGAGGAGTGGCTGTTCTGTTAAATGACATGGCAAAACTGACACTGTCGGATGCCGATCTAACGGCCCTTACGGCGTTCGTCAGGAAAAGGCTTGTGGCGAACGTTTGTCGGATAATGATTTACGGACACATGCATTGCATTGATACGTGCCCCCTCTCTCTCACGCAGATGCACCCTCATGAGTCACGACTCTCCTGAGTCCTCTCGCAGACTCGCACGTTGCACCCACCGTCTATCTGCAGGTAGACGTCACGCACATATGTGCTCTTCACACCGTACCCTCAGAACTTCTAAAAAACAAAAGACGTCACACACATTTTATTTTAGCTCACACGTCACACACTTGTACTATTACTCTTGCGGCGAACGTTCTTTGGGCATAGTATATTGTACTCTCATGAAGAGAAGCGGTGCACGCACGCACTAGTTCTCTCACACCCACTCGCGGGTACACGTAGGAGCGCATTTTTTGAAGCTGGTACAAAAAAAATCACTCCACTATATATAAAAGCAGGAGCCTTAGCGCTTGCTTTACTAGGGTTCCTCTCGTTCACTCTCTCATGCTCTCCAGATCTAAGCAACACATAGCTGGCCACACTCTCTCTCAGCTCACGGCTGGTCACAAATCCGTCCGGACAACCTCGACCGGGGCAGGGGTGTAGGTGCATCATTCACGCTGTCGTCGGCGGCGAGGGAGGAGACCAACGGCTGCCCGCGCATCTCGATCGGCGGCCATGTCGTTCTCTCCGAGAGAGCGCCGGCTCGGGAGGGCCTCCGACCCCTTCTTCCTCCCTGCGGTATTGTGGCCAAGATGCGGCTTCCCGACGCCGTCTTTGCGACATGTCGATGACCGTCAGGTATATATTCCTTCGAAACCTGCCTTGCTCTACTGCCCCAGCTCCCTTCGTGTGGATCCTTTTCTACTTCCATCCGCTGTTCCAAAGCCACCTAGACTTCTACTAAGGCACGTGCTTTGCACGTATGTTCTGTATGATAGATACTCATATACCTTCTTTTTAGAGAGAGAAATGGGTACTCGTATCTTGAGTAGATATCATAGTGTGTTTGTTTGCATGATCTAAGGACTATTCTAAAATAAGAAGCAAATCACTTGCACAAATCAAACTGATTTCCAAGTAAGAATTTGATTACAAGATAAAAGTTGTAGTTTTATTATATGATGTTTCTTGGGTTCCACTGATGTATAGTTCCAGAGTTGTTTGACGGTTTAAATGCATGTTTGTGGACTATTTTGTGCAACTAAATAAGTCATTTAGGTCTGACAGACACTCATGTCATGTATTAGCTTGAGGTATAGCTTATGTATGACTGAAATAAAATATTACACTTTTTCTGCGAATAATAAAAATATTACATTTCTCGATGAAGCAGAATAAAATTTTAGCTAGCATCAGCCATGCAATGTTTTGTTATGTGAACAGTGTAAACTTTGCAGTATAGCGGCATCTAAAAAAATCCATTTTTATAGTAATCTAAAAAAATAAGTTAGTAGTAGAATGTTTATTTCCCAGGTGATAACGGGGAACCAAAATGTGCTAGCTATTTGCCAACTTGTCGTACTTGCATGTGAGGAGGTGGCAGCAGTTTCTAGACATTTCTCAACTTGAGTGGGTGCAATCCAGATTCAACGGGGACTTCTTTATTTGTTTACTTGGAGAGAAGAGTCGGCCATGTGCACAAGGAGCGGGAGTGAATCTGGCAGCTCTTAGCCATCAGATCATGTCATCATTTGTTTGATGGACGGCAGTGATATGCATGAGAGGGGAAATGAACGGTGGATTTTGAGCCAATGCTTGTTTGGGCGGGAGAACCGAAGATGGAGTGGTAAATCCAATTTCAAAACTGCCGCATTATAGTAGTAGTAGATTAGAAGTAAAGCTATTTCATACAGTCGACTCAAAGCATTGGTTCAAATAGGGAAGAAAGTGGGAAAGCTGTAGCATGAATCTAGGACTTGGTTCTAAGAGGAAATGGGGGAAAGTAGTAATATATGTCACTGTTTAAATAACCGTATATCTTATTTGTGCAAACATGGATGTTTGTCTCCATATCGTTTCGGGATGTCTATCTCCGTATCGTTTCTATCCGCGCAATCAAAAGCACACACCTTAGTTTTAGTACAACTGCGCAAAATGAGATGGCTATCCCTCGCTGCCGTCGTCTAACCTCCCGTCTTCAAGGTATCCCAACATTGGTAGTAACTAAGGTAGAGTGACCAACGCAATCTAAAAGAAGTTGATTCGTACGTTTTACTTCCTGATTGCAGTGCTGGTCTATAGCCTAGTGTTGAAGCGAGCTGAGCCAATCTGCCGTGTTTTGCACAACTGCTTACAAGTGGGGTAGCACCAACAATGTTTACAAGTACTTATGTATACATCAGTGCATGGTTCTCAAACGAGTGCTCTATTTTATCAAAACACACACTGCTCATATGATAAACCGTGACAACTTATGTCTTACCATGCCATGTTCATGAAAAAACTAGTGAGGACGCATCTGTCTCGGCAACAATTACGATGGTTCTCACATGATTCACGGGCACACAAAAGTAGCAGCACTTCCCATAGACGGATTCAAACAGAGTACTAGCCCCAGAGGGGTCGATAACAGGCAAGGTTCGGATAATTAGACACAATCCAAACTACTATTAAACACTAGCTGGGGAAACTATTTCATGCCTCGATCTAATTTGGGCTGGACACAAGACAGACCTTGCCATGAACATCATCGAGGATGTCCCGCAGCAGCTCAATCCTGTGAACCTTCATGAAGACAACCTTGTGGCCGTGCCACTGATAAACTTGTTTGTGGAGGCATGCCACGTCATCTTCCTGCGTAAGCTTGACAAGAACAGTATTCCTCACAAACGAAGGAGTAGCTTTTAACTTCTTGTGCTTCAATACACCCTGGACAACGCGCCTAACAACAGTGAGGCTGGAATACAACTCTTCATTGGTATAACCGCAAATGGCTTCCAGGATCCAACAGCCTAAGAACTCTGTTTTCCCAGTGCGTATATTCAGGTCATCCGCTTCATAGCGAGTGACATGTACAACCACACAATCCTTGTCTGCATCAGGGCTCTAATTGAAACAGAAAAAAATTCTGATTTACTTTTTAGTATAAGAAACACGAGTTATTTAAACCACTACGTATACCATGGCATCGAAGCTAATAAAATTTTGCATTATTAATCACCACATACTTCTTTTTCTAAAAGAATCACCACATACTTAGATGAAAGACCACAATCGAGATCGGCAAAGAAGGAAATCACCTTGGGCAGCTCAGCGGGGGGGGGGGGGGACACATCCTCGAAGGGGGAAAACTGCTCCTGCAATGCCACGGGGGCTGTAACCTCAAACAGGGCGTTGACCATCTCAGTATCAGGGGTCGCCTTGGTGGTTGCCTCCATCTTCTTGGAGCTCTCTGTCTCGTGGGGATCAGCCTCCCGCGTCTGCTCCAATATCGATAGATCTTTGCCTGGTTCTCCTTGGTCCATCATGAAACTGACGAATACTAGGATTCCACTGAAAGGAAAACACAATCGCAATGACAATGGAACAAAACAGAGAGTGAGGATCGGTTACTGCTTTGCAAAAGTTCTTTTTTTTCCTCTGAACGAAAATATACCAACATCACAGATCCGCTTACCTTCCCTTCGTTCGGAGAGAAGAACAATGGCAGATGCAAGTGTTGCCTTTCTTGAAGACGGTGAGGGAGAAGGGGATTCAACGAAGAGTGAAATGATGGTTGCTTCGTCCGTCAAACTTAGACTGCGGGGAGGTGGGGTTTTGTGATACAACGGCTCGTTACTGCCGCGCTACGACCGGGTGACTCTCCGCCTGCATACTGCCTTCTAATTTGGTGGATGGCATTTGGGCTCGCGCACTGCATGGCCCGCATGTCGATGAACAAAAGTATAATGACATTCAGTAGAGGGAGACGTTTCAATGACCTAGGAGGAGCCAGAAGTGGTAGAGTGTCTCCACTATACTAGTAGTAATTATTTTTCTGGGTAGCTGTAGAGTGTCTCCACTTTACCAGTAATAATTGTTTCTTGGGTCCCAAGACAAAACAGCCCATCCACACTAGTAAATAGTAAAATCAATTCAAAAACCTGGGTGCTCTTCTTCCTCCTCGCTCCCACCCACCTCACGTTAGCTCGCTCCACTCGTACCCCCAAATTCCTCACCTCACTCCTACAGAAAACCCCAGCTCCCCTTCTTCCTCACTCCTACAGAAAACCCCCAGCTCCCCTTCTTCTTTGCTCGCACTACAACTAGGCTCGTCATTCGTTACTCTGCTCAAATCCGTGAGCGCGACGCGGTGCCCTCAAGGAAAATGGAGTCGGCTGACCCCAGCGCCAAGAAGATGAGGCTCCTTCTAGAGGCGACACCTGTTGTAGATCCCGCACTCGGCAGCGCGGGGAGAAGCGGCGACCCCGCCCCCACCGGATCCCAGGAACCCGTAGAATCTCGGGTGGACCGCACCAGCGATCTCCCAGACGCCATCCTTGGGGAGATCATCTCGCTTCTCCCCACCAAGGATTGCTGCCGCACCCAAGTCCTCTCAATTCGGTGGCGCCCTCTATGGCGCGTCGTTCCCCTTAATCTCGACTGTCGTCAGCTATCTCTCTTCAATGATTTTTAAATCCCCAGAGCCATCATCTCCTCCCACCAGGGCTCCGTTCAAAGCCTCGGCATCCCGTCATGCTACCTGAGCAAGCATACCATGCCCTGCACGATGGACGCCTGGCTGGAATCCCCTGAATTCATAGAACTATAGCTGCTTGAGTTCTACTATTCCCTTGGAAATCACATACCACATACCAAACACCATGAACTTGTGCCCTCAACACCGATGTCCATCTCGGGGTTTTCGTCCTCTCTCGATACCGCCACCTTTGCGTAGTGCTACCTACCAGACAATCTGGTACTAAACCTTCGACTCCCATTTCTCAAGAAACTTTCACTTGTGCGGGTTCGTATATCGGAGGCCTCATTGCACAGCATCATCCACTCCAGTTGCCCTGCGCTGGAGTGCTTGGTGCTTGTTTTCACAGTTAGAATCGGTTTCTCCAAATAAAGTCGCCTAACCTTGTAAGAATTGGAATTTCTTTTGACGGAAGGCAGCTCATCATCCAAGATGCCCCTTCACTTCAAAGGTTGATCCTTGATTCTAGTTATTCATTGTTGCAAATAACCGTCCTCTCTGCGCCTAAATTGGAGACCTTGGGTGTAATACATGATCTCTGTGATCATTTCAATATAGTGTTTGGCTCCATAGTTCTTCAGGTACTTTATATTATCATCTACACTTGTAACCATAAGCTCCATTTTAAATTTCTGCGCATAATTTATATATCATCTTGGAGTACCCATTTTGTACTAATATTATGTTCTATGCTCAATGAAGAGTTTCTCCATGGATGGCCTATCAATGGTGCTGGATTCTGTCCAGATCTTATATATCCAAATGAATAGTTTTGATCTGAACAAGATTATTGGCTTGCTGCAATGCTTTCCATGTCTGGAGAAGTTTTATATAAAGGTGATAATTTCACGCACATTGGAAGCCCGCATATAGTGTACTAGAATAAATCGTTCAGCTGTTGCTCTTTCGACACTCTTACTTTAGACCTTAACTGTTTTCAGTCTTCATGTCTATTTAGGCAACATGACAGGGTAAGAAAGTTATAACCAATCGGTAGATTCATAAGCATCGGGATTTTCTCACTTCTCATGAGATTCGATTGAAGACAATAATGCTATAACGATATGTAGCCAACCGTGCAAACACAAGATTTGTCACATTCTTCTTACTGAATGCAAGGTTACTATTGTCCATCAGGCTTAAGTTTATCAGCAGCATGGTTTTGACGGATGGGTATGTCGAAGAGCAAAAAAAGGAGTTTCAGGTGGGCAAAAGAGCTTCCGAACGTGCCGGGCTTCTATTTACAACATATTGTGGTCATAATCTAGTAAATTTTACGACCCAGGATGTTCATTCTATGCACCTGACCGATCCATTTGACTGTGACTACCGAAAACAGTGCTGGAGTTAGATGTTGTTGCCCTTTTCAATCTGGCTTTTTTGTAAACCTGATGAACAATTAACCCTCGTGCTTTTGTACAGTTTGTAAGCTGGAGTTAGATGTTCCTGCCCTTTTCAACTCGGCTATGACTGTCATATTTTCTTTGAAATAAGGCAAATGGCTTGCCATTTGTTTAATTTAGAGTGAAATATTGTAACAAATCCAAACCAAGGGAAATAACATCACTCTTGCTGGCTCTTCAGCTCACTGTGCATTACATAAGCCAAGTGATTAGCCCCCACCAGCACCCACAAACTTATTTCGAACTAGCACATCAAATGGGCTGTAAATTTTCATAGGAAAGGCTGCATGACTGTGACAGATTTGGATTCTGACATTTGGGACCCGCGAGGAAATAGCCTATCCAAGGTGGTGTCGACTTACTATCCAGTCAACAAACGATTCTGCCTACCAGCTATTGGATTGACATCCAACATCTGTCGTGTATCTTCTATCTCTTGTCTTCTTCTTCCTCCAATCGCCCAAACCAAACGACCCCATCGGCTCCGCCTGCTCCCGCCTCCCATGGCTGGCTGCGCCTCCGCCGCCCTACCGTATGTACCCTCCAACATTGGCCAGTCCCTCCCTCTATTCCCCCACACGTCCTGTTATTCTCCGGCGACGTCAGCCCCAACATGCAACCGCGCCCGAACTAGTCAACCCTCGTACTCCCCTCCGCCTGCGACTGGACCGACGCATCTTCAACGGCTCCTATTCGTTCCGTCCGAGGCCTCACCATCGTCCTCCGCCTTGCGGCCTTGGTTTGCTCACCGTGCGCGGTGCGCCGCCCTCTTGCGTTGTCAACGTCGTCAACAAGGATATGACTGTACGTGGAGAGGATGACAGTAGGGACCCACCAGCGTCATGGCAGTACGCAAGAAAGTGCCTCTATAGTACAAGCCCAAAAATTTGGTTCCTCCTAATGGTTGGACATCTGGGGCTCACGCCATTGTCAACGTAGTCAATAAACGAGAGAATTACATTACGAGCGGCTGACACCAGGGACCCAGCAAGTCGCACAATTTTTTTAGGAACAAGCAGTTGTTATTTATACTAGTTTTAGCGATGGATCAGGGTAACAACGGGGCTGTGCGGGGGCTGTGGCCTGTCTAGCCAGGGTTTTATTTATGTTTACCACATCATGAGCCCAGTTGTGTTTTTTTCTTGCTGAAAATGGCTAGCCCAGATCTATTTTTTTAAAGAAATACCCAAACAAGGCCTACTTGCTTTATCGGCCCTGCTGGGCTGCAAATCTTTCAAGACAAGGAGAGTTTCATTCGGTTTGCCCAGAAATGGGCTGTACATTTTTAAAATACATCAAACTAGGAATTAGTTTCAATTTTTTTCATTACAAGATCTTAAATTCCATTGATTTTTATGCGTGGACAATTATTTGGATTTTATATTTATATAAATTATTTTTCAAAATAGTTTGAATGTGAATCGATATTTCTGGATTAAAAACAGTTGACCGCACCAAAATATGCAAAATACCGTATACTTTTTAACCGTGGCCACAATATGGGGCGTGATGCTAACAAAGAGAAGATGGGCTCCAAAAAAATTCTTAAGAATTAGCAAATGGGTTGTACATTATTAGAAATAATGGCAGATGGGTTGTATGCTGTTTTCCACAGATTTGAGGCTGACTTGTGCGCCTACTACAGGTTGACGCGTATGCTTTCATAAAAAAGGTTGACGCACACATAACGCCCTGTCAACTTAGTCAACACATGAGAGAAGTGACTGTTGGATGTCCATCCAACGGTTGTCGTGCTTCTTCAATCTCTGCTCTTCATGCTCAAGCCGCTCAAACAAGCGCCGGCGGGACTGCCTGCTCCCTCCTCCCGCGGCCGGCTATGCTGCCGCGCAGGCCTCATGGCCCCACCGTACTCCCATCGCTGGCCTAGCCATCCCTCTACTCACCCACACATGTTGTTATTCTCTGGCGACAGTAGAAGAAACAATAAACCCTCGTACACCTCCGTGTGGGAAACAACTGCCGAGTATTCCTTGGCTCCGTCTCATTCCCTTCCTAGGCCTCACCGTCGTCCATCACCCTAGTGCTCTCGGCGCGGTCTGGTCAACATGGTCAATGAACGACATCCATCGGAAGTGGACTGTACGTGGAGAGGCTGACAGCTGGGTCCACGGCCGCATGCAAGGAAATGCCTCCTTATTACGCGCAAAATAATGATTCCTCCACCTGACAGCTAGGACCCACAGGAAGGGCCTCTGTATTTCGCGAAAATAATGTTCCCCCCACTGACAGGTCGGACCCACCAGCTATATCTTCGCACACAAGGAAGTGCCTCCTTATTACGCCCAAAAGATGAATACCCCCTGCTAGCTGGGACCCACCATATTGTTGGACTGACTTGTGGGCCTACTAAGTTGACAGGGACAGAGAGCTTTGTCAACTTAGTCAATACTCCAGTGACCGTATGATGTCCATCCAACGGCCATAGTGCTTCTTCAACCTCTGGTCTTCTTGCTCCAGCCGCCCAAAGCAGCGCCGGTCGTGCTGCCTGCTCCTGCCTCCCGTGGACGGCTGTGCTACCGCGGAGGCCTCACCACCCCCATAATACTCGCACCACTGGCCAGGCCATCCCTCCACTCACCCACACCCCCTGTTATTCTGCGGTGACGGCAGCCTCACACCGCAGCCGAACCAGTGAATGCTCGTACTCCTCTCCACGTGGGCATCCACTGCCGCATCTTGCACGGCTCCGCGTAGTCCCATTCCTAGGCCTCACCATCGTCCACCGCCGTGGTGCTCTCGGCGCGGCGTGGTCAATGTGGTCAATGACCAACTTCCATTGGAAGAGTACTGTACATGGAGAGGCTAACAGCTGGGTCCACGGCAGCCGCAAGGAAGTGCCTCCTTATTACGAGGAAAATAATTATTCCTCCACCTAATAGCGGGGACCCACTGGATGGGCCACCAGTATTTTGCGAAAAATTCCCCCTGACTGCTGGGACCCACTGGACGGGCCACCGTATTCCGCAAAAAAACGTTCCCCCACTGCCAGCTCGGACCCACCAGAAGTGCCTCCTTATTACGCACAAAAAATTGAATACTCCCCCGGCTAGCTGGGACCCACCTTGATGGGAGGCTGACTTATGGGCCTACTAAGTTGATGGGGACGAAGGGCTTTGTCAACTTAGTCAATATGAACGATTCTAGCTCCAGTGACCATATGATGTCCATCCAACGGCCGTAGTGCTTCTTCAACCTCTGGTCTTCTTGCTCCAGCCGCCCAAAGCAGCGCCGGTCGTGCCGCATGCTCCTACCTCCCGTGGCTGGGTGTGCTGCCGTAGAGGCCTCGCCGCCCCCTACTATTCCCACCGTTGGCCAGGCCCTGCGGCGACGGCAGCCTCACACCGCAGCCGAACCAGTGAACCCTCGCAATCTTCTCTGCATGGGCTTCCACTGCCGCGTCGTCCCCTTCCTAGGCCTTGCCGTCGTCCACCGCCGTGGTGCTCTCCGCGAGGCGTGGTCAACGTGGTCAAGGAATGACTTCCATCGGAAGAGTACTGTACGTGGAGAGGCTGACAGCTGGGTCCACGGCCACAACCCAGTTTTTTTGTGATTTGCCAAGTAAGTCGCTTTGTCAGGCCTATTGGGCTGCAAATCTTTCAAGACGAGGAGAGCTTTCATTCGGCTGGCTGAGAAAATGGCCCATCAGTAATGAGAAATGGGTTGTACATTTTTAAAACACATCAAACCAGCAATTAGTGTCAAATATCTTTATTTTCATTTCATGATTTTAAATTACATTAATTTTTATGCGTGGAGAATTTGTTGAATTTTATATTGACTAGCACATATGCCCATGCGTTGCAACGGGGAAAATTAATGTTTTGCACAAGCATAATGTCCAACAGCATCGGATTCATTATGAAGAACATGTTGCAACGCAACATCGTCCTTCTACAAAATGAACATAAAAAAATACGTCGCAATTTAGTCATGTTCATATTTTCTTTGCGGGGCGTAATGTGTCCCACTAATTTCATTTAAACACAATCCTTCTTTAATGGCATTTAAGTATGATCCTTTCATTAATTACCATGAAGTGCTCACCCATTTTAGTCGGGAATCAAATCCTTCCTTTTCTAATTTAGTAGTCCCAACACATTAAGGCCTATAGATCCTTTCTTTTAATTATCCTACTTTTTTACCTCAAATCCTTCATGTAAAATTTATTAAGACCACAATCTTTCTAATAGTTATTCCATCGATTTACCCATAATCCTTTCTTTAATTAGCCACATTCGTTTAAATATTATATTTAAGCCCACAATCCTTGCTTTATTAGCTCATTCGCTTAATTAGCTCTCCCTAAACATGAGCCTTGGACCTCACCCTTCCCCATCTACAGGAACGAAGGGCGATTTGTGCGAACCCCAGGCTCTCCACCTTGCCGTTGCCGAATCGGCGGCTCCCTCGCCCTCTGCCGGACGCTCCGGCGGCGGGAGGACGGTGGATTCCTGATTTGCAGTGTGTACATAGTGTAGGAGTGCCTAGGGAGCCATCCGGTGGAGTCGTGGAGGCGGCGGTGTGACTGGATCGGATTTTTGCAGGTGTTGGTCTCCCCTTCGACGGCGAAATTCTTGTGGAGCTCCGCGGTGGACCAGCTCCTTTCTTTGTGCTTGCTGCTTGATGGAGAGGCCGTGCACGGTTCCCTCGTGCCGGAGATCGAGGGATGGTGATTCCGGCTGTTGAAGATCTGGAGAAGGAAGGCGATGTTGAGCGGTGTAACAACGACGACGGCCATGGGTGTAGGTCCTCAGGGACCGTTGATCGGAGACTCCCTGTTTCGCCCGGGGGATGCTTCGATCGAAGGCGTCAGCGAGCAGCGGCGAACGACGCGTCACCGGCTCGTCCACGGCACCGGCATAGTCGGGTTGCAGAGGGGCTTGATTGCAATTTCCTTTTCTGTGTCGACCTTTCAGTAATTTGGCCATTTTATTATCAACTCCTTTTCTCGCAAAAGAAGTAAATAAATATGATGACTGCCAGTCGTATATTTAGAGTGAGTTGGGATTAGTAAATATGAAAGGTGCATAAGTCTTTGGTTGTTACATCTAAGAGATAGACAGGAGGTCTTGTGTTTAATTCCCACAATGTTGATTTATTTTGACCCAATTATTTTCCGCGGTCTCTCTATGAAAGCCCATAAAAGGCCCATCAGCATACAAGTAACTGCCCAGATCGCCTAACATGTGTAAACCAAAGATAAAGGACTAAACCAAACCAAGAATACCTATTCCCTTTAATACTAGGTATAGATATACATTTATTTTTAAAATCAGTTTGAATGTGAGTCGAAATTTCGGGATTAAAAACAGTTCGGACCGCATCGAAATATGCAAAATTTCGTATAATTTTTTAACCGTTGCCACAATATGGGTTGTAATGCTAACAAAAAGAATATGGGCTCCAAAAAAACCCTTAAGAATTAGCAAATGGGCTATAAACTATTAGAAATAATGGCAGATGGGCTGTATGTTGTTTTCCACAGATTTGAGGCTTTCCTAAAAAAAGGTTGATGCACAAGCACTGACTGTTGGATGTCCATCCAACGGCCGTTGTGCTTCTTCAATCTCTGCTCTTCCTGCTCCAGCCGATCAAACAAGCGTCGGCGGGACTGCCTGCTCCCTCCTCCTCGCGGCCGGCTGTGCTGCCGCGCATGCCTCACCGCCCGACCGTACTCCCATCGTTGGCCTAGCCATCCCTCTACTCACCCACACCAGCTGTTATTCTCCGCCGATGGCAGACGAACTAGTAAACCCTCGTACAGTCGTACTCCCCTCCGCGTGGGAAACAACTTCCGAGTCTTCCCCACCTCCGTGTCGTCCCCTTCCTAGGCCTCGCCGTCGTCCACCGCCCTGGTGCTCTCGACGCGGCCTGGTCAACATGGTCAACGACCGACATGCATCTGAAGTGGACTTTATGTGGAGAGGCCGACAGCTGGGTCCACGGCCGCACGCAAGGAAATGCCTCCTTATTACGCGCAAAATAATGATTCCTCCACCTGACATCAGGGACCCACCGAAAGGGCCTCTGTATTTCGTGAAAAAAACATTACCGCCGCTGACAGCTCGGACCCACCAGCTATATCTTTGCATGCAAGGAAGTGCCTCCGTATTACGCACAAAAAAATGAATACTCCCCCTGTTAGCTGGGACCCAGTATAGTGGCAGGCTGACTTGTGGGCCTACTAACTTGACGGGGACGGAGGGCTTTGTCAACTTAGTAAATATGCATGATTCTAGCTCCAGTGACCATATGATGTCCATCCAACGGTCGTAGTGCTTCTTCAACCTCTGGTCTTCTTGCTCCAGCCGCCCAAACCAGCGCCGGGCGTGCCTCGTGCTCCTGCCTCCCATGGCCGGCTGCGATGCGGCGGAGGCCTCACCGCCCCCTACTATTCCCACCACTGGCTAGGCCATCCCTCTACTCACCCACACCCCCTATTATTCTCTAGCGACGACAGCCTCACATCGCAGCGAACCAGTGAACCCTCGTACTCCTCTACGCGTGGGCATCCACTGTCGCGTCTTCCCCGGCTCCGCGTCGTCCCCTTCCTAGGCCTCGCCGTCGTCCACCGCCTTGGTGCTCTCAGCGCGGCGTGGTCAACGTGGTCAAGGAACGACTTCCATCGGACGTGGACTGTACGTGGAGAGGCTGACAGCTGGGTCCATGGCCGCAGCAAGGAAGTGCCTCCTTATTACGTGCAAAATAATTATTCCTCCACCTGACAGCGGGACACACCGGACAGGCCACTGTATTTCGCCCCCTGACTGCTGGGACCCACCAGCTACATCTTCGCATGCAAGGAAGTGCCTGACAGTCGGGACCCACTTGGTCGAAGCGTACATAGCGTTGTCATTCTGGTCGCGAATGTGTACGTACACATATACTGGTCGATGTAGAGGCGTGCACGTGTCGTAGTAGAGGCGCGCACGTTGCATGTACACGTACGTACAACGGCCAGGGTGCAAGAAAGAAAATACGGCCACGTATGCCTACTCGCACATACGTACGGCCAAGGCTCGTGTACATGGCTGGGTCAGAACAGAGAAACAGCGTCGTGTTCACGGGGAGACAAAGGAATGCGTCGTGTTCATGGGGAGGCAACGGAATGCGTCGTATTCATGGGGAGGCAACAGAATGTGCCGTGTTCATCGGGAGGGCTTGGACGGAACAGGCGATGGAAACGAGGCCTGGCGTACCGCAGAACGGAGGAAACGACATTGTATTCGACCGGCCACATTCGAAACGGGATCCTGTTCATCGGGAGGGGTCTGGCGTACCGCAAAATGAAGGAAACGGACCTCCTACGGTCGAAACGGGGGTCCTGTTGATCGGGAGGGGTGTGGCGTACCACAAAGCGGACGAAACAGACTTGTGATGGAGCGCTACGGTCGAAACGGGGGTCCTGTTCATTGGGAGGGGTGTGGCGTACCACAAAACGGGACTCCACGGGATACTATTCATCTCCACCATCGACCCCCTCCAGCCTCCACGAGCTACTGTTCATCCATCGTCGACCTCCTCCAGCCTCCACCTGCGACTGTTCATCCACGAGCTCTTGTTCATCCAGCCTCCACCGCGCGCTACTCCACCGGCTACTGTTCAACCAGCCCTCTCCACGGGCTCCTGTTCAACCACCCCTCCACGGGCTACTGTTCATCCTGCCCTCCACCGTCTACTGTTCATCCAGCCCTCCACAGGGTCCTGTTCATCCAGCCCCAACCGGCTCGATCGATCGGGGTCCTATTCATCCAGAGGCAACACCATGGGGTCCTGTTCATCCACCCCCAACGGGAACTGTTCATCCAACCCCCCCCCCCACAATGCTCACTCTTCATCCAGAGGCAGCATCGATCGGCTTCAGTTAGTAGTAGTAGCGAAGGAATCGCTCGATCGGGTTCAGTTAACAGCCATCGATCGATCGCTCGAGTTCAATAATGCGTAGCCTGCAGTGCAATTGCTCGGGTTTAGTTAGAGCCCAACGCCTCGCTCGGGTTCAGATAGAGCCAACGCCTTGCACACACGGGCATACGTGTACGAGAGAAACGTGCATCGCTCGGCCCCAACCTCCCACCGTAACCGGGAACTCCCCGAAATTTTCCTCGCCCTCGCTTCTACCATGGTTTTTTCCATCATGGACGGCCCAAAGAATGTCATGCAGCTGCGTCTCCGGCCCGCCCAGGACGAAAAGCCCATTTTCTGTCATGATTTTTTGACACAGAAGTAGGAGCCCACCACATCTATGATGATACCAGGTTTTGTCACAATTATCGTCATAGAACTGTCATATGTATGATAGAAAAAAATTCATTCAGCCCAAAATGCCACGCATGTGTCTTTTTTTGTAGTGTAGAGGCATAACCACATAGTAGGCATGTCGCAGAAGGGGTAATCTTTACACATCCCATGTACTGAATAAGAAAGGGATAAAGAGTTGGCTTATAATCGCCACTTCACACAATACATAAATATAGCATTACATCATCCAGAATACAATCAAGGTCCGACTACAGAACCAACATAAATAAAGACAACCCCAAATGCATAGATCCCCGATCGCCCCAACTGGGCTCCTCTACTGATGGTCCGGAAAGGAAACATAGTAACATCCTGAATCCTCGTAGAACTCCCACATGAGTTCGGTAGCGTCCCCTGCACTGGCATCATCGGCACATGCATCTGGTTTTTCAACTAATCTGTGAGTCATGGGGACTCATCAATCTGCCCCCCTCGCGATCAAGACTATTTAAGCTTAAGGGTAGGAAAGGGGTAGTGAGGTGGAGCTGCAGCAAGCACTAGCATATATGGTGGCTAACTTAAGCAAATGAGAGCGAGAAGAGGAGCAAAGCACAGTCGAGAAGCTATAAAGATCAAGAAGTGATCCTGAAACTACTTACGTTCAAGCATAACACGAGACCGTGTTCTCTTCCTGGACTCCGCCGAAAAGAGACCATCAGGGCTACACACGCGGTTGATTCATTTTAATTAAGGTAAGTGTCAAGTTCTCTACAAACGGATATTAACAAATTCCCATCTGCCCATAACCGTGGGCACGGCTTTCGAAAGATCAAAACCCTGCAGGGGTGTCCCAACTTAGCCCATCACAAATTCTCACGGTCAACGAAGGATATTCCTTCTAGCGGGAAGACCCGATCAGTCTCGGAATCCCGGTTACAAGACATTTCGACAATGGTAAAACAAGACAAGCAAAGCCACCCGATGTGCTGACAAATCCCGATAGGAGTCGCACGTATCTCGTTCTCAGGGCAACACCGGATGAGACTAGCTACGAGTAAAACCAAACCTCTAGTTTCCACGAGGTGGCCCCGCAGGCAGCTTGGTTCGGACCAACACTCAGAGGGGGGTTAAAATAAGATGACCCTTGAGTCTGCAGAACCCAAGGGAAGGTATATGGTGGTAGGTAGGCAAATGGTAAAACCAAGAGCGGGCCTTGCTGGAGGAGTTTTATTCAAAGAGAACTATCAAGGGGTTCCCATAACACCCAACCGTGTAAGGAACGAAAAATCAAGGAACATAACACCGGTACGACGGAAACTAGGGCGGCAAGAGTGGAACAAAACACCAGGCATAAGGCCAAGCCTTTCACCCTTTACCAAGTATATAGGTGCATTAAAGTAAACAAGATATAATAATGATATCCCAACAATAATCATGTTCCAACATGGAACAAACTCCATCTTCACCTGCAACTAGCAACGCTATAAGAGGGGCTGAGCAAAGCGGTAACATAGCCAAACAACGGTTTGCTAGGAAAGATGGGTTAGAGGTTTGGCATGGCAATATGGGAGGCAAGATAAAGCATGTAGTAGGTATCGCGGCATAGCAATAGAGCGAACAACTAGCAAGCAAAGATAGAATTGATTTCGAGGGTATGGTCATCTTGCCTGCAAAGTTCTCCGAGTTAACGTAAGCTTGATCCTCGTAAGCATACTCAACGGGTTCCTTAATCACGTACTCATCTCCCAGCTCTACACAAGGCAAGCACACAAGCAAAAGACCAACAATCAATCACGGTGCAATCCGCAAGCAACATGATGCAAAACATAGCATGATATGCGGGATGTTATATGCAATGCATATGCATGCTCCAAAAGGAAAAGATTGAAATAGACCTCAACTTGGAAAATCAAGTGTGCCGCTGGAAAGATGAGTTGATTTCGATCGAAATCGATATAAAGATCACCGGAAACGGATGCACGGTTTGCAAATGGCAAGCAAAACAATAATGGCACAATTCTGCGATTAACAGCACGATGCCATCTAGAATGCAACAAGAAACTAATCTAGTGCACTCCAACATAACAAGAAAGCACACGGCAGTGATCTACTCAAGATGCTTGACAAAATATGAACACTGAGCTACGGCTAAATCACACAAGAGCAGGTTCAAACAAGCATGGCAAAAGAGCAAAAGATATCAGCTTCATAGACTTAATGAAAATACTAACATGTCAGGAATTAACATCAGGAAGCAATGTTTAGAGAAAGATAACAACATGCTACAGGAACAGAACATAGCAATACAAGGCATGGCATGAATCTACTAAAAGCATAGAACAGAAGTCACTTACTTACCATAAGCCAAAAGGGATCAGAAGATATGATGGCACCCATGTAAACATAGCAAGTTTCGTTAACAGATTCAGACTTAGCAGTAAACTAGACATGGCAAAAATAGAGTTACGAAGGCATCTTTGCGAGCTTGATTCACTCAACACAAGGCATTGCATGACAAGATAAGCCTATAAATAGCAAGAAGACATGTTCATGAATCTAACCAAAGCAAGAACAAGCTCATATCATGCATGTATCAACTACAACAACCTTGGCAAAATTGATTAACACGTAAACAATCTGCCAGGAACATTTTATAGCAAAAGTAGCGCAATATTAAGTCATCCGTCATGCTAGGGTACTCCATAAATGCATACATGGGCATGGACGGATAGAGCATAACCATATGTCCAAATCATCCTTACTGAACATACTCAAAAGAAGCATGGATCTCTCTGTAGCAACATGAATACATGGCATAAAAATAACAGCAGGGAAATTCTAAGTCCCTGAAATCAGCAATATTGCGAGAGCTAATTTGCATGCATGTTCTAGTCACCACAAAGATCACAAAAATACATGGCATACACCCCTGTAAAGATGGCATGGCATAGACCAAAACACATGTAGAGCACATGACCATATGCAGCACACAACAAATGTAGCAAAAATGACAAATGCTCATACTCTGCTAAGAATCAACACCTAACATTTTATAGCACTCTTGCATCAACGATTTGGGAATCAAGATGGACTCAAGCAAGCATGGCACAATGGAACAAAATGAAGAGCACATCCTGATGAACATTTTGATATATCATGCATGCAAAATGGATCTAAGGGTGAGGAGTTATGGCATGATGAACATGGCATAAATATATTTGCAGGAAAAGACTTAGAGGAGAAAAATAGTCATCCCTTTTAGATCTAGGGTTCCGGCGCACACTCCAAGGTTCGCTGGGATCGGACTCGCCAGAGTAGGCAGGGACGGCGGCCGGCGTTCGGATCTGGAGAGGAGAAGGGAGGGGCCAAAGCTCGCCGAGCTCCTCGCCGGAGAGGCGCGGACGGCGTCGCAGGGGTGGCAGCGCGGTCGCCGGAGATAGCGTCGGGGCGAGGCGGCGCCGGGCGAGGCGACGGCCGTAGTAGCTGCGCGGGTGGCGGGGCGGCAGGGTACGGGCGATCGGCGAGGTGGCGGCGGGCGCGCTCGGCCGCGGCGTCCGCGGGCGGCGGCGGCAGGGTACGGGCCGCGGGGGCCGGATCTGGGCCCCGCGGGCCGGCGGCGAAGTGGGGCGGCACGGGACACATGGCACATGGGGATTGGTGCGGAGCGGCGGCGGGATTTGTCCGGTGGCGGCCGGACGTGTCCGGTGGCGCGAGGAGAGGGGAAGCTAGGGTTTGACCGCGAATTTGGAGAGGGGATCACATATTTATACATAGAAGGAGGTGGGAGTGTCCAAATGGAGAGCGGTTTTCGGCCACGCGATCGTGATCGAATGGCCGAGAGGATGGAGGGGTTTTTGATGGGTTATTGGGCCACTTTGGAGGGGTGTTGGGCTGCAACACACACGAGGCCTTTACGGTTCCCCGGTTAACCATTGGAGTATCAAACGGACTCCAAATGGCACGAAACTTGACAGGAGGTCTACCGGTGGTGTACCAAGGCCGCTTGGCAAATCTCGTCCCATTCCGAGACAGTTTAACACCCGCACACGAAAAGAGGCAAAAGGGGGCGCTGGAGGACGTAGGAGTGCCAGATCACAAAACGAACAATGGGGAAAATGCTCGGATGCATGAGACGAACACGTATGCAAATGCGATGCATATGATGACATGATATGAAATGCAAGACATGAACAAAATGCAAAACAAAGACAAAAACCCAACCACGAAGGAATCTCATAACATAGAGCCGAAAATGGCAAGAGTTGGAATACAAATATGGTAAGTTACATCTGGGGCGTTACAACACTCCACCACTATGAAAGGATCTTGTCCTAAGATCTAGGAGTGAAAGAACTCCGGATATTCGGAACGGAGGTGGTTCTCGCGTTCCCAGGTGGCTTCTCGGTCGGAATGATGTGACCACTTCACTTTCAGGAATTTGATAGACTTGTTGCGAGTCTTGCGCTCGGTTTCTTCAAGAATAGCAACGGGATGCTCATGATAAGATAGGTCTTCTTGGAGATCAATCTCTTCGAAGTTGATGGTGCAGTCAGGAGTCTTGAAACACTTGCGAAGCTGAGACACGTGAAACACGTCATGCACATTTGCAAAGTTGGATGGAAGCTCAAGTTGATAGGCGAGATCGCCTCTTTTGCCAGTGATCTTGAAAGGACCCATGTATCTAGGAGCAAGCTTCCCTTTGATACCGAAGCGACGAGTACCTTTCATTGGAGAGACGCGGAGGTGGAAATGGTCTCCGATCTCGAAAGCCAAATCACGGTGCTTGCTATCATAGTAACTCTTCTGACGCGATTGCGCGGCTTTGAGATTTTCACGGATGACTTTGCACATTTCGTCAGCTTCTGTGATTAATTCATTGCCAAGAAGTTGGCGTTCAAAAGTCTCTGACCAATTAAGAGGGGTACGACACTTTCTGCCATAGAGAATCTCGAATGGGGCCTTGCCCGAACTCGCTTGGAAGGTGTTGTTGTAGGAGAACTCGGCATATGGAAGACAATCTTCCCACTTCATACCGAAGGAGATGACACAAGCCCTGCGCATATCTTCAAGAATTTGATTGACTCGCTCGACTTGTCCACTAGATTGAGGATGGAAGGCTGTGCTGAAGCGAATGTTGGTGCCCATGGCCTTCTGGAAGGACTCCCAGAACTTAGATGTAAAAATGCTTCCACGATCTAAAGATATCAACTGCGGAATGCCGTGCAAGGAGACAATCCTGGAGGTATATAGCTCTGCCAACTGAGCTGATGTGATAGATTCTTTGATAGGAAGAAAATGAGCCACTTTAGTAAGCTTGTCGATGACAACAAAGATAGCATCATTTCCACGTTTGGACTTGGGAAATCCAGTCACAAAGTCCATCTCAATATGGTCAAACTTCCATTCTAGAATGAAAAGAGGTTGGAGGAGACCAGCTGGCCGTTGGTGTTCTGCTTTCACTCTTCTGCAGACATACCATTCATTCATGAATTGAGCAATTTCTCGCTTCACTCGAGTCCACCAATACGACTGCTTGAGGTCATGGTACATCTTTGTACTTCCAGGATGAATAGATAGGAGGGAATTGTGAGCCTCATTCATGATGACTTTATGAAGATCACCTTTAGGAACAACAATTCGATCCTCGAAGAATAGAGTATCTTTATCATCAAGGCGATAGCACTTGTACTTGGGTTGGCTCTTGGCAATCCCATTCTTCACCTTCTTCACCATGGCATTAATAAGTTGTGCCTCACGAAGTTGATCTTCCAAAGTAGGAGAGACTTGGAGGTTGAAAAGAAATCCTTGAGGAACAACTTGGAGATTAAGTTTGCGGAAAGCTTCACAAAGGTCCGGTTGGAAGGGCTTAAGAATTAAACTGTTGCAGTAAGCCTTCTGATACGTCTCCAACGTATCTATAATTTTTGATTGCTCCATGCTATATTATCTACTGTTTTGGACTATATTTGACTATAATTTTTGGGACTAACCTATTAACCGGAGGCCCGGCCCAGAATTGCTGTTTTTGCCTATTTCATTGTTTCGAAGAAACAGAATATCAAACGAAGTCCAAAAGGAATAAAACCTTCGGGAATGTGATTTTCACACCGAACGTGATCCAGGAGACTTGGACCCTGCTCCAAGGAACAAAACAGGTAGTCACGAGGGTGGGGGCGGCCCCCCTAGGGCGCGCCCCCTGCCTCGTGGGCCCCTCGGTGCTCCTCCAGCGTACTCCTTCCTCCTATATATACCTATGTACCCCCAAACAATCAGAACAGGAGCCAAAAACCTAATTCCAGTGCCACAACTTTCTGTATCCATGAGATCCCATCTTGGGGCCTGTTCTGGAGCTCCACCGGAAGAGGGTCGTCATCACGGAGGGCTTCTACATCATCATAGCCTCTCCGATGAAGTGTGAGTAGTTTACCTCAGACCTTTGGGTCCATAGTTAGTAGCTAGATGGCTTCTTCTCTCTCTTTGAATCTCAATACAAAGTTCTCCCCCTCTCTTGTGGAGATCTATTCGATGTAATCTTATTTTTGCGGTGTGTTTGTTGAGATCGATGAATTGTGGGTTTATCATCAAGTCTATCTATGAATAATATTTGAATGTTCTCTGAATTCCTTTATGTATGATTGGTTATCTTTGCAAGTCTCTTCGAATTATCCGTTTAGTTTGGCCAACTAGATTGGTAGTTCTTGCCATGGGAGAAGTGCTTAGCTTTGGGTTCGGTCTTGCGGTGTCCTTTCCCAGTGACAGAAGGGGCAGCAAGGCACGTATTGCATCGTTGCCATCGAGGATAACCAGGTGGGGTTTATTTCATATTGCATGAATTTATCTCTCTACATCATGTCATCTTGCTTAAGGCGTTACTCTGTTTTTAACTTAATACTCTAGATGCATGCTGGATAGCGGTCGATGCGTGGAGTAATAGTAGTAGATGCAGAATCGTTTCGGTCTACTTGTCACGGACTTGATGCCTATATACATGATCATGCCTAGATATTCTCATAACTATGCTCAATTCTGTCAATTGCTCAACAGTAATTTGTTCACCCACCATAGAATACTTATGCTCTTGAGAGAAGCCACTAGTGAAACCTATGGCCCCCGGGTCTATTCTCATCATATCAATCTCCATCACTTTAATCTTGCTTTGCTTTTTTACTTTGCTTTTACTTTTTACTTTGCATCTTTATACCAAAAATACCAAAAATATTATATCAATCAGAACTCACTCTCGTAAGTGACCGTGAAGGGATTGACAACCCCTAATCGCGTTGGTTGCGAGTAGCTATCGTTTTGTGCAGGTACGAGGGACTTGAGTGTGGCCTCCTACTGGATTGATACCTTGGTTCTCAAAAACTGAGGGAAATACTTATGCTACTCTGCTGCATCATCCCTTCCTCTTCGGGGAAAACCAACGCAAGCTCAAGACGTAGCAAGAAGGATTTGTAGCGCCGTTGCCGGGGAGTCTACGCAAAAAGTCAACATACCAAGTACCCATCACAATCCCTATCTCTCGCATTACATTATTTTCCATTTGCCTCTCGTTTTCCTCTCCCCCAATTCACCCTTGCCGTTTTATTCGCCCTCTCTCTCTCTATCCTCCCTCTCTATTTGCCTCTTTTGCCCGTTTGCTCTTGTTTGGTTGTGTGCTAGTTTGTTTGCTTGTCATCATGACTAGTCTCATATCCTCTCCGTTTTCTCCCGAGAGTGAAGTTCTAAATTTTAAACAAAGGGAGGGAGAAAATCTAAAAGATGCTTGGTATAGAATTTTCAATGCTCAAAATAGATCTACCGGGAAGCAATCTGCCTTAGTTCTTCTCCGCAATTTTTATGTAGGTGTTAATCCTTGGTATAGATATATCCTCGATACCATTACCGGAGGGAACTTCTTGGGTAGCCATACTTTTGATTCTTATAACGCTATGCTAAATTTATTTGGCTCACCACCTCTTTTGGTTAATGGAACCATGTTAACTTTGGAGCATGTTATGCAAAGACTTGAAATTATTGAAAATAAAGTTGCTACTATTGAATCAATTAAAAATCTAGATAAAAAGATCCACAATCAAATTACTCAATACGGATCTAAGGTAGGAATGACTTTGAAAAATATTAAGGAAAAAGAACCCATGGTTAATGAGAAAATGAACTTTGGTTCTACTAGAATTGATGAACTTGAGGGTATCATTACAAACTTGGGAACCGCTTTTTCTTCTGTAAAGAATACTCCAAGTCCTACTAAAATTGCCAAGCTTATGTATGTTCCTAAAAATAAGGGTGAATCACCTATGGAAACTACGGATCTTAAATCTATAAGTATTCATCCCAATCTCTTTGATATCATTAAGGAACCAATTGCTACATATGAATTTTTTGATCTTGTGCCTAAAAGTTTAATAATCACTAGAAATAAAGAAATTCCTAAGGGAAACAGATGCGTCATTGAAGAATTGCCTACCAAAGATGGCAATACCTAGATCTATCCTCGCTTTTATGCCTAGCTAGGGGCGTTAAACGATAGCGCTTGTTGGGAAGCAACCCAATTTTATTTTTATTCCTTGCCTTTTGTTCCTGTTTAGTAATAAATAAATTATTTAGCCTCTGTTTTGGTTGTGTTTTTTGTTTTTAATTAGTGTTTGTGCCAAGTAGAACCATTGGGAAGACTTGGGGAAAGTCTTGTTGAACTTGCTGTAAAAAAACAGAAACTTTAGCGCTCACGAGAACTGCTGTCATTGTTATTTGAACAGTGATATTTAGTTAATTCTTTTTGTAGATTATTAATAGATAAATTACTCACGTCCAGCAATTTATTTTAGAATTTTTTGGGTTCCAGATCTTGAGCTAGCTACAGATTACTACAGACTGTTCTGTTTTTGACAGATTCTGTTTTTCGTGTGTTGTTTGCTTATTTTGATGAATCTATGGTTAGTAAAATTGTTTATAATCCGTAGAGAAGTTGGAATAAAGTAGGCTTAACACCAATATAAATAAATAATGAGTTCATTGCAGTACCTTGAAGTGGTCTTTTGTTTTCTTTCGCTAACGGAGCTCACGAGTTTTCTATTTTGAGTTTTGTGTTGTGAAATTTTCAAGTTTTGGGTGAATTCTTTTGATGGATCATGGAACAAGGAGTGGCAGGATCCTAAACTTGGGGATGCCCATGGAACCCCCAAGATAATCCAAGGACACCAAGAAGTCAAAGCTTGGGTATGCTCTAGAAGGCATCCCCTCTTTCGTCCACTTCCATCGGTAATTTACTTGGAGCTATATTTTTATTCACCAACATGATATGTGTTTTGCCTGGAGCGTCTTGTATTATTTGTGACTTTGTGTCTTAGTATGCCACAATCATCCTTGATGTACACACATTTTGAGAGAGCCATACTTGAATTAAAATTTTATAGAATACTCTATGTGCTTCACTTATATCTTTTGAGCTAAGTAGATTTGCTCTATGTGCTTCACTTATATCTTTTGAGCGTTATATTTTTTCTCTATGTGCTTCACTTAGATCTTTTAGAGAACGATGGTGGATTTGTTTTAAACAAACTATTGATCTCTCATGCTTCACTTAAATTATTTTGAGAGACTCTTAATAGCATGGTAATTTGCTTAATAATAATAATATGCTTGGTATTCAAGATTTGTGAAACTTTCTTTTTGAGTGTGTTGAATACTAAGAAAAGATTGAAGCATGATAATTGTTTTGAGATATGGAGGTGATAATATTAAAGTCATGCTAGTTGAGTAGTTGTGAATTTAAAGAATACTTGTGTTAAAGTTTGTGATTCCCGTAGCATGCATGTATGGTGAACCGTTATGTGATGAAGTCGGAGCATGATTTATTTATTGATTGTCTTCCTTATGAGTGGTGGTCGGGGATGAGCGATGGTCTTTTCCTACCAATCTATCCCCCTAGGAGCATGCGCGTAATACTTTGCTTTGATAACTTCTAGATTTTTGCAATAAGTATATGAGTTCTTTATAACTAATGTTGAGTCCATGGATCATACACACTCTCACCCTTCCACCTTTGCTAGCCTCTCTAATACCGCGCACTTTCGCCGGTATCATACACCTACCATATACCTTCCCAAACAGCCACCATACCTACCTATTATGGCATTTCCATAGCCATTCCGAGATATATTGCCATGCAACTTTCCACCATCTAGTTCATCATGACACATTCATCATTGTCATATTGCATATCCCGGTACACCGCCGGATGCATTCACATAGAGTCATATTTTGTTCTAAGTATCGAGTTGTCATTGTTGAGTTATAAGAAAAATAAAAGTGTGATGATCATCATTATTAGAGCATTGTCCCAGTGAGGAAAGAATGATGGAGACTATGATTCCCCCATAAGTCGGGATGAGACTCCGGACGAAAAATAAATAAATAAAAAAGAGGCCAAAGAAGCCCAAATAAAAAGAGGCCATAAAAAAGAAATGGCCCAAATAAAAAAATGATGAGAGAAAAAGAGAGAAGGGACATGTTACTATCCTTTTACCACACTTGTGCTTCAAAGTAGCACCATGATCTTCATAGTAGAGAGTCTCTCATGTTATCACTTTCATATACTAGTGGGAATTTTACATTATAGAACTTGGCTTGTATATTCCAATGATGGGCTTCCTCAAATTGCCCTAGGTCTTCATGAGCAAGCAAGTTGGATGCACACCCACTTAGTTTCTTTTTGAGCTTTCATATACTTATAGCTCTAGTGCATCCGTTGCATGGCAATCCCTACTCACTCACATTGATATCTATTGATGGGCATCTCCATAGCCTGTTGATACGCCTAGTTGATGTGAGACTATCTTCTCCTTTTTGTCTTCTCCACAACCACCATTCTATTCCACCTATAGTGCTATATCCATGGCTCACGCTCATGTATTGCGTGAAGATTGAAAAAGTTTTGAAAAAGTTAGAGTATGAAACAATTGCTTGGCTTGTCATCGGGGTTGTGCATGATTTAAATACTTTGTGTGGTGAAGATAGAGCATAGCCAGACTATATGATTTTGTAGGGATAACTTTCTTTGGCCATGTTATTTTGAGAAGACATAATTGCTTTGTTAGTATGCTTGAAGTATTATTATTTTTATGTCAATATAAACTTTTGTCTTGAATCTTTCGAATCTGAATATTCATATCACAATTAAGAAGATTTGCATTGAAATTATGCCAAGTAGCACTCCGCATCAAAAATTCTCTTTTTTTCATTTACCTACTCGAGGACGAGCAAGAATTAAGCTTGGGGATGCCAGATACGTCTCCAACGTATCTATAATTTTTGATTGCTCCATGCTATATTATCTACTGTTTTGGACTATATTGGGCTTTATTTTCCACTTTAATATTATTTTTGGGACTAACCTATTAACCGGAGGCCCAGCCCAGAATTGCTGTTTTTTTGCCTATTTCAGTGTTTCGAAGAAACAGAATATCAAACGGAGTCCAAACGGAATAAAACCTTCGGGAACGTGATTTTCTCACCGAACGTGATCCAGGAGACTTGGACCCTGCTCCAAGGAACAAAAGAGGCGGTCACGAGGGTGGGGGGCGCCCCCCCTAGGGCGCGCCCCCTACCTCGTGGACCCCTCGGTGCTCCTCCGGCGTACTCCTTCCTCCTATATATACCTATGTACCCCCAAACAATCAGAATAGGAGCCAAAAACCTAATTCCACCACCGCAACTTTCTGTATCCACGAGATCCCATCTTGGGGCCTGTTCCGGAGCTCCGCTGGGAGAGGGCCTTCATCACGGAGGGCTTCTACATCATCATAGCTTCTCCGATGAAGTGTGAGTAGTTTACCTTAGACCTTCGGGTCCATAGTTAGTAGCTAGATGGCTTCTTCTCTCTCTTTGAATCTCAATACAAAGTTCTCCCCCTCTCTTGTGGAGATCTATTCGATGTATCTTCTTTTTGCGGTGTGTTTGTTGAGACCGGTGAATTGTGGGTTTATGATCAAGTCTATCTATGAATAATATTTGAATCTTCTCTGAATTCTTTTATGTATGATTGGTTATCTTTGCAAGTCTCTTCGAATTATCCGTTTGGTTTGGCCAACTAGATTGGTAGTTCTTTCCATTGGAGAAGTGCTTAGCTTTGGGTTCGATCTTGCGGTGTCCTTTCCTAGTGACAGAAGGGGCATCAAGGCACGTATTACATCGTTGCCATCGAGGATAACAAGATTGGGTTTATTTCATATTGCATGAATTTATCTCTCTACATCATGTCATCGTGCTTAAGGCGTTACTCTATTTTTAACTTAATACTCTAGATGCATGCTGGATAGCGGTCGATGTGTGGAGTAATAGTAGTAGATGCAGAATCGTTTCGGTCTACTTGTCACAGATGTGATGCCTATATACATGATCATGCCTAGATATTCTCATAACTATGCTCAATTCTGTCAATTGCTCAATAGTAATTTGTTCACCCACCGTAGAATACTTATGCTCTTGAGAGAAGCCACTAGTGAAACCTATGGCCCCGGGGTCTATTCTCATCATATCAATCTCCATCACTTTAATCTTGCTTTGCTTTTTTTACTTTGCTTTTACTTTTTACTTTGCATCTTTATACCAAAAATACCAAAAATACTATATCTATCAGATCTCACTCTCGTAAGTGACCGTGAAGGGATTGACAACCCCTAATCGCGTTGGTTGCGAGTAGCTATCGTTTTGTGCAGGTACGAGGGACTTGAGCGTGGCCTCCTACTAGATTGATACCTTGGTTCTCAAAAACTGAGGGAAATACTTACGCTACTCTGCTGCATCATCCCTTCCTCTTCAGGGAAAACCAATGCAAGCTCAAGACGTCGCACCTTCCTGCTCAAAGCGTCAGCAATGACATTGGCCTTTCCTGGAGTATATTCAATACTCAGATTATACTCTTGAATCATTTCGACCCAATGAGTCTGCCTGAGGTTGAGGTTGGGCTGAGTGAAGATGTACTAGAGGCTCTTATGATCAGTGAAGATGTCCACTTTCCTTCCCAACAAGAGATGTCTCCATGTTAAAAGAGCATGGACAACTGCCGCCAACTCGAGGTCATGAGTGGGGTAGTTCTTTTCGTTGGGCTTCACCTGGCGAGAGGTATATGCCACAACTTTCTTCCCTTGCATTAACACATCACCGAGACCTTGCAGGGAAGCATCCCAGAAAACTTCGAATGGTTTGGATTCATCAGGAGGAGTCAGAACTGGAGCTGTGACTAGCTTCTCTTTGTGGGTGTTGAAAGCGATGTCACATTCAGGCGTCCAGACATACTTCACATGCTTCTGGAGGAGGTTGGAAAGAGGCTTCGCAATCTTAGAGAAATTCTCAACGAATCTTCGACAATAGCTTGCAAGCCCAAGGAAACTTCAGAGCTGCTTCACATTCTGAGGTGGTTCCCAATTCACAATTGCAGACACCTTCTCAGGATTAACAGCTATGCCCTTGGCGGAGAAGATATGCCCAAGGTAGAGAACCTCATCGAGCCAAAACTCACACTTTGAAAACTTCGCATAGAATAGATGTTCTCTGAGTTTGTCCAGCACCAATCTCAAATGCTTGGCATGATCCTCCTTGTTCTTGGAAAAGACCAAGATGTTATCGAGATACACCAAGACGAAATCATTTGTGTAAGGGTTGAAGATGAAGTTCATCATGCAAGAGAACGTTGGAGGAGCATTGACAAGGCCGAAAGACATGACAGTATATTCATAAGAACCATAGCTTGTTCTGAATGCTGTCTTGGGGATATCTTGTTCACGAATGCGAATCTGATGATAACCCATACAAAGGTCAAGCTTGGAGAATACTTGAGCACCTTTGAGTTTCTCAAAAAGCTCATTGATGTTGGGAAGTGGGTACTTGTTCTTAATTGTCTCCTTGTTCAATGGGCGGTAGTTGACACAAATTCGGTCCGTGCCATCCTTCTTCTGGACAAAAAGAACACCACAACCCCATGGAGATGAACTCGGTTTGATCAGACCTAGACGCTCTTGTTCATTGAGCTGTTTCCTCAATTCCTTCAATTCCTTTGGTCCAAGCTTGTAAGGACGTTTGCAAACAGGTTCCGTGCCAGGCTCAAGATCGATGACGAATTTAACTGGCTGGTGAGGAAGCATTCCTGGAAGCTCTTCTGGAAAGACGTCTTGATATTCACAAACGACTGGAATCTGAGAGATGGCATTCAACTCACCCTTCTTATTGAGAGAAAACAACCGAATGGTTTCATCCCAAGTGGCATAGATGATCACTTCCTCAGAAGAGTGTGTCAATTGAATTTCTCTGGCAGCACAATCAAGGATAGCCTTGTGCTTAGAAAGCCAGTCCATGCCGAGAATTAGATCATTATCTGAGTCACCAAGAACAATTGGAGAAGCCAAAAATTTGTAGTCTCCCATTTCGATACCGACATTAGGAACCATCATGCTAGAACTCAAACGCTTAGCCGGAGAAACAACTTGCAATGCTTTAGGTAATGCCTTAGTGTCAAAGTTGTGCTCCGATGCAAATGGGAATGACATGAAAGAATGCGATGCACCAATATCAAATAAGACTTTAGCAGGAATGGAGTTAACTGGAAGGTTACCCATGATCACTTCTGAAGAGTCCTCTGCCTGAGCTGTGTTCATCATGTTGACCTTGGCATGCTTGGGATTATACTTGACCACTGCATTGCTGGCAGATCTCACAGGAGGAGGAGGCGGAAGGCACCTTTGGTTGAAGCATTTGTTTGCGTAGTTCCCCTTCTACTGACACTTGTTGCAAGTAACCTGTGAGAGCGGGCAGTGATACGGAGCACTTGACTTTGGAGCATGAGACGGAGCTTTGTTCTGATAGCCTGGGTTGGGTGGGTGGGAAGATCCATTGCCACCTTTACTCTTTTGCTGATAAGGCTGACGGAACGGAGGAGGAGGAGGCAACCAGAACTTTTGTTGCTTAGTTGCCACTTGAGTTGAAGAAGACGATGGAGTTGCATCCCTGACTCTCTTCTTAGAAGCATCACACTTGAGCTGAGCAGCTTCTTGCTTTAGTGCCATGTTGTAGAACTCATCATACTTGGCCGCCTCAAAAAGCACGAGAGCTACTTGCAGATCTTCTCTGAGGCCACCTATGAATTGATAAATCTTGCTCTTCTCATCAGGGACGTCTTGTTTGGCGAAGCGAGCGAGCCTCTGAAACAGGATGTTGTACTGGTAAACAGACATACTACCTTGCTTCAGATTGCGGAACTCCTCACGCTTACTCTCAGCAGTGAGGAATGTGGTGAGCTTTGAAGTCTCGGTGGAAATCATCCCAGGTAATCACACGACCTCCTTTGGAATCTTTGTATTGTTGATACCACTCAGCAGCTTGGTCTTTGAGTTGGAACGAAGCAAACTTTACAAAGTCCTCAGGCCCGACGTTGCTACACTCAAAATGTTTGCAGATATCCATGAGCCAATCATCAACGTTTGTGGCCTTGACACAGTTACTGAAGGACATCGGCTGGTTTGCGAGGAACTGGTTGAGGGTAGCAAACTGAGCTTTATTGTTGCCTTGGCCTTGATTTCCTTGGTTGCGCTCTTGCAAGAGTTGTAAAAGCATCTGCGTGTTGGCATTTGTGGCGGCCATGACAGCTTGCCATGCCTCCGAAGGTGGAGGTGGTGGCGAAGGTTCCGGATTCTGACGCATTGGAGGAGCCATCCTGAAGAGGTTGACATCCGTTAGCATCTTGATAGACATATATTCAAGCTGAATCAATGGATCAAAATTGCAACATATAGCCTTAACATTCGAACAAGAATGAACGAATGAATTCCAAAGTAAATCATCAGATTTCCATAAATTTAGAAGCCACTTAGATAGAGATAGAAGAATAAAGCAACAAGGTACGGATATGAACAAATAATTGGTAAGGATTACCCAATCACAAGCCAAATATCTGCGGGAAGAAATACTAGAGCTACATGAATTCTCACCTATGAAACTCCCGAAACTTTCTGGTTATGCAATCAGGTGTTGGGGATACAGGGGAAGCATAATATCTCTCCCAAAACTAGCAAATCCTACATCCAGTTGTATCCATCCTTCAACACATAACCAAGAAAACCTTCAGAAATCATTTACCTCAACCTTCGAAAAGCATCCGTTATACGAGTTATGGCAATACTCCCGAACTCCCTCCCCAGTACTGGGTGGCGTCGAGGTTATCTCCCCAACAACTGCATAAAGGAGATTTTCGATGTCGGCGAACTCAGGTATTCCAGAACTGCAACGATAAAATTGTGCTGACAACACCTCGGAGCTCAACTCCCCGGGACACTGCCACAACCCCTAAATGTCAGGAGGCACCAAGAACAATGTTCTCGTCACAAAACCATCGAAACGATTCCAAGATACCTGCGTGATCCTAAAAAAAATCGTGATATTTGAGAAGAGAAAAGTCAAAACTCTACGTCAGGAGGCCTCACCAGAGCGACGAAGGGACTGAGGAGTAAAAAGAATCCTACTTTCTGATATATATAATCCTATAAGACTCAAAACATTTTTCTAGACTCAAAAACATCAGTGGTTCGATCAAGCAGGGGGCTCCTAAGTCGGGGAAGGCTCTGATTACCAACTTGTAACACCCACGATGTGGCATCTCCCACGTGTTGGAGCACGACTCAGAGGCATAACCGCATAGTAGGCATGTCGCAAGAGGGGTAATCTTTACACATCCCATGTACTGAATAAGAAAGGGATAAGGAGTTGGCTTACAATCGCCACTTCACACAATACATAAATATAGCATTACATCATCCAGAATACAATCAAGGTCCGACTACGGAACCAACATAAATAAAGACAACCCCAAATGCATAGATCCCCGATCGCCCCAACTGGGCTCCTCTACTGATCGTCCAGAAAGGAAACATAGTAACGTCCTGAATCCTCGTCGAACTCCCACTTGAGTTTGGTAGCGTCCCCTCCACTGGCATCATCGGCACATGCATCTGGTTTTTGAAGTAATCTGTGAGTCACGGGGACTCAGCAATCTCACACCCTCGCGATCAAGACTATTGAATCTTACGGGTAGGAAAGGGGTAGCAAGGTGGAGCTGCAGCAAGCACTAGCATATATGGTGGCTAACTTACGCAAATGAGAGCGGGAAGAGGAGCAAAGCACAGTCGAGAAGCTATAAAGATCAAGAAGTGATCCTGAAACTACTTACATTCAAGCATAACACGAGACCGTGTTCTCTTCCCGGACTCCGCAGAAAAGACACCATCACGGCTACACATGCGCTTCATTCATTCTAATTAAGGTAAGTGTCAAGTTCTCTACAACCAGATATTAACAAATTCCCATCTGCCCATAACCGCGGGCACGGCTTTCGAAAGATCAAAACCCTGCAGGGGTGTCCTAACTTATCCCATCACAAGCTCTCAGGGTCAACGAAGGATATTCCTTCTAGCAGGAAGACCCGACCATTCTCGGAATCCCGGTTACAGGACATTTCAACATTGGTAAAACAAGACCAGCAAAGCCACCCGATGTGCCGACAAATCTCGATTGGAGTCGCACGTATCTCATTCTCAGGGAAACACTTGATGAGACTAGCTACGAGTAAAACCAAACCTCGATTTTCCCCGAGGTGGCCCCGTAGGCAGCTCGGTTCGGACCAACACTCAGAGGAGCACTGGCCCGGGGGGGGGGGGTTAAAATAAGATGACCCTTGAGTCTACAGAACCCAAGGGAAGGTATATGGTGGTAGGAAGGGAAATGGTAAAACCAAGCTCGGGCCTTGCTGGAGGAGTTTCATTCAAAGCGAACTGTCAAGGGGCTCCCATAACACCCAACGGCGTAAGGAACGCAAAATCAAGGAACATAACACCGATATGATGGAAACTAGGGCGGCAAGAGTGGAAAAAAACACCAGGCATAAGGCCGAGACTTCCACCCTTTACCAAGTATATAGGTGCATTAAACTAAACAAGATATAATAATGATATCCCAACAATAATCATGTTCCAACAAGGAACAAACTCCATCTTCACCTGAAACTAGCAACGCTATAAGAGGGGCTAAGCAAAGCGGTAAGATAGACAAACAACGGTTTGCTAGGAAAGGTGGGTTAGAGGCTTGTCATGGCAATATGGGAGGCAAGATAAAGCATGTGGTGGGTATCGCAGCATAGCAATAGAGTGAACAACTAGCAAGCAAAGATAGAAGTGATTTCGAGGGTATGGTCATCTTGCCTGCAAAGTTCTTCGAGTTGACGTAAGCTTGATCCTCGTAAGCGTACTCAATGGGTTCCTCGATCACGTACCCGTCTCCCAACTCTACCCAAGGCAAGCGCACATGCAAAAGACCAACAATCAATCACGGTGCAATGCTCAAGCAACATGATGCAAAACATGGCATGATATACGAGATGTTATATGCAATGCATATGCATGCTCCGAAAGGAAAATATTGAACCAGGCCTCAACTTGGCAAACCAAGTGTGCCGCTGGAAAGATGAGTTGATTTCGGTTGAAATCAATACAAAGATCACCGGAAACGGATGCACGGTTTGCAAATGGCAAGCAAAACAATAATGGCACAATTCTGTGAAACAGCATGATGCCATATAGAATGCAACAAGAAACTAAGCTACTGCACTCCAACATAACAACAAAGCACACGGCAGTGATCTACTCAAGATGCTTGACAAAATATGAACACTGAGCTACGGCTAAATCACACAAGAGCAGGTTCAAACAAGCATGGCAAAAGAGCAAAAGATATCAGCTTCATAGACTTAATGAAAATACTAACATGTCAGGAATTAACATCAGGAAGCAATGTTTAGAGAAAGATAACAACATGCTACAGGAACAGAACATAACAATACAAGGCATGGCATGAATCTACTAAAAGCATAGAACAGAAGTCACTTACTTACCATAAGCCAAAAGGGATCAGAAGATATGATGGCACCCATGTAAACATAGCAAGTTTCGTTAACAGATTCAGACTTAGCAGTAAACTAGACATGGCAAAAATAGAGTTACGAAGGCATCTTTGCGAGCTTGATTCACTCAACACAAGGCATTGCATGACAAGATAAGCCTATAAATAGCAAGAAGACATGTTCATGAATCTAACCAAAGCAAGAACAAGCTCATATCATGCATGTATCAACTACAACAACCTTGGCAAAATTGATTAACACGTAAACAATCTGCCAGGAACATTTTATAGCAAAAGTGGCACAAGATTAAGTCATGGTAGGGTACTCCATAAATGTAAACAGGGGCATGGTTGGATAGATAATAACCATATGTCCAAATCATCCTTATTGAACATACCCAAAAGAAGCATGGTAATCTCTTTAGCAACATGAATGCATGGCATAAAAATAACAGTAGGGAAATGATAGTGAAATTCTAAGTCCCTAAAATCAGCTATATTGCGAGAGCTACTTTGGATGCATGTGATAGTCACCACAAAGATCACAAAAATACATGGAATACACCCCTGTAAAGATGGCATGGCATAGACCAAAACACATGTAGAGCACATGACCATATGCAGCACACAACAAATGTAGCAAAAATGACAAATGCGCATACTCTGCTAAGAATCAGCAGCTAACATTTTATAGCACTCTTGCATCAACGATTTGGGCATCAAGATGGACTCAAACAAGCATGGCACAATGGAACAAAATGAGGATCACATCCTGATGAACATTTTGATATATCGTGCATGCAAAATGGATCTATGGGTGAGGAGTTATGGCATGATGAACAGGGCATAAATATATTTGCAGTAAAAGACTTAGAGGAGAAAAACAGTCAACCCTTTTAGATCTAGGATTCCTGCGCGCACTCCAAGGTTCGCCGGGATCGGACTAACCGGAGTAGGCAGGGACGGCGGCCAGCGTTCGGATCTGGAGAGGAGGAGGAAGGGGCCGGAGCTCGCCGAGCTCCTCGCCGGAGAGGCGCGGACGGCGTCGCAGGGGTGGCGGCGCGGTCACCAGAGGCGGCGTCGGGCGAGGCGGCGGCCGGAGTAGCTGTGCGGGCGGCAGGGTACGGGCGATCGGTGAGGTGGCGGCGGGCGCGCTCGGGCGTGGCATCCGCGGGCGGCGGCGACAGGGTACGGGCCGCGGGGGCCGGATCTGGGCTCCGCGGGCCGGCGGCTAAGTGGGGCGGTGCGGGACATGTGGCGCGTGGGGATTGGTGCAGAGCGGCGGCGGGATTTGTCTGGTGGTGGCCGGACGTGTCCAGTGGTGCGAGGAGAGGGGAAGCTAGGGTTTGACCGCGAATTTGGAGAGGGTATGACATATTTATACATAGGAGGTGGGAGTGTCCAAATGGAGAGCGGCTTTAGGCCACGCGATCGTGATCGAATGGCCGAGAGGATGGAGGGGTTTTTGATGGGTTATTGGGCCACTTTGTAGGGGTGTTGGGCTGCAACACACACGAGGCCTTTACGGTTCCCCGGTTAACCGTTGGAGTATCAAACAGACTCCAAATGGCACGAAACTTGACAGGCGGTCTACCGGTGGTGTACCAAGGCTGCTTGGCAAATCTCAGCCCATTCCGAGAAAATTTAACACCCGCACACAAAAAGAGGCAAAAGGGGGCGCCGGAGGATGTAGGAGTGCCGGATCGCCAAACGGACAATGGGGAAATGCTCGGATGCATGAGACGAACATGTATGCAAATGCGATGCACATGATGACATGAATGAAATGTAATACATGAACAAAATGCAAAACGAAGACAAAAACCCGACCACGAAGGAATCTCATAACTTAGAGCCGAAAATGGCAACAGTTGGAATACAAATATGGTAAGTTACATCTGGGGTGTTACAGATGAAGAATCACTTCTATGTTCCTATCTATCGGAGAACACAAGAATTAATTGTTTGTAGGGTACGAAACCACCTCAAAGCTATTCTTTTCGCTCAGTCTATTCAAGAGTTCGTACTAAAATAACACAAAGCTATTCTTTCCGTTTGATCTATCCTAGAGTTCGTACTAAAATAACACCATAGAAAATTCATATTCATAATACTCAATCCAACACAAAGAACTTCAATGAGTGACCCAAGATTTCTACCGGAGAAACAAAGACAAGAACGTGCGTCAACCCTTATGCATAGATTACCCCAATGTCACCTCGGGAATCCGCGAGTTGAGTGACAAAACATATATCAAGTAAATCAATATGATACCCCATTGTCACCATGAGTATTCAATTGCAAGACATATATCAAGTGTTCTCAAATCCATAAAAGTATTCAATCCGATAACAACGAAATCTCAAAGGGAAAAACTCAATTCATCACACAAGATAGAGAGGGGAAAATACCATATGATCTGACTACATTAACAAAGCCACAATACATCAAGATCGTGACATCTCAAGAACACGAGAAAGAGATATTAAACACATAGCTACTGGAACAAACCCTCAGCCCCGAGGGTGGAGTACTCCCTCCTCATCGTGCTGGCCGCCGGGATGATGAAGATGGCTACCAGAGATGATTCACCCCTCTGGCAGGGTGCCAGAACGGGGTCTAGATTGGTTTTTGGTGGCTAGAGAGGCCTACTGTCACATCCCTAGCTTCTGGTAATGCACTAGGCTAGACCTCTTGCTGCATCATGTTTAAATTCAAATGAAATTTGAATTGAGGAATTTTCAAAGCCTCAGAAACCTCTAAAAATAACCAACAATTAAATCTTCTCAAATGTGTCCAAGAAAATGTTCCTGATATCCTCTGGAAATATTGGCAAGAGGTAAAATCCAAACCAATATTTTTGGTGTCTCAGAAACATTTAATTTGGGCATTTGAATTAAATCAATAATTATTTGAATTGGATTTATATCTACTATTAAATAAATATAGGTCCAATAATTCTGAAATATTTTGTGGAGCATTGTTTTAATTCTTTTAGCTCCTAAAAATATTGTCAGAAGCAAAATAAATTGAATTGGTTTCAAAACCAAATTCAAAACAAACCTGCAAAATAGAAAACTGAAATAAAATAAAAAGAACAGAGCTTACCTGGGCCACTTACCGCAGCCTACCTGGCCCAGCCCCCCCCCCAGCCGGCCCAGCCCACCTCCCTCCTTGTCCTCTTCTTCCTCTGCCAGTAGGCAGAGGCGAGGCGTGGCGCGCGCCCGAAGAGCGCCGGCCACCTCCTGCTTCACCGTGGCAGCCTCCCCGACTCCCTCGCGACGCCACGGAGCCGCCCTCGCCCCCTGCACCTCCCCTCTCTCCCCCTGGACCCCATTCCCTCTTCTGTTTCCCTCTCGCGCACACCACCGAGCGGAGCTCGCCGCCATCGTCGCCGTACCCATGACCACGGCCACCCCCTCCCCTCTCCGACGTGCTCCCGAGCTCCTGCACCTCGTCGCCAACCCCCTCACCGAGCCACGTGACCGGAAGGGCCCCGAGCAGCCGCCATCGTCATCATCCCCAAGCTTCGGCCCCGGCGCCGTTCTCCGTCGAATTCGGCCACTCCGGCGCGCCCCCGAGCTCGCTGACCCTCCCTGCGCGATCCCCGTGAGTCCCTGCTCCATTTCCCCCTAACCCCAAGTTCGATTTCGAGCTCTAGCCGCCCCCTCTACCGGAGCCGAGACGCTCCGCCGCACGGACTCGTCGCCGGCGAAGCCCCGGTGACCAAACGGCCCCGCGCGTGCGTCCGTTGCACTCGCAACGACCCGTGGAGCAACGCTAGCGTGGCAGCTAGCTTGTTTGCAAGCCACAGCACCAACCCCGACCTCGCCTGAGCTCCAGCCGCCGCAAAAGAGCTCGCCGCCGGCAGCTCCGGCCACCCCAGCCTCCGCCACCGCCACCGTTGGATGCGCCACTCCACCCTCTCCCCGTAGCTGCTCCCTGCGCGCCAAAAGAGCCCCTGTAGTTGGTTTCCGACGCGCACCACCGCGTCTGGCCTCGCCGGCGTCAAGCCGCCGGTGGGTCTGACCACGTTGACCACGGCGGGACCCCCCCCTTTCTGGGTCGATGACAGGTGGGGCCAGCCCCCCCTGTTAATTAGTTTAGTTATTTTATCTTAACTACCCCCTCTGCTGACACTGACAGGTGGGCCCCCGCCATCAGGTGATTAGCTTAAGCTAATCACCACCTAATCTAACCCCAGAGCCACTGACATGTGGGCCCTAGTGCCCTAATCCTTAATTAAACTAAAATAAACCCCCCTGTTTAACCTGTGACGCTGACATATGGGTCCCACAGGTCAGGTTTGACCTGGAGGCGCCCTGTTGACCTGCTGACGTCAAGGTGATGACATGCTGACGCCATAATTCATTTTCTGGAATTATTTTAATTCTAAATAATCATAAAATTCCAGAAAATTGTAAAAACTTCTAAAAATCATAGAAATTCAACCGTAACTCCAAATTAAATAATTTATATATGAAAAATTATCAGAAAAATTCAAGGAATCCATCTGTACCATTTTCATGCATGCTAGAACAACTTATAGCTGCTGTTTAGCACAAATCAAATAAAGGGCATTTAAATAACCATATATGGAGTTTGAATTTGAATCTTGTATTCAAACCAACTTCATTTAATCTGTTGCTAGTTGCATTAGCCCAAAACACATTCATATTGCCATGTCATGAGCATGCATCATATTGTGCATTGCATTGATTGTATTTCTTCTTTGTTGCCGGTATCTGTTCCCTCCCAGTAGAGGATGTTCCGACGTTGTGATCGTTGACACTGATGAAGACTCAATGTTATCTTCAGAAGTGCCAGGCAAGCAAAACCCCCTTGTCCATTCCGATACAATCCTACTCTCTCGCTCCTGCTCTCTTTTACTGCATTAGGACAACAACGACATATTTGTTACTTGCTGCGGTAGCTGAACCCCTTTATCCTCTGCATGACCTGTCATTTCACAGTAATTAGATGAAACCCACTAGCATGAGTAGGAGTTGTTTGAGCCCTGATGTGCCTACTCATTCATGCTTGTTTGTCATGCCTGCTACTGCTTAGAGTTGAGTCAGGTCTGATTCATCGGGGATGAATCAGAGGTGTGTGAACATGTCCTACTGTGTGTGAGCTAAGTGTGTGAACACGATTTGGTAAAGGTAGTGGTGAGAGGCCATGTAGGAGTACATGGTGGGTTGTCTCATTGCAGCCGTCCTCAGGAACTGAGTTCTGTGTTTGTGATCCATGATTCAGCTACTACCACGCATTGGGCCCGAAACCAATGGACCCTCTCGGCTTCTTAATCACCCTTGTCCTCTGTCCAGGAGTTGCAAGTAGTTTCTGGTGTTTGTAGTATGCTGGAGGCCGTGCGCAGCGCTGACCGTAGGGGTGGGCTGTGATGCGGTAGGCACGTGGCACGGTGTACCGGGCGCCCGTTTGGTGTCTCGGGAACCCTGTTCACATCGTTTGGGGCTGTGAGCGAAACTCCGGCCGGATCTCCTCATGGATGGAACCCGAATAGGCGATAAACCTGGACTAGAGACTTGAGTGTTTAGGTAGGCCGTGGCCGACACCCACGTTGGGCTTCCGCCTGAAGGTTGCCGAGTACATGTCGTGTAAACGGCGGTAAGTGGTGAGAGCGTGTGTGAAGAAGTACACCCCTGCAGGGTTAACCTAATCTATTCGAATAGCCGTGTCCACGGAAAAGGACCTCTGGGTTGCTTATATCAGTTCATAGACAAGTGAAAGTGGATACTCTAAAATACGCAAGATAAGCGTGAGTGCTATGGATGGCGTTCTCGTAGGGAGACGGGAGCGGATCCATAGTGGTGTATTGATATGGTGAATATGTGGACTCGTGTGCGCCACCTCAAAGAGTTACATTGCAGTCGTAGTTTAGGATAGCCACCGAGTCAGAGCTGGCTTGCTGCAGTTAAACCCCACCACCCCTTTGTTGATAATGATGCATATGTAGATAGATCTGATGTAAGTCTTGCTGGGTACATTTGTACTCACGTTTGCCTATTTTATGTTTTGCAGAGAGACTTCAGTCTCACTAGTATTTCCGCGTGGTCTTCGACGTTTAGCTTGTTACCTCAGCTACGATCTTGTGCCTCGGCAAGATTTGGTAGATAGTCAGGCTTCTCAGCCTTTTTCATTTATAGATGTCTGTACTCAGACATGATAGCTTCCGCTTGTGCTTGATTTGTATGCTCTGAATGTTGGGTCATGAGACCCATGTTTGTAATATCTCGCTCCTCGGAGCCTATTGAATAGATTACTTGAGTCCTAGAGTCATGTTGTGATGCCATGTTGTATTTGCACATATCGAGCATATTGTGTGTATGTTATTGAAATGCTTGGTATGTGTGGGATCTGACCATCTAGTTGTTTATCTTTAGTAGCCTCTCTTACGGGGAAATGTCTCCTAGTGTTTCCACCGAGCCATGGTAGCTTGCTACTGCTCCGGAACACTTAGGCTGGCCGGCATGTGTCCTTCTTCGTTCCTGTGTCTGTCCCTTCGGGGAAATGTCACGCGGTGAATACCGGAGTCCTGTTAGCCCGCTACAGCCCGGTTCACCGGAGTCCTGCTAGCCCAGTGCTACAGCCTGGATTCACTCGCTGATGACCGACACGTTCGATGCTGGGTCATGGATGCCTGTCCCTGTAAGTCTGTGCCGCTTTGGGTTTACGACTAGCCATGTCAGCCCGGGCTCCTTATCATATGGATGCTAGCGACACTGTCATATACGTGTGCCAAAAGGCGCAGACGGTCCCGGGCAAAGGTAAGGCGACACCCGTGGGAATACCGTGCGTGAGGCCGCAAAGTGATATGAGGTGTTACATGCTAGATCGATGTGGCATTGAGTCGGGGTCCTGACAGCGTTGGTATCAGAGCTTGACTGCCTGTAGGATTACCAAGCCAAACTGGTCGAAGTTGAGTCTAGAAATTCTTTAGCTATATAAGGGAATTGATTGTGGGATGGAACGTAAGGCTCTTTTTATTCCTTATACCTTATGCCCTTCTGATCTGAGTCATCTTCTCTTCTACGGGGATTAAGAACTAGGCTATCTCTTCTTTCTATTAGGATCACGTGTAACTAATCAGTAGACTTATAAGTTTGTTGGATTTAAGCCTCAGTTCAGTTTCTACCTCTGTATGTTAATTGTTGATCTCGAAACCTTGATATTGTGCTTCTGAGTGGTTATGCCACCATTTTTGTGAATGTCTCAAATCTTTTCTGAGCATTTACAGCCGTTATGCTGTCCGAGTCATCCCAGGTTTCTAAGTAGTCTGATGCATTTGCAAATCCTTTCTTCCCGTTTCAATGTTCCCATGGGCCAGATTAACCACTCTAATCAGTAAGTTGAGGTACTCCGTTACCTTGACATATATGTTGGAGATATTATTATGACCCTAGGTGTCTTAGGGGATCATCTAGTAATTTAGCCATGATTTGTGTTCCCAGTGTGATGATTCTGGCCATCATTCTCGAAAGCATCCTGTGATGCTACTTAGTAGTAGGTATTCTACTCCTTGAGCTTTGAACCCGAGATTCACTCTACTTACTTCATGTTGATAGTGTTTGCTAGTTCCTTCAGGATATTAGTAACTTTGCGATAGTCCTCGAGGTCCGTGGTATTTCCTTCTTCCAAATACTATGAACCGCTTATGGCAGATGTTTATTGGATCAAAAGATCACAATTAGAGTACTCTTGAGGAGTTCTCCATTCATAAATCGTGACTCTGCCAGTTCTACCTTTCTGCATGGGTTATCCGAAAGAAACATGTTGAACTTGGTTCGACATACTAATCTATGCGTCCACAACTCAGAAAATTATATGATCCTTTGAGTTGATCTCTTTAGTTGCATTCTGACCCTCGTCTATCAATTGATAGTCAAGAGTATGCGTGCGTTCGTTTATCGATGCCTAATACTCTTGTGGTCCGTCAAGCCATTCTATCGCAGAATGACTAGGAGAAACAAACTCCAGTACCTCTTCCATATCCAGGATTGGGTCAAAGAAGTTGTGCCCCGCAGATCAAATTGCTAATCCAGCCTTTGATCCTGTTCTACCCTGAAGTATTACCATCTTTATATCGGGATTGTTATAGGAATTGCACACCATCCTATGAACTCTTGGTACAGTGATACTTCTTGCCATCATTGTTCATTCCTCGGTTCCGTGTTGTTGCAGCCGGAGTGCCGACAAGTGAATCATGATGTGTGAACTCAATACTCCTAGCAACCCCATTGCTTGGTAGTTAATGGACAATAATCTTATTCTTAGTATGTTGGTTATTGAATCACCATTCTAAGATTGATCGTGCTACCTAGTCTTTATTTCCTGGTGCACTCTTTGATTGATGAGTTAGGATTTTGTCAAGTCCTCGCTCATTTGATCATATCATCTTGCTCTGAAAAGCAAGATTGTTCTCGAGCTTAGTAACATATCGGTGGTTCGTGATTTTCCGAATATCTTCTCGAAAGTATCACCAGGTTGTCGCCTGACTGTTATGTTAAGCTCGTGATCAAGTTGGTTTATCCTGTAAACCACCCTTTCTCCAAGAATCCGTGTTGGATACCCCTGAGCTAGTTGGTTAAGCTATGCATCAACTTGGAGAGTTGGAAGATAGAAGCTTGCCCGATTTAGTTCATCCAAAGGGATATTCTTGTGTAGTGTGTGTTGAAGAAAGATGATATCTTCATCGATTGGTCCTTGTGATCAGTTGCTGGACCTATTGTCTTATCAATCCTTTGATTTGAGTGTGGGCTATCGTCAAATCAAATCAGTACCAACGATGCTCGTAATGTTGTCTTATTTCGTGGTTGATCCCTCGAGCATACACCATTATATCTTTTAGGTCTGACCAATGCTATCACTTGTTCACTTAACTATGGAATTCCTTTTAAAAGGAAACCCAGATGAATTGTTGTTGTGCCCATTGACAACATCCTTGTCTTCTCCATAATTTTGCTGAACATTAAGCTAGTGTTGGAAACTTTTGAAAGCATTTGTTCATGCTAGCTCATGAAGCATATGTTTGGATGAAGGTAGTGACTTCCTTTAATTCATGTGCATCTGATGCAAGTTGCCGCCGTGGATTCGAGAAAGTCAATGTTGCTTTCTTTGGAATCATTCCAAATCAGTCATGCACACGTGCGAAGAATGCTGTGGTTTGAAGACTTGCAACCTTCAATCTATATGTATCCCTAGCACACCAAGCCACTGATTGATTTGTTCAAGGAGAAGGAGTTCCTCCATAAGAGCTAATCCGGACTTATGAAAGAACTTCGATATCCTCGCTGATGGTTCCCAACCTGAACTCGGTAGTGTTTTATTATAAGACTACTTTGTGGTCATGCTTGTCTTGGACAACGTGTTCACATGTTTGTAGCAGAACCAGCTCATGTTTTGGAGCTTGCTATCGTAGTTCATCTTCCAAGAATCTCGCAACGTCATCTCGTCGATTTGTGTTGCAAACTTTTGTTTTTCTTCCTAGACTCGATGAGTCTGGAATATCCTGACACCAACCAGATCTGAATCTCAGGCAGATATGATGGTTTGGAACATTTCCCAAGAACTATAATATTGGTCTCGCGATAACCGATAAAGTGGATGTCATGGCCAACACACCCAGCCGGAAGACCTGTTATTATAATATCTTGATTGATGAAGTTGGCCACCTTCCCATAAGGACTTCGTAGGATTTACTCTCTAGTTGTGCCTTATGATTTGTTGTGTTCCCGAAGTCCGACCTTTACTTGATGTTCTAGTTATCAAACCGTATCTATGAATGGGATACACTAGCACATCAAGGAGAACATTAGAAGCGGAGTGCTAAATGTCTCTCGGTCGATCATCCAGATTTTGTTCCTTGGCTTCGCTAAGGTGTAATCTGAGAAGGTGTTATCTTCCTTTGCATCTGCATCCTCCATCACCATTCATCATGGTAGTAAGTTGTGTTACCGGACCCTTGACACGGATGTTGGTAAAACCTTGATGAATATGGAAATGCTCAAGTTCTTGAGAGCACGCACAAGCGCTACGTGTTATCATCGGCACTAGCTGGGATTGCCCCAGATTTCCTCGGTTATGCTATAACCACTCCAACAGTGAATTCACTCTCTATTGTTGGGTTCTTCCCCAGTTACCAGAATCATTCCCATCATTTGCATTTTGTTCCCAGCTTGCACCACCAATGTCCCTTCCATTTCCGGTGATAAGTAAATTCATCCATTGCGTTGTCTTCAACAAGGTAATCCACATCATCCAAGTCCGAGTATGCCATTCTACTGACCCCCTCCAAACGATCGCTCGAGAATTGCCTTAGGCTGGTTTAAAGAGTTTCAATGATCTTTGAATCAAAAGTAATTCTTTTTGCCACTTAAGGGGATATCTCTACGAGTCACCTTCCCTAAGGTGTATCGTTATGGTATCATGGCAACTCAACTCCTCGCTACGTTGACAATCGTTTACCACCTTCTTAAGCGTGAAATTGTGGTCTACCTAGTGAACCTTCGTCATCTGCTTCACTCCATTCCTATGGATGTGTATCTCGTGTCTCAACTCGAGAGATGGTTCTATGTCTCATTCCGTGAGTTAATCCTGAGTTGTTCGACCTTCGAGAAGATCGACCCTTCTAGAGTCTCCTTCCCTCCAGGCCATGTTGGCAGGATTTCTCAGAGCAAGACGACAAGGCAAAGATGGTGTTCAAATCAACGTTCATTTGAAGTGCAACCTGGATCGTGAAGATTGTACTAGTTTCCGCTTCCCCTTCATCCTACCCTACGCTTGAATCTCGAGACGAGATTCTTGTTTAGTGGGGGTGAGTTGTCACATCCCTAGCTTCTGGTAATGCACTAGGCTAGACCTCTTGCTGCATCATGTTTAAATTCAAATGAAATTTGAATTGAGGAATTTTCAAAGCCTCAGAAACCTCTAAAAATAACCAACAATTAAATCTTCTCAAATGTGTCCAAGAAAATGTTCCTGATATCCTCTGGAAATATTGGCAAGAGGTAAAATCCAAACCAATATTTTTGGTGTCTCAGAAACATTTAATTTGGGCATTTGAATTAAATCAATAATTATTTGAATTGGATTTATATCTACTATTAAATAAATATAGGTCCAATAATTCTGAAATATTTTGTGGAGCATTGTTTTAATTCTTTTAGCTCCTAAAAATATTGTCAGAAGCAAAATAAATTGAATTGGTTTCAAAACCAAATTCAAAACAAACCTGCAAAATAGAAAACTGAAATAAAATAAAAAGAACAGAGCTTACCTGGGCCACTTACCGCAGCCTACCTGGCCCAGCCCCCCCCCCCCCAGCCGGCCCAGCCCACCTCCCTCCTTGTCCTCTTCTTCCTCTGCCAGTAGGCAGAGGCGAGGCGTGGCGCGCGCCCGAAGAGCGCAGGCCACCTCCTGCTTCGCCGTGGCAGCCTCCCCGACTCCCTCGCGACGCCACGGAGCCGCCCTCGCCCCCTGCACCTCCCCTCTCTCCCCCTGGACCCCATTCCCTCTTCTGTTTCCCTCTCGCGCACACCACCGAGCGGAGCTCGCCGCCATCGTCGCCGTACCCATGACCACGGCCACCCCCTCCCCTCTCCGATGTGCTCCCGAGCTCCTGCACCTCGTCGCCAACCCCCTCACCGAGCCACGTGACCGGAAGGGCCCCGAGCAGCCGCCATCGTCATCATCCCCAAGCTTCGGCCCCGGCGCCGTTCTCCGTCGAATTCGGCCACTCCAGCGCGCCCCCGAGCTCGCTGACCCTCCCTGCGCGATCCCCGTGAGTCCCTGCTCCGTTTCCCCCTAACCCCAAGTTTGATTTCGAGCTCTAGCCGCCCCCTCTACCGGAGCCGAGACGCTCCGCCGCACGGACTCGTCGCCGGCGAAGCCCCGGTGACCAAACGGCCCCGCGCGTGCGTCCGTTGCACTCGCAACGACCCGTGGAGCAACGCTAGCGTGGCAGCTAGCTTGTTTGCAAGCCACAGCACCAACCCCGACCTCGCCTGAGCTCCGGCCGCCGCAAAAGAGCTCGCCGCCGGCAGCTCCGGCCACCCCAGCCTCCGCCACCGCCACCGTTGGATGCGCCACTCCACCCTCTCCCCGTAGCTGCTCCCTGCGCGCCAAAAGAGCCCCTGTAGTTGGTTTCCGACGCGCACCACCGCGTCTGGCCTTGCCGGCGTCAAGCCGCCGGTGGGTCTGACCACGTTGACCACGGCGGGACCCCCCCCTTTCTGGGTCGATGACAGGTGGGGCCAGCCCCCCCTGTTAATTAGTTTAGTTATTTTATCTTAACTACCCCCTCTGCTGACACTGACAGGTGGGCCCCCGCCATCAGGTGATTAGCTTAAGCTAATCACCACCTAATCTAACCCCAGAGCCACTGACATGTGGGCCCTAGTGCCCTAATCCTTAATTAAACTAAAATAAACCCCCCTGTTTAACCTGTGACGCTGACATATGGGTCCCACAGGTCAGGTTTGACCTGGAGGCGCCCTGTTGACCTGCTGACGTCAAGGTGATGACATGCTGACGCCATAATTCATTTTCTGGAATTATTTTAATTCTAAATAATCATAAAATTCTAGAAAATTGTAAAAACTTCTAAAAATCATAGAAATTCAACCGTAACTCCAAATTAAATAATTTATATATGAAAAATTATCAGAAAAATTCAAGGAATCCATCTGTACCATTTTCATGCATGCTAGAACAACCTATAGCTGCTGTTTAGCACAAATCAAATAAAGGGCATTTAAATAACCATATATGGAGTTTGAATTTGAATCTTGTATTCAAACCAACTTCATTTAATCTGTTGCTAGTTGCATTAGCCCAAAACACATTCATATTGCCATGTCATGAGCATGCATCATATTGTGCATTGCATTGATTGTATTTCTTCTTTGTTGCCGGTATCTGTTCCCTCCCAGTAGAGGATGTTCCGACGTTGTGATCGTTGACACTGATGAAGACTCAATGTTATCTTCAGAAGTGCCAGGCAAGCAAAACCCCCTTGTCCATTCCGATACAATCCTACTCTCTCGCTCCTGCTCTCTTTTACTGCATTAGGACAACAACGACATATTTGTTACTTGCTGCGGTAGCTGAACCCCTTTATCCTCTGCATGACCTGTCATTTCACAGTAATTAGATGAAACCCACTAGCATGAGTAGGAGTTGTTTGAGCCCTGATGTGCCTACTCATTCATGCTTGTTTGTCATGCCTGCTACTGCTTAGAGTTGAGTCAGGTCTGATTCATCGGGGATGAATCAGAGGTGTGTGAACATGTCCTACTGTGTGTGAGCTAAGTGTGTGAACACGATTTGGTAAAGGTAGCGGTGAGAGGCCATGTAGGAGTACATGGTGGGTTGTCTCATTGCAGCCGTCCTCAGGAACTGAGTTCTGTGTTTGTGATCCATGATTCAGCTACTACCACGCATTGGGCCCGAAACCAATGGACCCTCTCGGCTTCTTAATCACCCTTGTCCTCTGTCCAGGAGTTGCAAGTAGTTTCTGGTGTTTGTAGTATGCTGGAGGCCGTGCGCAGCGCTGACCGTAGGGGTGGGCTGTGATGCGGTAGGCACGTGGCACGGTGTACCGGGCGCCCGTTTGGTGTCTCGGGAACCCTGTTCACATCGTTTGGGGCTGTGAGCGAAACTCCGGCCGGATCTCCTCATCGATGGAACCCGAATAGGCGATAAACCTGGACTAGAGACTTGAGTGTTTAGGTAGGCCGTGGCCGACACCCACGTTGGGCTTCCGCTTGAAGGTTGCCGAGTACATGTCGTGTAAACGGCGGTAAGTGGTGAGAGCGTGTGTGAAGAAGTACACCCCTGCAGGGTTAACCTAATCTATTCGAATAGCCGTGTCCACGGAAAAGGACCTCTGGGTTGCTTATATCAGTTCATAGACAAGTGAAAGTGGATACTCTAAAATACGCAAGATAAGCGTGAGTGCTATGGATGGCGTTCTCGTAGGGAGACGGGAGCGGATCCATAGTGGTGTATTGATATGGTGAATATGTGGACTCGTGTGCGCCACCTCAAAGAGTTACATTGCAGTCGTAGTTTAGGATAGCCACCGAGTCAGAGCTGGCTTGCTGCAGTTAAACCCCACCACCCCTTTGTTGATAATGATGCATATGTAGATAGATCTGATGTAAGTCTTGCTGGGTACATTTGTACTCACGTTTGCCTATTTTATGTTTTGCAGAGAGACTTCAGTCTCACTAGTATTTCCGCGTGGTCTTCGACGTTTAGCTTGTTACCTCAGCTACGATCTTGTGCCTCGGCAGGATTTGGTAGATAGTCAGGCTTCTCAGCCTTTTTCATTTATAGATGTCTGTACTCAGACATGATAGCTTCCGCTTGTGCTTGATTTGTATGCTCTGAATGTTGGGTCATGAGACCCATGTTTGTAATATCTCGCTCCTCGGAGCCTATTGAATAGATTACTTGAGTCCTAGAGTCATGTTGTGATGCCATGTTGTATTTGCACATATCGAGCATATTGTGTGTATGTTATTGAAATGCTTGGTATGTGTGGGATCTGACCATCTAGTTGTTTATCTTTAGTAGCCTCTCTTACGGGGAAATGTCTCCTAGTGTTTCCACCGAGCCATGGTAGCTTGCTACTGCTCCGGAACACTTAGGCTGGCCGGCATGTGTCCTTCTTCGTTCCTGTGTCTGTCCCTTCGGGGAAATGTCACGCGGTGAATACCGGAGTCCTGTTAGCCCGCTACAGCCCGGTTCACCGGAGTCCTGCTAGCCCAGTGCTACAGCCTGGATTCACTCGCTGATGACCGACACGTTCGATGCTGGGTCATGGATGCCTGTCCCTGTAAGTCTGTGCTGCTTTGGGTTTACGACTAGCCATGTCAGCCCGGGCTCCTTATCATATGGATGCTAGCGACACTGTCATATACGTGTGCCAAAAGGCGCAAACGGTCCCGGGCAAAGGTAAGGCGACACCCGTGGGAATACCGTGCGTGAGGCCGCAAAGTGATATGAGGTGTTACATGCTAGATCGATGTGGCATTGAGTCGGGGTCCTGACACCTACGGCGGCGGAACTTCTGATCTAGGTTAACCCCTAATGGTTTCTCTATTTATAGGATTTTGTGGCGTTGGTTTCACGCTAAGATGGGCCTCGAGGTGAGCACAACCCACCGGGGCAAGGGTAAGGGCCCAGGTGTGCCCCGGTGTCTTGTGCCCTATTCTTTCACCTTCTGGTCCTTCCACGAAGCTTCGGGGGTCTCGTTTTTTCCAAAAGAAAATCGTCAAAAAGTTTCAGCTCATTTGGAGAACTTTCTTTTCTGCACAAAAAACAACACCATGGTAGTTCTGCTGAAAACAGTGTCAGTCCGGGTTAGTGTAGCGACCCGACCTAAGACGGTCAAGTCTCTGTGTTTAAGTGTCATCCCTGGATCGGTATTGCTGAGACACACAGTACTCGAGGATTTACAACAGAGTTCAATCACACACTTATTACATCGAATATCTCAAAAGAGAACTTCTTACAGTAATATGGCTGAAGGCCATCTAAATAAGATAACAGCGGAAGCTTCGAAGTTAGAAGAGTCCATCCAACTCCACGGCAAAACTGAGTGCACGACAATGACCTAGCGCACCTTACTCTTCGTCTGAAAACTCTGCAAAATAATACGTTGCAACCTGTGTAGGTCAGCACATGGAATATGTTGACAAGATAACACTATAGAGCAATGAACATATAACAGCTATCACTACATGCATATATGGCTAGTGGAGGCTCTATGGTTATCATTTGCATAAAGCTAGTTTTTCCCTACAAAGGAATATATTTTATTTAACTACAAAGTTTGTTGATAAACACTAAGAATGGTAACCCCATCTCAATCCCAATTAAAAGTTAACAACCCGACAAAATTAATTAAGTAGAGTGTTGAGATCAACATAATAATTCAAGCACCAGATACTCAAAATTGTCCATAACCGGGGACACGGCTAACCATGATTAGTTTATACACTGTGCATAGGTTTGCGCACTTTTCCCCACAAGACTCGATCTCCTCCGTTAAATTTCTCGCACTACATGATGTTTGAGAAACGGATGACCGAGACACAGTCTTTCAGAAGCATTAACTCTTTATGACGGGTAGACCGTACCACCTACATCCCCTACATCTGCTAGTCTACCACTGAAAGAGGTCACACAACATACTCAACTATCACTACTATAGGATGCTGCTAACGCGACACTATGATCAGAGACCCTTCGAGAAGCTGTGTGCGATGCAATAATCGCAAACGGTGGTGTATGACAACCGTCAAAAAGATGCAAAACATTTGCGATGGAGGATGCATCAAACATGGTTCAGATTTTAGTTGCGTGTGCAATGAAGGGCATAAGGTTCAGTTCAATTAATTGTTTGCGATGAGGAGGAACAAAAGAAACGGGCAGTCAGATGAAGGTGTGTGCGATACACAGCATACGGTTCACTCAGATGAACTATTTGTGATTAGGCAAAACAAAAGAAACGGGCAGCCAGATGAAGGTGTGTGCGATATACAACATACGGTTCAATCAGATGAACTGTTTGTGATTAGGCAACACAAAAGAAACGGTGAGCCAGATCAAGGTGTGTGCGATATACGGCATGCGGTTCACTCGGATGAACTGTTTGCATTGACACAAGAGAACAGAAACGGTTCAACTTAACAAGACGTGTGTGTTGTGCGATGGGATTGCATACATGATAACAACATATATATATATACACACACACACACTTATAAGGACATACTTGCATAACCAAATTAAACGTCCACTTACATAGGTGGCTACTACAACCATGGCATTTGCACACACCAAAGTAAACTATTACATGCATAATTACATAGGTGGCTACTACACACATGACATTTCCACACACCAACAATAAAGTAAACTATATATTACATGCATGATGAACTAGCATAAACGATCGTATGATCATCATCTACTTCTTGTGACGCTTGCTCTGCTTGTGGCTCGATTCGGGCTTGTCAATTTTGGTAACGAGGCACTTCCTCATGTCAACGATTAGCCTGTGCATCTTGTAGCATGTGTACATGCTCTTGGCCGCGAACCTGAGGTGACGTTCATCCAGTTGCCACATCCAGGCCCCGTGCCAGGATACGAAACTTATTCTCCGGGCATCCTGCTTCATCTTTTCGTAGTAGGGGTCAATGATGACTGAGGCGAGTTCGATTAGGGAGTCCTTTGTGCTGCCCCAGACCCTGTAGTGGTCACGGATTTCGACAAGGTTCTTGTAGGCCAAGCCCGTAACACTAAGCGCTTTTATATCGTTGGTGGTATCCACCGTGGCGAACTTGTAGTCAGTGTTGTTGACAAACCTGTTGAAACGGTTGCAAGGCCTTGTGGCCATGCAGTAGTGGTAGATGAGGACATGATGGCGCACACACAAATGGGTGACGCCAACCTTCTGATCTATGACGGGACGACCGATGGTGTACTGGAGGTCAATGCCGACCAGCTTGTACTTGTCTCCAGCAAGCAACTGCTCAATGCTGTTGATGTAGTAGTCCACCACGGCCGGGTCGATGGTGTACATCACCGCGAGATTCGTCTCCCTCGCGTGGGTCTCCACTCTATGCTCACTGTACTCCATTGGAGCGCCGCCGGACATCCCCTCTCTATGTGTCATCGTGGGTGTGCTTGTTGTGTTTGGGGCACGATCGAAAGGTTGAAGAGACTAACGTTATAATGGTCGTGGGAATTAAAGGGGATGCCTGATGGCCAGGAATATCGGCAGGCCCTGATGGCAGTTCTAATTTGCAGCACGTAACTCCAATGTGCCACACGTAACTACATTGTGTGGCAACGCGTGCGGCGCAACCACATGCATATGGGGCCCCCGACGTGATCGTGCACACGCCCAACCGCTGGCAGAGCGCACGTGGAGGGACGCGAGCAGAGCGCTCCATGGAGCGCTCCACATATAGCAGCTGAACACGCAAGGAAAATCTGTCCACAAGCCGAGCGCGCCAACGAACGTGAGCAGAGCGCGCCAACGGACGCGAGTAGAGCGTGCTGCGGCGCCTAATAGCGGGATAGACCTTCATTCAAGCCAATAAAAATAAGTCTGGAATAGACATATCTGTATTGAGCAAAGGGATCGCACATGTCTGTACTGACTGGATCGAGAATGCAATAGCAAAATAAGAATTAAGGCCACGATGATGCGATCGCAGTGGTGGTTACAGGAGGCAAGAAGAAAGATGCATCCATCAACGTACGACCTCCTCCTCCTCAACTCAGTGCGCCAGCCGGGCTACCGACTGGTGGCTAAGGAGCGGTGGCTTTTGTGGCGAGGTCAAGGTGCTTCTCAATAAAGGCATCCAAGGCTTCCAGCCGGCTGAAGAAGGCCAACGTCGTAGCGTCCTCACTGACCTTGTAGATACCGATGTAGACGATTCGCTCATACACATGGATATGTAGGTCGATGGTTTCCGGCAGGGCGAGGCGCCTCGCGGCGAGAGCGACCTCCAGGTGGACATTCTTCGTGGCGTCGGCGGGCAGTCGCAGGGCCACCAATGCTTGAAAGAGGTTCCGACTATGGAGGCCGATTAGGGTGGCAGGCAATGACGAGCCTGAGCGCGCGGGCTGGAGGAGTACGGCGATGTCGTCCACGAGCTTCTTGATGACGGCGAACCTGTTGGTGGTGCGAACGATCATCTGGTCCAACTGAGAGTCGTAGCTGGCGTCGACGGTGGCCATCCACCACCTGGTTGCCAATAAGGATGGCAATTTTATCCATGGACATGGATATCCGACCCGAATGGATAGGGTTTGGATATGCTTCCATTGGCGGCGCCCAAACCCGACCCGATTGTTTGTGGGTAGGGCATGGATATAATCTTGTACCCATGGATATACCCAAACCCGACCCGATAGTATGACTTAATGGGAAAAAATCTGCCATCCCTGCCCCACGTTCACATGTCCCACGACAATTTTACACTTTTTTATCTAAAACATGCATAAGAAATCACACAATCCCCATCGTAACTTTTATAAGTTGACAGTCAATCCCCTCTGTAACATACTCCAACACCCCTTCCCTTATTTTTATCTCCTTCTTAAATGACTCGTCATTCTCATCTATTAGAAAAATACTAAATGATCCTAGGTTGTTACTGGATGTTGATTTACCATAAGTGAAGCCTAGCTTGCCACAAGGTGAAGAACGGAAGAGTTTATGTTAATATTGTGTTAAGTTTTATTTATATGTCTCGAGAGGACCCAATGGATATCCAGTGGATATGGATATCCATCGGATTTGGACATGGACACAATTTTTCATCCATGGGTTTTTTCATGGGCAGGCAAAGACTGTCTTCATGGATATGGATATGGATTTGATATTGTTCAACCCGATCCAAACCCAACCCATTGCCATCCTTAGTCGCCAACACCGTATGGAGACGATTCACGGTGCCATGCCGCAGGCCAGCGTCGTGGACCATCTGGCATAGCCGATGGCTGCTCGCGCGCATCGCCTCCATGGGTCTGGAGTGATCACTTTTGCGCTTATTAGTGTAGGTGCTTAGGCAAATGCTTAGATGCGTACGATGTGGTAGATGCATTGGAATGGAGGGGCGCCTTTATATGAGTGCAAACTGCGTTGCATTCACATTGTGCTACCTCTCTTTTCCCGGTCTTTCCATTAGTTCCCTCATGCATTCACATGATGCTAATTGAAGGAGGATGCATCATTGGCCATTCAGCATTTTGGGAACAGCTACCCTCTCCCTCGTCTGCATTAAAGCTGTATCGGGAACTGCGCTGCCCGCTGTCAAATCGAATAGTATTGCACCGCCCGCTGCACGCCTGGCTGAACACGCCTCCTCGCCTCCATCTATGCTTAATTACTGAATTTTAGTTGCAAAAATTAGATAACTGCTAGTGATTTTTAGCTTCATATTTTGACAAATCGCAGTGTTACAAAGTTGGCAAATGGCAATGTTACTAGATCAACAAATGTCAATCTTTCTAGTTTGACAAATGGCAACATACCCAATATGACAGATGCAAACCGCACCAAATTGTTTGTAAGTGGTTCACACGGGTCATCCAAAAGAACCGTTAGTGTTCAAGAGATGCACAAATCCTGCTCTCACTTTGCATACGGGTGTTCTATCTGAAACCATCATGCTTGTTGTGAGAAGCTCTGGATTGTGAGAAGCATATACCCAAACCTGCCCCAAATGGGACAAAAATTTACTATGGCATGTTGATGCCACTCCATGATATCATGCCAAGTTTCATGAATTTTAGATGAGTTTTGGATTTACTAGAATATAAAACCAGACATCTCAACGTTTGCGGCCGAGTGACGGTGGCAGGGTGTTTGACATTCATTCCCATTTCTTGTATGGGACCTAAGCATGCACCCAAGGACAAAAGATTTGATTTGTCAACCAATTTATATGCACCAAAGCATGTGCATTGAAAACTCACTTAATGCATAAAAATGTACAAATGAACCCCGAAAAATCACAAAAAATAACACAACACTCTAGTTGTTCTATGTTGACATGAGAAAAAATTTGAAAGCCATAAGAGGCAATGGATATTGTTTCGTCCCCAAAGGTGGAGCGTTCCCTATCGAAACCATCATACTTGTTGTGAGAAGCTCTGGTTTGTTATAAGCGTATACCCAAACCTGCCCCAAATGGGACAAAAAATTTACCACGGCATGTTGATGCCGCTCCATGACAGCATGCCAAGTTTCATGAATTTCAGATCAGTTTTGGGTTTACTAGAATTTAAAAACCAGGCATCTCAATGTTTTGCCGGCAATCAATGGTGCCCTGGTGTTTGAAATTCATTCCCATTTCTTGCATGGGACCTAAGCATGCACCCAAGGACAAAGATTTGATTTTTCAACCAATTTATATGCATCGGAGCATGTGCATGTAGTTCAAATTTGAATTATGCACATAAATGCATTGAAAACTCAGTTAATGCATAATAATATCCAAACGAACCCCGAAAAATCACAAAAAATAACACAACACTCCTGTTGTTCTATGTTGACACGAGAAAATATTTGAAAGCAATAAGAGGCAATGGATATCGTTTCGTCCCCAAAGGTGGGGCGTTCCCTACCGAAACAATCATGCTTGTTGTGAGAAGCTCTGGTTTGTGACAAGCATATACCCAAACCTGCCCCAAATGGGACAAAAAATTTACCATAGCATGTTGATGCCGCTCCATGATAGCATGCCAAGTTTCATGAATTTCAAACAAGTTTTGGATTTACTAGAATTTAAAAACCAGGCATCTCAATGTTTTGACGGCAATCAATGGTGCCTGGTGTTTGAAATTCATTCCCATTTCTTGCATGGGACCTAAGCATGCACTCAAGGACAAAGATTTGATTTTTTAACCAATTTATATGCATCGGAGCATGTGCATGTAGTTCAAATTTGAATTATGCACATAAATCCATTGAAAACTCAGTTAATGTATAAAAATGTCCAAACGAAGCCCAAAAAATCACAAAAAATAACACAACACTCCTGTTGTTCTATGTTAACATTAGAAATTTTTTGAAAGCAATAACAGGCAATGGATATCGTTTCGTCCCCAAAGGTGGGGCGTTCCCTACCGAGACCATCATGCTTGTTGTGAGAAGCTCTGGTTTGTGAGAATTGTATACCCAAACGTGCCCCAAATGGGTCAGAAAAATTACCACGACATGTTGATGCCGCTCCATTATAGCATGCCAAGTTTCATGAATTTTAGATGAGTTTTGGATTTACTAGAATTTAAGAACCAGGCATCTCAATGTTTTGCCGACAATCAACAGTGCCCTGGTGTTTGAAATTCATTCCCATTTCTTGCATGGGACCTAAGCATGCACCCAAGGACAAATATTTGATTTTTCAACCAATTTATATGCACCGGAGCATGTGCATGTAGTTCAAATTTGAATTATGCACATAAATGCATTGAAAACTTAGTTAATCCATAAAAATGTCCGAACGAACCCCGAAAAATCACAAAAAATAACACAACACTCCTATTGTTCTATGTTGACACAAGAAAATTTTTGAAAGCAATAAGAGGCAATGGATATCGTTTTGTTCCCAAAGGTGGGGCATTCCCTACCGAAACCATCACGCTTGTTGTGAGAAGCTCTGGTTTGTGAGAAGCATATACCCAAACCTGCCCAAAATGGGACAAAAAATTTACCACGGCATGTTGATGCCGCTCCATGATAGCATGCCAAGTTTTATGAATTTCAGACGAGTTTTGGATTTACTAGAATTTAAAAACTAGGCATATCAATGTTTTGCTGGCAATCAACGGTGCCCTGGTGTTTGAAATTCATTCCCATTTCTTGCATGGGACCTAAGCATGCACCCAAGGACAAAGATTTGATTTTTCAACCAATTTATATGCACCGGAGCATGTGCATGTAGTTCAAATTTGAATTATGCACATAAATCCATTGAAAACTCACGTAATGCATAAAAATGTCCAAACGGACCATGAATAATTCCAATTCTTTTGTGACACACATATAGTTGCATGGTCATTGCAGATAAAGGTCTAGCCATTCATACACCGTCCATGGCCACTGTGACCCCATTATGTAATTCAAATAAAGACAAAAAATCAAGTAGATCCCACACAGTTTATTATAAGCAACCATGTGAGATGCAGCACAAAATATCTTTGGACCGTGTCTGAATAAGGGACCGCGTCTGATGACACTTTGTGCGCCAGTTTTTTGGCTGAATAGATTCCAAATTTTTCACTTCCATGGAAATATCTACCTCCCCGCCCCCGCCCCCCCTTAACAAAAGCCACATTTCCTTTGTTTCCACCTTCTTTTCCAAGTTGAAACCTTCACTACTTGCTTGCAGCGCCACCGCCTCCTCGCCGACTACCCTCCGTCATGCTGCTCGGCCTCGCCTATCCAGGTAGGTAATCCACACCCGACCCCCATCCTCCTCCTCCTTCCACATCCCACATGCCCCGTTCGCCGGCGCGAGCGCGACACATTCCACCCAAATCCCTGACCCCTCCACCAAATAAGCGCCGGCCTAAACCATGGTGCACGAAGTATAGCCAGGACCTCAAGGAGCATTTGGCAGCGGAGAAGCAAATTGCAGGCACACGCGCGGATGAGGTCACGATGGCTGCCATTCGTGCCGACCCCCAGATCTTGGAGGAGCACCTCGCCATCGAGGCCACCATTGACGCCTCGCGCGCCAACGCCGCGACGTGGTTGGCTGCTTTAAATGACAGTTCGTGGTGTTTTCTCGAGGCCACCGTCGGTGCCTTCAATGAAGACTATGAGGTGTTTTCTCAGCGTGCATGTGCTTACCTCATCTCGAGAGCCAATAGGTTGGTGCATGGAGTGTCTCAGGAAACTCGCCACTACAACGAGGGCACCTACGATGCGGAGGCCTCGCCCTCTTCCATGTCCAAGGAGCCAATCATGATCGATATCTCCGACAATGAGCAGTAGCTTGTCTTATGAGCTCACTATAAGGAGCATGTTCAGTTTGCTAGCTACTGCCTTTCCTTAACAAATTCTAGTGAATTGTGCTATCTACTTTTACCATGCAAACTTCTGCTATAGTGTATATGTTCTATATGTCGTGCAATGTGGTGTTCAATTAACTGCTTGGTTCAATTCTGCAAATGTCATGTTCAATTCTTCAGGGTGCAATATTTCCAAGTTTTTAAGGATGCTTGGTTTGGTTAACTGCCTGATCTTCTATTAGGAGTATGATATATTGTTCAATTGGTGTTTAGTTAACTGCTTGGTTCATCTGTTGTGTATTGGTTCACTTGTTGTGGTGTTTAGTTAACTGCTTGGTTCAATTCTGCAATGTGATGTTCAATTGTTGTGGCTGGATTCTATTATTGTATACCATGTGAGGAATAAATCGAATTTGGTTGTACTAAATACATGAGAAACAAATATAATTGCTATATTTCCAAGTTGTTAAGCATGCTTGGTTTGGTTAACTATCTGATCTTCTATTAGGAGTATCGTTATATTGTGCAATGTTGTGCTCAGTTAATGTTTGGTTCATTTGTTGTGGTGTTTATTTAACTGCTTGGTTCAATTATGCAATGTGATGTTCAATTGTTGTGGCTACATTCTGTTATTGTATACCATGTGAGGAATAAATCGAATTTGGCTGTACTAAATACATGAGAAACAAATATAATTTCTACATTTCCAAGTTGCTAAGCATGCTTGGTTTGGTTAACTGTCTGATCTTCTGTTAGGAGTATGTTATATTGTGCAATGTGGTGCTCAGTTAACGTTTGGTTCACTTGTTGTGGTGTTTAGTTAACTGCTTGGTTCAATTCTGCAATGCGATGTTCAATTGATGTGGCTGCATTCTGTTATTGTATACCATGTGAGGAATAAATCAAATTTGGCTGCACTTAATACATGAGAAACATATACAAGTGCTATATTTCCTAGTTCTTAATCATGCTTGGTTTGGATAAATGGGTTTTCCATGTGGCTTGAATTAATCTAATGAATCTGCAATGTGCTTATTTTTAATCAACATATTTTACTGATAGCATGCGAACCCTTACTTAACCTGATGACTAACTACCTTATATGTGTTGTAGGGAAACAATGGGAATCACTGAGGTTTACAAGATGGTACTAACTATTACACCTTGCATTTTTTATTCCTTTGCCCCATTTCCAATATAGAGAAGATATTTATGCACATCCTTGTTTTTAGTGTTCACTAATGATTACCTCTCAAACCACCTCTGTGTTCACTAATTGAAATCAAAGTTTTCATACAACACCTGCGGTTCAATATTGAAGTGTTCTTGAAGAGGTAGAAGGATGGATGGTTAATCATCCACAGGCACTGGCCTAAAGTTGCAAAGACCTTCAACATGAATGAAGGCTCAATATTCGCCTTCCACTTCAGCAGTTTTCCAGATGAGATGCATCTCTCTTTGTACCGTCTATGATGCTAATTTCAAAAGGTTCTAGATGTTGCATGTGAAACTTGCTGCTAGTGCAGTTGTGTAATGGGGTAGCTGAGTGCTGAAGCTATATCATGTTGTACTCTGATGTATTTCAATTATGAAATCTTGCTTCCTTTATATGGAAATGGAATATATTATGTGCTTAATATGAACGTCAATTAGATTAGTAAATGGTTTATTAATAATAAGGCAATTAGCCCGCTAATTGGCCAATTAGCTTGCTAATTTGGTTTTCCTATTGCAAATGGTTAATGAGAAAACACCGTGGGCGATGTCCTCAGGCAACGCACATAGTTTCTAGGAATAAACCATGTTGGATCAATGAACAATCACACACGACATTCTTTTTAAAACTGTTTGCGTTACGCCACCTTGCGCAAACATTTTCTTTATAGCAACTATGTGGGATGTATATGTGAACGAAAACGTTTAGCGGGGACTGACTGTGTGGGATGTACTTGCGACTAGAAACAATTTTGCCGTATAATTGAATTTTTAGCACTACTGTACATATTTCTGTATTTGAGCACTCGTCGGTCGCACACGACCTCATTTTGCTGAGTGTGTGTGCCAGGAGGGCATATCCCCAACGGTTTCTAGGTCGTGTGGCAAGGACCCCCCCTATCGCCCACACTCACTTGGCGACGGTTCCGAATGCCGTCGCGGAAAGGGGTTAAAAACCGTTTGTTTAGGACCGATGCATACCAGTGTATGCCATAGCCCATAATGGCTTGTAGCTGCACACAGAAGTTTCTAGCATGAATAACATTATGATCCATTTGAGCCTGGGTGGCAAACCATAGGAAAATCACACAGATACCCCGGGATCTCCTTTGGACAACACTGGATTCCCCAGGTGCCCACAAACCAATCCACTAAGGTGTGTATTAAAGTAGCCACCTTAAGTTACACCTTATTTAACAATAATCTCACATCTTACATGAATTCTCTCAAACCAAACCATGTCTACGAGCATAGCATAGCAGTATAAGCATACATAGTAACACCCAGGGTTTAATTGCAAGACAATAGGTTCTACCTCATCAACTACTTCCCAATACCCACATGTTATCAAGCCCTAACCATGCAGTGTTTGAGGATTCAAACTAATGCATAAAAACTGGGTAATAAGGGATATGATCGAAGTGTTACTTGCCTTGCTGACGATCTGAAAACCCTAGAGATTCGTAGTAGCAAGCCTCGCACTCCGGAAACTCTATCATGAACAAACAATAGCATACATAAGCACTCACGCATAAAATGCAGAGGTAAAACTCAAATGAAAAGATCCAAACTGAAAGTTCAAGTGAAGAGCTTCAATTTACAAAAAGAATCAAATGAATCGGAGCTACGAAACTCAAACTATGATCAAAAGAAGTTCAAATTCAAATCTTCTTGAAACCAAATTTTAAATTATCAAAACCATGTTCAAGTTGATTATATGTATAGAGGGGAACAAGATGAAGATTTTGGCGTTGGTTTCACTGGATTTGGATAAACGAGTAAAAAGTAGCGAGGGTTTGAAGTTCAGGGACTAATCTGTGATAAAAGTATTCACGGATAAGTCCCTAACCGAAAATAAAACTAAAAGGAAAAATCTAACGAATGATCGTTCGTAAACATAGACTAACGAATGAACATGCTCGCTATAAGAATCTAACAGGTGAACGTTCGCTAGTTAACCTAAACCTAAAAAAACTGATCTAAACTAAACCAAAAAACCGAAATAAGAACCGGCGAACCAGACGGTTTTTACCGGTTAAACGGCTTTGGACGGTGGCGGTCAACGGCGAGCGGTGCGGCGGCTCCGGTGAGCGGGATGGGCGGCGGGGCAGCGGGCGGCGGCGCAGGTTGCGGCGGCAGCGACTGGCGGCGGTGCGCTCAGCGGTGGGTGGCGGGGTGAGGAGAGGGGCCGGGGGTCGGCTTTTAAAGCCTAGGGGGGAAGCTGCGGCATGGGGAGGGGGTAACGACACGGCGGCGAGTCCGACTCGGACTCCTCTGGAGTCCGGTAGCGGGACGGCGAGGGAAGGCGGCGGTGCTAGCTAGGCCAAGACCCGGCTCTGCTGGGCCGGCCCAGGAAAGTTTTTTTTTTCAAAATAATAAATTTTGTTGCGAATAAAAATTCTAATAAAATATAAAAAAGTTCTAAAAACACCAGAAACAATTTTCACCATCCAAACCTAATATTTAATACAAGATGAACATTTTTCTGGCCTAAAAATGCAATTTTCAAAAATGCAAGTTTTTCTCTAATTCAAATAAAATAGCAAATAAAATACGAATAAAATAACAATTTGATTTTAAAATTTCTTCTCCAATATTTCTCTCTTGTTGAAGAAGTCATTTTATCTTCTCTCATTTATTTTTGTTATTGGAAATAATTGGAGAGAAATTGTAAAATCAAATTGATCCTATTTCCAAATTTGAAAATAAATTCAAATAGGAAAATTTGTGAAACCTCCAACTCTCCCCTTGGGTCCTTGAGTTGCTTAAGATTTCTAGGATCACAACCAAATGCAAATAAAAAAATTATATGCATATGATGACCTATGTATAACATCCAAATTGAAAATTGGGATGTTACAAACATACCCCCCTAAAGATGAATCTCGCCCTCGAGATTCGGGTTGGCTAGAAAATAGGTGTGGGTGGTCTTTCAGTAGGTCTTCTTCTCGCTCCCAGGTGGCTTCCTCCTCAGTATGGTGGCTCCACTGAACTTTGCAAAACTTGATAACCTTGCTACGTGTAACTCGGCTGGTAAACTCGAGAATCTTGATAGGTTTCTCCTCGTAGGTTAGGTCACTCTCCAGCTGAATTGCTTCCAGGGGCACTATGTCTCTCAGAGGAATATCGGCCATCTCTGCATGGTACTTCTTCAACTGGGAAACGTGAAACACATCATGAACTCCTGACAAACCTTCAGGTAACTCCAACTCGTAGGCCACTTCTCCCATACATTCCAAAACTCGGTATGGTCCTACAAATCTCGGGGCTAACTTTCCTTTAACTCTGAATCGTTTAACTCCTCGTAGTGGTGACACACGAAGATATGCTCTATCTCCAATTTCATAGACTACCTCCTTGCATTTAGTATCGACATAACTCTTTTGCCTACACTTCGCTACCTTCAGTCTATCACGAATCAACTTACCCTTCTCTTCAAACTCCTTAATTAAATCTGGTCCAAACAACTAACGGTCTCCTACTTCATCCCACATCAATAGTGTCCTGCACCTCCTTCCATACAAAGCTTCAAAACGGTCCATTTTCAAACTAGCCTGATAATTGTTGTTGTATGAGAACTCTGCGTAAGGCAAATTATCATCCCAACTAGATCCATAATCTAGCGCACAAGCTCTCAACATGTCCTCCAGAATCTGATTGACTCTTTCAGTCCGTCCATCTGTTTGTGGATGAAAGGTTGTACTAAATTCTAACCTGGTACCCAAAGTCTGGTGCAGCTGATTCCAAAACTTCAAAGTAAACTATCGTCGTCTATCTGATATGATGGTCCTTGGAACTCCATGTAGACATACGATCCTGGTCATATATATCTTGGCAAACTTCGCACTCGCATAAGTGGTTTTCAGAGGGATAAAGTGAGCCACTTTGGTTAATCGATCTACTACTATCCAGATGGAAACATAACCTGATCTTGTCCTGGGTAATCCGGTGATAAAGTCCATGCCAAGTTTATCCCACTTCTATTCAGGTATCGACATAGGTTGTAATAATCCGGCTGGCTTCTGGTGTTCTGCCTTAACTCTCTGACATACGTCACATACGGCTACATACTCGGCAATATCCTTCTTCATACCAGTCTACCAGAAACATTCCTTCAAATCCAAATACATCTTAGTGTTTCCGGGGTGAATTGAGTATGGCGAGTCATGAGCCTCCTGAAGAATTAACTTCCTAATCTCCGCATCATTGGGAACATATACGATCCTCAAACCATAAAGTTTCGTGCTCATCCTCACGAAACCCTTTGGCTTTTCCTTTGCACATCTTCTCCTACATCTCAGCAATTTCCTTATCGTCCTTCTGAGCTTCTCGAATCCTTCCCAAGAACGTAGACTGAACCTCCATTGCTGCAACAAAACCTCTTGGAACTATCTCCAAACGAAGTTCCTTGAGATCATCGGCTAACTCCTGCGGTAATCCTCCACTTACGAGGGTATTGACATAAACTCTTGCGGCTCAAAGCGTCTGCTACGACATTGGCCTTTCATGGATGATAATGTAGTTTCATATCATATTCCTTTATTAGCTCCAACCATCTTCTCTGCCTGAGATTCAACTCCTTCTGTGTGAAAATATACTTAAAACTCTTATGATCCATGTATACATCACAACGGTTTCCAATCAGAAAATGTCTCCAGGTCTTGAGCACATGCATTACGACTTCTAACTCCAAATCATGCATGGCGTAATTCAATTCATGCGGCCGAAGCTATCATGAGGCATATGAAACAACTCTTCCGTCTTGCATAAGTACACCTCCAAGTCCCAACCGAGAAGCATCGCAGTACACTTGAAAGTCCTTGCGTATATCCGGAAGAATCAACACTGGGGCTGCAACCAAACATTTCTTCAATTCCTGAAAACCGGCCTCACATTCCTTGGTCCATTTGAATTTGGTGTCCTTCTTCAACAACTCTGTCACGGGCTTCACAATCTTGGAAAAATTCTAACCTCCGGTAATATCCTGCGAGTCCAAGAAAACTGTGTATCTCTCCAACTGAGGTGTGTGCCAACCACTCAGTGATAGACTGAACCTTGGAAGGGCCTACTGCTATACCTTCTCCAGATATAACATGTCCAGGAAATCCAACTTCCTTCAACCAAAACTCACATTTGCTGAACTTGGCATATAGCTGATGTTCTCTGAGTTCTCGAGAACTAAGCGCAAGTGTTCCTTGTGTTCCTCTTCATTCTTCGAGTACACCAATATATCATCAATGAACACCACAACAAACTTATCCAAGAACTCCATGAACACCTTATTCATCATACTCATAAAATAGGTAGGTGCGTCGGTCAATCCAAAAGACATGACCGTGTACTCATATAGCCCGTATCTTGTGGTAAAAGCTGTCTTAGGTATATCCTGTTCTCGGATCTTCAATTAGTGATACCCCGATCGAAGATCGATCTTGGAGAATACTTTGGCTCCCTGTAGCTGGTCAAACAAATCATTGATCATCGGTAGTAGGTACTTGTTCTTGATCGTCACTTCACTCAATGCATGATAATCAACAACCATTCTCAAAGATCCATCCTTCTTCTCAACTAAGAGCACTGGGGCTCCCACGGTGATGAACTTGGTTGAATATAACCTTTCTCCAATAATTCCTTATTCTGCTTCTTAATTTCCTCCAGATCATTTGTGGGCATTCGATACGGTCTCTTTGATATAGGTCCAGTGCCTGGCAACAACCCTATCAAAAATTCTATATCTCGATCTGGTGGCATGCCTAGTAATTCTTCTGGAAATACATCCGAGTAATCCTTCACAACTGGCACTTCCTCCTGAACAACTCCCGAGAGGGAATTCACTTGGGTCCTCCTTGGTGCATGCCTAGATACATACTTGATCCTCTTTCCCTCATGGGTGGTGAGTAGTATCGACTTACTAGCATAGTCGATGTTTCCTCCATACTTTGATAGCAAATCCATGCCTAGTGTTATATTCAATCCTTGTGACTCAAAAATTACTAGATTTGAGGAAAAAAGGTGGCTACCAATGGTTAATGGTAACCGATCACACCATCAGCTGGCCATATACTCTGCTCCTGGCGAGCTTACTAACATGGGTGACCTAAGGGCTAGGGTTGGCAATTTAAACTTGTCCACAAACCCATTGATATGTATGAATGCAATGCAGTGGTGTCAAAAATAATGAGAGCGGTAAATGACTTAATAAAAAACTTACCAATCACTGCATCAGGCTGCTCTTCAACTTCCTGCACGTTGATATGGTTCACCTGTCCTCTGGTGAAAGGGTTGGGCTTCTTTCCAGAGTTTCCATTTCCATTTCCATTCTTCAACTCAGAACAATCATTGGCATAGTGTCCAGTCTTCCGCACTTATAACAGGTGACATGGCTCAAGTCCTTCTTAGTGGGTGTTGCTGGGTTGGAATGGTTCTGGCTGCTGCTTCCTCCATTCCCATTTCCATTCTTAGCGCCACTGTGGTTATGCAGATTTCCTCCATTGTGAGTATGGCCTCCATGGTTATGATGGGTGTGTCCTCTCGAGTTTAGGGTAAAACGAGGCTTCTGCTGAGCTCCAGAGTTTACTTCCCATGTCCATACTTCCTTTTGTGGCTCTCTATTTGCTGTTGCTTGCCTTCAATCATAAGAGCCCTGCCTACCAACTCCTGGTAGTTGGCAAATGTTGCCACCATCAACTGCATACTCAGCTCGTCATTCAGCCCTTCCATGAACTTCTCCTGCTCTGCGGCATCTGTGGCCACATCATCTAGGGCATAGCGAGCTAACTTACTAAACTCATCCACATATTGCCCCATAGTATGATTTCCCTGGCGTAAGTTGCAAAACTCACGCTTCTTCATACTCATAGCTCCATTTGAGACGTGTGCAGTGCGGAATGCTTGCTGGAACTGATCCCAAGTGACATTGGCTATGGGGAAAGTGGCTGTGTAATTCTCCCACCATGAGGCTGCGGGTCCATCTCGTTGATGTGTGTCAAAGCATACCTTCTCACCACCTGTGCAACATGTGGTAGTCAGCTCCCTTCCAATCCTGCGGAGCCAGTCATCAGCAACTATCGGCTCGATACTACTAGAGAACACCGGCGGATTCAACCTCAGAAAACGGGCTAAGTTGTCAACTAGAGTTGGTGGCGGTGGGTTGTTGTTGTTGTTGCCTTGATTCTGGACTAGCAACTACATCAAGGCATTCTGCTATTGGATCAACTGAGTGAGCTCTAGTGGGAAGACAAATCCGGGGTCACGTCTCGGAGGCATCTGATAGGTTTAGAGGGGTGAGAATAGAATGGAGTGAGGTCTAGAGAGAAATCATTACCCATATGCACATGAGGCAAAAACAATCATTTCACACCACTCAATTAAAACAAGGTCATACAATCGATCTAAACTACCGTTACAAAATGCTCGGACTATAACTATATATATGGGGGAAATACTACTGGTAATATGGTAGTCATCTAGAAATCTTGATCGGTGGAAGACTCCATGATATCCTCTCCAGCTTCGTCTTAATAATCATCATCACTATCGGTGTCGGAGTCGGTGTCATTGATTATGATGTAGTCTTCGGGGTGGTTGTCCTCCTCAGGTGCGGGATCTCCATGAATATTTCTAGCTTCTTCTTCAGGTCTTCATTCTTCTCCAGTAGTAGTGCAATTTCTTCTTCATATCCATCGCGTGTAGACTTGAGTTCCTCTTCTAGCTCCATGTTCCTGGTCATCGCTTTCTTCATGTCTAACATGCTAGCGCCCATCTGGTTCTCCTGACGACGAATGTGCTAGTTAAACTCCTGGATGTAGGCTGCAATGGATTTATCCCTCCTGGTGCAAATCATTTCCCATTGCTCATCTCAGTGTCCAATTATTTGGTAGATGGTGTCCTTGAGACCTTGTGGTATACCTCGCCGATGCGTCCCATGGTGATGTGGGCTACCATGCTCTTTCCTAGACTCCAGGTTGGTGCATCAAAGGAAAACTCTATGGGCTCAGTAACTGGGGCGAACGTCCTTCCTGGAACATGAAATTGAATCACCCAGAGCTCTTCTTTAGGTAGAGTGGTGATGTAGGTCCTGGTGAAGCTTGGTATTTGTCGGCGTTCTAGGAACGGAGGTCCCCAGACTTGCCTGCCTGCGGCCCACAATGTGGCTTTGCTAGCAGGCCTATACGGCCCATCTTCATCAGCAAGGCATTCAAGACCTTCGCGAGGGGCCAAGCCTCGCGGGGCGGACAACGCAAGACCTCCTTAGGAGCGGCCTCGCCAGGCAGGCTCGCGAGGGGCAGAGACTTCAAGGCCAAGCAAACCTCGTGAGGTTCTCGTGATGTGAGCCATGACGATCGAGACCAGACGGGTGCAAGGCGGGCGCCAGTGCATGCAGTGTCCTTGTTTCCTCTTTGGTGCTAAGGGGGCAAGCGCAGGCCCGGAGTACCGAGGCATCAAGCAAACGTTTCCATATCGGTGCAATGAGACCAAGACCAGCAGGACAGCAAGACGGGGGTCACCATGGAGCCCAAGGTGGCATCACCACCAGAGCCTTTTGCAGGCGAAGACCACTTTTGTCAGGATAAGCTGTACTAGTTGTCCCCTTCCCGCTCAATATTTGGGAAGAGGACCAGGGCCTCTATAAATAGGACTAGCCACCACCATCAGGGAAGGGTGAATCAGATCCTCACACACACACAAGTTCAACAAGCACAAGAACACCTCAATCTCAGGAGGCTGTTCTTCCCCTTGTACTGTTCATCATCAGCCCCAACGGCAATCCACCACCACCACACTGGAGTAGGGTATTACACCACAACGGTGGCCCGAACCAGTATAAATCTTGTGTCCTTTGTGTTGCGAGTTCATCGAGTTAGTTCGTAAGATCTCAGCTGAGTTAGGACATGGATCGGTAGGGGGGAATCTTGCACGCACCCCAGTGTTCGAACCTTAAGGGTTTTGCCGGAACCCGTGATCCGACATTTCACGCGCCAGGTAGGGGTGCGCCGAAGCTTCCCTTCTGTCGCTCCGTGTCATGCCGCTTCACCGTCACCATGGCGGACACATGCCATGCCCGCACCGAGCACCGGGCTTCCCTCGCCACCCGCATTGCTTAGACGGCCCCTGTCGACGGGCCAGCCCGTCGCTCTCCGTCGCCTGCCGCCAACGCCACCACCGGCCCAGCGGGGAATGAGCAGCAAGCATCCTCGCCGCACCCTTCGGTGCGACAGGACGGATGCACCGCCACCCCATCACTGACTCCTGTTGGTTCGTCGTCTCACCCTCGTCGCATTCCCATGGATGCACGGGCCGCGCTCCTCATGGCACACGAGCTCATGCGCTACCGCCCAGTCAACGACCTCTACGAGGACTGGCTTGACCGCATCGCCGAGGTTGTCCGCGCCGCAGGGGGCTCCCCTGTGCCGTCCCACTCTTTGCCTCGCCCTCCGCCAGCCACGGGTGGCGCAGCTCACGAAGCTCCTCCGCCACCTCTGCACCAAGACGGCACCCTAGCGCCAAGGCACGCGGCTCCATGGCGCGACACACTGCGTCCGGTGCCCGCACATGAAGAAAGAAGCTGTCAAGAAGTCCCTCGACCGCAAGTGAACACTTCGCCACTCCTCGCATCGCCGCGCCAGGATCGTTTGCTGCGGCAAGGCCCCGCGCCCCTTGCCGTAGCGGCGCGCGGGCGCCAAAACCAAGTTCCACCTCCAAGGCGGGCCCCGGTGACCACGGCCGGCTGTCGCGCCTTCACCCCCGAGCTGTGTAGCGTCACCTGGCCGGGCAAGTTCAAGCCAGATCTGCCTCCTCGCTACGACGGCACCCCTGACCTCGCGGAGTTCCTGCAGCTCTACGAGCTGAGCATCGAGGCGGCCAACGGCGACGAGAAATTCATGGCGAACTGGTTGCCCATGGCCCTCAAGGATGGCCCCCGCTCCTGGCTCCTGAACCTGCCTCCAGGCTCGATTTCCTCCTGGGACGAGATGTGCAACCACTTCATAGCCAACTTCCAGGGCACTCGTGACCACCCCCCGGTCGTGGGTGACCTGCACCGCATCAAGCAACAACCAGGAGAGACCCTGTTGAAGTACATCCAGTGCTTCAATAGCACACGAATTAAGATCCCCAAGGTGATCGATGAGGTCATCATCTCAGCGTTCTCCGACAGCGTCCGTGACATCAATATGAAGGAGGAGCTCGCCATCCATGAGGAGCTGTGCATGACCTTGGAGCTGTTCAACATCGCGACCAAGTGTGCAAGAGCTGAGGAGGGGCACCTCTCCCTCCTCGAGCTCCCTACAGCGGACCCGGAGGAGAAGAAGACCAACGCTAAGGGCGTGAAGCACAAGGGAGCAGCCGTGCTCGCGGCAGAACCAGACACCAAGTGCGGTAGAGACCAGCCCGAGTCATCCAAGAGCAGCCGACCGTTTTGCGCCTTCCATAACCTGCATACCCACAACACCAGCGACTATCAAGAGCTCAGAGCCATTCGAGAAGGACGCTTCGGTCGACGCCCCGAGTGTAGCGACCGGGGCTACGACCGAGGAGGACGACGTGGTGGCGGACGCTGGGACGACCATGGCCCGCGCCCGGAGTGGCGCGACCGGTGTAGTGAGGACTGCTGGCAAGATCAGCCTCGCGAGGGTGCCTGGAGGGACCAGCCTCGTGAGGATCGTCCTCAAGGCAACGCTGACCTTCCTCCACTACCGCCACCACCGAGAAGGAATGACGACCACCATCAAGACAAGGGGCCTGGGGGCTTCCAGGAGCCGCGCGCTATCGCCTGCATCTTGGGCGCAGCTCAAGCCCCAGCCTCGTAGCCTATCTTCAAACAATTTGCTCGCAAAGCGAATGCAGTTCTCCCCAAGTTCGAGGCCACACGCCCGCTCAGATGGGCCAGGTGCCCCATCACGTTCAGTTCGGGAGATCAGCTCAAGTGCGCACCTACTGCAGGCGTCCTCCCAATGCTTTGTTCACCAGTCATCAGCAACATGCAAGTTACCAAGACCCTCATCGATGGCGGCGCAGGGCTCAACGTCCTGTCCGTCGACACGTTCGATAGCCTCCAAGTGCCATACGACCAGCTTCAGCCTACCAAGCCTTTCTCAGGAGTGACCGACGACTCTACTACCCCGATCGGGCAGGTCCGCCTCCCCGTTACCTTCGGAGAACGCAACAACTACCGCACCGAACTCATCGACTTCGACGTCGCCTACATCCGCCTACCATACAGCGCCATCCTCGGGTACCCGGCCTTGGCCAAGTTCATGGCGATGACCCATCACGGCTAAAATCGATGACCCCGACAGCCAGGGCGAGCGCCCTCCTGAGGCCACCCCCAAGAAGAAGTAGTTGCGCCATGCAGGGCCTCAGGCAAGCGGCGCCTCGTCAGGATCGACACCCGTGCCTGGGGCGCCTCCCTCCATCGCATATGAAAGCGCGCCCGACGCCCCTCTCGGGCAGGGCTCGGGGGCTCTCTTTTGGAGGGCCTCAGACTTTGCCAACATCACGAGGGAGGCGCTTGCGCACCACTTGGAGGCGGGCTTCACGGCACGTTTCCCTCAGGAGAACACAGGGCAAGGAGTGCCCACCGTTCAAGAGTTCATCATCGAGACCACTCAGGAACTGCAAGACGCAAGGGCCATGCGCGGCGGCCGCCGCTCACTAGGCACAGCTCCCCCTCCAGGCGAGGATGCTGGGCTACGCGTTGCATCGACATCCCAGGGCTCAACCAGGCCGCCTCTCAGGAGCTTTTCTGGCCTTCGCGCGTGGGACGCTGCAAGGGCCCACCTCACAGCTACGTTTGCATGCCTTTTGGCCTGCCGAGCATGGCAACCGCCTATCAGTGCAACCTGCGGAGTGTCCTGGCGGCTCAGGAGGCCAGGCACCACGCTGTGCTCATGGAGATGAAGACAGTCCTCAAGGAACCCCCTGGACATCCAGAGCCTCCCGAGGATCAGGGCCCCGGTGGCTCATGAGGAGCAGCCCCTTCGCTGCATACGTTTAGCTGCCCCAACTCTCCTTCATCAACATAACCAGGTGACATTTTCCAAGTTCATTCAGCTAGGAGCGCCCCCAGGGCTGCATCATTCCCATGACGCATGGGTCCGTCCCTGTGGCATGTATCTTTCCTTTTATGTCTTTAGCTTACCTTGTTGGGGGTGCCCCTCAGGCTGCATCATCCCCAAGCCGCTCGGGCAGGACCCAGTGGCGCGTATCGTTATGCATTTATCTAAGCTAGGTTGCCTTTCATGCTTAATCTATCTATGACTATCACCTGCTTGATCGCCACCCACCATGGGAGCCGCGTGCCGGCCGTCTTTCTTCAGGACCCTTCGCATTGTCTAACCATCTTGCTGGACCAAGACAGTGAACAAGAACCAAGACCAGGTGCAACCCGCCTTGAGGTAGGGCCTCGCGAGTCCTGTGCTGGCTCACGAGTGTCCAGACACACCTCGTCTAGCCATGCCGTGCAAGCCACGTGTCAGGGCGGGGCTGTACACGCCTCGGGGGCTCTCTGTAGTAGGGAGTCCCCTCTCACGCGCCAGAAGCAAACCAGCAATCACCACGGCGACCGGTGCCCTTCCTCGCGCTAACTTGCAGGAACTTCCTGAGGGCCACATCAGGCAGTACCGCGGACTCTCCCTCTTCTCTCATGCGATTCGCTTGCGCGTTAAAAGGGGGGCTCTTGAGCATCGCGCCTCAGGAGCTCTTACTGGCTCTCTAGCCCTCACCCCTGGCCTTGACCATGGCACGCGACCTGGCATACCAGCGGCAGCTGAGCTCGCTCGAGGGCTGGGACCTGAGGACGCAGAGCACCAAGAAGAACATGGAAGGGAGGGGAGACCCGCACGGTCCTGACTTAGCTAAACTAGAGTGACCGACGTGCGAGTCTGGCACGACTCGAGGAGCCGACCCCGGACAGCCAAGATAAGTTCTCGCTCTGGATCCACCAGTCGCTACGACACGAGACCCTCGCTCACTCCCTTCGCTGCCCTGCTACAACAACATTTTCTTCCTTTCCCATCCTAAGACAGCTACTTGCACGCTAAAGGGGACCTCTTGAGCATCACGCCTCAGGAGCTCTTACTGGACCTCGGGCCGCTCACCTCCTGGCCTTGACCATGACACGTTCAGGGAACAAAAGGGAAGGAATTCCTAGGATCTCTATCTACACGCACCAGATGTTGCCAACGCCATCATCAACAGTGGGCACGTGAGGCCGGCGCCAACCCCATCCAGATCAGCGGCGACGGCGGTTGGACGCCGAAGCCCTGCTCTAGGCTCGGCGGAAGCTCGGGGGCACATAGTTGTCATCGCTCGTCTCCGGAGACTCCGCGAGCTCAGGAGAGTCGCTGGACCACCAGGAGTTGCCGCTGCCGCTGGAGGAGCTGCAGGCGAGACCTGTGGCGGACCTAGTGCATGCTGTAGTGTCATCCTGGCGACCTCCTTCAGGGAAGCACTCTAGGCGGCGGCCTTCTGCTACCTCTTGAGCACTGCGTTGGTTTTCCCTTGAAGAGGAAAGGGTGATGCAGCAAAGTAGCGTAAGTATTTGCCTCAGTTTTTGAGAACCAAGGTATCAATCCAGTAGGAGGCTATGCGCGAGTCCCTCGCACCTGCACAAAACAAATAAATCATTGCAACCAACGCGATAAGGGGTTGTCAATCCCTACACGGTCACTTACGAGAGTGAGATCTGATAGATATGATAAGATAATCTTTTTGGTATTTTTATGATAAAGATGCAAAGTAAAATAAAAGTCAATGAAAATAACTAAGTGTTGGAAGATTAATATGATGAAGATAGACCCGGGGGCCACAGGTTTCACTAGTGGCTTCTCTCAAGATCATAAGTATTTTACGGTGGGTGAACAAATTACTGCTGAGCAATTGACAGAATTGAGCATAGTTATGAGAATATCTAGGTATGATCATGTATATAGGCATCACGTCCGAGACAAGTAGACCGACTCCTGCCTGCATCTACTACTATTACTCAACACATCGACCGCTATCCAGCATGCATCTAGAGTATTAAGTTCATAAGAACAGAGTAATGCCTTAAGCAAGATGACATGATGTAGAGGGATAAATTCATGCAATATGATAAAAAAGCATCTTGTTATCCTTGATGGCAACAATCCAATACGTGCCTTGCTGCCCCTACTGTGTCACATCCCTGGTCCTGTTATGCACTAGGCTAGACCTCATGTGAGCATCATGTTTTAATTCAAATGAAATTTGAATTGAGGAATTTTCAAAGCCTCAGAAACCTTCTAAAAATGATCAACATTAAAATCTCCTCAAAGAAGTCCAAGAAAATGTTCCTCTTAGTCTCTGAAAATATTGCAAAGAGGAAAAACTCAAAACAATATTTTTGGTATCTCAGAGTTAATTATTTTGGGCCTTTGAATTAAATAAATAGCTATTTGCATTGGATATATATTTGATATATAAATAATATATGTCCAATAATTACTGGAACATTTTATGTGGTTTGGTATATTTTAGTTCTAGCCACATAACTATTTTCAGGATTTTATAAAATGGTTTAGTATATTACTAAACTAAAACAACACAGAACAAAATAGATAAATAAAAACAAAAATAGAAAGAGCAGAGGACTACCTGGCGCTCACCTCAGCCCACCTGGCCCAGCTCCTCCAGCCGGCCCAGCCCACCAGGGGCTCCCCTCCTGTCGTCTTCCCCGCGCCAGTAGGCAGCGCGCGTGGCCGACGGGCGCCGACGCTGCCTCGGCCACCTCCTGCTTCCCTGGCCACCTCCTGCTTCCTCCCCGAGCCTCTAGCGACGCCACGCACCCCTCCTGGAACCGTCGCTCACTCTCTCGTCCCCATCCTCTCCTCTGCTCTCTCTCCCTCTCACCCGAACGGAGCCACCGCCGCTGACGAGCGTCGCCGTGGCCACAGCCACTGCCTCGCCTCGTCGTTGCGCCCAGAGGCTCCGCCTCGACCCCCTCTTCCTCTCCACCAACCCATGCCCCGCCGGACGCCCTGCATCGCCGCCCACGCCGTCTTCCCCATCTCCGGCCGCCGAGGATCTTCGCCGTCGATTCGCCACCATCATCGCTTCCCCGAGCCCGCTTCTACGGCCCCTGCAACCGCTGTGAGGCCACGACCCTTTTCCCTCTAACCCCATGCTCGATTGCCTCCCCTAACCGCCTAACCACCTTGCCGAGCGCTCCTCGCCGCCGGCCATGGCACCGCCGTGGCCACAGATGTCTTAGCTCGCGTCTGAGCACGCCCTCGGGCTCGAGATGTTCCCAGGAGCCGAAAACTCCCATCGGTTCGTCCGTAGCTGCACCATAGCATCGTCTTAGGCGATGCCCGAGCTCCGGCCGCCGCCGATTTGGTCGCCGCCGTCGATTCCGACCACCGCAGCTGCTGCCGCCACCACCACTGGATGCGCGAGTCTTCCAGCTCGCTGTAGCCGCAAACCCCGAGCAAAACGGTGCCCTGTAGCGCCGCCCCGAGCAACTCCGGCGAGGTCTCGCCGTCGCCGTGGTCGCCGGCGTCACTAGCTGACGTGGCTCTGTCATTAGGAGCTAATCCAACTAACTAAACCACCTACAGCCACTGACAGTAGGCCCCACCCCTGGTCAAACCCCAGTCAGCGCTGGGTTTGACCGGGATTAGCTCCTGTGTCACTGACGTGTGGCCCCCACACGTCAGGTTTGACCTGGGGCGCCCAGTTGACCCTGCTGACGTCACCGTGACGTGGTGCTGACGCCATAAATCATTTCTGGATTTATTATTATTTCAGGAATTTCAGAAAATAGCTAAAACTTCAATAAATCATAGAAAATTAACCGTAACTCCAAATTAAATAAATTATATATGAAAAATTATCAGAAAAATTCAAGGAATCCATCTGTACCATTTTCATGCATGTTAGAACAACTTATAGCTGCTGTATAGCACAAATCAATTAAATGGCATTTGAATAATCACATATGGAGTTTGAATTTGAATCTTGTATTCAAACCAACTTCATTTAATCTGTTGCTAGTTGCATTAGCCCAAAACACATTCATTTTGCCATGTCATGATCATGCATCATATTGTGCATTGCATTGATTGTGTTCCCTTCTGTGTTGCCGGTATTTGTCCCCTCTCGATAGACGTGATACCGATGATGTGATCGTTGACACTGATGAAGACTCAATGTTATCTTCAGAAGTGCCAGGCAAGCAAAACCCCCTTGTTCATTCCGATACAATCCCACTCTCTCGCTCCTGCTCTCTTTTACTGCATTAGGACAACATCGATTCATCTGTTACTTGCTGCGGTAGCTGAACCCCTTTATCCTCTGCATGACCTGTCATTCCACAGTAATTAGATGAAACCCACTAGCATGAGTAGGAGTTGTTTGAGCCCTGATGTGCCTACTCATTCATGCTTGTTTGTCATGCCTGCTACTGCTTAGAGTTGAGTCAGGTCTGATTCATCCGGGATGAATCAGAGGTGTGTGAACATGTCCTACGGTGTGTGAGCTAAGCGTGTGAACACGATTTGGTAAAGGTAGCGGTGAGAGGCCATGTAGGAGTACATGGTGGGTTGTCTCATTGCAGCCGTCCTCAGGAACTGAGTTCTGTGTTTGTGATCCATGATTCAGCTACTACCACGCATTGGGCCCGAAACCAATGGACCCTCTCGGCTTCTTAATCACCCTTGTCCTCTGTCCAGGAGTTGCAAGTAGTTTCTGGTGTTTGTAGTATGCTGGAGGCCGTGCGCAGCGCTGACCGTAGGGGTGGGCTGTGATGCGGTAGGCACGTGGCACGGTGTACCGGGCGCCCGTTTGGTGTCTCGGGAACCCTGTTCACATCGTTTGGGGCTGTGAGCGAAACTCCGGCCGGATCTCCTCATGGATGGAACCCGAATAGGCGATAAACCTGGACTAGAGACTTGAGTGTTTAGGTAGGCCGTGGCCGACACCCACGTTGGGCTTCCGCTTGAAGGTTGCCGAGTACATGTCGTGTAAACGGCGGTAAGTGGTGAGAGCGTGTGTGAAGAAGTACACCCCTGCAGGGTTAACATCATCTATTCGAATAGCCGTGTCCGCGGAAAAGGACTTCTGGGTTGCTTATATCAGTTCATAGACAAGTGAAAGTGGATACTCTAAAATACGCAAGATAAGCGTGAGTGCTATGGATGGCATTCTCGTAGGGAGACGGGAGTGGATCCATAGTGGTGTATTGATATGGTGAATATGTGGACTCGTGTGCGCCACCTCAAAAGAGTTATTTGCAATAGTAGATCAGGATAGCCACCGCGTCAAAGCTGGCTTGCTGCAGTTAAACTCCACCATCCCCTTTGTTGATAATGATGCATATGTAGATAGTTCTGATGTAAGTCTTGCTGGGTACATTTGTACTCACGTTTGCCTATTTTATGTTTTTGCAGAGAGACTTCGGTCTCGCTAGTAGTTCCGCGTGGACTTCGACGTTTAGCTTGTTACCTCAGCTACGATCTTGTGCCTCGGCAGGATTGGTAGATAGTCAGGCTTCTCAGCCTTTTTCATTTATAGATGTCTGTACTCAGACATGTTAAGCTTCCGCATGTGCTTTGACTTGTATGCTCTGATTGTTGGGTCATAAGACCCATGTTTGTAATATCTCGCTCCTCGGAGCCTATTGAATATTTACTTGTGTCGTAGAGTCATGTTGTGATGCCTTGTTGTATTTGCACATATCGAGCATATTGTGTGTATGATTGAAATGCTTGGTATGTGTGGGATCTGACTATCTAGTTGTTTATCCTTAGTAGCCTCTCTTACCGGGAAATGTCTCCTAGTGTTTCCACCGAGCCATGGTAGCTTGCTACTGCTCCGGAACACTTAGGCTGGCCGGCATGTGTCCTTCTTCGTTCCTGTGTCTGTCCCTTCGGGGAAATGTCACGCATTGAGTATCGGAGGCCTGTTAGCCCGCTACAGCCCGGTTTACCGGAGTCCTGCTAGCCCAGTGCTACAGCCCGGACCCACTTGCTGATGACCGACACGTTCGATGCTGGGTCATGGATGCCTGTCCCTGTAAGTCTGTGCCACTTTGGGTTTACGACTAGCCATGTCAGCCCGGGCTCCTTATCATATGGGTGCTAGCGACACTATCATATACGTGTGCCAAAAGGCGCAAACGGTCCCGGGCAAAGGTAAGGCGACACCCGTGGGAATACCGTGCGTGAGGCCGCAAAGTGATATGAGGTGTTACATGCTAGACCTATGTGGCATCGAGTCGGGGTCCTGACAGCGTTGGTATCAGAGCTTGACTGCCTGTAGGATTACCAAGCCAAACTGGTCGAAGTTGAGTCTAGAAATGCTTTAGCTATATGTAGGGGAATTGATTGTGGGATGGAACGTAAGGCTCTTTTTACTCCTTATACCTCATGCCCTTCTGATCTGAGTCATCTTATCTTTCCTACGGGGATTAAGAACTAGGCTATCTCTTCTTTCTATCAGGATCACGTGTTACTAATCCGTAGACTTATAAGATTGTTGGATTAAGCCTCAGTTCAGTTTCTACCTCTGTATGTTAATTATTGATCTCGAAACCTTGATATTGTGCTTCTGAGTGGTTATGCCACCATTTTTGTGAATGTCTCAAATCTTTTCTGAGCATTTACAGCCGTTATACTGTCCGAGTCATCCCAGGTCTCTAAATAATCTGATGCAATTGCAAAATCCTTCCCTCGGTTTCGATGTCTTTCCTGGCCAGGTTAACCACACTAAACGGTGAGTTGATGTACTCTATTGCCTCAACGTATATGTTGGAGCTATGATTATGACCCTAGATGTCTAGAGTATCACCTGGTAATCTAGCCACGTTTTGCGTTCCTAGTGTGAAGATTCTGGCCATTATTCTCGAAAGCATCTCGTGATGCTACATAGGAGTAGGTATTCTATTCCTGGGTTCATGAACCCGAGATTCACTCTACTTACTTCATGTTGATAGTGTTTGCTAGTTCCTTTAGGATATTAGTAACCTTTGCGATAATCCTCGAGGTTCATGATACATCCTTTTTCCAATTACCATGAACCATTCTTGGCAGGAGTTCTTCTGAACCAAAAGATGACAACAAGAGTGCTCTTGATGAGTTCTCCATGCTATATTGTGACTCTGCCAGCTCAACCTTTCTGCATGGGTTATCCGGAAGAATTATGTTGAACCTGGTTCGACAAACTAATCTATGCATCCACAACTCAGAAAATCATATGTTCCTTTGAGTTGTCCCTCTTTAGTTGTCTACTGACCTTCGTCTATCAATTGATAGTCAAGAGTATGTGTGCGTTCGTTTATCGATGCCTATTACTCTTGTGGTCCGTCAAGCCATTCTATCGCGGAATGACTAGGAGAAACAAACTCCAGTACCTCTTCCATATCCAGGATTGGGTCAAAGAAGTTGTGCTCCGTAGATCAAATTGCTAATCCAGCTTTTGCTCTGTTCTACCTTGGAGTATTACCATCTTTATATCGGGATTGTTATAGGAATTGCACACCATCCTATGAACTCTTGGTACAGTGATACTTCTTGCCATCATTGTTCATTCCTCGGTTCCTGTGTTATTGTAACCGGAATGCCGACAAGTGAATCGTGGTGTGTGAAATCAATACTGCTAGCAACTCCATTGCTTGGTAGTTAAATGGACGATAACCTCATTCTTAGCGTGTTGATTTTTGAATCATCCTTCTAAGACTGATCGTGCTACCTTGTTCATCTTCCTGGTGCACATTTCGATTGATGAGTTAGGATGCTGTCAAGTCCTCGCTCATTTGATTATATCGTCTTGCCCTGAAAAGCAAGATTGTTCTCGAGCTTAGTAACATATCGGTGGTTCGTGATTTTCCGAATATCTTCCCGGAAGTATTGCCAGGCTGTCCCCTGACTGTTATGTTGAGCTCGTGATCAAGTTGGTTTCTTGTGAACCACCTTCTCTCCAAGAATCGGTGTTGGATATCCCTGAGCTAGTTGGTTAAGCTAGACAACAACTTGGAGAGTTGGAAGATAAAAGCTTGCCTGACTTAGTTCGTTAGAAAGGGATATTTTTGTGTAGTGTGTGTTTAAGAAAGATGATATCTTCATCGATCGGTCCCTGTGATCAGTTGCTGGACCTATTGTCTTATCAATCCTTTGATTTGAGTGTGGGCTATTGTCAAATCAAATCAGTACCAACGATGCTCGTAATGTTGTCTTACTCGTGGTTGATCCCTCGAGCATACACCATTACATCTTTGGTCTGACCAATACTATCACCGTGTTCACATGATGGTGGAAGTCCAGTGATATGGAAATTCCGATGAGTTGTTGTTGAGCCCATCAGTAGCATTTTGTCTTCCCCCATGAATCATGTTGAACATCAACCTAGTGTTGGAAACTTTTGAAAGCATTTTCTTCATGCTAGCTCATGAAGTACTTGTTAATGAAAGGAGTGATTTCCTCTTATACACGTGCATTTGGTGAAAGTTGCCGCCGTGAATTTGAGGAAGATTGTTTTGTTTCCTTTGGAATCGTCCCAAATCAGTCATGCACACGTGCGAAGTATTCTGTAGTCTGGAGGCTTGCAACCTTCATTCTATATGTGTCCCTAGCACACTAAGCCACTGATTGACTTGTTCAAGGAAAAGAAGTCTATGCTTGGGATCTAATCCATGGACTTGCGTAAAGACTTCGATATCCTCGATTATGGTTCCCCACCTGAACTCGGTAGTGTTTAATTATAAGACTACTACATGGCCATGCTTGTCTGGGACAACGTGTTCACATGTTTGTAGCAGAACCAGCTCATGTTTTGGAGCTTACTATCGTAGTTCATTCCCCGAGAATCTCGCAACGTCATCTCGTCGATTTGTGTTGCAAACTTTCATTTTTCTTTCTAGACTCGATGAGTCTGGAATATCCTGACACCAACCAGATCTGAATCTCAGGCAGATATGATGGTTTGGAACATTTCCCAAGAAATATAATATTGGTCTCACGATAACCGGTAAAGTGGATGTCGTGGCCAACACACCCCGCCGGGAGACCTAATATTGTAGTATCTTGATTGAGGAAGTTGGCCACCTCCCCATAAGGATTTCGTAGGATCTACCTCCCTAGTTGTTCCTTATGGATTTCTGTGTTTCCGAAGTCCGACCTTTACTTGATGTTCTAGATATCAAACCATATCTATGGGTGGATTACACTAGCACATCAAGGAGAACATTAGAAGCGGAGTGCTAAATGTCTCTCGGTCGATCATCCAGATTTTGTTTCCTTAGCCTCGCTAAGGTGAAATCTGAGAAAGTGTTATCTTCCTTTGCATCTGCATCATCCATCATCATTCATCATGGTAGCAAGTTGTGTTGCCAGGACCCTTGACACGGATGTTGATAAAACCTTGATGATTGTGGAAATGCTCAAGTTCTTGAGAGCACGCACAAGCGCTACGTGTTATCATCGGCACTAACTGGGATTCCTCTCAGTTTCCTCGGTTATGCTATGACCTTTCAAACAGTGAATTCACTCGCTATTGTTGGGTTCTTCCCCAGTTACCAGAATCATTCCCAGCATTTGCATTCTGTTCCCAGCTTGCACCGCCATTGTGCCATTCTACCATGGGTCTCTTCCATTTCCGGTGATAAGCAAATTCATCCATTACGTTGTCTTCAACAAGGTAATCCACATCATTCAAGTCCGAGTATGCCATTCTACCGACCCCCGCCAATCGATTGCTGTGATTTGCCTTAGGCTGATATAGAGAGTCTCAATGATCTCTATATCAAAGGTAATTCTTTTTGCCACTTAAGGGGATATTTCTACGAGTCACCATCCCTAAGGTGCCTCGTTGTGGTATCATGGCAACTCAACTCCTCGCTACGTTGACAATCGTTTACCACCTTCTTAGGTGTGGAATCGTTGTCTACCTAGTGAACCTTCGTCATCTGTTCCACTCCATTCCTCTAGAGGTGTGCTTCGTCTCTCAGCTCGAGAGATGTTGCTATGTCCCATTCCGTGAGTTAATCCTGAGTTGTTCGACCTTCGAGAAGAACGATTCTTTTAGGGTCTTTCCTTTCCTCTCGTTGTCATGTTAGTTGGAGTTCTCAAGGCAAGACTTCGAGACAATGATGGTGATCGAAACAACGTTCCTATGAAGTGCAACCTGGATCGTGAAGATTGTGCTAGTTTGCGCTCCCCCTTCACCTTACCCTACGCTTGAATCTCGGGACGAGATTTTTGTTTAGTGGGGGTGAGTTGTCACATCCCTGGTCCTGTTATGCACTAGGCTAGACCTCATGTGAGCATCATGTTTTAATTCAAATGAAATTTGAATTGAGGAATTTTCAAAGCCTCAGAAACCTTCTAAAAATGATCAACATTAAAATCTCCTCAAAGAAGTCCAAGAAAATGTTCCTCTTAGTCTCTGAAAATATTGCAAAGAGGAAAAACTCAAAACAATATTTTTGGTATCTCAGAGTTAATTATTTTGGGCCTTTGAATTAAATAAATAGCTATTTGCATTGGATATATATTTGATATATAAATAATATATGTCCAATAATTACTGGAACATTTTATGTGGTTTGGTATATTTTAGTTCTAGCCACATAACTATTTTCAGGATTTTATAAAATGGTTTAGTATATTACTAAACTAAAACAACACAGAACAAAATAGATAAATAAAAACAAAAATAGAAAGAGCAGAGGACTACCTGGCGCTCACCTCAGCCCACCTGGCCCAGCTCCTCCAGCCGGCCCAGCCCACCAGGGGCTCCCCTCCTGTCGTCTTCCCCGCGCCAGTAGGCAGCGCGCGTGGCCGACGGGCGCCGACGCTGCCTCGGCCACCTCCTGCTTCCCTGGCCACCTCCTGCTTCCTCCCCGAGCCTCTAGCGACGCCACGCACCCCTCCTGGAACCGTCGCTCACTCTCTCGTCCCCATCCTCTCCTCTGCTCTCTCTCCCTCTCACCCGAACGGAGCCACCGCCGCTGACGAGCGTCGCCGTGGCCACAGCCACTGCCTCGCCTCGTCGTTGCGCCCAGAGGCTCCGCCTCGACCCCCTCTTCCTCTCCACCAACCCATGCCCCGCCGGACGCCCTGCATCGCCGCCCACGCCGTCTTCCCCATCTCCGGCCGCCGAGGATCTTCGCCGTCGATTCGCCACCATCATCGCTTCCCCGAGCCCGCTTCTACGGCCCCTGCAACCGCTGTGAGGCCACGACCCTTTTCCCTCTAACCCCATGCTCGATTGCCTCCCCTAACCGCCTAACCACCTTGCCGAGCGCTCCTCGCCGCCGGCCATGGCACCGCCGTGGCCACAGATGTCTTAGCTCGCGTCTGAGCACGCCCTCGGGCTCGAGATGTTCCCAGGAGCCGAAAACTCCCATCGGTTCGTCCGTAGCTGCACCATAGCATCGTCTTAGGCGATGCCCGAGCTCCGGCCGCCGCCGATTTGGTCGCCGCCGTCGATTCCGACCACCGCAGCTGCTGCCGCCACCACCACTGGATGCGCGAGTCTTCCAGCTCGCTGTAGCCGCAAACCCCGAGCAAAACGGTGCCCTGTAGCGCCGCCCCGAGCAACTCCGGCGAGGTCTCGCCGTCGCCGTGGTCGCCGGCGTCACTAGCTGACGTGGCTCTGTCATTAGGAGCTAATCCAACTAACTAAACCACCTACAGCCACTGACAGTAGGCCCCACCCCTGGTCAAACCCCAGTCAGCGCTGGGTTTGACCGGGATTAGCTCCTGTGTCACTGACGTGTGGCCCCCACACGTCAGGTTTGACCTGGGGCGCCCAGTTGACCCTGCTGACGTCACCGTGACGTGGTGCTGACGCCATAAATCATTTCTGGATTTATTATTATTTCAGGAATTTCAGAAAATAGCTAAAACTTCAATAAATCATAGAAAATTAACCGTAACTCCAAATTAAATAAATTATATATGAAAAATTATCAGAAAAATTCAAGGAATCCATCTGTACCATTTTCATGCATGTTAGAACAACTTATAGCTGCTGTATAGCACAAATCAATTAAATGGCATTTGAATAATCACATATGGAGTTTGAATTTGAATCTTGTATTCAAACCAACTTCATTTAATCTGTTGCTAGTTGCATTAGCCCAAAACACATTCATTTTGCCATGTCATGATCATGCATCATATTGTGCATTGCATTGATTGTGTTCCCTTCTGTGTTGCCGGTATTTGTCCCCTCTCGATAGACGTGATACCGATGATGTGATCGTTGACACTGATGAAGACTCAATGTTATCTTCAGAAGTGCCAGGCAAGCAAAACCCCCTTGTTCATTCCGATACAATCCCACTCTCTCGCTCCTGCTCTCTTTTACTGCATTAGGACAACATCGATTCATCTGTTACTTGCTGCGGTAGCTGAACCCCTTTATCCTCTGCATGACCTGTCATTCCACAGTAATTAGATGAAACCCACTAGCATGAGTAGGAGTTGTTTGAGCCCTGATGTGCCTACTCATTCATGCTTGTTTGTCATGCCTGCTACTGCTTAGAGTTGAGTCAGGTCTGATTCATCCGGGATGAATCAGAGGTGTGTGAACATGTCCTACGGTGTGTGAGCTAAGCGTGTGAACACGATTTGGTAAAGGTAGCGGTGAGAGGCCATGTAGGAGTACATGGTGGGTTGTCTCATTGCAGCCGTCCTCAGGAACTGAGTTCTGTGTTTGTGATCCATGATTCAGCTACTACCACGCATTGGGCCCGAAACCAATGGACCCTCTCGGCTTCTTAATCACCCTTGTCCTCTGTCCAGGAGTTGCAAGTAGTTTCTGGTGTTTGTAGTATGCTGGAGGCCGTGCGCAGCGCTGACCGTAGGGGTGGGCTGTGATGCGGTAGGCACGTGGCACGGTGTACCGGGCGCCCGTTTGGTGTCTCGGGAACCCTGTTCACATCGTTTGGGGCTGTGAGCGAAACTCCGGCCGGATCTCCTCATGGATGGAACCCGAATAGGCGATAAACCTGGACTAGAGACTTGAGTGTTTAGGTAGGCCGTGGCCGACACCCACGTTGGGCTTCCGCTTGAAGGTTGCCGAGTACATGTCGTGTAAACGGCGGTAAGTGGTGAGAGCGTGTGTGAAGAAGTACACCCCTGCAGGGTTAACATCATCTATTCGAATAGCCGTGTCCGCGGAAAAGGACTTCTGGGTTGCTTATATCAGTTCATAGACAAGTGAAAGTGGATACTCTAAAATACGCAAGATAAGCGTGAGTGCTATGGATGGCATTCTCGTAGGGAGACGGGAGTGGATCCATAGTGGTGTATTGATATGGTGAATATGTGGACTCGTGTGCGCCACCTCAAAAGAGTTATTTGCAATAGTAGATCAGGATAGCCACCGCGTCAAAGCTGGCTTGCTGCAGTTAAACTCCACCATCCCCTTTGTTGATAATGATGCATATGTAGATAGTTCTGATGTAAGTCTTGCTGGGTACATTTGTACTCACGTTTGCCTATTTTATGTTTTTGCAGAGAGACTTCGGTCTCGCTAGTAGTTCCGCGTGGACTTCGACGTTTAGCTTGTTACCTCAGCTACGATCTTGTGCCTCGGCAGGATTGGTAGATAGTCAGGCTTCTCAGCCTTTTTCATTTATAGATGTCTGTACTCAGACATGTTAAGCTTCCGCATGTGCTTTGACTTGTATGCTCTGATTGTTGGGTCATAAGACCCATGTTTGTAATATCTCGCTCCTCGGAGCCTATTGAATATTTACTTGTGTCGTAGAGTCATGTTGTGATGCCTTGTTGTATTTGCACATATCGAGCATATTGTGTGTATGATTGAAATGCTTGGTATGTGTGGGATCTGACTATCTAGTTGTTTATCCTTAGTAGCCTCTCTTACCGGGAAATGTCTCCTAGTGTTTCCACCGAGCCATGGTAGCTTGCTACTGCTCCGGAACACTTAGGCTGGCCGGCATGTGTCATTCCTCGTTCCTGTGTCTGTCCCTTCGGGGAAATGTCACGCATTGAGTATCGGAGGCCTGTTAGCCCGCTACAGCCCGGTTTACCGGAGTCCTGCTAGCCCAGTGCTACAGCCCGGACCCACTTGCTGATGACCGACACATTCGATCCTGGGTCATGGATGCCTGTCCATGTAAGTCTGTGCCACTTTGGGTTTACGACTAGCCATGTCAGTCCGGGCTCCTTATCATATGGGTGCTAGCGACACTATCATATACGTGTGCCAAAAGGCGCAAACGGTCCCGGGCAAAGGTAAGGCGACACCCGTGGGAATACCGTGCGTGAGGCCGCAAAGTGATATGAGGTGTTACATGCTAGACCTATGTGGCATCGAGTCGGGGTCCTGACATACTGTCACTGGGAAAGGACACCGCAAGATTGAACCCGAAGCTAAGCACTTCTCCCATTGCAAGAAAGATCAATCTTGTAGGCCAAAGCAAACTGATAATTCGAAGAGACTTGCAAAGATAACCAATCATACGTAAAAGAATTCAGAGAAGATTCAAATATTGTTCATAGATAACCTTGATCATCAACCCATAATTCATCGGTCTCAACAAACACACCACGAAAGAAGATTACATCGAATAGATCTCCACAAGAGAGGGGAGAAGTGTATTGAGATCCAAAAAGAGAGAAGAAGCCATCTAGCTAATAACTATGGACCCATAGGTCTGAGGTAAACTACTCACACTTCATCGGAAGGGCTATGGTGTTGATGTAGAAGTCCTCCGTGATCGATGCCCCCTCCGGCAGAGCTCTGGAACAGGCCCCAAGATGGGATCTCGTGGATACAGAAATTTACGGCGGTGGAATTAGGGTTTTGGTTCCGTCTCTGATCGTTTGGGGGTACGTAGGTATATATAGGAGGAAGAAGTACGTCGGTGGAGCAACATGGGGGCCATGAGGGTGGAGGGCGCGCTTGGGGGGTAGGCGCGCCCCCTACCTCGTGGCCTCCCTATTGGTTGCTTGACGTAGGGTCCAAGTCTCTTGGATCTTGTTCATTCCAAAAAACACGTTCCCGAAGGTTTCATTCTGTTTGGACTCCGTTTGATATTTCTTTTCTTTGAAACCCAAAAATAGGCAAAAAAAACAGCAATTCTGGGATGGGCCTCCAGTTAATAGGTTAGTCCCAAAAATAATATAAAAGTGTATAATAAAGCCCAATAATGTACAAAACAGTAGATAATATAGCATGGAGCAATCAAAAATTATAGATACGTTGGAGACGTATCACCTTCCATGTCGAAGACCTTGAAAAACAGCACGGAGGCGCCATCGTATCGAAGTGGATCACGAGGGCGCCCTCCACACGACAGACTCGGGAAATCTCGCCCCAACCTTGGGTCATGAAGATCTTCCCGGAGGCAACAGCTCCAATCTCCGCTCCAGTCGCTGGGGCGTCGCAATCGGCATGTTGCAGCCAAAGCTCGCGAAGGGCCCTCGGTGGCATCTCGGCGGCGAAGAACTGCGGGAGGCGTATCCAGGTGCTCGGGGGCATCACCGCCCACAGCACGAACTCGCGCGAAGAGTCCTCCACGGCACAGCGACCACGGCCCTGGCGCGGGCGGAGCCGCTCACCGCTCGTCCCTTCAGAATCATTGGCATGAGCGTACAAGGGCAACGGGTACCCGGGAGGCGGCCTCTCATACCAAGGCCGCGACACCACCAGCCTCACGACCATCTTGCGGCGATGAGACCTCCTCTTCTTTGGCGGGAGCAGCCCGGGCTCGTTGAGGGGAGCCTTGCCCTTCTCTGCGGCCGAGAACCTCTGGATCAGCACCATCTCTGCACAAGCAAGGAGTGGAACAGGGAAGGAGAAGAAGCGGGAGAGGGAGAGGAAAGATGGGCGACGGGGGCTCCGCCCCCCTCCCATTTATACCAGGAGAAGGCCAACCAGCAGCCCCCATGATCACTGGTAATGATGGTTTTCCTTGCATGTCACTGGGACTTGTCAAGTCGGGCAGCTGCTGAGGAATCATGGGGAAGCGGAGACGCCCACGACCAATCAACCACCGCGCATTGAGCAAAGCCGCAGGCTATTGGGGCCCATGGCGCTCCGCACTTGACCCTTGGCTTCGCCTCGAAGCCAAGCCCGAGCGCGCCTTCAGCCCGGGGGCTACTGTCGGCTTTCTGGGAATGGGGGTCCCCAGACTTGTCTGCCTGCGGCCCATGCCGTGGCTTTGCTAGCAGGCCAGTATGGCCCGTCTTCATCAACAAGGCATTCAAGACCTTAGTGAGGGGCCAAGCCTCGCGAGGCGGACGACGCAAGACCTCCTCAGGAGCAGCCTTGCCAGGCAGGCTCGCGAGGGGCGGAGAGTTCAAGGCCATGCAAACCTTGCGAAGTTCTCGTGATGTGAGCCATGACGATCGAGTCCAGGCAGGCGCCAGCGCGTGCAGCGTCCTTGTTTCCTCTTTGGTGCTAAGGGGGCAAACACAGGCGCGGACTACTGAAGCATCAAGCAAAGGTTTCCATATTGGTGCAACGAGACCAAGACTAGCAGGACAGCAAGACGGAGGTCACCATGGAGCCCAAGGCGGCGTCACCACCAGAGCCTTTTGCACGCGAAGACCACTTTTGTTAGGATAAGCTGTACTAGCGGTCCCCTTTCAAATTGGCCGTTGTTGGCTCCCTTCCAGCTCAATATTTGGGAAGAGGAACAGGGCCTCTATAAATAGGACTAGCCACCACCATCGGGGGAGGGTGAATCAGATCCTCACACACACAAGTTCACCAAGCTCAAGAACACCTCAACCTCAGGAGGCTATTCTTCCCCTTGTACTGTTCATCATCAGCCCTAGAGGCAATCCACCACCACCACACTGGAGTAGGGTATTACACCACAACGGTGGCCCGAACCATTATAAATCTTGTGTCCTTTGTGTTGCGAGTTCGTCGAGTTAGTTCATAAGGTCTCAGCTGAGTTAGGACGTGGATCAGTGGGGGGAATCTTCGCGCGCACCCCAGTGTTCGAACCTTAAGGGTTTTGCCGTAACCCGTGATACGATAGTATTCCGATGCTCAGGTACCTAGTGGCTTCCTTCATGTGTCATCCAAAAGGGGTGTCATCATCCGGTTGAGCAAACTTTTTCCTTGAATCCGCCATCTATAGAGTAGAAAATGGAGAAGAGTCGGAAATGAGAAGAGAAGAGTATCATGTGGCTTATCCTAGTGGTTGCATCCTACAGTTAGTGTGTGCTCCGATACCATCTTGTAGCGACCTGACCTCAGGCGGTCAAGTCTCTGTGTTTAAGTGTCATCCCTGGATCGGTATTGCTGACACACACAATACTCGAGGATTTACAACATAGTTGAATCACACACTTATTGCACCAAATGTCTCAAAAGAGAACTTATTACAATAATATGGCTGAAGGCCATCTAAATAAGATAACAACGAAAGCTTCAAAGGTAGAAGAGTCCATCCAACTCCACGGAAAAATTGAGTGCACGACAACAACCTAGCGCACCTTACTCTTCGTCTGAAAACTCTGCAACATAATACGTTGCAGCCTGTGTAGGTCAGCACATGGAATATGCTGGCAAGATAACACTATAGAGCAATGAACATATAACAGCTATCACTACATGCATATATGGCTGGTGGAGGCTCTATGGTTATCATTTGCATAAAGTTCGTTTTTTCCTACAACAAAGGAATATATTTTATTTAACTACAAAGTTTGTTGATAAACACTGAGAATGGTAACCCCATCTCAATCCCAATTAAAAGTTATCAACCCGACAAAATTAATTAAGTAGAGTGTTGAGATCAACATAATAATTCAAGCACCAGATACTCAAAATTGTCCATAATCGGGGACACGGCTAACCATGATTAGTTTATACACTCCGCAGAGGTTTGCATACTTTTCCCCACAAGACTCGATCTCCTCCGTTAAACTTCTCGCAGTACATGATGTTTGAGAAATGGATGACTGAGACACAGTCTTTCAGAAGCAGTAACTCTTTACGACGGGTAGACCGCACCACCTACATCCCCTACATCTGCTAGTCTACCACTAGAAGAGGTCACACCACATAATAAACTATGTCAGAGGTCATAATGTCTTGGGGCTGCACACTGAAGTTTCCAGCATGAATAACATTATGGTCCCTTTGAACCTGGGTGGCAAACCATAGGAAAATCACACGGATACCCCAAGATCTCCTTTGGACAACACTGGATTCCCCAGGTGCCCACAAACCAATCCACCCAGATGTGTATTAAAGTAGCCACCTTAAGTTACACTTTAGTTAACAATAATCTCACATCTTACATGAATTTTCCCAAACCAAACCACGTCTACGAGCATAGCATAGCAGTATAAGCATACATAGTAACACCCAGGGTTTAATTGGAAGACCCAGCACAATAGGTTCTACCTCATCAACTACTTCCCAGTACCCACATATTATCAAGCCCTAACCATGCAGGGTTTGAGGATCGAAACTAGTGCATAAAAGCTGGGCAATAAGGTATATGATCAAAGTGTTACTTGACTTGCTGACGATCTGAAAACCCTAGAGATTCGTAGTAGCAAGCCTCGCACTCCGGAAACTCTATCGTGAACAAACAATAGCATACATAGGCACTCAAGCATAAAATGCAAAGGTAAAACTCAAATCAAAAGATCCAAACTGAAAGTTCAAGTGAAGAGATTCAATTTACAAAAAGAATCAAATGAATCGGAGCTACGAAACTCAAACTACGATCAAAAGAAGTTCAAATTCAAATATGCTTGAAACCCAATTTTAAATTATCGAAACCATGTTCAATTTGATTATTTGGACAGAGGGGAACAAGACGAAGATTTTTGCATTGGTTTCACTGGATTTGGATAAACGAGTAAAAAGTAGCGAGTGTTTGAAGTTCAGGGACTAATCTATGATAAAGGTATTCACGAATAGGTCGCTGGCCGAAAATAAAACTAAAAGCAAAAAATCTAACAAATGAACGTTTGTAATCAGAGACTAATGAATGAACATGCTTGCTATAAGAATCTAACGGGTGAACGTTCGCTAGTTAACCTAAACCTAAAAAACAGATCTAAACTAAACCGAAAAAACCGAAATAAGAACCGGCGAACCGGACGGTTTTTACTGGTTAAACGGCTACGGCCGGCTGCGGTCAATGGCAAGCGGCGCGGCGGCTCCGGCGAGCGGGACGGGCGGCAGGGCAGCGGGCGGCGGCGTAGGTTGCGGCAGAGGTGGCTGGCGGTGGCGAGCGGCGGCGGCACGCTCGACGGTGGGTGGTGGGGTGAGGAGAGGGGTCGGGGGGTCGGCTTTTAAAGCCTAGGGGGAGCGGCGGCTTGGGGAGGGGGTCACGGCGAGGCGGCGAGTCCGGCTCGGACTCCTCTGGAGTCCGGTGGCGAGATGGTGAGGGAAGCCGGCGGCGCTAGCTAGGCCAAGGCGAAAAAAATTCTAATAAAATATAAAAAAAATCTAAAAATACCAAAAACAATTTTCACCGTCCAAACCTAATATTTAGGACAAGCCGAACATTTTTGTGACCTAAAAATGCAATTTTCAAAAATGCAAGTTTTTCTCTAATTAAAATAAAATAGCGAATAAAATACGAATAAAATAATAATTTGATTTTAAAATTTCTTGGGCATTCTAACTTTTCTAGGGAATGTTTGCAACATCGTTAAACTTTTCTATTTTGAAACAGCAACATCTAGACTTGCAAAATAAGCATGGCAAAGGCTAAACTTGATATTTTTATTGAAAAGAAATATGCAAAATATTATTCTAAATAATAGCAAGAAAATCCTAACAAAATAAAATGATGCTACGAGCAAAACACATATTATATGACGAATGAAAACATAGCTCCAAGTGAGGTTACCGATAATGTTGGAGACGAAAGAGGTGATGCCTTCCGGGGCATCCCCAAGCTTAGTTGCTTGGATCTTCCTTAGATATTAACTTTGGGTGCATTGGGCATCCCCAATCTAGGGTCTTGTCACTCATTATTCTCCTCATATCGACATCTCACCCAAAACTTGAAAACTTCAATCACACAAAACATAACGGAACTTCGTGAGATAGGTTAGTATGATAAAGAGCAAACCATTTCACTTTGGTACTGTCAAAGACAAGATTCATAATTGTTTCCAAGCAGTGACTACTGTAGCATATCATTTCCACAATTTATATTGAGCAATATAATCCATAGAAACTAGAAAACAAGCAAACTTTGCTTTGAAAACAGAATCTGTCAAAAACAGAAGAGCCTGTAGTAATCTGTACTCCAACCAAACTTCTACTACTTCAAAAATTCTGAAAAATAGGAACACCTGGGTAATTTATCTATTAATATTCTAAAAAAGTATTCAGCATTTTATCACGCTTCTGTTAAAAATGAGAATTGTTTTCATGTGCACAAAAGTTTCTGTTTTTTAGCAAGATCAAATCAACTATCGCCGTAAGCCATCCCAAAGGTCTTACTTGGCACTTTATTGAAACAAAAGCAATAAAACATGATTACTACAGTAGCTGAATCATGTTAACACACAAAAAGAGTAGGTAAAAGTGTTTGGTTGTCTCCCAACAAGAGCTTTTCTTTAATGCCTTTTAGCTAGTCATGATGATTTCAGAGATGCTCGCATAAAAGATAAGAATTGAAACATAAAGAGAGCATCATGAATCACATGGCAATCACATTTAACCATAACCCACTTCCTATGCATAGGGATTTTGTGATCAAAAATTTTATGGGAACAAGAATCAACTAGCATAGGAAGGCAAAACAAGCACAACTTCAAGATTTTCAACACATAGAGAGGAAACTTGATATTATTGCAATATGTAGAAGCATATGTTCCTCTATCATAATAATTTTCAGTAGAATCATGAATTAATTCAACAATACAACTATCACATGAAGCACTCTTTTCATGATGCATAAGCATAGAAATTTTCTTACTCTCCACATAAGCAAATTTATTCTCATGAATAGTAGTGGGAGCAAACTCAACAAAATAACTATCATGGTATTGAAAATTAAAATCATGATGACAAGTTTCATGGTTATCATTATTCTTTATAGCATACATGTCATCACCATAATCATCATAGATAGCAACTTTGTACTCATAGTCAATTGAAGCCTCATCCAAAATAGTGGATTCATCACTAAATAAAGTCATGACCTCTCCAAATCAAATTTAATCAATATAATCATCATAAATAGGAGGCATGCAATCATCATAATAAATTTTCTCATCAAAACTTGGGGGACTAAAAATATCATATTCATCAAATATAGTGTCCCCAAGCTTATGGCTTTGCATATCATTAGCATCATGGATATTCAAAGAATTCATACTAACAAAATTGCAATAATGCTCATCATTCAAATATTGTGTGCCAAACATTTTATTGACTTGTTCTTCTAACAATTGAGCACAATTTTCCGAACCATTATTTTCAAGAAAGATATTATAAAGATGATCAATAATATGATGCAACCTCAATTCCATTTTTATGTAGTTTTCTTTTATAAACCAGACTAGTGATAAAAGAAGAAACTAAAAGATTCAATTGCAAGATCTAAAGATATACCTTCATGCAATCACCTCCCTGGCAACGGCGCCAGAAAAGAGCATCGTTTGTAGGGTAGGAAACCACCTCGAAGCTATTCTTTCCAGTCGATCTATCCTAGAGTTCGTACTAAAATAACACCAAAGCAAATTCATATTCATAATACTCAATCCAACACAAAGAACTTCAATGAGTGCCCCAAGATTTCTACCGGGGAAACAATGACAAGAACGTGCATCAACCCCTATGCATAGATTACCCCGATGTCACCTCAGAATCCGCGAGTTGAGTGCCAAAACACATATCATGTGAATCAATACGATACCCCATTGTCACCACGAGTATTCATATGAAAGACATATATCAAGTGCTCTCAAATCCATAAAAGTATTCAATCCGATAACAACGAAATCTCAAAGGGAAAAACTCAATTCATCACAACAAAATAGAGAGGGGAAAATACCATATGATCCGACTATATTAACAAAGCCCGCGATACATAAAGATCGTGACATCTCAAGAACACGAAAGAGAGAGAGAGAGAGAGAGAGAGAGAGAGAGAGAGATTAAACACATAGCTACCGGTACAAACCCTCAGCCCCGAGGGTGGACTACTCCCTCCTCGTCATGGTGGCCGCCGGGATGATGAAGATGCCCACTAGAGATGATTCCCCCCTCCGGCAGGGTGCCGTAATGGGGTCTAGATTGGTTTTTGGTGGCTACAAAGGCCTGCGGCGGTGGAACTTCTAATCTAGGTTAACCCCTGATGGTTTCTCTATTTATAGGATTTTTGGCATTGGTTTAATGCTAAGGTGGGCGTCGAGGTGAGCACCACCCACCCGGGCACGGGTAAGGGCCCAGGCGCGCCCCGGTGTCTTGTGCCCTACTCCTTCACCTCCTGGTCCTTCCACGAAGCTTCGGGGGTCTCTTTTGTTCCAAAAAAATCTATAAAAAGTTTCAGCTCATTTGGAGAACTTTCTTTTCTGCACAAAAAACTACACCATGGTAGTTCTGCTGAAAACAGCATCTATCCGGGTTAGTTCCATGCAAATAATACCAAAACCATATAAACTAGTTGTAAACATGGCATGAATACTTCATAAATTATAGATATGTTGGAGACGTACCAACGGCCAACAACCCTACATGAAGTAGAGAGCAGCGACCCAGAATTGTGTCTGTGTCTTCCTTTTTTGGGGGGGGGGGGGGCTAATCTTCCTTGTTCGTTTGCTCCTGTGTTTCTACTTTTGCTTCGAGTGTTTCGCCGCATGTGTCATGTTCTCTGCAAGGTAGGAATAGAACAATGCTAACGATGAGCGGCGCCGTGGGATTGATCACAAGTAAATTAGATCATTTTTATTGCCATATCACGCTCGCCTGCCGTGTTTCGCACTCCTCCATCGTACTAGTACTCTAGTGGAAAACTAGAGTATACCGCACGGTTCTTTCACTACTGGAATTTGCTTATTTCCCATCTGCCTATTCTTTGCCGTTTGCTGGCGAACATCAAACAAGGTCTTTTCCGTCATCTTGCAAAAAACGGACGGCAAAAAATTGGCTGATGGCAAAGAATGTCTTTGCCATCAGCCAGTTCTTTGCTGTCTGCTGGCGGATGGCAAAGAATCTTTGTCGTCAGCGGGCGGACAGCAAAGAGGGAGGTGGGCCCCATTAACGAGTTGTTTAGAAAAAAACCTAATGGCCCCCTCTTTGTCATCCGCCAGCGGACGGCAAAGAGCAAAAAAGTGGACGGCAAAGGGGGGCGGACGGCAAAGAGATAACCTAACTAACGGCTCCCCACCCCGCCCCCCACCCTCTCTCTCTCTCTTTATCTATCTATCTCTCTCTCTCTCTCTTTCTGTCCTCTCTCCCCGACGAGACCACCGCCAACCGCCCCGGCCACCAGCCACCCGCCGCCGCCCCCCTTGCCACATCGCCCCACCACCCGCCACCGCCCCCTCGCCCCCTCTCCCCACACCCCTCCCCTGTGGTGCCCCGACGTCCACCGCGCCCCCGCTGCCCCTTCCATGCCGGCTAGCCGCACCGCGGCCGACCCGCCGCCCCGCCCCTCCCCTGCGTGGCCGTCCCCACCCCGTCCCGCTATGGCCTCCCCCTCCATCGGGCCGCCGCCCCCACCTGCCGCGGCCTCCCCCTCCACCGGGCCATCGCCTCCACCCCCCCCAAGGAGTGCCGGCCCTGCCTCATCGCCGCCCCATCGTCGCCCCCTCCACGACCCATTGCCGCCCCCCCACAGTGAGCCTATGCCCCTGTTTTATTTTCTGTTTTTCTTTTCTGTTTAGTTTAGGTTATTTAGTTTAAGTTTTTTCAGTTTAGTTAGTTTAGGTTATTTAGTTTAATTAGTTTAGGTTATTTAGTTTAAATAGTTTAGGTTTAATTAGTTTAGGTTATTTAGTTTAGGTTATTTAGTTTAGTTTTTTTGTTTAGGTTTAGTTTTAGGTTTAATGAAAAAATAAGAAGAATAAGTAGAAAGGGGGAGGAAGAAGAAGAAGAAGAAGAAGAAGAGGAGGAGGAGGAGGAGGAGGAGGAGGAGGAGGAGGAGGAGAAGAAAGAATAAGAAGAAGAAGAAGAAGACGAAGAAGAAGAAGAAGAAGAAGAAGAAGAAGAAGAAGAAAGAGGAGACAAGGAGGAGGAGAAGAAGAAGAAGAAGAAGAAGAAAGAGGAGAGGAGGAGAAGAAGAGAAGAAGAAAAGGAAAAAAGAGACCCTGACCATGACCCGACCCCCGACACCCGATCGACACCTCAACACCTTGGCATGAGACCCCGACACTGACCCCCGACCCCCGACACCACACCCCGACACCGACCCCCGACCAACCGACACCCTGACAACACACCCCGACCTCGATCCCGAGCCCGACACCCTGACACCCCGGCCCGACCCCGACACAACACCCCGACATGACACCCCGACCCTGACACCCCAGCACGACACCCCGACCCCGACACCCTGGCACCACACCCGACCCCGACCCCGACCACCGACACCCCGACACCTGACACCCCGACCACCGACACCCTGACACCACACCCACCCTTACCCCGACCCCGACACCCTGACACCACACCCCGACCCCGACCCTGACACCCCGACCCCGACACGACACCCCGGCACGACACCCCGACCCCGACACAACACCCCGGCACGACACCCCGACCCCGACACACCGACACCCCGACACCACACCCCGACCCCATATATATTTCTGTTGATTGGGTGTATTTTTATTATGATCGTGATTATGATACACTTAAATTATATACATATTATTATGTTCATGTTAGGCACTGTTCAAGATATCTTCCGATATTCCGATAAATCGGCCGATTTATCGCTTATCGTTGTTTGGCCGATAAGATAAATCGGACGATAAATCAGCCGATATGGTGATAAATCGGCGGATATGCCGATACAATTGCTGATTTACCCCTTATCATGGGTCGACCGATAAGTTCCCGATAAGCCATATCCCCAACATTGATGTCAGGTATCCAAATTTTTTATGTTGTATTAATTTCGTTTACTTTTTGTCATTGGAGGTGTTGACAGGATGGTGGGCAAGGGTCCAGAGCGCCTCGATCCTCCTGCGAGCGCTACTGGGAGGGGTGGTTCCATTATTGCACCCGTGCCCCTCCGGAGGGTGCTGGTAGACAGTATGCAGACAACTGCAGCGGGCGCTTCTTCTGTGGCTGGGAGAGGTCGGGGGACTACGAAGAAGCCTGCTAGAGGTGGACGTGGCAGCGGGAGAGGTAGGAAGGCTGTTACGCCTTCCTCGCCGCCACCATCAGCTGATTCACCCGACCACAAGAGTGCTCCGTCTTACATGGACCCGTCTCGGACTCCGGTCCATGAGCCTCCGGTCGCTGATTCGTCCCCCCACCAGACTCGGGTCGCCGATCCTTTGCCCCACGTGAGTCCGGTCCCATAGTCTTTGTCTCAGAAGACTCCAGTCACGGGGTCTTCGTCCCAGAAGACTCTGGTCACGGGTCTTCGGCCCATGAGACTCCAGAGTCTAGTGGCCCGGAGGATGGTAGCGAGGACACCTTTTCAGATGATAGCTACAGCGAAGACGAGCTGGTTGAGAAGGGCAAGAAGGTCTACAAGCGTGGCTGTACAAAGCTCCTGCCCGTGCCGACGACCCCCAACCAGAGGTGATTGATTGCGCCTAAATGGTTTAAGTAAGTGCATTTACTATTTGTTAATATTTTGCCTTCATGTTCCTTCAAATTAGTATCTAATGCGTTGGCCTTGTCATACTGCAGGGGCTGGGTACGCCCCCCGGTGCCCGTAGGCCCAACCAGGTCCTTGGTGTGCTTTGCCGGCAGCACTTCCCTGGGTGGGTCATGTTGCCCGGTGAGGGTCAGGTTCCACAGCTAGCATTGACCTGGGAGTTGTACTCGGTTGCCCAGGGCCCGCCAGAGGAGAGGGTCGACGGTGTCTTGTGCGAGACGGTGGCCGACATTGTGTTCCATCAGTTTTGGGTAATTTCTCCTTTACGGAATTAAAAATCAGCACTACCTAGTGATTATACTAATCAGTGTTGCCTTGTTTGATTGCAGACCTTCTATAGGGTTTCAGAGGGAGAGCAGGAGGCCACATCTATGGTTGTCAAAAACGAGTGCAAGCGCCTACTTTAGAACTTAAGGCATGAGGCTCGGGTGCAGGCCATTTGAGACTACTACGCCTCGAAGGGTATTAGGAGGGGCAAGCAGAAGTGTCGCGGCAAGTTTCTGAGTAAGGAGAAGTACATGCAGGTAATTACCTATTCTTAAGGCCTTGAACTTAGTTTTCTTGATTTGATTCGTAGGCATAGCGCTGAAATTTCTCTTGACTCACTTAGGTGCCCCTGAGATGGTGTGTGGATAAGATGGACTGTTGGAGGCGTTGGTGGATGCGTGGTGCTCTGACCAATGGAAAGTCAAACACCAAAAGGCCAAGGATAAGCGCGACCAAATGGAAGGTGTGCCACACCATCAAGGGAGCTCCAACCTGTTTGAGTACAAGGATAACTGGGTATGTGGTTTGCTACATGATTCATGCAATTCATTCTTTATACTAGCATTTATCCCTTCCAAAATGACTTAATTAATATGCTTAGTTAGTTAAAAAAATGGCATAACTACCTTGGATAGTTCATTTATGCCATATTTAGCTCTAAAATGACATAATAACCTTAGATAGCTCTAATATTTTTTTCCTCTCTCTCAGGCGCACCACCACAAGAAGCCTGTGCCAGGTCTGTTCGACCTCTATGGCATGGCCCATATGGCCCCGTACAAGAAGGCCAAGCCATTCACGGAGTCTGACCTAGATGATCCAGAGAACTTCACCAACAAGACCTCCCACCACAAGCTTGTGTGTTACAGAGACAAGGGGAAGGCGATGAAAGGGGAGGACTTTAACCCGAGCCAATATCCTTTTGATGTAGAGCTGGTGATGATATCTGGTGGCGGGAGGTCCCATAGCTCTCAAGCCATTGGTGATGGACTGATACATTGTCCTAAGACTCTCCCGCAGATCAAGAAGCGCCTGAGTAGCTCTGATCCTAAGATTACGCCTTGTGCATGGCCCGTGGAGATCGCCATGGCCGTTAGTTATACGGACTCTCTCACCTTTCCGCCATTACATTGTGTGTGCGTCCGTCAATGATTACATGATGCTAACGAGGAGTGGTGTGTTGCAGACTATTGTTGAGAAAGAGAGATTGAAGACGAAGGCGCTTGTGGAGGAGGAAAAAAGGGAGGCACAAAGGGAGGCGGAGGAGAAGTAGTGGGAGATGGAGGAGAAGACGGTTAAGCTGTTGGAGGAGGAGAGGAACCGGAACGACATCACTAACTGGGCCCTATACGAGCTCATCGTGGTACGTTTCTCGTGCATATTAATAAGCCCAATCATGCATGTAATGTTTGCATTACTATCTAATATGACTGACTCGTGAGAACCAAATGTGCAGACCATGTACGAGAAAAACGATCAGGCCCCTCCGCCGATGCCCCAGATTGCTCCGGTGACCACCATGAGTTTGATTTGAATGGTCGTTTCTTACTACTATTCACATTTCAGTTTGCGAACTTGCTAACGAGACATTATTGGAAATGATCTTTGGTGCAGCATGGCTCCCGACAAGCATCAACCACTCCTTCTGCCAATGCCGGAACCCCGACCGGTCCTTCACCTCCGTCTGGCACTGGCGCAGCCTCGAACATTCCTACACCTCCGTGATAACGGTATTTTCCTTCTTATTTAGCGTGTTTAGTACATTTATGACATAATTTAGCCTATTTAGTCCACAGATGACATAATAAGATGAAGAAAATCAAGGAAGAGGAAGGAAAGAAGGAATAGGAAGAAAAGAAGAAGAAGAAGGAGAAGAAGAAGAACACTAGAAGAAGAAGAAGATCTTCTTCTTCTAGTCTTCTTCTTCTCCTTCGTCGTCTTCTTCTTATTCTTCTTCTTCTTCTTCTTCTTCTTCTTCTTCTTCTAGTTTTCTTCTTCTTCTGCTTCTTCTTCTTCTTCTTCTTCTTCTTCTTCTTCTTCTTCTAGTTTTCTTCTTCTTCTTCTTCTCCAAAATGAAGTTAGCTCTAAGTTATATCAAAAATGGCATAATATGCTTAGTTAGATCAAAAATGGCATAATTAGCTAGGTAAGCTCAGAAATGGCATTTTACTTCTTATTTAGCGTGTTTAGTACATTTATGACATAATTTAGCCTATTTAGTCCACAGATGACATAATAAGATGAAGAAAATCAAGGAAGAGGAAGGAAAGAAGGAATAGGAAGAAAAGAAGAAGAAGAAGGAGAAGAAGAAGAACACTAGAAGAAGAAGAAGATCTTCTTCTTCTAGTCTTCTTCTTCTCCTTCGTCGTCTTCTTCTTATTCTTCTTCTTCTTCTTCTTCTTCTTCTTCTTCTTCTAGTTTTCTTCTTCTTCTGCTTCTTCTTCTTCTTCTTCTTCTTCTTCTTCTTCTTCTTCTAGTTTTCTTCTTCTTCTTCTTCTCCAAAATGAAGTTAGCTCTAAGTTATATCAAAAATGGCATAATATGCTTAGTTAGATCAAAAATGGCATAATTAGCTAGGTAAGCTCAGAAATGGCATTTTACTTCTTATTTAGCCTATTTAGTCCATTTATGACATAATTTAGCCTATTTAGTCCACAAATGACATAATAAGATGAAGAAAATCAAGGAAGAGGAAGAAAAGAAGGAATAGGAAGAAAAGAAGAAGAAGAAGAAGAAGAAGAAGAAGAAGAAGAAGAAGAAGAAGAAAAGGAAGGAGAAGAAAATAAGAAGAACTTCTTCTTCTTCTCCAAAATGAAGTTAGCTCTAAGTTATATCTCATAATATGCTTAGTTAGGTAAAATGGCATAATTATCTAGGTAAGCTCAAAAATGGCATTTTTCTTCTTATGTAGCCTATTTAGTCCATTTATGACATAATTTAGCCTATTTAGTCCACAAATGACATAATAAGATGAAGAAAATCCAGGAAGAGGAAGAAAAGAAGGAAGAAGAAGAAGAAGTAAGTTCTTCTTCTTCTTCTAGTTTTCTTCTTCTTCTCCAAAATGAAGTTAGCTCTAAGTTATATCAAAAATGGCATAATATGCTTAGTTCATTCAAAAATGGCACAATTAGCTAGGTTAGCTCCATTTTACCTAAGTATGCTTACTTCTTCTTCTTCTTCACTTTCTTTTTCTTCTTCTGATTCTAGCTAGTCTTGTTCTTTTCTAACTTTCTTATTTCCATTTTGCAGATTTAATTCACTATATGGAAGCTTGCATGGATGGAGTGCTTGTTTCCCTTATCTTTTTTTAGTTTGTATCGATGAAAAACATGGAACTTGTTATATGGATGCATGGAACAATGTGTTGGATGAACATTGTGATATGCAATATGTATATATGGATGGAACTATGTTTATTATTTATATATGTATGTTGTGATGGAGATAGATATGTATATGTATATCTGTGTGTTGGATACATCATATATGTGTATTTGTGTGTGCCTGTGAACAAAATATATATATGTATATCTGTGTGTGAATTCCTGTGAAATTAAATGGATTCAAACAACAACAGGGGATATATAACCTCTTTGCCGTCCGGTAGCGGACGACAAAGCTATTTGCCATCCGCTAGCAGACGGCAAAGCTATTTGCCGTCCGCTAGCAGACGGCAAAGAGGACACGTGGCAGCTACCTGTGAAACCTAGGAACACTGGCTGCCCATTTAGTCACTTTGCCGTCCGCCAGCGGACGACAAAGATTCAAATCACTTTGCCGTCTGCTAGCAGACGGCATAGCTGGTCACGTGGCAGCTTTGCGGTACTGCCTAGCTGAGCTCTTTCCTGTCCGCCATCGGACAGCAAAGTGATTTGAACCTTTGCCATCCACTGGCGGACAGCAAAGAGCGCCGTTAACCCCCTAACGGCTCTCATGCCACCGCACTGCCATCCGTTCTCTTTGACGTCTGCTGGCATCGGATGGCGGACGACACAATCCTTTGCAATCCGTTTCTGAAAAGCGGACGGCAAAGAAGGCCTTTTCTAGCACCCTTTCGTCCGGACATTTTTGCCATCTACTGTCGGACGGCAAAGAGGTTTACCGTTCGTGAACCATGCCTTTGCCGTCTGCCATGGCGGACGGCAAAGAAGCTGATTCCAGTAGCGTTTGCTCCTCCTTAGGTCACCGTCAACAGTTATACGAGCAGTCAAATCACAAGGCCCCACCATCTAGCAGTAATGAGCCATCAAGTCACAAAGGCCCTCGCCTCTTTGTCAAACCGACCATGCCAGAATGCCCCGCCCTTGCCTTTTAAGTGTACGTTTGTAAAGTAGTAGTATCAATGGATTGCGCCATGGAGAAAAACTAACAAGATGAAATTAAAGAAAAAAGGTGGTACATATACAGAGCGCTCGTCGCCAAATTATGCACAGTACTATTAAAAAAGCTAGTACATGCTTAGATCAGGTGCTAAAGTCTATTAAAGAAATTAGCATACCTATTTAATTCTTTGATAACTAATCTCCTTCAAGCTTTGGGTAAACTTCTCTCATTTATGTTTTTTTAGAATTACTTATCTCATTTAAGTGTTTTTGCGTATGTGGCATGCTTAGAGCATGGTTAATAGTATAGCCAATTACTGGCTACATGATGTCAGGTGGCCATATCATATAGAGTCATCACTTGTCGTCACTCATACATAGTACATATATAATGTGAAGAAACAAGTGGTAGTACTACCAACTACCAACTACCAGACGAACTGTAAGAAATACTAGTACGTATGTACTAAAGAGTTCAAGTAACGAGAAAGAGCACAACATAGTTCTGCTAGGGGCTCAACACAACACACCCCTGCAATAAAACTAAGCATTGATGACCCACAAGTATAGGGGATCTATCGTAGTCCTTTCGATAAGTAAGAGTGTCGAACCCAACGAGGAGCAGAAGGAAATGATAAGCAGTTTTTAGTAAGGTATTCTCTGCAAGCACTGAAATTATCGGTAACAGATAGTTTGTGATAAGGTAATTTGTAACGGGTAACAAGGAATAAAAGTAAATAAAGTGCAGCAAGATGGCCCAATACTTTTTGTAGCAACGGAAAAGCCTGGACAAACTCTTATATAAAGGAAAGCGCTCCCGAGGACACATGGGAATTATCATCAAGCTAGTTTTCATCACATTCATATGATTCGCGTTCGGTACTTGGGTACATATATAATTTGATATGTGGGTGGACCGGTGCTTGGGTACAGCCCTTCCTTGCACAAGCATCCCACTTATGATTAACCCCTATTGCAAGCATCTGCAACTACAACAGAAGTATTAAGGTAAACCTAACCATAGCATGAAACATATGGATCCAAATCAGCCCCTCACGAAGCAACGCATAAACTAGGGTTTAAGCTTCTATCACTCTAGCAACCCATCATCTACTTATTACTTCCCAATGCCTTCCTCTAGGCCCGAACAATGGTGAAGTGTCATGTAATCGACGTTCACATGACACCACTAGAGGAAAGACAACATACATCTCATCGAAATATCAAACGAATACCAAATTCACATGACTACTTATAGCAAGACTTCTTCCATGACCTTGGGAACAAACGTAACTACTCACAAATCATATTCGTGTTCATAATCATAGGGGTATTAATATGCATAAAGGATCTGAACATATGATCTTCCACCAAATAAACCAACTAGCATCAACTACAAGGAGTAATCAACACTACTAGCAACCTACACGTACCATTCTGAGGCTTTGGGACAAAGATTGGATGCAAGAGATGAACTAGGGTTTGAGATGAGATGGTGTTGGTGAAGATGTTGATGGAGATTGACCCCGTCCCGATGAGAGGATCGATGGTGATGATGATGGTGATGATTTCCCCCTCCCGGAGGGAAGTTTCCCCAACAGAACAGCTCCGTCGGAGCCCTAGATTGGTTCCGCCAAGGTTCCGCCTCGTGGCGGTGGGGTTTCGTCCCGTGAGCTTCCCTATTATTTTTTCCTCGACGAAAGACCTCATATAGCAGAAGATGGGCATCAGAGGGCTGCCAGGGGGCCCATGAGGCAGGGGCGCGCCCAGGGGGGTAGGACGCGCCCCCACCCTCGTGGATGGTGGGTGGCCCCCCTCTGGTACTTCTTTCGCCCAATATTTTTTATATATTCTGAAACGTGCTCCAGTGAAGTTTTAGGACTTTTGGAGTTGTGTAGAATAGGTCTCTAGTATTTGCTCCTTTTACAGCCTAGAATTCCAGCTGCCGGCATTCTCCCTCTTCATGTAAACCTTGTAAAATAAGAGAGAATAGGCATAAGTATTGTGACATAATGTGTAATAACAGCCCATAATGCGATAAATATCAATATAAAAGCATGATGCAAAATTGACGTATCAAGTCCCCCAAGCTTAGACCTCACTTGTCCTCAAGCGGAAGCCGATATTGAAAAATATGTCCAAATGTTTAGAGATAGAGGTGTCGATAAAATAAAATATGGACATGAGGGAATCATGATCATTCTTAGGACAGCAACATATATAAACATTGTCATATGATTCCTTATGCTAAAGTAACAATTCATTCACAATTTCAAGTATGAATCGGAAACTTTATTGAGAACCAACAAACTATAATCTCAGTCATTGATGCAATTGCAATTTATCATAACATCAGAAAGAGTCAATATAAGAGCTTTTCAGCAAGTCCACATACTCAACCATCATTTAGTCTTTCACTATTGCTAACACTCACGCAATATTTATGGTTATGAAGTTTTATTCGGACACAGAGAAAGATAGGGGCTTATAGTTTTTCCTCCCAACCTTTTACCTCAAGGGTAATGTCAACAATAATAGTTCACGAAAACTCACATCCAATTAACCATATATATCAGGATCTTTCCAACACATTGTGCTTGCCAAAGGATAAAATGTAAAAAGGAAAGGTGAAGATCACCATGATTCTTGCATGAAGTATAAGGCAAGAATAAAAGATAGGCCCTTCGCAGAGGGAGGCAGAGGTTGTCATGTGCTTTTATGGTTGGATGCACAAAATCTTAATGCGAAAGAACATCACTTTATATTGCCATTTGTGATATGGACCTTTATTATGCAGTCTGTCGCTTTTATTTCTTCCACAACACAAGATCGTATAAAGCTTATTTTCTCCACACTAATAAATCATACATATTTAGAGAGCATTTTTTATTACTTGCAATGATGACAACTTACTTGAAGGATCTTAATCAATCCCTAGTTATATATGGTGGACTCTCATGGCAAAACTAGGTTTAAGGATATTTGGAAGCACAAGTAGTATCTCTACTTGGTGCAAAGAATTTGGCTAGCATGAGAGGGAAAGGCAAGCTCAACATGTTGGATGATCCATAACAATATGATTTATTTCAGATGTAAGAAAATATAACCCATTATGTTGTCTTCCTTGTCCAACGTCAACTCTTTAGCATGTCATATTTTAATGAGTGCTCACAATCATAAAAGATGTCCATGATAGTGTGTTTATATGTGAAACCTCTCTTTCTTTATTACTTCCTATAAACTGCAATGATGACCAAAACTATGCTTGTCAACTCTCAACAATTTTTATTCATCATACTCTTTATATGTGAAGTCATTACTCTCCATAAGATCAATATGATCTCTTTATTTCATTTTATTCTTTCTCTTTTATTATATTCCCTCAAGATCATAGCAAGATAATCAAGCCCTTGACTCAACACTAATCTTTATTATATATAGATCACTGACTCGATTACATAGAAGGGTCATAAAGCAAAACTCAAAACTAGATCACACTAAAACTTTATTCTACTAGATCAAGATATTACTAAAAGGATCGAACTAAGAAAAATGGTAAAGATAAAAGTGTGATGGTGATAGGATACCGGGGCACTCCTCCAAGCTTGGTAGTTGCCAAGGGGAGTGCCCATACCCAATGCTCAGTTCTTCTTTGTTGGTGAAGAAGGTGTTGGTGATGATGGATAGTCACACATCGAGTGTAAGAGATCCTCCAATTTGCGGATAATGCCCTTGAGTGCGATGATATGCTCCTTCAACAAGATATTTTCACTTGTGAGATACTTGTTTTGAATGCAGGCTAACTCAATCATCTTGAAAGCTTCAAGCTCCGTTGGGGTAAAGAGATTGTGATGAGGTTGAAGGATTTCTTCGTCTACTACTACCGGAACTTGATCTCCCATGGCCTTCTTGATCCCATCATCCTTCTTGATCTCCCCGGGTTCTTCTCTCTTCAGCTCTATCTTCATTAACCAAGCATCGTTGCCCTCATTGTTGGAGGAGGGGGACGACATGATGCCTGGCCTTGACAACCCTGGTAGAAAACAACTTGAAACAAAAACGGAGGATATTTGTGTGGTACGGTGGTTAAAACCTTCGGGAGATTATATATTGAATTTTTACCGACCAAAAGAAGTATTGTGCAAGAAAACGGAGTCCGGAGAGCACACAAGGTGCCGACGAGGTGGGGGCGCGCCCTCCAGCCTCGTGGATGCCTCGTGTCCTTCTGGACTGCTTCTTATTTTCCTATTTTCTTAAATATTCCAAAATGCAGAAAAATTGCTATTAGAACTGTTTTGGAGTCAGTTTACTTACCGTACCTCATACCTCTTCCTTTTCGGAGTCTGGAACGTTCATGATAGTGTCCCTTATGTATTCCTCCGGGGTTACGGTTTCAATAACATTAGTTTCAACATTTATGGGATTACCTAAGATATAATGTTTCATACTTTGACCATTCACCACCCTTGGATTTGTGCCTTCGAAGTTGTTGATTTTTATGGCACCGGAATGATAGACCTCCTCGATGACGTAAGTGCCTTCCCATTTAGAGAGGATTTTTCCTGCAAAAAAATCTTAAACGAGAGTTGTATAATAATACATAATCACCTATATTAAACTCATGTTTTTGTATCCTTTTATCATGCCATCTTTTAACTTTTTCTTTAAATAGTTTGGCATTCTCATAAGCCTGGGTTCTCCATTCATCAAGTGAGCTAATGTCAAAAAGCATCTTCTCTCCGGCAAGTTTGAAATCATAATTGAGCTCTTTAATGGCCCAATATGCCTTATGTTCTAGTTCCAGAGGTAAGTGACATGCTTTTCCATAAACCATTTTATATGGAGACATACCCATAGTATTTTTGTATGCAGTTCTATAAGCCCATAATGCATCATCAAGTTTCTTGGACCAATTCTTTGTAGATCTATTAACAGTCCTTTGCAAAATCAATTTAAGCTCTCTATTTCTCAATTATACTTGACCACTAGACTGTGGGTGATAAGGATATGCAATTCTATGATTAACATCATACTTAGTAAGCATTTTACGGAAAGTACCATGAGTAAAATGTGAACCACCATCAGTCATTAAGTATCTAGGGACTCCAAACCTGGGAAAAATAACTTCTTTAAGCATCTTAATAGAAGTGTTATGATCAGCACTACTAGTTGGAATAGCTTCTACCCACTTAGTAACGTAATCAACAACAACTAAAATATGTGTATACCCATTAGAGGAAGGAAACGGTCCCATGTAATCAAAGCCCCAAACATCAAATGGTTCAAAAACAAGTGAATAATTCATAGACATTTCTTGACGTCTACTAATATTACCAATTCTTTAACATTCATCACAAGAAAAGACAAACTTACGGGCATATTTGCAGAGAGTAGGCCAATAAAAACGGGATTGCAATACCTTATGTGCAGTTCTATCTCCAGCGTGGTGTCCTCCATATGCCTCGGAATGACACTTGTGTAGGATCTATTCCTGTTCATGCTTCGGTACACAACGTCTAATAACACCATCTACTCCTTCTTTATAAAGATGTGGGTCATCCCAAAAGTAACGCCTTAAATCATAGACGAACTTTTTCTTTTGCTGGTATGTGAAACTAGGTGGTATAAATTTAGCAACAATATAATTAGCATAATCAGCATACCATGGAGCAGTACGAGAAGCATTTATGACAGCTAGTTGTTCATCAGGAAAGCTATCATCAATAGGTAGTGGGTATTCAAGAACATTCTCTAACCTAGAAAAGTTGTCTGCAACGGGGTTCTCAGCTCCCTTTCTATCAATAATATACAAATAAAATTCTTTGCCGGTGCACAAAAGTAGGGGCTCTCATTTTGCACCCCTTTACTTGTGCACGGGCAGTCAGAGCCGCGCCCACGGCTGCACTGAGCAGGGCAGAGGAGGGATGTCAGTGTGCAAGATAGCCAGAGCAACGCCAAGACCAGGGGCGCAAAGAGAGCAAGAGGGCGAGGTAGACTCCCCCGGCAAGACTCTTGCCGGTGTGGCTTCCGCAGCCCCGGCAAGATCCTTGCCGGGGCAATTTGCCTGACGCTAGCAGAGCGCGCCACCCTTGAGCCCAAGGGTTTCCGATGCCATTAGCCACATCAAAACAAAGGCTCGGGAGGCACCTCCATGGGGGCATGCAGATCTTTGTAGAGATCATAAATACACAAGATCGGATGAGAACCAGAAGATGACGATCCTTGGCGAGATCCTTGCCAAGGAAATCCACGAGACCCCTGGCAAGATCCTTGCCAGGGAAGACCGAGGTGCCACGGCATGACCCTTGTCGGGCCCCCGACAAGACCCTTGACAAGGACATCTGCAGGGCCACAGCTAGGCCCACGTCTGCCAAGACTCCACCGCCGCTCCCATGCAACTACTAGCTCAACCAGCTGGGAAACCAACTACGAGCACCTACGTGGTGGCATGCAGATCTTTGTGAAGGCTCCGCTATCACGCCAGCCCAGCAGCCAGCCAACGTCGTGCTACAACGCCTCGTCAGCTCGGATGCGCGGCGGAGACAGGCGAGGTGGCGATAGCTGGGACGAGCTTCCTTGCCATCCCCGACAAAGCAAGAGGGACACATTGGCAGCGCATTAAATGCGTTTGTCCGACGGTGCCAGAGGATAGACTCAGCCACGATGCACCTTTCCACCTCCTGTGTGCCACTGTGGCGACCCCTTTTGCCTATAAAAGGAGGCCCGAGGCGTACTGGAGGGGGTTCGGATCTTTGGAACTGGAGAGACACCGTAGCTAGTTCAAGAACTCAAGAACACTCAAATATACATCAAAGCAGGACTAGGGTATTACATGTCTCCGCGACCCGCACCTGGGTAAACAATCCTTGTGCTGACCGCCAGACCTGCTCTTTGCACAACCCCGTGCCCGCCAACGGTAGAAGGGATCCCAATGACCCCATAGGTGTCGTTTCCCACCGACATCTCTAGCGCGCCAGGTAGGGGGCGCGCAGTTGTGGAAATCCTGGTCTGGTTGAAGCAGCGGCTTCATCGTAGTCGTCACTCCAAGGAAGATGACGGCCGAACAAGTGGCGTCCTCGGTGGACGCAGTGAACACTCACGCAGCGGCAGAAAAGCTAAGTCATGCAAAACTTTGAGAATTCCTTTTTATATATAAGGTTATCGTACTCAACGATCTTGACCTATGTATGGAAAACCTGCACGCAATGGGGCCCTCCACTATTGGCAACGCCCTCATTCTGTTTCGAGTCCTCTCAACAGTTCGAGCGGCTGCGTCGAGAATGGTAGGGTGACCTTCTGTGATTGGCAACACTCTCGTTCTATCTCGAGTCCGCTCGATAGCTCGAGCGGGCGCGTTAAGAGCAGTGAGGTGGTTTTCCCGGTAGCAAGCATACCAGGCAGGCCATTGGGGATCCATCCTCAAGGCCCCGCGGCCTGGGTTTCCATGCCGGCAAGCCTACCCGGTTAACGTAGGGTGGACATACAAAGGGAGATCAAATGGGAAAATAACATGCATCGTTTCAAAAGCACTGCAGAGTTATATTATATCATTTGTTGTTGCGGTTCTAACTAAAGATAAAAATTGTCTTGGTCATGAACCTGTAGTAGCGATAAGAAACGGGGTGCCTAGTCCCGGCGCTGGCCTTCTATCCTCCGAACTCCGTCGATGCGGCTGATGACGGGCTCGATACGCTCCTCGAGCGGGGCGAGGTCCACATCCTCCGGCAAGCTCTCCAGTGTAGTGTCGAAGTCGAGGTCAGGATTCCAGTACGCCACCTTGGTGAGGACCCTGGTCATGGCACCCCGGCAAAGCCTCCAGGCCTCCTCGGCCAGAGAGGCCGCCCTGTTGGAGCGGAACCGCTCCAGGGCCCCGAGAACACCCTCGAAGAATAGAGTCAGCATGGCATTAGGACTCACGTTCGGCTCCTGGACGCACCTCATGTTTGGCATCCCCATGGTAGCCAGCTGCGTGGTGATCCTACCGGCGACATCGGCTGATCCAGAGTTTCTCGCTCGCCACGAAATCCGCTTGGCTGACGGCATCGTTCTTCCGTAGCTACCTCTCCTCCTCCTCCAGATTCTTGATCAGGGTCTCCTCCTGGGCCCTGACCTCCGAGAGCGTCCCCTCAAGACCCTCCAGCTTCATCTTCAGGTCCTTGATGGACTCGTTGGCCGTGGAGAGTAGCTCGACCTTATCGAGGACTGCGACCTGCGCGTCAGCCAAGGCACCCTTGGCTGCGTCCCTCTCCCCTGTCAGCTCCTGGATCTGCTTCTTCAGCCCGTCCCGCTCCACCTCCAGCTCGTTCACCTTCACTAGTAGAAAACAGGGCTTTGGTCCAGGCCGGGTCAGCCCATTAGTCCCGGTTCAGTCCAGAACCGGGACCAATGGGGGCATTGGTCCCAGTTCGTGAGCCCAGGGGGCCGGCCGGGCCATGTGGGCCATTGGTCCCGGTTCATCTGGACCTTTTGGTCCCGGTTGGTGGGATGAACCGGGACCAATGGGCCTCGCTCCTAGCCCACAACCATTGGTCCCGGTCCGTGCCTCAAACCAGGACTAAAGATTAGACCTTTAGTCCCGGTTTGAGGCACGAACCGGGACTAATGAAAATGGGACCTTCAGTCCCGGTTCGTGCACGAACCGGTACTAAAGGTCCCATTTTAAAACTCTACCCCCCCAGTGGATCGCCTTTTCAGTTAAAAAAAATAAAAGAAAATGATGGAAATGTCAAAAAATAAAAGAAATAAGTTTCCCATGTGATATGTGGTCTAGTTGTTGGGAAAATTTGCAATTGTGAATTTTGACTTTATTTGCAAAATCTCTCTGAAATTTGTAAAAATGGGCATAACTTTTGCATACTAACTCGGATGAAAAAGTTTTTTATATGAAAAATCATCTACCCCGTTAAACATTTTCAAAATCCTCAAAAACCTAATAGAAAAAAGTTACGGGGCTTTTAAGATCTAGAGTGAAAAAATCGAAAAAAATTCAAACAGTGGGCAAACTGTGGTCAAACAATGGTCAAACTAATTATTCTAGAATATTAGTGTTACTAAATAATCATTTCTGTTATTTCAATTTTGGTCAAATCTGGTCAAACTATGGACAAACTGTGGTCAAACAATGGTCAAACTAATTATTCAAGAAATATTAGTGTTACTAAATAATTATTGTTTTTTAAAACAATAGTTTAAAAATAAAACTATGAAATGTGTCACTTCATGCTCAAGCAAAATTGCTGAAGGTTAATACGATTGACATCTTAGTATTGTCAGGAAAACAACAAGTGCAGACTTGGAGCGAGGGAGAATAGAACCCGGAAGTTAAGCGTGCTCAGGCTGGAGGAGTGGGAGGATGGGTGACCGTTCGGGAAGTTAGATGATTTGGAATGATGAGGGGTGATTAGAGGATAAATTGAGAAGTGATGAGGGGTGGTGATTACAGACTAGAGGTTAAAATAATTCAGAAATTTGAAAATCAAAAAAAAATTCAGAAAAAAATTTCAAAAAAAAATCATAAAATTTCCTTTAGTCCCGGTTGGTCTTACCAACCGGGACTAAAGGTGGAGCTCCACGTGGCCGCGCCCTTTAGTCCCGGTTCTGGATTGAACCGGGACTAAAGGTGGAGCTCCACGTGGCCGCGCCATTTAGTCTCGGTTCTGGATTGAACCGGGACTGAAGGGATAGGTGAAGGATCGAAAGTATGTCTAGAGGGGGGGTGATTAGACTACTTGACCAAATAAAAACTTAACCTTTTCCCAATTTTAGTTCTTGGCAGATTTTAGCTATTTTAGGACAAGTCAAGCAATCATCACATAATTCAAGCAAGCATGCAAAGAGTATATTGGCAGCGGAAAGTAAAGCATGCAACTTGCAAGAATGTAAAGGGAAGGGTTTGGAGAATTCAAACGCAATTGGAGACACGGATGTTTTTCCCGTGGTTCGGATAGGTGGTGCTATCCTACATCCACGTTGATGGAGACTTCAACCCACAAAGGGTAACGGTTGCGCGAGTCCACACAGGGCTCCACCCAAGGGTAACGGTTGCGCGAGTCCACACAGGGCTCCACCCACGAAGGGTCCACGAAGAAGCAACCACCCACAAAGGGTCCACGAAGAATCAACCTTGTCTATCCCACCATGGCCATCGCCCACACAGGACTTGCCTCACTAGTGGTAGATCTTCACGAAGTAGGCGATCTCCTTGCCCTTACAAACTCCTTGGTTCAACTCCACAATCTTGTCGGAGGCTCCCAAGTGACACCTAGCCAATCTAGGAGACACCACTCTCCAAGAAGTAACAAATGGTGTGTAGGTAATGAACTCCTTGCTCTTGTGCTTCAAATGATAGTCTCCCCAACACTCAACTCTCTCTCATAGGATTTGGATTTGATGGAAAGAAGATTTGAGTGGAAAGCAACTTGGGAAGGCTAGAGATCAAGATTCATATGGTAGGAATGGAATGTCTTGGTCTCAACACATGAGTAGGTGGTTCTCTCTCAGAACATATGAGTTGGAATGGTGTATGTGTTTTGATGGCTCTCTCTTCGAATGAGGAGGAGGTGAAGGGGTATATATAGCCTCCACACAAAATCCAACCGTTACACATAGTTTTCCAATCTCGGTGGGACCGAATCGACAAACTCGGTCGGACCGAAAATGTAAACCTAGTGACCGTTAGAGATTTTCGGTGGGACTGACATGCAACTCGGTAGGACCGATATGGTTAGGGTTTGGGCATAACGTAATCTCGGTGAGACCGATTACACAAACTCGGTGAGACCGAATTTGGTAATTAGCTAACCAGAGAGTTGGTCAGGAAAACTCGGTGGGACCGATTTGCTCTTTCGGTGAGACCGAGTGGAACTCGGTGAGACCGAAAAGTTACAAAGGGGAAACACTGAGTTTACATTGCAATCTCGGTGGGACCGATTCGCTCTTTCGGTGAGACCGAAAAGTTACGAAAGGGAAACAGAGAGTTTGCAATCCCATCTCGGTGAGACCGAGATCCCTATCGGTAGAACCGAATTGCTAGGGTTTGGCAGTGGCTAAAGACAAGTGAAACTCGGTGGCGCCGGATAGGAAGAATCGGTAGGACCGAGTTTGGCTTAGGGTTTTGGTCAAATGTGGATATGGGAAAGTAGTTGAGGGTTTTTGGAGCATATCACTAAGCACATGAAGCAAGAGGCTCATTAAGCAACACCTCATCCCTCCTTGATAGTATTGGCTTTTCCTAAAGACTCAATGTGATCTTGGATCACTAAAATATAAAATGAAGAGTCTTGAGCTTTTAAGTTTGAGCCAATCCTTTGTCCTTAGCATTTTGAGGGTTCCACTTTCACATCCATGCCATGCCAATCATTGAGCTTTCCTAAAATAATCATCCTGGAATAGCATTAGCTCAATGAGCTATATGTTGTTATGAATTACCAAAACCACATAGGGATAGTTGCATTTTCAATCTCCCCCTTTTTGGTAATTGATGACAACATATAGATCAAAGCTTCGACAAATGATAATAAGCATGAAATATATCATCGCTTTGAGAAGTATGTGATAAGTAAGAGCTCCCCCTAAATTTGTGCATATTTAAAATTTGCTTTGGACTGCAAATGCACAAGGAGTTAGAGTCATGGGTTACTCTTCCATGTCACATACATCTTGGTGGAGCGCTTAAAATGATAAGAATGAAATACATGCACTCATCACCAAGAATAGTGAAAGATAACATAAGATAGATAGGATAATAGCATTAAGCAAGCATTAAGTGTAGCTTATGATCAAACACATGATCATCAATGTCTCACAAATAAAGACGTAGTATCTCAAGCACTCAAAAGCAAACAAGCAAACAAGTTTGAAAAACCACCAAATAAAGCAAGAGAGAAAAGCAACACTCTCTCTCTCGAAGCCTATGATCTATACATTTTTCACCCCCTTTGGCAACAAGTTACCAAAAAGTTCCTAGAAAATGCATAGTACTAGATCGACGCTCAGGCTTAATCTTCTGGTGGTGGTGGAGTCCGGATCACTCCAAGGACGAAGGCTTCTGTAGACGCTGAAGTAGACGCTGGAGTTGGAGCTGAAGTAGATGTTGGAGCTGGTGGAACTGAGGCTGTAGCTGGTGCTGAGGTGGTGGCTCTTGTGTCAGCAACTGGCACGGCAGACAACCTCGGACCTCATGGCACTCTGGCAAAGGCATGAGTGGTAGTCCTGCCTGTCCTCTCCTGCATATCATCTTGGAGCTGCTCCACTGCAGTCTGAATCTCCATTACCTTGACATCCAAGTCATAGAACTTTTGTTCCATGATTCTCTCTAGGCTCGCCTGGTTTTGAGTTAGGGTGGCTAGTCCTTGCTCAATCCGCAGGGTGGATGCAATGAGGTAACCAAGCTGCTCGTGTTTGGTCTTCAAGAAATACTCAGATGCCTCCTCTTGAGTTGGCATCTTGGCAGCTTTCTCCTTCCTTGCCTTCTCCTTCTTTGTGTAAGCTTGTGCAGACGATGCTTCATTCTCAGTCATGACAACTTCATTGTCCTCAAAATCTGGACGGATGGGCAGGTGTTCCTTGTCCAATAAATATATGCCCGTGCCCATCTTGGAGTTAATGAGCTCCTGGATCTGAGGGGCATATCCGCAACTCCTCTTCTGATCTGCTGCAGTCCTTTTGATAGTTTCCACTATGAGGCTCATCACCTTGAACTTCTGAGGCACATCAAATACATGAAGCAAATTTATCGTGTGGCCTCTGATCATCTTGTGATCTCCAGACTTGGGCAGTAGGGTGTGCCTTAGTATCCAATTGATCGTAGGCAGACCTCACAGAAGATAATGCACTGAGCCAAACTTGAAAGTATCAAGTGCTTCATTTGGGATCTCCTTGTACATATTGGACATAGAGTTATGGTCCATCTTCTTCTTGGCATATATGTCCAAATCATCATCATGCTCCTCTGGGGCATTAATGATCTGTGCCCACTCAGCAACTGTGGATTGGTACCTTGTACCCTCAGACATCCATGTGATCCTCCCATCTGAATAAAAGTGAGTTGTGGAGTAGAACTGCATGATGAGTTCCTCGTTCCACTTTGTGAGCTTCTGCCCAACAAAGTCCTCTACTCCACACGCCTTGAAGCTGTCTTGAACTCCTGGGTAGTACTCTTCGTTGTCCTTAATGTATTGCCAATCAACCCATCGCATATCACAGACAATGGGCTTCTTATCTAGCAGCACTGTCTCATAAAAATCCTGCTGCTCCTTGGTGTGAAACCTGTAGTCAACTGATGTCCTTCTCCTTGAAGCATACGGGTCTGCTTCTCTCCACTTCCTCAGCCCTGAATCTCTCCTGAGCTTCATATCCTCAGCCACAGGATGAGCATCGTTGTGGTCTGGGATCTTGGGCTTGAGCTTTCTAAGAACTTGCTCTTCATCCTCTTCTTCAGCAACAGTCTCAGGCACTGGGGCCTTGTTCTTCTCAGCTGCAGGAATGCTGCTTGTATTCCTCTTTGGTTTTGGCTTGGAGGCAGCTTTGGGCTTAGATGCAGTAGCCCCTGATCTTATGGCATCTCCCATTAGCTTGGGTGCCTTGGGTGCTGGTGCAACTACCTCTTCTTCTTCTTCCTCTTCCATGATGGAAGCTTTGCCAAGCACTCTAGCCACAGTCTTCTTCACCCTTTCCTTTCTTTTCTTGCCCTCAGCTGCAACTGGCTCTATGGGCTTCTCAGTTGACATTCTGGCCTTTGACAATGGCTGCCTGCCTGCTGGCCTTTTGATCTTCAGCCCTGGCTTTGTTCCCTGAGCTGGCTCAACTCTCTTGGAGGTTGCTTCCTCTTCTGCCACATAATCCTCATCTTCTGAATCTGAGGTTCTCTTCTTTCTCTGTCTTGTGGCAGCTTTAGGCAGATTGCTAGGAGTGCTTCTGCTGCCATCATCTGAGGAGCTGGAGGGACTAGTGCCCTCACTCATGTGCACCTGCTGCTCTGACATGTTCTGGCTGTCACTTTGATCAGACATGCTGCAAACTCTGACTTCTGACCCTGTGAACAGTTTATAGATGAGGTAGAAAAGATGAGCATCACAAAATGCAGAGATTTTTGCAAAAAGAATGACCCAAAAACTTAGTTTTAGTTTCCCACTGAAATCATCTCGGATCTACCGATTTTCAAACTCGGTGATACCGAAGCAGTTTTGGAACCTAAACTAGTGAACTCGGTAGGACCGAGTCACAGTTCGGTGGCATCGAGACTGCTAGGGTTTCACAGAGTTTTTCAACTCGGTGGGTCCAAGATGGTTTCGGCGGAAACCTAACCCTAAAATTTTCGAATCAAAGCTAATCTACGGGCGTATTGACTGGATAGGAGTGTTTCAATCGTGGCAAGAATCATGAAGAACACAATGTGCTAGGAATCGGACGGGGAATAGCACTGTGATCGAGTCCATACCCTAGTTCGGCAGAGACTCGCTACGGCGGCAACGGCGGGGCAGAATTCCCGTTGACGGTGACAGAGACCAGCGACTGGAGGCGGCTGGCGGCGAGAAGACGATCCGGAGACCACGTTGGCAGAGCAGGCTATCGCGCGGGCGAAGGGGTTCGGAGAAATTTCCAAATTTTGCCCGTGACTATATATAGCCCGACCCTGTCGGTGTGACCGAGTGGAACAACTCGGTGGCACCGAGATTCATAACTGCAGGCAGTTACTGAAACTCGGTGGGACCGAAATGTTCAAATCGGTTGCACCGAGATCGAAAACCTAGATCAACTTAACGATCTCGGTACGACCGAAAGTGGGGTATCGGTCAGACCGAGAATCATAAAGAGGTTTTGGAAGTTTAAGTCTATGACGAATCGGGGACTCCGAGCGCTCCTCACACAGAGTGGTTCGAATCTGACTTGATCAAATTTTGTGATGCAGCATGAATAGAGTTTGAGATGAGAAAAGCATAGATAGCTAGAGGAGGTTCTTAGGCATTCTTGTCCATCCACTTGGCAAAAGAAAATAAAACCAAACAATCAAAACAACAAGTGGATGTCCTCGAATGAGTAAAATATGCAACCAGCATGCTCACAAAATAGGATGGCAAATGAAATATGTGGCAAAGCATGCACAACCAATTCTAGCATCTATCAAGCAATTTGCGATGACAAGGTCATCTATATATGAGTATATTGACTTAGGAGTCAAGTGAGAGCACTTGATCATAGGTCATACTCATCGTTTAAGCTCAAGTGGGGTTACCACTTTTACATAAAGCATTGTTGTGTTCACATCTTTAGAGTTGCTTTAGCTCAAGTCTTAGAGTAAAGCTCCCCTAGATGTGATATCCCCCCTAAGAGGGATGAACTAACCTTGGGTTTTGTCGATGATGACTTCATGTAGATGTTGAAGATGTGGACGCTCAATGTTGATGTAGATCACTTGGAGCTATCCATTTGAGTGAATTGCACTTTAAATACCTACATGGGTTAGTCCCACAAGGAACAAACAAGGATATCCATAGACATAGAGTGATGCACACACAAGATGATGTCCATGAAAACTTTTAGGTTACCTTGTCCCTTGTCTTACCAACAAGAGGGTTTGTGACTCCTTGAACTAGTGCAAGATTGGGAAGTTGATTACACTTGTTCTTGCCAAAATAATAAGAGTGAAGTATGTTGGCGGAGTCACCCTCAAGAACTCTCTAGTTCTTCTTCTTTTGCATCCACACCATCTTGATGGGAATCCTTGGAGTTGTAGTCGTACTTGATGAAGTGGAACTTGAAGTAGTCTTGGGAATCCACTTGACTAAGGTCTTAGGAGCTTCTTCAAATGCATCAATTTCCTCTTGAAGCTTGTCCTTGCCTTTTTGCTTGTAGTCTTGTGGTGGAAGATCATCTTGAGCTTGTGTCCCCTTGAAAGAAGTATCATACTTCTCTTGTTGAGGAACAAACTTTGTCTTGGGGTATTGGTCTTCTTCCCACTCAACTCCATTGGCATTGAACTTTCGTTCAAAACCAACACCTTGATTCTTCCGGTGCATTCCTTGCTTGCGCACAATTTCCTCGAATTGCTTACTCCCGGCAAGGCTTTTGTACACTCCTTTCTCTATAATTCCCTTCAATAAGCTATTTTCTTGCTCAAGTGTAACTTGGCTAAGAGAATCATTAGTGGAATCAAGAGAATTACTAGAAGTAACAATATTGGATTTAGCATGATCATTGTTACTACTAGAGGAAGAATCTTTCTTGTTCTTGTTACTAGACTTGACTTGAGGCATGTAAGTGGATAAGAGTAAACGCTTGGCAAAGTAAGAAGAGATTTTCTTGCGGAGATCATCATTGATTGCTTTTAAGAACTCATGCTCTTCCTCAAGATTGAGCTTTTCAAAGCGTAATTTCTCATGAGCTCTTAAAAGTTCTCGATGATCTTCGAAGATAGTTTCATGAGCTAACTTAAGAGTGTTTAGTTCTTTAGTAAGAGCCTCAATCTTCTCCTTATCATTGTCATTCGTTTTATCTTGATTAGCATGTTTAATTGATGTTTCATCATAGTATTCATCACTAGAGTTGTCAACAAGCAAATCATCACCTAACAAGTCATCTTCATCACTATTGAAATCAACATACTCGGGGTGTGTTACCTTAGGACCTTTGGCCATGAAGCATCTTCCAATTCCTTCATTTGGTGAGTCAAATATGTCATAGGAGTTGGTTGAAACAAGTGCTAGACCGGCAACACCTTCATCTTGAGTATCTTCGGAGTCGGAGTGATAACTTCTCTCGGAGTGGCTGTCGGAGTCGGAGCCGGATACCCATTCACCAACATGAGCTTGATGTCTTCGTCTTGTGTAGCTCCTTGATGATTTTTCCTTCCTTTCTGAATCCTTGCTTCTCCGTGAGTATCTTCATTCATAACGATCATCTCTACTCCTCCTCTCTCTTGGTGGTGATTCTTTGCTTCTTCTTCTTGGAGAATCTTCTCTTCTCTTGTAGGGAGCCGTACACTCATTGGAATAGTGTCTGGGTCTTCCACAACTGTAGCAGTTTCGCTCTCGACTAGAAGATCTTTTGTCATTGTAGGACCTTGACTTGAAGCTTCTATTCTTGTAGAACTTGTTGAAGTTCTTCACCATTAAGCTCAATTCTTCATTGAAGTCTTGTTTCTCACTTGATGATGTAGGGGATTCACATGAGGCTTTATAGGCACCACTTGATTTGTTGTGAAGTTCATCTTTATCCTTAAGTGACATCTCATGAGCAACAATTCTTCCAATCACCTCCGTTGGCTTGAGATCTTTGTAATTGGGCATCATTTGGATCAATGTGCACATGGTATCATATTTTTCATCCAGGGCTCTTAGAATCTTCTTGATGATGAATCTGTCGGTCATCTCTTCACTTCCTAAGCCGGCAATCTCATTTGTGATGAGAGCAAGCCTAGAGTACATTTCAGCGACACCTTCACCATCCTTCATCTTGAACTTGTCAAGTTGGCTTTGAAGCACATCCAACTTGAATTCCTTGATGGTGTCGGTACCTTCGTGCATATCAATCAAAGTGTCCCAAATTTCCTTCGCATTCTCAAGACGGCTGATTTTGTTGAATTATTCGGGGCACAATCCGTTGAAGAGAATATCACAAGCTTGAGCATTGTATTGCAACATCTTCAACTCATCCGTGGTAGCTTCACGGTTTGGTTCTCTCCCATCAAAGAAGTCACCTTGCAAACCAACACACACAATAGCCCAAACGGCGGGGTTATGTCCAAGAATATGCATTTTTATTTTATGCTTCCAACTAGCAAAATTAGTACCATCAAAGTAGGGACCTCTACAGTGATAATTTCCCTCGCTAGACGCCATACTCTCCTAGGCTGTGAAACCAAGGCTATGACCACCAAAAGCTATGGAGATCAAAGCAAATGGAGACCAAAGCTCTGATACCACTTGAAGGATCGAAAGTATGTCTAGAGGGGGGGTGATTAGACTACTTGACCAAATAAAAACTTAACCTTTTCCCAATTTTAGTTCTTGGCAGATTTTAGCTATTTTAGGACAAGTCAAGCAATCATCACATAATTCAAGCAAGCATGCAAAGAGTATATTGGCAGCGGAATGTAAAACATGCAACTTGCAAGAATGTAAAGGGAAGGGTTTGGAGAATTCAAACGCAATTGGTGACACGGATGTTTTTCCCGTGGTTCGGATAGGTGGTGCTATCCTACATCTACGTTGATGGAGACTTCAACCCACAAAGGGTAACGGTTGCGCGAGTCCACACAGGGCTCCACCCAAGGGTAACGGTTGCACGAGTCCACACAGGGCTCCACCCATGAAGGGTCCACGAAGAAGCAACCACCCACAAAGGGTCCACGAAGAAGCAACCTTGTCTATCCCACCATGGCCATCGCCCACACAGGACTTGCCTCACTAGCGGTAGATCTTCACGAAGTAGGCGATCTCCTTGCCCTTACAAACTCCTTGGTTCAACTCCACAATCTTGTCGGAGGCTCCCAAGTGACACCTAGCCAATCTAGGAGACACCACTCTCCAAGAAGTAACAAATGGTGTGTAGGTAATGAACTCCTTGCTCTTGTGCTTCAAATGATAGTCTCCCCAACACTCAACTCTCTCTCATAGGATTTGGATTTGGTGGAAAGAAGATTTGAGTGGAAAGCAACTTGGGAAGGCTAGAGATCAAGATTCATATGGTAGGAATGGAATGTCTTGGTCTCAACACATGAGTAGGTGGTTCTCTCTCAGAACATATGAGTTGGAATGGTGTATGTGTTTTGATGGCTCTCTCTTCGAATGAGGAGGAGGTGGAGGGGTATATATAGCCTCCACACAAAATCCAACCGTTACACATAGTTTTCCAATCTTGGTGGGACCGAATCGACAAACTCGGTCGGACCGAAAATGTAAACCTAGTGACCGTTAGAGATTTTCGGTGGGACTGACATGCAACTCGGTAGGACCGATATGGTTAGGGTTTGGGCATAACGTAATCTCGGTGAGACCGATTACACAAACTCGGTGAGATCGAATTTGGTAATTAGCTAACCAGAGAGTTGGTCAGGAAAACTCGGTGGGACCGATTTGCTCTTTCGGTGAGACCGAGTGGAACTCGGTGAGACCGAAAAGTTACAAAGGGGAAACACTGAGTTTACATTGCAATCTTGGTGGGACCGATTCGCTCTTTCGGTGAGATCGAAAAGTTACGAAAGGGAAACAGAGAGTTTGCAATCCCATCTCGGTGAGACCGAGATCCCTATCGGTAGAACCGAATTGCTAGGGTTTGGCAGTGGCTAAAGACAAGTGAAACTCGATGGCGCCGGATAGGAAGAATCGGTAGGACCGAGTTTGGCTTAGGGTTTAGGTCAAATGTGGATATGGGAAAGTAGTTGAGGGTTTTTGGAGCATATCACTAAGCACATGAAGCAAGAGGCTCATTAAGCAACACCTCATCCCTCCTTGATAGTATTGGCTTTTCCTAAAGACTCAATGTGATCTTGGATCACTAAAATATAAAATGAAGAGTCTTGAGCTTTTGAGCTTGAGCCAATCCTTTGTCCTTAGCATTTTGAGGGTTCCACTTTCACATCCATGCCATGCCAATCATTGAGCTTTCCTGAAATAATCATCTTGGAATAGCATTAGCTCAATGAGCTATATGTTGTTATGAATTACCAAAACCACCTAGGGATAGTTGCACTTTCAATAGGCATTAGTACCGACCCTTTAGTCCCGATTCCAGAACCGGGACTAAAGGCCCTTATGAACCGGGACTGAAGGCCCTTTTTCTACTAGTGCTTGCCGGCATGGACCTCGGCCTGAGCATTGAGGGCCTCCTTGTGCCTCTGCTCCAGTTCCTAGGTCCGCTGCACGACAAGCTCCTTGACCTCCTCGTCCTTGCCGTGCAGTGTCGCGGCAAGTTTCTCCTCGCGAGCAGCAAGGTCCTTCTCCTAGGAGTTTAGCTCGGCCTGGTGCTAACGCCGAGCGGCCTCGTCCTTGGCGGCCTGTTGACACGCCGCCTCCTAGGCCTTCTAGATATCGACCTGCTTCATGACAAGCTCCAGCTTGCGCTCGGCCAGTAGATCTTGGGCGGTCTTCGGTTCCTCACAGGCCTGGCGGAACCAAGCCTGCGTCTCGGCGAGGCGCCCCTCAAGGTCCACCTCTGCCATCCTGGACTTGGCATTGTCTAGGCAGGCACGGTGAAGCGCCTGAAGCTTGTGGAAGTTGGCGCTCATGCTCTAGAGGAGCCGCTCTTCCTGGGAACCGCTGCCACCGACGCTCGGTTCGTTAACGACCTTGAGCCCGGTGGCGGCGAGCACCTCATCGTCGAACACCTCCCCCTCGGCGGGCGTCCTGGTGCTCGCCGTCCATGGGATGTGGACGAATAGATCGTCGCTCACCTTCAGATACTTGCCCGAGTCGGAGGCGGCAGAGGAGGAAGGATGGTCGTCAACCACCTCCTCCTCGGCAGCGGCCTTGCTGGCCTCCCCGGCAGGCCCCTTGTCGGCCTCCTCAGCAGCGGCCTCGCCGGTCTACCCGGCAGGCCCCTTGGTGGCGTCCTCGGCAACATCCTTGGCAGCCTCCTCAGCGGCGATCTCGTCGGCCTCAGCCGCGGCATCACTGACGACCTCCTCGATGACAGTGTCCGTGTGATACGTCCCCAACGTATCTATAATTTTTTATTGTTCCATGCTATATTATATCCTGTTTTGGACATTATTGGGCTTTATTATACGCTTTTATATTATTTTTGGGACTAACCTATTAAGCGGAGTCCAAACGGAATGAAACCTTCAGGAACGTGATTTTCGGAACAAACATGATCTAGAGGACTTGGACCCTATGTCAAGACATCAACCAGGAAGGCACGAGGTAGGGGGCGCGCCTACCCCCCCAGGTGCGCCCTCCACCCTCATGGAGCCCACGTTGCTCCACCGACGTACTTCTTCCTCCTATATATACCTACATACCCCCAAACTACCAGATACGGAACCAAAACCCTCATTCCACCACCGTAACTTTCTGTATCCATGAGATCCCATCTTGGGGCCTTTTTCGGAGCTTCGCCGGAGGGGGTATCGATCATGGAGGGCTTCTACATCAACACCATAGCCTCTTCGATGAAGTGTGAGTAGTTTACTTCAGATCTTCAGGTCCATAGTTATTAGCTAGATGGCTTCTTCTCTCTTTTTGGATCTCAATACAAAGTTCTCCCCCTCTCTTGTGGAGATCTATTCGATGTAATCTTCTTTTGCGGCATGTTTGTTGAGACTGATGAATTGTGGGTTTATGATCAAGTTTATCTATGAACAATATTTGAATCTTCTCTGAATTCTTTTATGTATGATTGGTTATCTTTGCAAGTATCTTCGAATTATTAGTTTGGTTTGGCCTACTAGATTGATCTTTATTGCAATGGGAGAAGTGCTAAGCTTTGGGTTCAATCTTGCGGTGTCCTTTCCCAGTGACAATAGGGTCAGCAAGGCACGTATTGTAGTGTTGCCATCGAGGATAACAAGATGGGGTTTATATCATATTGCATGAGTTTTGTCATGGAATTGTCACGGCAGATGTCCTAGCGAAAGGACTTAGTCGTAGGGCCATCGCAACTAGGAAGCTTAAAGGGGTTAATCGGGACAAAGGACACAAGAGATTTTATACTAGTTCGGCCCCTTACGATGAAGGTAAAAGCCTACGTCTAGTTGTGTTGATATTGCTGGGGTTTCGATCACCAAGAGGCTAGTTCGCCGGCTTGGTTATCGATCTCTTGTTTCTTGCCCTAAGCCGCCACCGGGTCGTCCCCTTATATACATGGGTTGACGCCTGGTGGCCTACAGAGTCCCGGCCGGCTCATAAAACGTGTCCATCTCGGTGACTTCTTTTAGATGCCTTTCCTTACAAGTCTTTCCTTACATACGACGGTTTACAATATTGGGCCTTAAGCCGCCTCTAGGCCTTTAGGCCTTCTATAAGATTTAATAAACTTTCACCTTGAATGTTTACTGGGCTTCCTTTGTGATCCGCCATTGGGGCTGACCCGGCCCCTCCTGGGCTTGTCATAACTGATAGCTATATCCCCAACATTAGGCCCCAGGTTGACGTTGAACTTTGTTCTTTGTCAATCTCCAACACTTAAACAAAAATCCATCTTCCTTTCCTTGCAGAAGTTTCTGTAACCTGCCATGACGTCATCGCTTGAAAACATGAAAAACTTTTATGACGTCATCTCTCAACGGATCTTCATTTTTAATGCCTTCCGAGAATCGAGGCGTCCATTTAGTTAGATAACCATTATTCGGGTCTTCCTCGATTTTCACGCCCGCTTGTTCGCATATCCCCTTATAAATAAGCATGCCCCGGTATTTATCATTTCCTCTCTTCTTCGTCTTCTTCCTCTCGCAACCCCACTGCAACTCGAGCCCCGCCGCCATCGCAGAGCACCTCGTCGTCGTCGACGTTGGCCGCTGCATCAACCAGAATCAGTTTAGAGAACGGCGGTGATCTTCCGTGGAGGATCCATGGCTGTAAGTCTTCCTCCTCCTGTTCTTCAGATCCGCATTTAGGACTTCTAGGTTTTTCCCATGTTCTTCGCAGTTCATCGTGGTTTCTTCGTAGTTCTTCCACTAACTCCTCTTCTTGATCCAAAAAAGAGATATATGCTTGTGCGGTAGCTGTTTGGTGCCTACTCTTGACGCTAGTAGATCCCTTTTTATGGTACAAAGGCCGCATTAGGACTGATGAACTCATCTATGCTATATTTTTAGGTCTAGAAATTTTCTCATTTTGAACGGCCATTTGATCAATAATAATATCCAGAAGTTAAGAAACCTGTCTGTCTCAACACTTAACCAATTCTGTTGCTGGTATTTCTCAAATGTCTGTAGTCATGGCGGCTTGTGGCACCGGCTTACTTTTCCTTATATGACACTAGCCCTTACTTAAGCCGCCATTACTCCCCTGTACCACTATCACTTATTTTCAACATTATCAATGAATTGAACCGGCATGTTGCTTTCCTTTCAGTTCGTTTTTGAACATCATGCCGTCCAAAGCGCCGACTATCTGCAACTGGGTTCCCTCAACCGTGACTGAGGACAATTTAAAGGAGTTCTTCTCCATAGGATTTTTGCCAGGGAAAAATGTCATGTCTTATCGTGCACCTGACCCGGACGAGGAACGGCCCAATCCAAGAGATGGTGAAGTCATTGTCTTTTCTGACCACATGAACCGTGGCTTTTCACCGCCCGGCTCAAAGTTCTTCAGAACATCCTCCATTTTTTGAAACTCCACCCTCAAGATATCGGGCCCAATTCCATATCCAGTATCTGCAACTTCCAAGTGCTCTGTGAGGTGTACCTTCAGGAAGAGCCGACCGTGGAACTCTTTAGAGAGTATTTTTATCTGAACCGGCAGAACGAGTGCACCAATGGCCTTAGCTTGGAACTTGGAGGCATCTCGATTCAACACCGACAGGGTGCCGTCTTCCCCCTCATAGTCTTGTCGAGTCATCCCAAAGACTGGAATCAGACTTGGTTCTATTGTCAAGACACTTCACCAGCAAATGAGAAGCCATTGTCGGGTTATCGCGCCGAGCGTCTTGACTCCAAATTTGTGCTCCCTGACAAGCTTACTGCTGATGAACGCAAGAAGCTTATCCCATCAATCAAAAGGATTAATGCTTTATTGGGGAACGACTTAATAGGGGTTGATTTGACCCGTTGCTGGATCTCATGGCGGGTCATCCCTCTAAGCCGCTGATCCAAACTGATGTATGAATATGGTGTAGGTCTAAATGATTCTCTTTGTTACAACTCCGTTCAGTTACCCGAAGAAGAAATTGTTGCAATGTCAACTCTTCTGGTAAATGGCAAATATGAAGACTGTAGTAAAGTCGGGTTAAACCCCTTCTGCAGACTTAACCCGGCGCCAAAGGTAAAGAACCTCTGATCTCTTTCTCTTTTGTATTTTTCTCAGCCGTTTTTAAATACTTGCCTGACCTTTCATCTTGTTTTACTTGTTTATAGGCAAAATCTGATTTCTGGAAAGCCAAATATGACCACGAAGCTGCCAAAAAAGCAAGAGCCGCTGCCATAAACGCCAAGAAGATGACCTGGAGATCTAAAAATAAGAAGAAGAGGACCGCTGAAGACCTGCTGAAGCTTGACGATGATACTTCTGAGTTGGAGGTAGCCCTTGACTCCCTTGGCCAGCTTTTTAATAATCTTATTAACACTGATCATTGACAGGATGACATAGGGGCCAGTCAGGCTGTCAAAGAAGAGGTAACTATTTCCTTTGACTCATCCCATTTGCCAAGACAGAAACTTTGAGTCGTAACCCGGAAAGTAAGGTTTTCGCACCCTTTGGCTTATTTGGACCCTCATTTTCTTTCGAAAAAGCAGTAACATGAGAGCCGCCGTCAGGCCCGGAACAACGATGAACCGCTTGTTGTTCTTCAACAAACTCCTCAAAAGCACCAGAATGAGGTTTATTCCTTCGCCTTTTACTTTCCATTAATGGATCTTCTCCCTTGCATTACTAACTTTACTTTATCTTTGCAGTAGGTGTCTCGCTCTTCTGGCGACTTATCTCAAACTCAATTCCCGGCCTTTAAGACTGCCCCTGGGTAAGGAAGAAATCATCTTTCCTCCGTGTTTTTCAAACTGCTTTTTTATACTAACTGTTTCATAATATTTTTCTTAGTGGCCAAGCCAAGTCCAAGAAGGCCAAGGTGACTAGGCCGGCAGAAGACCCGCCAGTCCTTCCACCCGAATCGGCTATGCCACCTTCTCCGCCATTAGCTGAAGCACTAGAAGACTCGACTGTCAATGCTGAAGTAGATCCTCCTGAGCCGTCAGTTGACGATACCATCGTTAATCCTTCTGCTAGTGGTCCATCCGGCTCAGCCAACCCGCCATCGTTGTCTGCCCAGGACGTTCTGATCACTGGAAGCTGCTTTGTTGGGCCGGGGAATCCCACCGTGTTGGCTCGTCACACGGCTAAACAAGAGGCTTTGGAGAGACAAAAAGTGTGTTTTGACATTTCTCATTATAGCCATCTGAACGCCAATGACATATTGTCTGGCTATCTGAGCCATGTGCACTCCAGCCGTGACTCAGAAATCGATATGGTCAAGCAGTTGCAGCTGAAGTATGAGGTATACTCTTCCGGCTTACTTATATTCTGCCAGCCCCAAGTCTTCATATTATGATAAAACCTTGAATGATCTGTAGACTTATGATATAGGCTAAAGCTTTACCTTTAGATATTTCTGGAGTCCAATAAAATAGAATAAACTTCACCGGTAGTCCCCAAGGACCGGTTCACTTGACCATAAATGAGCCGGTACTTTGAATTTCATAACTGTCTTGTGCCGAACGCAACAAATATTGTAGTCCGGCTTAACCTTGAGATACTTGCTGAATATCATACATTAGCCCCCAAGTGCCAAGTGTTGTTACTTTGTAAAGTACTTGGGACTTCAAGTATAGTAGAGTCATAGGCATTTGTTTTGGCATACATTAGCCCCCAAGTGTCAAGTGGTTTTGCAGTGCAAAGTACTTGAGACTTGAATCTTGACTCTTGAATTTTAATGGAAACCTTGACACACCTGTGTAAGTTTTGTAGAATGCCTTATCTGAACTGAGTTCGCAATTAACTGATGTGAAGACCCGGCTAGTGGATCAGGAGGCAGAAATCAAGTCTGCTAAATCCAAACTGCAATTAAGTCTTGCTGAGACAGAGAAATTGAGAACCAGCTTGACCGCCAAGAAGAAAACCTGGGCTGAAGAGAAATTGCTGCTGACACAACGCGCCCAAAAAGCTGAAGCAACTCTTGAAGAGGTTACTACTGAGCTGACCGGATTAAAGGACCGGGTGTCTTAGATGGTTTCCGCCATCTTTGGTACGTCATCCGTACTGATCTTTTGTACCTTCTGCTGACCCAGAATATAAACCGCTAGCTGACCCTTTGTGTAGAAAATATGTGCAGGCCCGCGAAGCAAGAATCTGAGCCAAGACAACATGACTAAACTAAAGGCGGTGTATACCTTAGTGGAGCAATTGTACATTGGCGCACAACGAGCACTTGCCGCTATCTCTCCTGCCAATCAAGGACCCAACCGGCTCAGTGATGTCTTGAAAAAACTATCAATCTTACCTGCCAGGTTCCAAGAAGTCAAGCGATCCTGTGCTAGGGCTGGAGGTTTGACTGCCCTGAGCCACTCCAAGGCTTGGGTGCCAGATCTAGACCCGACAGATGTAGCCAGAGCGTACCCCACGGTGAAGGAAGACGGGTCTCTGTTTGAACAGGATGACTTCGTTGCTTGGGTGAGGGAGGTGCGACCTTAGTCCACCATTCTCTAAGAAGAAACAAATATCGATAAATACCAGCCGGGTTTTGATTTGGAAAATAAGAAGATGGCGACTCCCTCCTACAAGGTGACCGACCTTATCCCGCCGGTTCGTCAACATACATTTGCTCCGGATGTTGATCCAGCCGGCTTGATTGATGAAGAATTAGAATTCATCACCGTGAACGGCTTCGACTGGTCCAACCCTGGCTTCCAATTAACAGAAGGAAGTGAACCGGCAAGGAAGGAGTGAGAACCATCTTTGTGGGCTTTTTAACAGCCTTGTAATAGACTTAGCTTTGAAAACAGCTACATATTTTGCTTCTTGATGTCAATATATGCGTCACATTCATGGTTATCTTTGCGATATTTCAGCTCTGTTCCTGTAGCAAAAAGAAAAACTTGCTTGGCGGTTTAACACCGAACGGGTCAGAACACCCGGTGTATAACCAATACTTTATCATAGTAGATGAAATAGAAAAACAAATGAGAAGAATAACCAAGGTGGAAACAAACCTTGATTAATAGAAAGCAATTGTTCTTAAATAACAATCGTAACTGCATTTTTTACCTCTGGACCATCGGTTTATGCGATCCGGGTGATGAGGTTGATGAACCAATCTTTGTGAGAAGTCAATGCTTCGGTACGACTGATGACTGTAATGCCTTGGCGGCTTATTGTCAAATAGTTAAGCCAGTGAAAAGACCGTGCTGACTAGTTTAAAATTGAGACAAGAAAAAACCAATAAGGCAAATAAAACAAATAGCAGTTGGTAACCAATATAAATTAACCTTGTAGTTAAAGGCTGGGGGTTTCTGATTCGAATACGATTAGTAAACCGGACCAAAGGGGTTAAGCTAAGATTCGAATACGACCATATAGCCCCCAGTGGCTTTGGCGTTGCGCCGATCAAGAGGGTACCGACAGCTATGTTCTCTTTGGTTCAAATACGACCTATGTTTGAACAGGAAGCCCCCAAATGACCTTGAGAGGTTTTTAACGACCCTGATTTGAATATGATCCAAGTTGGACCCAAAAGGGGATAAGCTATGATTCAAATACAATCAAGAAGCCCCCTAGTGAGTTTGGCTTTTGAGCCGATCAAGAGGGTTACGACAGCTATGTTCTCTTTGGTTCGAATACGACCTATGTTCGAACAGGAAGCCCCCAAGTGACCAGGAGAGTTTACAGCTAGATTCAAATACGATCATAAGCCGGACCAAAAAGGTTAGACTTGATTCAGATATGATCAGCTCCTTAATAGTCATATTAAATAAAAAATATTAAAGATATGTAATCTTTGAAAGGGAAAAAGACCGAGGTCCTGCTTTATTACTTATCATAGTATATACAACGTCAAAGTATGTACATGATGAGAGCCGGTGGCTCGGGTGTAGTATGGCCGAAGTTGAGAAATGTTCCATGGCCGGTGGGTCTCCTCCTCTAACTTACGTGAGTCTTTGTGCTCTCGAACGTCAATGAGGTAATATGACCAGTTGTTTAAGTTATTGCTAACCACAAAGGGTCCTTCCCTAGGCGGGGATAGCTTGTGTGCATCTGACAGATCCTAGATGAGCCGGAGCACCAGATCACCTTCTTGAAAAGTTCTGGACTTAACCCGGCGGCTGTAATAACGGTGCAGGTCCTGTTGATAAATTGCTGATCGAGCCGCAACTAAGTCTCTTTCCTCATCCAACAAGTCAAGTGCATCCTGTCTGGCTTGCTCGTTATTAGCTTCAACATAAGCCGCCACACGGGGCGATTCATGACGGATGTCACTAGGCAATACTGCTTCCGCTCCATAAAGCATGAAGAAAGGTGTATAACCTGTAGACCTGTTAGGAGTGGTGTTGATACTCCACAGCACCAAGGGTAACTCCTCTACCCAACAACCCGGCATTCGCTGTAAGGGAACCATAAGCCGGGGTTTGAGACCTTTTAAGATTTCCTGATTTGCTCTCTCAGCTTGACCATTGGATTAAGGATGGGCTACAGAAGAAACATCAAGCCGGATATGCTCACGTTGACAAAACTCCTCCATAGCCCCTTGGGATAGATTAGTGCCATTGTCAGTGATAATGCTGTGTGGAAAACCAAAATGAAAAATCACCTTTTTCATGAACTGAACCGCCGTGGCTGCATCACACTTACTCACTGGCTCTGCCTCAACCCACTTTGTGAATTTGTCAACTGCCACTAAAAGATGTGTCTTTTATACTTAGACCTTTTGAAAGGTCCAACCATGTCAAGATCCCGGACCGCAAATGGCCAGGTGATTGGAATCATCCGCAACTCTTGAGCCGGCACATGTGCTTGTCGTGCGAATTTTTGACATCCATCACACCTACTGACCAGATCTTCTGCATCGGCATGAGCCGTTAACCGGTAAAAACCATGACGAAAAGCCTTGGCCACAAGGGATTTTGACCCGACGAGATGACCACAATCGCCTTCATGGATCTCACGAAGTATTTCTTGGCCTTCTTCAGGAGAAACACACGCTGAAACGCTCCGGAGACGCTGTGATGGTATAATTCTCCGTCTGAAATCGTCATTGACTTAGACTGTCGGGTTATCTGTCAGGCCAGGGTCTCATCCGCTGGCAACTCGCCCCAGGTCACGTAAGCCAAGAACGGCACTGTCCAATCTGGGATGACGTGAAGAGCCGCCACCAACTGTGCCTCCGGGTCAGGAATAGCTAGATCTTCTTCTGTAGGTAACTTAACAGACGGGTTATGCAAAACATCCAAAAAGGTGTTAGGTGGCACCGGCTTATGCTGAGATCCCAACCGGCTTAAAGCATCCGCTGCTTCGTTCTTCCTACGATCAATGTGTTCCACCTGATAACCCTTAAAATGTCCTGCAACAGCATCAACTTCACGGCGATAAGCCGCCATGAGAGGGTCCTTGGAATCCCACTTGCCTGATACCTATTGGGCCACCAAATCTGAATCGCCAAGACACCGACCTGGCTTAGGCTCATCTCTTTAGCCATTCGAAGACCATGGAGCAAGGCTTCGTATTCTGCTGCATTGTTAGTACAAGGAAACATCAGTCGCAACACATAAAAAAATTTGTCACCTCGAGGGGAAGTTAACACAACTCCAGCCCCCGAGCCCTCCAATTGTCTGGACCCATCAAAGTGAATCGTCCAATATGTGTTGTCTGGTTTCTCCTCTGGCATCTGCATCTCTGTCTAGTCATTAATAAAGTCAACCAGCGCTTGAGATTTGATCGCAGTACGTGGCACATACTTCAACCCATGAGACCCAAGTTCAATGGCCCACTTGGCGACTCGTCCAGTAGCTCCTATATTCTGGATGATGTCCCCCAAAGGCGCAGAGCTAACCACAGTGACTAGGTGACCCTGAAAGTAATGTTTAAGTTTCTGGCTTGCCATGAACACCCCATACACGAGCTTCTGCCAATGTGGATATCTTTGTTTATATTCAATCAGCACCTCACTGACGTAATAAGCCGGCCGTTGAACCAGATGTTCCTTGCCAACCTCCTTGCGCTCCACCACAATTGCCACACTAACAACTCGTGAGTTAGCGGCTGCGTATAATAACATCGGCTCTTTCTCAACTGGAGCAGCAAGAACCGATAGCTCAGCAAGTTGTTTCTTCAGATCCTCAAAAGCAGAGTTCGCATCATCGCTCCAAATGAAATCATCCGTTTTCTTCATCATCTGATACAAAGGCATCTCCTTCTCCCCTAACTAGCATATCAACCGGCTCAAAGCAGCAACACGACCCGCCAGCCGTTGAACGTCATTGATGCATGTTGGTTTAGCCAGGGATGTGCTTGCCTTAATTTTCTCCGGGTTAGCTTCAATACCTCGGTTGGACACCAAGAAACCCAAAAGCTTGCCAGCTGGGACTCCAAAAACACACTTGGCTGGGTTAAGCATCATTTTGTAGACCCGGAGGTTATCAAAGGTCTCCTTCAGATTTGTTACCAAGGTTTCCTCTTTCCGGGACTTTACCACTATATCATCCACATAAGCATGAACATTATGCCCAATCTGATTGTGAAGGCAATTCTGCATACACCGTTGATAAGTTGCCTAGGCGCTCTTAAGCCCGAAGGGCATAGACATATAGCAGAAGGCTCCAAATGGAGTAATGAAAGTTGTCTTCTCCTGGTCCTTGACTGCCATCTTGATCTGATGATAACCTGAATAAGCATCCAGAAAACTCAAACGCGCGCAACCCGCCATAGCATCGATGGTCTGATCAATATGGGGGAGAGCAAAAGGGTCAGCTGGACAAGCTTTGTTTAAATCGGTGTAATCCACACACATACGCCAGGTGCCGTTCTTTTTGAGTACAAGCACCGGGTTGGCCAACCACTCTAGGTGAAAGACTTCCACAATGAACCTGGCCGCGAAGAGCCGGGCCACCTCTTCTCCAATGGCCTTGCGCCTTTCCTCGTTGAACTGTCAGAGAAATTGCCTGACTGGCTTAAACTTTGGATCAATATTGAGAGTGTGCTCAGCGAGTTCTCTCGGGACACCCGGCATGTCAGAAGGTTTCCATGCAAAGATGTCCCGGTTGTCACGGATGAACTCGATGAGCGCGTTTTCCTATTTTGGATCCAAGTTGGTACTGATGATGAACTGCTTGGATGAGTCGCCGGGCACAAAATCAACCATCTTGGTGTCATCAGCTGACTTGAACTTCAACACCAGTTCCTGCTCCATTGTTGGCTTCTTTAAAGACGTCATGTCTGCCGGGTCAACATTATCCTTATAAAGCTTTAACTCTTCTGTTGCACAAACCGACTCAGCATATGCAGCATCTCCTTCTTCACACTCCAGGGCTATTTTCCGGCTTCCATGTACTGTAATGGTGCCCTTATAACCCAGCATTTTAAGCTGCAAATACACATAACATGGCCGAGCCATGAACTTGGCGTAAGCCGGCTGTCCAAATAGAGCATGATATGTGCTTTTGATCTTAACCACCTCAAAGGTTAATTTCTCCGCTCTGGAATCATATGCATCCCCAAAGGCTACTTCCAGTTCAATCTTACCAACTGGGTATGCCGACTTGCCAGGTACCACACCGTGAAAAATAGTGTTGGATTGCTTAAGACTCTTATCAGTCAACCTGAGGCGCTACTACCAAGGCCAAGTGACCCGGATTATCAACTCGGGGAGGATGATCCTCTCTGCTCCACACAATAGGTTGTTCTGACCACCGTAAGTAACGTGGAATCGCCGATTCAACGTCATTGACAGCCCTCTTGTGAAGCTTCTGGTCCCTCTTGCACAAGCTAGTGGTAAACACATGATATTTCCCACTATTCAATTGCTCTGATACCCGGACTGTTGCTGCTAATTACCTTGGCCGGGTTGTGGATTATAACATCCTTGGTTACCCGCATGTCCCTGGCCGTGAAAGCCGCCTCCACCTGAACCGGCGCCCGGCCCATGAACGACGCCTCCACCTGAACCGCCGCCAGGGCGGTGACTTCCATCAAATGCATTTGAATTTTTAAATGCCTTCGTGATTGTACAGTCCTTCCACATATGGGTGGCTGGTTTCTCCTGGGTGCCGTGTCTTGGACAAGGCTCATTCAATGGTTGCTCAAGGGTGGGACCTGACCCACCCGACCAAGGGGGTTGCCTACCCTTGCGTCGTGGATTGTTGCCCTACGCATTGGTGTTAGCCACAAATTCGTCAGCCTTACGCTTATTACCTCCTTGATTTGCCGGGTTATGCTGGTGACCCTTGTCGTTGCCGTTCTTCTTTCCCTTCCCTGTCTTTTCTTCATCAGACACAAGGTCCTTGGTACTATCAGAATCAGCATACTTGACGAGAGCCGCCATCAACTGGCCCATATCATTGCAGTCACATTTAAGCCGCCCCAGCTTCTGCTTCAGAGGTCCAAAACGGCAATTTTTCTCCAACATTAAGACTGCCGAGCCAGCATCCATCTTATCAGATGAATGAATTATCTCCTTGACTCGATGCACCCAATGGGTTGTGGACTCACCTTCCTCTTGTTTACAATTAGTCAGGTCCACGATTGACATAGGTTGTTTGCATGTGTCCTTGAAGTTCTGAATGAACCGGGCTTTTAACTCTGCCCATGAGCCGATGGAATTGGGGGGCAAACCATTTAGCCAAATGCGAGCTGTTCCATCCAACATCATAGTGAAATACTTAGCCATTGCTGCATCGCTAACCTCCAACAGCTCCATTGCCATCTCATAACTCTCAATCCAGGCCCCAGGCTGCAAGTCAGCCGTGTAGTTAGGCACTTTACGAGGCCCCTTGAAGTCTTTTGGCAAATGCTCATTATGTATGGCCGACACCAGGCAAGGGACACCTCTAGTTCTTGTGGCCACTCCTACCTCAACCAAGGTTGCTGGATAAGACGGAGAAGTTTGATGAGCCGCCTGCTCAGCTGCCAGTTGAACCGGGCGCTTAGCTTCTTGTCGGATCCTCTCCTGATCCACTAAGTTAAGAGCTTTGGCCTGTACCGGCTCATGCCTGTGCAGCTGGTTGCGGCGTTGAGCGTTGCTTGACATATCAGCTGAGTCCATATGCCTGCTATAGCTCGGGCTCCAGCTCGAGCGAGGGGTTGAATGGATTCTGTCTCGACTCTAAGAGTACGCATCCTGCTATGCTAGAGCTGTCTGAAGAAGCTCCCTCACCCTTCGTGTTTCGACTGCTGTCGGAGAATCGCCTTCCATCGGGAGAGCCGCCAAATGTGTCGACGCAGCAATGAGGTTTTCTAAAGGATTAGAGAAGTGACCCGGTGGTGTTGGCGCATAATGAGGCGGAGCGGTATACATGCGAGGTGGCTCCATGGCCCGCGGCTGAATCGGTGCTCCGGGTGTCGTGATCCGATTTGCTTCTGGCGGGTTACTTGGGCCGGCCCCAGGTGTATGGAAAAGGTTCCTGGGATCGAGTGTCCGAGGTAGACGTGATTGAGTTTTCTGATGCCTCCTCCTCATGACCTCGTTTGACGCATTTAGATCCACCGAGAGTCGGAAAGTCTCCACTTGAAGCTGCTGAGCACGAGCGTCCAAAGCCGCCCGCTCCACAGCCATCCTGACCTCTTCATCTGCTAAGTTTTCCTTGTCCTGTGCCATCTCTTCGGGCACTCGTGCTACCTCTGCATCATGCTGAACCTTGTCTGTCGGTTCTACCATGGCAGTCAATAGGGCCGTCAGCTTATCCGTGAGGTCCATTAGTATCTGAGCCGGGGAGCGCGCGGGGTCTCCTGACCCGGCCGCTGCCGACCAGGTGGCCATTGCTGCCACAACCGTGGAGTTCTGCCCGGGCTGGGTGCCTGCCATGAAGACTCCAGCTCGATTCGGTAGCTCAAAGGGGCCTGGAATACTGCTGCCATCGGAACAGCCCCCAAGCATGCCATCCTGCAGCTGATACAACGAGTCCGTCTCACCTGTGGATGACGTAGCGTCGGAATAGATGGCCGTCTCACCACCATCCACTAATGCTTCTGAATATTCCCTTCCATGGACGCAGCCCACAAAGACACGTTTTACGGCGGGTCGGGCCTGGGCGGGTCTCGCACGCTGAGCCGTCTCGATGACGTCGGTGCAGATGTCCAGCTCAGGGCCTGATTCGCCGATCCGGCCAATGAAGACATGAATCCCGCCGAAGGGGACCCGATACCCGTACTCAATTGAGCCGGCCTCGGGGACCCAGCCTTCATCGTCGATGTAGAGCTTGCCGCGACGACTCTTGGTCATCCCGCCCACAAAGTATCCCTTGAGCCATTCGAAGTTTCCCTTCAAGAACTCAAATCCACCATGCGTTGGCCCCACGGTGGGCGCCAACTGTCATGGAATTGTCACGGCAGATGTACTAGCCAAAGGACTTAGTCGTAGAGCCATCACAACTAGGAAGCTTAAAGGGGTTAATCGGGACAAAGGACACGAGAGATTTTATACTAGTTCGGCCCCTTACGATGAAGGTAAAAGCCTACGTCTAGTTGTGTTGATATTGGTGGGGTTTCGATCACCAAGAGGCTAGTTCGCCGGCTTGGTTATCGATCTCTTGTTTCTTGCCCTAAGCCGCCACCGGGTCGTCCCCTTATATACACAGGTTGACGCCTGGTGGCCTACAGAGTCCCGGTCGGCTGATAAATCATGTCTGACTCGGTGACTTCTTTTACATGCCTTTCCTTACAAGTATTTCCTTACATACGACGGTTTACAATATTGGGCCTTAAGCCGCCTCTAGGCCTTTAGGCCTTCTATAAGATTTAATAAACTATCGCCTTGAATGTTTACTGGGCTTCCTTTGTGACCCGCCATTGGGGCTGACCCGGCCCCTCCTGGGCGGGTCATAACTGATAGCTATATCCCCAACAAGTTTATCCCTCTACATCATGTCATCTTGCTTAAAACGTTACTCTGTTCTCTTGAACTTAATACTCTAGATGCATGCTGGATAGCGGCCGATGTGTGGAGTAATAGTAGTAGATGCAGGCAGGAGTCGGTTTACTTGTCTCGGACGTGATGCCTATATACATGATCATACCTAGATATTCTTATAACTATGCTCAATTATGTCAATTTCTCAACAGTAATTTGTTCACCCACCGTAATACTTATGCTCTCGAGAGAAGCCACTAGTGAAACCTATGGCCCCCGGGTCTATTTTCCATCATATTAATCTTCCAATACTTAGTTATTTCATTTGCCATTTATTTTACTTGCATATTTATTCCTCTTTATCATAAAAATACACAAAATATTATCTTATCATATCTATCAGATCTCACTCTCGTAGGTGACCATGAAGGGATTGACAACCCCTTTATCGCGTTGGTTGCGAGGAGTTTATTTGTTTGTGCAGGTGCGAGGGACTCGTGCGTGGCCTCCTACTGGATTGATACCTTGGTTCTCAAAAACTGAGAGAAATACTTACACTGCTCTGCTGCATCACCCTTTCCTCTTCAAGGGAAAACCAACGCAGTGCTCAAGAGGTAGCAAGAAGGATTTCTGGCGCCGTTGCCGGGGAGTCTACCCAAAAGTCAACATACCAAGTACCCATCACAAACCCTTATCTCCCGCATTACATTATTTGCCATTTGCCTCTCGTTTTCCGCTCCCCGCACTTTACTCTTGCCGTTTTATTTGCCCACTCTCTCTCTCTCCTTCCTCCTCCTCTTTCTCTATTCGCCTCTTTTTGCTCGACTCTTGTTTGCTTGTGTGTTGGATTGCTTGCTTGTCATGATGGTTCAGGATAATACCAAATTGTGTGACTTTACTAATACCAACAACAATGATTTTATTAGCACTCTGATTGCTCCTCTTACTGATGATGAATCTTGTGAAATTAATGCTGCTTTGCTGAATCTTGTTATGAAAGATCCGTTTTCCGGCCTTCCTGGTGAAGATGCCGCTACCCATCTAAACAACTTCGTTGATTTGTGTGATATGCAAAACAAGAAAGATGTGGATAACGATATTGTTAAATTGAAGTTATTCCCGTTTTCGCTTAGAGATCATGCTAAAGCTTGGTTTTCGTCTTTGCCTAAAAATAGTATTGATTCATGGAATAAGTGCAAAGATGCTTTTATCTCTAAGTATTTTCCTCCCGCTAAGATCATCCCTCTTAGAAATGATATTATGAATTTTAAGCAACTTGATCATGACATGGTGCACAAGCTTGGGAGAGGATGAAATTAATGATACGTAATTGCCCTACACATGGTTTGAATTTATGGATGATTATATAAAAAATTTATGCCAGATTGAATTTTGCTTCTAGAAACCTTTTAGATTCGGCCGCGGGAGGCACTTTTATGGAAATCACTTTAGGAGAAGCTACTAAACTCCTAGATAATATTATGGTTAATTATTCTCAATGGCACACCGAAAGATCTACTAATAAGAAAGTGCATGCGATAGAAGAAATCAATGTTTTGAGTGGAAAGATGGATGAACTTATGAAATTATTTGCTAATAAAAGTGTTTCTTCTGATCCTAATGATATGTCTTTGTCTACTTTGATTGATAATAATAATGAATCTTTGGATGTCAATTTTGTTGGTAGGAATTATTTTGGTAACAACGCGTATAGAGGAAACTTTAATCCTAGGCCTTATCCTAGTAATTCCTCTAATAATTATGGTAACTCCTAAAAAAATTCTTATGGAAATTTAAATAAGATGCCCTCTGATTTTGAAACTAATATTAAAGAATTTATTACCTCACAAAAGAATTTCAATGCTTTGATTGAAGAAAAATTGCTTAAGATTGAAGAGTTGGCCAGGAATGTTGATAGAATTTCTCTTGATGTTGATTCTTTGAAACCTAGATCTATTTCACCTAATCATGATATCAATGAGTCTCTCAAAGCTATGAGAATTTCCATTGAGGAGTGCAAAGAAAGAACCGCTAGGATGCGTGCTAAGAAAGATTGCTTTATAAAAGTGTGTTCTTCTAGTTTCCATGGTAACAAAGATGAAGATCTAAAAGTTATTGATGTGTCCCTATTAAATCTTTGTTTTGTAATATGAATCTTGATAATGATGGGACTGAATATGATCCACCTTTACCTATAAGGCGTTCAAAAAATTCAGAGTCTTTAGATCTTGATGCTAAAATTATTAAAAGTGGGATTCAAGAAGTCAAAACTTTAAATATCGATGAACCCACTATTTTGGATTTCAAGGAATTTAATTATGATAATTGCTCTTTGATAGATTGTATTTCCTTGTTGCAATCTGTGCTAAATTCTCATCATGATTATAGTCAAAATAAAGCCTTTACCAAAGATATCGTTGATGCTTTGATGCAATCTTATGAAGAAAAACTTGAGCTAGAAGTTTCTATCCCTAGAAAACTTTATGATGAGTGGGAACCTACTATTAAAATTAAAATTAAAGATCATGAGTGCTATGCCTTGTGTGATTTGGGTGCTAGTGTTTCCATGATTCCTAAGACTTTGTGTGATTTGCTAGGTTTCCGTGATTTTGATGATTGCACTTTAAATTTGCACCTTGCGGATTCCACTGTCAAGAAACCTATGGGAACAATTAATGATGTTCTTATTGTTGCAAATAGGAATTATGTGCCCATAGATTTTATTGTTCTTGACATAGATGGCAATCCTTCATGTCCTATTATTCTTGGTAGACCTTTCCTTAGAACGATTGGTGCAATTACTGATATGAAGGAATGGGCATTAAGGAAAGGCATGGAACACTTCCCTAGAAAGAAATTAAATTACCATATGAATCTATTATAGGAGCCACTTATGGATTTCCTACCAAAGATGGCAATACCTAGATCTATCTTCACTTTTATGCCTAGCTAGGGGCGTTAAGCGATAGCGCTTGTTGGGAGGCATCCCAATTTTATTTTTAATCCTTGCTTTTTGCGCCTGCTTATTAATAAATAATTTATATAGCCTCTGTTTTGGTTGTGTTTTTTGTGTTTAGTTAGTGTTTGTGCCAAGTAGAACCGTTGGGAAGACTTGGGGAAAGTCTTTTTAATCTTGCTGTAAAAAACAGAAACTTTAGAGCTCACGAGAATTGCTGTCATTTTTATTTGGAAAGCGCTATTTAGTTAATTATTTTTGAAGAATATTAATATATAAATTACTCACGTCCATCAATTTATTTTAGAATTTTTGGGGTTTCAGATCCTGCGTTAGCTACAGATTACTACAGACTGTTCTGTTTTTGACAGATTCTGTTTTTCGAGTGTTGTTTGCTTATTTTAATGAATCTATGGCTAGTAAAATATTTTATAAACCATAGATAAGTTGGAATACAGTAGGTTTAACACCAATATAAATAAATAATGAGTTCATTACAGTACCTTGAAGTGGTGTTCTGTTTTCTTTCGCTAACGGAGCTCACGAGATTTTCTACTTTAAGTTTTGTGTTGTGCAGTTTTCAAGTTTTGGGTAAAGATTTGATGGTTTATGGAACAAGGAGTGGCAAGAGCCTAAGCTTGGGGATGCCCATGGAACCCCAAGATAATCTAAGGATACCTAAAAGCCAAATCTTGGGGATGCCCCGGAAGGCATCCCCTCTTTCGTCTACTTCCATCAGTAACTTTACTTGGAGCTATATTTTTATTTACCACATGATATGTGTTTTGCTTGGAGCGTCTTGTATTATTTGAGTCTTTATTTGTTAGTTTTCCACAATCATCCTCGCTGTACACACCTTTTGAGAGAGAGACACATGATTTGGATTTTTTTAGAATACTCTATGTGCTTCACTTATATCTTTTGAGTTATATAGTTTTTGCTCTAGTGCTTCACTTATATCTTTTAGAGCACGTTGGTGGATTTGTTTTATAGAAACCATTGTTATCTCATGCTTCACTTAGATTATTTTGGGAGTCCTACAAAACAGCATGGTAAATTGCTTTAATTATGCTAGGCATTCAAAATTAATAATAAAATTTTCTTATGAGTGTGTTGAATACTATGAGAAGTTTGATACTTGATAATTGTTTTGAGATATGGAGATGGTGATATTAGAGTCATGCTAGTTGAGTAGTTGTGAATTTGAGAAATACTTGTGTTAAAGTTTGTGATTCCCGTAGCATGCACGTATGGTGAACCGTTATGTGATGAAGTCGGAGCATGATTTATTTATTGATTTTCTTCCTTATGAGTGGCAGTCGGGGACGAGCGATGGTCTTTTCCTACCGATCTATCCCCCTAGGAGCATGCGCGTAGTACTATGCTTTGATAACTTGTAGATTTTTTCAATAAGTATATGAGTTCTTTATGACTAATGTTGAGTCCATGGATCATACACACTCTCACCCTTCCACCATTGCTAGCCTCTCTAATACCGCGCACCTTTCGCCGGTATCATACAACCACCACATACGTTCCTCAAAACAGCCACCATACCTACCTATCATGGCATTTCCATAGCCATTCCGAGATATATTGCCATGCAACTTACCACCGTTCTGTTTACTATGACGCGCTCCATCATTGTCATATTGCTTTGCGTGATCATGTAGTTGACATTGTATTCGTGGAAAAGCCACCGTTCATAATTATTTCATACATGTCACTCTTGATTCATTGCATATCCCGGTACAGCGCCGGAGGCATTCACATAGAGTCATATTTTGTTCTAAGTGTTGAGTTGTAATTTTTGAGTTGTAAGTAAATAAAAAGTGTGATGATCATCATTTTTAGAGCATTCTTCCAAGTGAGGAAAGGATGATGGAGACTACGATTCCCCCACAAGTCGGGATGAGACTCCGGACTAAAAAAAGGAGGCCATAAGAAAAGGAGAAAAGGCCCAAATAAAAAAATGAGAGAAAAAGAGCGAAGGGACAATGCTACTATCCTTTTACCACACTTGTGCTTCAAAGTAGCACCAAGATCTTCATAGAGAGTCTCCTGTGTTCTCACTTTCATATACTAGTGGGAATTTTTCATCATAGAACTTGGCTTGTATATTCTAATGATGGGCTTCCTTAAAATGCCCTAGGTCTTCGTGAGCAAGCGAGTTGGATGCACACCCACTTAGTTTCTTTTGAGCTTTCATACACTTGTATCTCTAGTGCATCCGTTGCATGGCAATCCCTAATCACTCACATTGATATCTATTAATGGGCATCTCCATAGCCTGTTGATACGCCTGGTTGATGTGAGACTATCTTCCCCCTTTTTGTCTTCTCCACAACCACCATTCTATTCCACCTATAGTGCTATGTCCATGGCTCACGCTCATGTATTACGTGAAGATTGAAAACGTTTGAGAACACTAAAAGTATGAAACAATTGCTTGGCTTGTCATCGGGGTTGTGCATGATTTAAATTCTTTGTGTGGTGAAGATGGAGCATAGCCAGACTATATGATTTTGCAGGGATAACTTTCTTTGGCCATGTTAATTTGAAGAGACATAATTTCTTAGTTAGTATGCTTGAAGTATTATTATTTCTATGTCAATATTGAACTTTTGTCTTGAGTCTTTCGGATCTGAATATTCATACCACAATTAAGAAGAATTACATTGAAAGTATGCCAAGTAGCATTCCACATCAAAAATTCTGTTTCTATCATTTACCCACTCGAGGACGAGCAGGAATTAAGCTTGGGATTCTTGATACGTCTCCAACGTATCTATAATTTTTTATTGTTCCATGCTATATTATATCCTGTTTTGGACATTATTGGGCTTTATTATACACTTTTATATTATTTTTGGGACTAACCTATTAACCGCAGGCCCAGCCCAGAATTGTTATTTTTTTGCCTATTTCAGAGTTTCACAGAAAAAGAATATCAAACAGAGTCCAAACGGAATGAAACCTTCAGGAACGTGATTTTCGGAACAAATGTGATCCAGAGGACTTGGACCCTACGTCAAGACATCAACCAGGAAGGCACGAGGTAGGGGGCGCGCCTACCCCCCAGGTGCACCCTCCACCCTCGTGGGGCCCACGTTGCTCCACCGATGTTTCTTCCTCCTATATATACCCATGTACCCCCAAACGATCAAATACGGAGCCAAAACCCTAATTCCACCGCCGTAACTTTCTGTATCCATGAGATCCCATCTTGGGGCCTTTTTCGGAGCTCCGTTGGAGGGGGTATCGATCACGGAGGGCTTCTACATCAACACCATAGCCTCTCCGATGAAGTGTGAGTAGTTTACTTCAGACCTTCGGGTCCATAGTTATTAGCTAGATGGCTTCTTCTCTCTTTTTGGATCTCAATATAAAGTTCTCCCCCTCTCTTGTGGAGATCTATTCGATGTAATCTTCTGTTGCGGTGTGTTTGTTGAGACCGATGAATTGTGGGTTTATGATCAAGTTTATCTATGAACAATATTTGAATCTTCTCTGAATTCTTTTATGTATGATTGGTTATCTTTGCAAGTCTCTTCGAATTATCAGTTTGGTTTGGCCTACTAGATTGATCTTTCTTGCAATGGGAGAAGTGCTTAGCTTTGGGTTCAATCTTGCGGTGTCCTTTCCTAGTGACAGTAGGGTCAGCAAGGCACATATTGTATTGTTTCCATCGAGGATAATAAGATGGGGTTTATATCATATTGCATGAGTTTATCCCTCTACATCATGTCATCTTGCTTAAAGCGTTACTCTGTTCTCTTGAACTTAATACTCTAGACGCATGCTGGATAGCGGGCGATGTGTGGAGTAATAGTAGTAGATGCAGGCAGGAGTCGGTCTACTTGTCTCGGACGTGATGCCTATATACATGATCATACCTAGATATTCTCATTCTGTCAATTAGTCAACAGTAATTTGTTCACTCACCGTAATACTTATGCTCTCAAGAGAAGCCACTAGTGAAACCTATGCCCCCCGGGTCTATTTTACATCATATTAATCTTCCAATACTTAGTTATTTCCTTTTCCATTTATTTTACTTGTATCTTTATTTCTCTTTATCATAAAAATACCAAAAATATTATCTTATCATATCTGACTCTCGTAGGTGACTGTGAAGGGTTGCGAGGAGTTTATTTGTTTGTGCAGGTGCGAGGGACTCGTGCATGGCCTCCTACTTGACTGATACCTTGGTTCTCAAAAACTGAGGGAAATACTTACGCTGCTCTGCTACATCACCCTTTCCTCTTCAAGGGAAAACCAACACAGTGCTCAAGAGGTAGCACCATGTCCTCCTGGTCCGCCGAGGAAGGATCTGGATATCAAGAAGGGGAATGAGGCGAAGTCAAGATCAAAATTCGAAAGAAGAAAAACGAGCAGGAACATGAGGCAAACAACTCACCCATGCCAAGCTGGGACGAAGTGCCCCCCCCACCAACATTCGGTGTCGGGACGGAGCCGCCGGTGCCCAGGTTCGCCTCCTCCTCCTCCGGGCGCATGGGTTCGGTGCCTGGCGCCCTTGCCGGGGACACCCCTCGGGGCGGCGTGGTTGATGGGGGCGGTGTGTTGGGGGTGGCCCTTAGTGGCTCCTCCTGCTGCCATCCTCTTCCTGCAACCACGGCAAGGTCAGCACCAAGAGATCGTGTCCCAGCACACGTTGATGGGGAGCGAGTGATGAACGCACGTTGGGGGCTGCTATCTGGGTTGCTCTGCACCACCAGCGGCGTACTCGAGGTGCCCACCGGGGGCTGGCCGCCCGTTGAGGCCCTGGCCCTCTTCGCCACCCTCTGGGCCAGTGTCTCCATATCCCTACGAAGATGAAGACGAGTCAAGAAAAGTGGCAAGGTCTTAGGGGGCAGAGATGACAAAAGATGAGATACTTACTCATCCTCTGCCTCCTCTTCTGTTGCCTTCCTCTTCCTCCTCGGGCTAAGGGATCCGAGGTCGAAGATGACCTCTGTGTCATCGCCTGCGGGGGGAGGGGAAGCGGGTGGAGTCCGAGGACGCTTGGACGAAGAAGACACAGTCTCTTAATTTTTCACCACCATAGCCTTCACCGCCGCCGCGGACCTCGTCTGGCGCACGGACGCCTCCTGAGGTTGTTGCGGTTGTGCAGCCCTCTCAGGCCGGACCGGCTCACCAGAGCTGGCCCGCCATAGGATACGCCCTGTCCCCGTGGCTGGGGGGTCGACAGCCTCGATCTCCTCCCCGGATGACTCATCGACCTCATCTTCAACGAGAGAGGCCCCAGTGCCAGTGCTGCTGGCCTCCCCAACAGATTTCTCCCACTGGGCGAGCTCCTTCTCCTCCGCGGCCGCCGCGGCCTCGGCCTCCACTCCGCCAGCGCTGCTGGCCTCCTTAGCGAGCTCTGCCTCCGCCGCCTTGGCGGCGATATAGTACAGCTCTGCTTGGGTGGTGTCCTGGATGAGCAGCGGCTCTTCGCAGACGTACTTCTCTGATAGGGTGTCCAAGAGCTTCTCCACCTGGTCCGCCTCCAGCTCGACCCAATTCGGGTCAAGGTCGTGCACATTACAGTCCGACATCATGGCGATGATGTCGGTTTGGCGGGGTTGTTGCTCAGTAGGACCACCCCCGCCGGCAACCCAAACAGGGGCCCCTTGGTGACCTTGTCGGCCTTCGCGAACTTGCCGGTCCTCTCGGACCTACCATCGCGGTTCACGTCGAGCTGAAAAAGCCGCTGATAGAAGTGGGCATGCCCCATCACCGTGAAGTTGTGGTTCAGGTCGGGGCGGAGCCGCATGATGTCAGCCGCATTCCTGAAGAGCCAAGCCGGCCTCCCCTTGTTGTGCAGTGGAGCGATGCGGCGGCGGATAAAATCCGCCCCAATCATCTCTAGGGTGAGCCTGGCAATGGTGAGGCGATGGATTCTGGTGATGGTGACCGTAAGCTTCCCATCCTAGGTGTCGTCACCCCAGTCGTCTCTGCGAACCGGTGGCACCTGGCGAACCTGGCAAAATTCTTGTGGGTCCTCCTCCTCAATCCAGCACCACCGGCTCTGTCACTCCTCGCACCTCTACTTCTGAGTGCCCTCTGGATACGTCCCCTTCTCCTGGGTCCTTGGGATCCAGGCGACACAACCGGAAATGGCGCCTCCCCTCTGGATCCGAGGATAGAAGTAGTGGCAAAAAAGCGCCATGTTGGGATGCACTCCGGCGAAGCCCTCGCAGAGATGGGCGAAAAGGGCCATGCACGCGACAGCATTTGGAGTGAAATCTAGAAGGTGGAAGCCATAGGTGTGCATGACATCGTTGAAGAAATCGGAGAAAGGGCCGCAGAGGCCGCAGGAAAAGTAGTCGACGAAGAATGGGTACCGATTCAGGCCGACCTAGGTGAAATCAGCCGGGATGATGCGCGTGGCCGGATGCCCCGTCGTCTCTCCCCTGTCTTGCACCCCCACAAGGGCTTGAAGTTGTACCGGAGGTGGACCGCGTCGACCGTCGAGGGAAAGTAGGCGAGCTGCGTCCACCGCGCTGCCGACTCACTCTCCGGCGGCTCCGTCCCCCTGGCGTCCTTGGCCACTGCTTTGCCTTTGTTGGTTTTGGGTGCCATGGCGGCTGCGAGAGGTGAACGAGGAAGGGCAACGAAAACGTGGTGGCGGTGAGCAATAGGAAGATCTTGAGGAGGAAGAAGGAGGGGACGGCGGTTTCGAGATTGGAGAAGGCACAGAGGGTAAATGAGCAGCGCGCCCGCGGTTATTCCTTTTTACGGGGAAGGAATGGGCCGCCTCTTCACCATCTACTGCGATGTGACGCATGCGTGCGTAAACCGCCCCATGCATGACCCCCCATGTCGCACATTCAACGCGGGTCGTGGGGAAGTGCAGTGGACGTAAAATTTATTGTAGTAAAAATCCGCCCCGCCTGCCCGCGCCGTTTTGGGCTGAGCCCAACAACGTGTTGCGCTTATGTGTGGCCTAGGCCCAGGGGCTCCTGTCGGTGTACAAAAGTAGGGGCTCTCCTTTTGCACCACTTTACTTGTGCATGGGCAGTCAGAGCCACGCCCACGGTTGTCGGCGTTCTGGGAACGGGGGTCCCCAGACTTGCCTGCCTGCGGCCTGCGGCGTGGCTCAAAAGGTGGCCCAGCACGGCCCATCTTCACCAACACAAACCCAAGACCCTCGCGAGGGGCCAAGCCTCGCAGGGCGAATGACGCGAAACCTCCTCAGGCACGGCCTCGTCAGGCTGGCTCACGAGGAGGCGGAGGGATCAAGGCGGGGTACCTCACGAGGTGACCATGACGCAAGCCGTGACAACTCAGGGCGCCAGGCGGGTGCCAGCCCGCACAGCGTCCTCCTTTCCTCTTTGGTGCAAAGGGGGCAAGCGCAACCGCAAAGTACAGAGGCATCAGGCAAAGGTTGCCATTTCGGTGCAACGAGACCCAGACCAGGAGGACTACAAGACGGAGGTCACCGTGGAGCCCAAGACGGCGTCATCACCAGAGCTTTGCGCAGGCGAAGACTACTTTTGTCAGGATGGCTGATACTTGCTGTCCCCCTTCAAATTAGCCCGCCATTGTTGGCTCCCTTCCCGCTCAATATTTGGGAAGAGGACCAGGGCCTCTATAAATAGGACCAGCCACCCACATAGCTGGGGAGGACAAAAAAGAGGTAGGAAGGAAGAGGCTCGTTAGAAGGGTCAGCCAAAGGAGAGCAGAGAGAGAGAGAGAGAGAGAGAGAGAGAGAGAGAAAGGTGGCTGACCTCCTCCCAGCAGTTCATCGCCTCAGCCAAGAACAGACCCTCGCGAGGCTGTTCTTCCTTGTATTGTTCATCATCATCAGCCCAAGAGGCAATCCACACACCACACACTGGAGTAGGGTATTACACCACAACGGTGGCCCAAACCAGTATAAACCGTGTGTCTCTTGTGTTATTCTTTCCTTAGTATAGATCCTAGCATGGCGGAGGGGTGCAGGTAGGTAGGAGGCGAAATCTCCACGCGCACCCCAGTGTTCGAACCTCAAGGGTGTGCCGGAACCCGAAATCAGACATTTGGCGTGCCAGGTAGGGGTGCGCCGGAATTCGTCTTCCACCGCCCCGTTCTCCTCCGACCATCACGCCCATGTCTGACGCTCGTCGGGCCCGCGCCGAGCGCCGGGCCGCACTCGCTTCCCGCGTCGCCCAGACGGCCCCTGTTGGCGGGCATCCACGCCGTTCCCCGTCACCTGCCGTCAACGCCGCCACCGGCCTGGCGGGGGACGAGCGGAAGGCATCGTCCCAGCATCCGTCCGTGCGGCAAGACGGCCGCACCGCAACTCCCTCGCTCGCCCCAGCTGGATCTTCGTCCCACGCGCTCCGCGCGCCCATGGAGGCTCGAGCTGCACTCATCGCGGCAAACGAGCTCCTGCGCTACCGTCCCGTCGACGACGTCTACGAAGAATGGCTCGACCGCGTCGCCGAGCTCGTCCGCGCTGCAGGGGGCTCTTCCGCGACGTCCGTTCCGCTGCACTGCACCCCGCCCCGCGCGGGCGAAGAGGCCCGGCGGCACCCCGGCCGCCTCCTCCTCAAGAAGATGCCATGGCTCCAAGGTGCATGGCCCCTGGGCGGAACCCGCTCCGTCAGGTGCCAGCGCAGCAAGAACAGAGCTGCCAAGAAGTCCCTCGCCCGCCAGAAGCTGCCCGGGCGCTCCCTGTCCAGCATGACACGACCATCCCCCTGCTCCAGCGCGTGGGGACGTGCAAGACCAGGCTCTCCATCACCTAAGGCCTCCCGTGGCCACAGCAGGCTGCCGCGCCTACACCACCGAACTACGCAGCGTCGCGTGGCCCGGCAAGTTCAAACTAGACCTGCCTCCTCGCTACGACGGCACGGCCGACCCTGTGGAGTTCCTCCAGCTCTACGTGCTGGGCATCGAAGCTGCCAACGGAGACGAGAAGGTCATGGCGAACTGGTTTCCCATGGCGCTCAAGGACGGGGCCCGCATCTGGCTCCTGAACCTGGCTCCAGGCACAATCTCCTCCTGGGAAGAGATGCGCACCCGCTTCATCGCCAACTTCCAAGGTACTCGCGACCGGCCACCCGCCGTGAGCGACATGCGCCGCGTCAAGGAACAACCCGGGGAAACCCTGCAGAAGTACATCCAGCGCTTCAACAACGCATGCCTCAAGATCCCCAAGGTGACTGAGGAGGCCATCATCTCAGCTTTCTCCGACGGAGTGCGCGACGTCAAGATGAAGGAGGAGCTGGCGATGCATGAAGACATGTGCACTTCCTTGGAGTTGTTAAACTTGGCAAACAAGTGCGCCAGGGCTGAGGAGGGGCGTCTCTCCCTCCTCGAGCTGCCTGCCGCAGACCCAGAAGAGAATAAGCTCAAGGCCAAGGATGTGAAGCGCAAGGGGGCTGCAGTGCTCGCGGGAGAACCAGACACCAAGCGGGGCAGAGATCATCCCGAACCTCCCAAGGGCAGCCGGTACTGTGTGTACGACGACCTCCACACCCACAACACCAACGAATGCCAAGAACTCCGAGCCGTGAGTGAAGGAAGGATCGGCCGTCGCCTCGACCGCGGTGACCGGGGCTACGGTCGAGGAGGAGGAAGAAACACAGGACGCTGGGAAGACCGTGGGACGCGCCAAGGGTGGCGCGACCAACCTCGCGAGGATCGCTGGCAACACCCGCCTCGCGAGAGAGGATGGAGGGATCAGCCTCATGAGGGAGACTGTAGGGATCTGCCTCGCGAGGATCGCCTGCTAGGCAACGCAGGCCTCCCACCGCTGCCGCCGCAGCCAAGGAGAAAAGAGGACCGCCATCAGGACAAGGAGGCTAGGAGCTTCCAGGAGCCGCGCGTGATCGCCTGCATCTTGGGCGGAGCACAAGCCCCAGCCTCTCAGTGCATATTCAAGCAGTTCGCCCGCGAAGTGAACGCAGCACTCCCCAGACTCGAAGCCACACGCCCTCTCAGGTGGTCGGCGTGCACCATCACGTTCAGCTCAGCAGATCAGCTCAAGTGTGTGGCAACAGCCGGAGTCCTCCCGATGCTTTGTTCCCCAATCATCAGCAACGTTGTGGTCACCAAGACCCTCATCGATGGCGGGGCAGGGCTCAACGTCCTGTCCATGGAGACGTTCAACAACCTCCAAGTGCCCTATAGCCAGCTTCAGCCAACCAATCCCTTCTCCGGTATCACTGACGGCTCCACGGTCCCAATTGGGCAGGTCTACCTCCCTGTCTCCTTCGGGGCACGCAACAACTACCGCACCGAGCTCATCGACTTCAACGTCGCTCACATTTGCTTGCCGTACAACGCCATCCTTGGGTACCCAGCGCTGGCCATGTTCATGGCCGTAACTCACCACGGCTACAACGTCCTCCAGATGCCAGGAAGTGGCGGAGTCATCACGGTGCCCTATGAAGAGAAGGACGCGGTGTGTTCCCTAGAACGAGCCTTTCAGGCCGCATCACTGGAAGACCCGAATCGCGGAAGCAGGAGGCTTCCTGAGACCACCCCCAAGAAGAAGAAGACATCGTCCGGCTCGACCACTCAGGAGGCAGGCCCCTCTGGGCCCGTGCCTGCCCAGGGGGAGCCTCCCTCCATCGCATAGGAAAGCGCGCCCGGTGCCCTCCTCAGGCAGGGCTCGGGGGCTCTCCCCTGGGGGCCACCGACCTAGCTGGGGTCACGAGGGAGGCGCTTGGGCACCACATGGAGGTGTGTTTTGAAGCACGTTTCCCTCAAGAACGAGCAAGGCAAGGAGATCCAGACCCACAGGAGTCCGTCATCCAGGCCATTCAGGAGCTACAGGAGTCAAGAGTCATGAGAGGCGCCCGCCGCCTACCAGCAGTGGCCCCCCATCCAGGCGAGGATGGTGGGCTGCGCATCTGCATCGACATACCAGGGCTCAACTGAGTCGCCTCTCTGGAGCGCCTCTGGCCCTCGCGAGTGGGGCGCTGCGGAGGTCCACCCCACAGCTACGTTCGCATGCCTTACGGCTTGCCGAACGCGGCTGACGCGTACCAGCGCCTCATGAGGGGCATCACGGAGGCACGAGAGGCTAGGCGTTCCGTAGCCCTGGCAGAGATGGAGATGGCCCGCGAGGAGCCGCCAGCGCCTCCGAAGCCTCCCGAGGCCCCTGGGCCTGGGGGCTCGTGAGGATCGGCTCCCGCAGCCCCCCGAGCCTGCTACACCAACACCCCTTCGTCCTCAACATCATGAGGTGACATCTTTCGAGTTTTACTTCCAGCTGGGAGCGCCCCCAGGGCTGCATTATTCCCAGGCCGCGTGGGTCCGTCCCTGCGGCGTGTATCCCTTTATTCCATGTTGTTAGCTTACCTTGTTGGGGGCGCCCCTCAGGCTGCATCACCCCCAAGTCGCTCGGGCCTGACCCAGTGATCTCCGCATTCCCAGCATCTATTTGAACGAATCCACTCCTTCGCGGCTAACGTGTTTAGCTAGTTGCATACTCAGCTGACGCCAATTAACAGAGCTGCTCCCGAACGGCACGACGCTTGCGCATGGGTCCATACCTGCAACGCCGACAACCCTGGATGGCTGAGCTTTGGCCGCGGCAGCCCCGCATAGCGTCACCTCGTCAAGCCTTTAGTGCCTCACCACCCCTCAGAAGCAACCAATGGCTGACCATAAATTGTATAGCAACCCCTTGCATTTTCTATGATGGACCTGAAGGAGCTGCATCAGGCGAGGCTCTTGCTATGCCTCCTTCGCTCTCCTCCGCGCGAACCGCTTGCACGTTAAAGGGGGGGTTCCTGAGCATCGGGACTCAGGGCTCCTACTAGCTCTCTAGCCCTCACCCTCTGGCCTTGGCCACGGCATCACGACCTGGCATACCAGCGATGGCTGAGATTCGCTCGAGGGCCAGGACCCGAGGACATAGAGCAGAAAGGGGAGCTGAGGCGAGAGGGAGGAGACACACGAGGACCTCGCCAAGCAACCCCGCTCCTACCGACGCACGGACCCAGCCACACACCAGAGAGCGGCCCCTGATCCTCGAGATAAGTTATCGCCCGGAAGCGCCAGCTACCGTGGCACCATCCCCGCACCTAATGCTATCCCTTGTTAGCAACGCTGCTCCCCTTTCTCACCAAATGACGGCTGCTTGGGCGCCAAAGGGGACCTCCTGAGCATCGCGACTCAGGGGCTCTGACCGGACTCCGGGTCGCTCACCTCCTGGCCTTGACCACGGCATCGCGACCTAGCATACCAGCGACGGCTGAAGCCGCCTTGGGACTGGGACTTGTCGGCGCAGAGCACCAAGCCCTCGTGAGGTTCGAAAGGGAGGACTGAGCTAAGATGGAATGAGCAACTCGCGCAATTCTACGACAAGTGTTACATATACAAGATAGGATCATGGGCACCTTACAAGCCCCTACGGGACGCGTTTTTGATTCCTCGCAGGGAACGGATCCTAAAGGGACACAAACCACGTGCGTCCTTGCAAAAGACGCCATCATCAACAGTGGGCCGTCAAGCACCAACGCCAACCCCATCCAGATCAGAGTTGGCGGCGGCCTGACGAGCCCGCCCTGCTCCAGGAGCGGCACCGGCGCGGGGGCTCGTAGCTATCGCCGCTCGTCTCCGGAGTCGCGAAGAGCTCGCCAGAGTCGCTAGAACCTCCGACGCCTCCACCACCTGAGGAGCCTCCAAGGGAGTGGGTGGCGTGCCCAGTCCTCGTCACAGTAGGGCCCTGGCCACCTACCCCGGGGCAGCACTTCAGCCGGCGCCCGCTCGCATCAAAGACCTTGAAGAGCATCACCGAAGCACCGTCGTAGTCCAAGTGGATCATGAAGACTCCCCTTGTCCTGCAAATCCGGGCGATCTCCCTCCAGCTCCGGGTCATGTAGACCTCGCCCGGGGCGACGACCGCGACCTCTGCCTTGGTCGCGAGGGTGCTGCAGCCGGTGTGCTGCAGCCAGAGCTCCAAGGGCTCCCCCTGCGGGATGATGGAGGCAAAGAAGGGAGGCAGGCGAATCCAAGACTGAAGAGGAATGGCGACATGGAGCACGAACTCTTGGGAGGAGCCCTCGGTGTGGACCCCAGGGGGACGACCCACACCTTCGTGACCCGTTGGCGCCGATGGCGGCGCCGCCCGTCGCGGTCAGCATCAGCTCCTTCGGGGCCCTCGGTGTGGGCGAACAATGGAAGCGGGAACCCCGGCGGCGCCCGCTCGCCCCAAGGCCTCGTCACCACCTGAAGGGCCCCTTTGTCCGGGCCACGGGGGATGAGCCGTTTCTTCGGCGGGAGAGGGTCTGACCCCTCTTGGGGAGCCTTTCCCTTCTCTGCCGTCGAGAACCGGCGGACCGGAGCCATCGCGGCAAGACGGAGCAAGGATCGGGAAGAAGGAGAAGCAAGGAGGGGTGGACTGGAAGGGCGCGCGTCGTTTCGTACTTATAGCCGGCGAAGGCCAACCGTCGGCCTCCATGAACGCAGGTAATCATGACCCGTTTTTGTATGCAGGGACTTGTCCCATCCGTGTAGTTGCCAAGGGTCATGGGGAAGTGGAGGCGCCCACATCCAGTCAACCGCCACGCGGCGCTTAAGGCCGCATGCTGTTAGGGCCCACGGCGCTTCGCTCTTGCCCTTCCGCCTCCCTGCACGGCCAAGTCGGGGCGCGCCTTGGGCCCGGGGGCTACTGTCGGCGTTCAGGGAACGGGGGTCCCCAGACTTGCCTGCCTGCGGCCTGCGGCGTGGCTCAAAAGGGGGCCCAGCACGGCCCATCTTCACCAACACAAACCCAAGACCCTCGCGAGGGGCCAAGCCTCGCGGGGCGGACGACGTGAAGCCTCCTCAGGCATGGCCTCGTCAGGCTGGCTCACGAGGAGGCGGAGAGATCAAGGCGGGGTACCTCACGAGGTGACCATGACGCAAGCCGTGACAACTCAGGGCGCCAGGCGGGTGCCAGCCCGCGCAGCGTCCTCCTTTCCTCTTTGGTGCAAAGGGGGCAAGCGCAACCGCGGAGTACCGAGGCATCAGGCAAAGGTTTCCATTTCGGTGCAATGAGACCAAGACCAGGAGGACTACGAGATAGAGGTCACCGTGGAGCCCAAGACGGCGTCATCACCAGAGCTTTGCGCAGGCGAAGACTACTTTTATCAGGATAGCTGATACTTGTTGTCCCCCTTCAAATTAGCCCGCCATTGTTGGCTCCCTTCCCGCTCAATATTTGGGAAGAGGACCAGGGCCTCTATAAATAGGACCAGCCACCCACATAGATGGGGAGGAAGAAAAATAGGTAGGAAGGAAGTGGCTCGTTAGAAGGGTCGGCCAAAGGAGAGCAGAGAGAGAGAGAGAGAGAGAGAGAAAGGTGGCTGAACTCCTCCCAGCAGTTCATCGCCTCAGCCAAGAACAGACCCTCGCGAAGCTGTTCTTCCTTGTATTGCTCATCATCATTAGCCCAAGAGGCAATCCACACACCACACACTGGAGTAGGGTATTACACCACAACGGTGGCCCGAACCAGTATAAACCCTGTGTCTCTTGTGTTGTCCTTTCCTTAGTTTAGATCCTAGCATGGCGGAGGGGTGCAGGTAGGTAGGAGGCGAAATCTCCGCGCGCACCCCAGTGTTCGAACCTCAAGGGTCTGCCGGAACCCGAAATCCGACAACGGCCACACTGAGCAAGGCAGAGGAGGGGTGCCAGAGCGCAAGACAGCCAGAGCAACGCCAAGACCAGGGGCACAAAGAGAGCAAGAGGGCGAGGTGGACTCCCCCGGGAAGACTCTTGCTGGGGTGGCTTCCGAAGCCCCAGCAAGATCCTTGCCGGGGCAACTTTCCTGACGCCAGCAGAGCGTGCCACTCTTGAGCCCAAGGGTTTCTGACGCCATCAGCCACATCAAAACCAAAGCTCGGGAGGCACCTCCATGGTGGCATGCAGATCTTTGTAGAGATCATAAATACGCAAGATCGGATGAGAACCAGAAGACGACGATCCTTGGCGAGATCCTTGCCATGGAAATCCACGAGACTCGCGGCAAGATTCTTGCCGGGGACGACTATGGTGCCATGGCAAGACCCTTGCTGGTCCCCCGACAAGACCCTTGCCGAGGACATCTGCAGGGCCGCTGCCAGGCCCACGTCTACCAAGACTCCACTGCCGCTCCCATGCAGTTGCTAGCTCAACCAGCTAGGCAGGCATCTGCCTGGCAGTGTGTGGCCTCCACACCGACTCGGTAAGCACCTGCGTGGTGGCATGCAGATCTTCGTGAAGGCTCCACCATCACGCCATCCCAGCAGCCAACCAACATGGCTCTACAATGCCTCATCAGCTCGGACGCGCGTCGGAGCCAGGCGAGGCGGCGACAGCTGGGTCGAGCTTCCTTGTCGTCCCCGATAAAGCAAGAGGGGCACGTTGGCAGCACATTAAATGCGTTTGTCTGATGGTGCCAGAGGATATACTAAGCCACGATGCACCTTTCCACCTCCTGTGTGCCTCTGTGGCGCCCCCTTTTTGTCTATAAAAGGAGTCCCGAGGCGTGCTGGAGGGGGATTCAGATCGTTAGAACTGGAGAGACACCATAGCTAGTTCAAGAACTCAAGAGCACTCAAATATACATCAAAGCAGGACTAGGTTATTACGCGTCTTCGCAGCCTGAATCTGGGTAAACGATCCTTGTGCTGACCGCCAGACCCGCTCTTTGCACAACCCCATGCCCGCCAACCGTAGAAGGGATCCCAGTGACGCCATAGGTGTCATTTCCCACCGACATTCTTGTAGCAAGAGAACCCATCTAATAAGTCTAGGTTTAGCATCTTTATTTTCCATAAGATATTTAATAGCAGCATGATCAGTGTGAATAGTTACTTTAGAATCAACAATATAAGGTCTGAACTTATCACAAGCAAATACAACTGCTAAAAATTCTTTTTCAGTAGTAGCATAATTTCTCTGGGCACTGTCCAGAGTCTTACTAGCATATTGGATAACATTTAATTTCTTATCAACCCTTTGTCCTAGAACAACCCCTACATCATAATCACTAGCATCAGACATAATTTTAAATGGTAAATTCCAATCATGAGGCTGACCAATAGGTGCAGAAATCAAAGCTTTCTTAAGTATTTCAAATGCTTCTACACAATCATCATCAAAGACAAAAGGAACATCTTTTTGTAAGAGATTAGTCAGAGGCCTAGAAATTTTAGAGAAGTCCTTAATGAACCTCCTATAAAAACTGGCATGACCAAGGAAACTTCTTATGCCTTTAATGTCCTTAGGACACGACATCTTTTCAATAGCATCAACCTTAGCTTTATCCACTTCAATACCTCTTTCAGAAATTTTATGCCCCAAGACAATACCTTCATTAACCATAAATTGGCACTTCTCCCAGTTCAAGACAAGATTAGTTTCTTCACATCTCTGCAAAACTCGATCAAGGATGCGTAAGCAATCATCAAAAGAAGTTCCATATACATAAAAATCATCCATGAATACCTCAACAATCTTTTCACAAAAGTCAGAGAATATAGCAGTCATACATCTTTGAAAAGTAGCAGGTGCATTGCATAAACCAAAAGGCATATGTCTATAAGCAAATGTACCAAAAGGGCAAGCAAAAGTTGTCTTTTCTTGATCCTCTTTTGACATGGGTATTTGAGAGAAACCAGAATAACCATCTAGAAAGCAAAAATGTGTATGTTTGGATAATCTTTCTAGCATTTTTGATCAATAAAAGGTGAAGGGTAATGATCCTTTTTAGTAGCTTTATTTAATTTTCGGAATAAATCACCATTCTATAACCTGTAACAACTCTTTGTGGGATCAATTCATCTTTATCATTAGGAACAATAGTAATACCTCCCTTCTTAGGGACACAATGGACATGGCTTACCCACTGACTATCAACAACAGGATAAATTATACCTGCCTCCAGAAGCTTTAGTATTTCTTTTCTTACCACTTCTTTCATCTTAGGATTTAACCGTCGTTGGTGATCAACAACCGGTTTCACGTCTTTCTCCAATTTTATTTTGTGCTGGCATAGAGCGGGACTAATGCCCTTAAGATCATCAAGAGTATATCCAATAGCAGCACGATGCTTCTTCAGAGTTTTCAATAGTTTCTTTTCTTCTTGCTCTGAAAGGTTAGCACTAATAATAATAGGATATGTCTCTTTCTCGTCAAGATAAGCATATTTAAGAGTATTAGGTAAAGGTTTAAGCTCAAACACGGGATCACCCTTGGGTGGAGTAGGATCCCCTAGAATTTCAACAGGCAAGTTGTGTTTCAAAATAGGTCCCTGTTTAAAGAATACTTCATCTATTTCCCTTCTTTCATTCATAAACATATAATTTTCATGGTCTAGCAAATATTGTTCAAAAGGATCATTAGGAGGCACGGCAATAGAAGCAAGACCAATAATTTCATCTTTACTAGACAATTATTTAGCATGGGGTTGTCTACAAAATTTAGCAAAATCAAACTCATGATACATATCCCCCAAACCAATAGTAACAACATCCTTTTTGCAATCTATCTTAGCATTAACAGTGTTCAAGAAGGGTCTACCAAATATAATGGGACAAAAGTTATCTTGTGGGGAACCAAGAACAAGAAAATCAGCAGGATATTTAACTTTCCCACACAAGACTTCAACATCTCTAACAATCCCAACTGCTGAAATAGTGTCTCTATTGGCAAGCTTAATTGTGACATCAATTTCCTCTATGTCAGCGGGTGCAATATTATGCATAATTTCTTTATATAAGGAATGAGGTATTGCACTTGCACTAGCACCCATATCACATAAGCCATGATAGCAATGATCTCCTATTTTAACAGAAATAACAGGCATGCCTACAATAGGTCTATGTTTATTTTTAGTATCGGGTCTAGCAATTATAGCAGCTTCATCACAAAAGTAAATAACATGCCCATCAATATTATCGGCCAAGATATCTTTAACCATAGCAACACTAGGTTCAATTTTAATTTTCTCAGAGGGAGTAGGTGTTCTAGTATTACTCTTACGAACCACAGTTGAAGCTTTAGCATGATCCTTTATTCTAACAGGTAAAGGTGGTTTCTCAATATAAGTAGTAGGAACAACAGGATCATTATAAGTGATAGTATTTTCTTTAACTTTAATAGGTGCAACTACTTTTACTTCAATGGGAAGATTATATGTAAACCACTTCTCCTTAGGGAGATCAATATGAGTAGCAAAGGATTCACACAAAGAAGCTACTATCTCAGAATCAAGTCCATATTTAGTGCTAAATTTATGGAAAACATCGGTATCCATAAAAGATTTAACACAATCAAACTTAGGTGTTATACCTGACTCCTTACCTTCGTCGAGATCCCAATCTTCAGAGTTTCATTTAATTCTCTCCAATAAATCCCATTTGAATTCAATAGTCTTCATCATAAAAGAGCCAGTACAAGAAGTATCGGGAATGGAGTGATTATCGAGATAAAGCCGAGCATAAAACTTTTGAATAATAATTTCTCTTGAGAGCTCATGATTGGGGCATGAATATAACATTGACTTAAGCCTCCCCCAAGCTTGAGAGATGCTTTCTCCTTCCCGAGGCCAAAAATTATATATATAATTATGATCACGATGAACAAGATGCATAGGATAAAACTTCTGATGAAATTCCAATTTCAATCGGTTGTAGTTCAGTGATCCCATATCATCACATAGCCTAAACCATGTCAATGACTTTCCCTTCCAAGATAAAGGGAAGACCTTCTTATTGATAACATCCTCGGGCATACCTGCAAGCTTAAATAATCCACAAACTTCATCCACATTGATTACGTGCAAATCCGGATGTAATGTTCCATCACCTGTGAAAGGATTAGCTAGTAGTTTATCTATCATACCTGAAGGAATTTCAAAGTAAACATTTTTAGTAGGTTCAGTAGGTTGAGGAGAAACTCTTTGCTCTACTGGTCGGGGTGAAGATACCCCGAACAAGCCCCTCAAAGGATTATGTTCCATAGTAACAAGTGACAGTAAATGTCAGCACACTATATAATTTTTTCCTTACCAAATTCCACCTACCAAAGGCGCTTCACTCCCCGACAACAGCGCCAAAAAAGAGTCTTGATGACCCACAAGTATAGGGGATCTATCATAGTCCTTTCGATAAGTAAGAGTGTCGAACCAAACGAGGAGCAGAAGGAAATGATAAGCAGTTTTTAGTAAGGTATTCTCTGGAAGCACTGAAATTATCGGTAACAGATAGTTTTGTGATAAGGTAACTGTAAGGGAACAAGTAATAAAAGTAAATAAGGTGCAGCAAGACAGCCCAATCCTTTTGTATCAAAGGACGAGCCTGGACAAACCCTTATATAAAGGAAAGCACTCCCGAGGACACATGGGAATTATCATCAAGCTAGTTTTCATCACATTCATATGATTCGCGTTCGATACTTTGATAATTTGATATGTGGGTGGACTGGTGCTTGGGTACTACCCTTCCTTGGACAATCATCCCACTTATGATTAACCCCTATTACAAGCATCCGCAAATACAACAGAAGTATTAAGGTAAACCTAACCATAGCATGAAACATATGGATCCAAATCAGCCCCTTACGTAGCAACGCATAAACTAGGGTTTAAGCTTCTGTCCTCTAGCAACCCATCATCTACTTATTACTTCCCGATGCCTTCCTATAGGCCCAAACAATGATGAAGTGTCATGTAGTTGATGTTCACATGACACCACAGAGGAAAGACAACATACATCTCATCAAAATATCGAACGAATACCAAATTCACATGACTACTTATAGCAAGACTTCTTCCATGTCCTCAGGAACAAACGTACTACTTACAAATCATACTCATGTTCATAATCAGAGGGTTATTAATATGCATAAAGGATCTGAACATATGATCTTCCACCGAATAAACCAACTAGCATCAACTACAAGGAGTAATCAACACTACTAGCAACCCACAGGTACCAATCTGAGTCTTTGGGACAAAGATTGGATACAAGAGATGAACTAGGGTTTGAGATGAGATGGTGCTAGTGAATATGTTGGTGGAGATTGACCCCCTCCCGGTGACAGGATAGATGGTGATGACGATGGTGATGATATCCCCCTCCCGGAGGGAAATTTCCTCGGCAGAACAGCTCCACCGGAGCCCTAGATTGGTTCCGCCAAGGTTCTGCCTCGCGGCGGCGGAGTTTCGTCCCGTGAGCTTCCCTATTATTTTTTCCTCGACGAAATACCTCATATAGCAGAAGATGGGCATCAGAGGGCTGCCAGGGGGCCCATGAGGAAGGGGGCGCGCCCCCACCCTCGTGGATGGTGGGTGGCCCCCCTCTGGTACTTCTTTCACCCAATATTTTTTATATATTCTAAAATGAGCTCCCGTGAAGTTTCAGGACTTTTGGAGTTGTGTAGAATAGGTATCTAATATTTGGTCCTTTTCCAGCCCAGAATTCCAACTACCGGCATTCTCCCTCTTCATGTAAACCTTGTAAAATAAGAGAGAATAGGCATAAGTATTGTGACATAATGTGTAATAACAGCCCATAATGTGATAAATATTGATATAAAAGCATGATGCAAAATTGACGTATCAACTCCCCCAAGCTTAGACGTATCAAGCACCCTGGAATTAAACTAAGCAACTAATCCAGTAGACACTACATTAGAACCACAATCAGCAACGACACTGCAACCTTACTAAGACTCCTTATCCATGTCCTCGACTTCGTCCTTGTCCCTCTTCCTCTTCGTTGATACATCTTTGCTTGAACCATTGGGACGTCTCAAACGTATCTATAATTTATGAAGTATTCAAGCCATGTTTACAATAATTTTATTTGTTTTGGTATGATTTTATTAGAACTAACCTAGACTAACGTTGTTTTTAGCAGAACTACTCTGGTGTCATTTTTTGTGCAGAAATAGAAGTTCTCGGAATGGGCTAAATATTTACGGTGATCGTTTATGGACCACAAGATAACCACGGAGCACCGGAGTTGTGCCAGGAGGTGACTGAGGAGACCACAAGCCAGGGGGTGCGCCCACCCCCCAAGGGCACGCCCCTACGGCTTGTGGGCCCCTCGAGCACCCCTGGCTTATTTCCAACACCAAGTACCACTATATATCCCGTAACCTACAAAAAGAACCATAGATCAGAAGTTCCGCCGCCACAAGCCTCGGTAGACATGAAAAACCAATCAGGAGCCCGTTCCGGCACCCTACCAGAGGGGGAAATCATCATCGGAGTCCATCTTCATCATCCCGGTGGTCTCCATGACGAGGAGGGAGTAGTTCACCCTCGGGGTTGAGGGTATGTACCAGTAGCTATGTGTTTGATCTCTCTCTTGTGTTCTCGATTTGGCACGATCTTGATGTACCGCGAGCTTTGTTACTATAGTTGGATCATATGGTGTTTCTCCCCCTCTACCTTCTTGTGATGAATTGAGTCTAGCTCTTTGAGGTTTCGTTATGTTGGATTGAGTATTGTATTTGAGAACACTTGATGTATGTCTTGTGATGGGATATCTATGGTGACAATGGGATGCTCTATTGATTCACTTGATGTATGTTTTCGCACTCAACTCAGAGATTCCCGAGGTGACATTAGGGTAATCTATGCATAGGGTTTTATGCTTGTTTTCATCATACGTTCTCTGATAGAAACATTGGGGTGATTCTTTGTCGCACGTGGAGGGATTGCCATATGATTTAATTATGTTATCATTGTTGAGAGACTTTGCACTAGTGAAAGTATGAACCCTAGGCCTTTTTACAAGCATTGCAATACCGTTTTTGCTCACTTTTATTACTTGCCACCTTGATGTTTTTATATTTTTAGATTACAAAAACCTATATCTACTATCCATATTACACTTGTATCACCATCTCTTCGCCGAACTAGTGCACCTATACAATTTACCATTGTATTGGGTGTGTAGGGGACACAAGAGACTCTTTGTTATTTGGTTGCAGGGTTGTTTGAGAGAGACCATCTTCATCCTATGCCTCCCAAAGATTGATAAACCTTAGGTCATCCACTTGAGTGAAAATTGCTACTGTCCTACAAAACTTGGCGCTTGGAGGCCCAACATGAGTCTACAAGAAGAAGGTTGCGTAGTAGACATCAAGCTCTTTTCTGGCGCCGTTGCCGGGGAGGTGAGTGCTTGAAGGTATATCTTTAGATCTTGTAATTGAATCTTTTAGTTTCTTGTTTTATCACTAGTTTGTTTTATAAAAGAGAACTACAAGAAAATGGAATTGAGATTGCCTCATATTATTCGTCTTTATAATGTTTTTGATGAAAATGATGGAAAGGAAAATTGTGCCCAAGTGTTAGAAGAAGAAGTCAATAAAATGTTTGGCGTCAAATCTTTGAATGATGGGCAAGATTGCAATGTTGTTAGTACGAATTCTTTGAGTACCCATGATGCTAATGATATGCAAAGCCATAAGCTTGGGGATGCTATGTTCGATGAAGATGATATTTTTAGTCCCCCAAGTTTTGATGAGAAAATTTATAATGATGAAAGCATGCCTCCTATTTATGATGATTATTTTGATGAAAGTGGGTTTGGAAGAGTGTCAACTCTAGTTAATGGCCCCACTATTTTTGAGGGTGTAGAATCTTATTATAATGATAAAAGTGGATTTGGAGAGGTCCTGACTTTATTTAGTAATGATTCCACTATCTCGGAGGAGGTTTCAATTGATTATGATGAGAACAAAGTTGCTACTTATGATGATTATTGTGATGACACTTATGTTATAAAAAGTAGTGATGATTATATTTATAAAACTTGTCATAATTATGAATATCCTTTTTCTAAATATTACTCTTTTAATATGGAAACAATTTATAGTATTCAAGTTTCTTATGGTAGTCCCATTATTATAAATGCGGAGAAAATTGCTCATGTGGAGAGTAGTAAAATTTGTATGCTTATGAATCGTGAAAAGAATGCTTCATGTGATAGTTATATTGTTCAATTCCTTCATGATGGTACTGAAAATTATTATGAGAGAGGAACATATTCTTTTAATTATCTCAATAATATGAAGTTTCCTCCCTATGTGTTGATGATTTTGAAGTTATGATTGTTTTGCCTTCCTATGCTAGTTGATTCTTGCTGCCATAAGTTATTTTCTCACAAAATCCCTATGCATAGGAAGCGGGTTAGACTTAAACATGCTAGTCATATGCTTCATGATGCTCCCATTATGTTTAAATTCTTATCTTTCATGTGAGCATAATTGAAATCATCAAGCCTAGCTAGAAAGGCATTAAAAAAGCACTTGTTGCGAGACAAACCAACATTTATACCTACTGTTTTTGTGTGTTCACATGATTAAGCTACTGTAGTAACCATGTTTTATAGCTTTTCTTTCAATAAAGTGCCAAGTAAAGCCTTTGGGGTAGTGTGGATGATAGTTGACTTGCTTCTATGCAAAAACAGAAACATTTGCTTCTAGTAACAGAATTGTTTAAATTCAGTGGAGCGTGATAAAATTCCGTTTTTTGCACATGATTTATATAGAAATTTCCTACGTTTTTCTCATTTTTCAGAATTTTTGGAGTAACGGAAGTATGGTAGTTGTCCATATCATTACAGACTGTTCTGTTTTTGATAGATTCTGTTTTCAATGCATAGTTTGCTTGTTTTAGTGTTCCCATTGCTTATATTAAGTGATATAAATTGTGGAAATGATAAGGTACAATAGGCATTGTGTGATAACAATTATGAATCTTTTCTTTGACAGTACCCGAGTGAATTGTTTGCTCTTTATCATACTAACCCATCTCACGAAGTTCCGTTAAGTTTTGTGTGATTGAAGGTTTAAAGTTTTGGGTGGGATATCGATATGAGGAGAATAAGGAGTGGAAATACCATAATATTAGGGATGCCCAAGGCACCCCAAGGTAATATTCAAGGAATACCCAAGCAACTAAGCTTGGGGATGCCCCGGAAGGCATCCCCTCTTTCGTCTCCAACATTATCGGTAACCTCAATTGGAGCTATATTTTTATTCGTCACATGATATGTGTTTTGCTTGCAACGTCATTTTATTTTATTTGTATTTTATTTATGCTATTTAGAATAATTTTTGCATCTTTTAGTTCAATAAAAAGGTCAAGTATAGCCTTTACCATGCTTATTTTGTCAGTCTATATGTTGTTGTTTTGAAAACGGAAGGTTTTCTATCATTGTCTGAATTCTCGTGGAAAGTCAGAATGTGATAAAATATTGCAATTTTTACATAATGAGTAATAACAATTTTTCTATGGTGTGCTAATTTTTTAGAATTTTTGGTGTTAGATAAGTATGAATCTTCTTGCATTCTTTACAGACTGTTCTGTTTAGACAGATTGCTGTTATGTTTGCATATGTTTGCTTGTTTAATGATTCTATTTGAGGATAGGAGTATTACATATGCAGAGGCATTTAGTATGCAATGTTAAATAATAATTTTATTGGTTTGCTATAGTAGAGAATGATATGGTTATTGCATTGATTTATACTAACTTATCTCATGAGTTCTTGTTGAGTTTTTTGTGGATGAAGTTTTCAAGATTTAAGGAAACTGTGATATAAAAAGAATTAAGGAGACACAAAATCTCAAGCTTCGGTATGCCCAAGGCATCGCAAGATAATATTCCAAGAAGTCTCAAGCATCTAAGCTTGGGATGCCCCGGTAGGCATCCTACCTTTCTTCATCAACAATGATCGGTCAGTTTTGGTTGGACCTAAGTTTTTGCTTCTTCCCATGATATGTGCTATCCTTGGAATTTCATTTTATTTTGTTTTGCTTGCTATTTGAATAGAGTACTTCAGATCTATTTTTTTATGAGAGAGAGTCTTCACATAGCTCCTTAATTATTTGAAAACTCTATGTGCTTCACTTATATCTTTTGAGCTAGGTAGTTGCTCTAGTGCTTCACTTATATCTTTTTAGAGCACGGCGGTGGTTTTATTTTGTAGAAATTGATGAACTCTCATGGTTCACTTATATTATTTTGAGATTCTTAAAAATAGTATGGTAATTTTCTTAGATTATGAATTTAGTTCTAATATGCTGGGCATCCAAGAGGGGTATAATTAAAACTTTCATATAAAGAGAATATATGAGAAGTTTGATTCCTTGCATTTGTTTTGAGATATAAAGATGGTGATATTAGAGTCACGCTAGTGAGTAATTGTGGATTGGTAGAAATACTTGTGTTAAAGTTTGTGATTCTCGTAACATGCATGTATGGTGAACCCTTATGTGATGAAGTCGGGGTATGATTTATTTTTTGATTGTCATCCTTTGTGTGGAGGTCGAGAGCGCGCGATGGTTAACTCCTACCGACCTCTCCCCTAGGATCATATGTATTAGCACTTTGTTTCAATGGCTAATAAACTTTTTCAATAAGTATGTGAGTTCTTTATGACTAATGTCGAGTCCATGGATTATACGCACTCTCACCCTTCCACCATTGTTAGCTTCTCTATACCGCACAAATTTCACCGGTGCATTAAAACCCACCATACCTACCATTATGGCATTTCCATAGCCATTCCGAGATATATTTCCATGCAACTTCCACCGTTCCGTTTATTATGACACATACCATCATTGTCGTATTGCTTTGCATGATCATGTAGTTAATATAGTATTTGTGGCTTGGCCACCATTCATATTTTTATACATGTCACTCTTGATCATTGCACATCCCAGTACACCATCGGAGGCATTCATACAGAGTCATATCTTTGTTCTAGTATTGAGTTGTAATTCTTGAGTTGTAACTAAATAAAAGTGTGATGATCATCATTATTAGAGCATTGTCCCATGTGAGTAAAGGATGATGGAAGCTATGATTCCCTCGCATGTTGGGAAGAGACTCTAGACTTAAAAATAAAAGAGGCCAAATAGCCTAAAAAATAGGCCAAAGATCCCAAACAAAAAAACAAAAAATGAGAAAAGAGAGAAGGGACAATGTTACTATCCTTTTACCACACTTGTGCTTCAAAGTAGCACCATGTTCTTCATGATAGAGAGTCTCCTATTTTACCACTTTAATATACTAGTGGGAATTTTTCATTATAGAACTTAGCTTGTATATTCGAATGATAGGCTTCTTCAAACTGCCCTAGGTCTTCATGAGCAAGCAAGTTGGATGCACACCCACTTAGTTTCTTTTTGAGCTTTCATACATTTATAGCTTTAGTGCATCCATTGCATGGAAATCCCTACTCACTTGCATTGATATCAATTCATGGGCATCTTCATAGCCCATTAATTTTCCTAGTTGATGTGAGATTTTTCCTTCTTTTTGTCTTCTCCACAACCACCATATTCTATTCCACCTATAGTGCTATATCCATGGTTCACGCTCATGTATTGCGTGAAAGTTGAGAAGGTTTGAGAACACTAAAGTATGAAACAATTTCTTGACTAACACCAGGGTTGTGCATGATGAAATACTTTGTGTGATGAAGATGGAGCATAGCCAGACTATATGATTTTGTCGGGATAACTTTCTTTGGCCATGTTATTTTGAGAAGACATGATTGCTTTATTAGTATGCCTGAAGTATTATTGTTTTTATGTCAATGTTAAACTTTTATTTTGAATCTTATGGATCTGAATATTCATGCCGCAATAAGAAAGATTACATTGATAAATATGTTAGGTAGCATTCACACTTCATAAATTATTTCTTTTATCTTTTACCTACTCGAGGACGAGCATGAATTAAGCTTGGGGATGCTGATGTGTCTCCAACCTATCTATAATTTATGAAGTATTCATGCCATGTTTATAACAATTTTATATGGTTTTGGTATGATTTTATTAGAACTAACCTAGACTAACGTTGTTTTCAATAAAACTAATGTGGTGTCATTTTTTGTGCAAAAATAAAAGTTCTCGGAATGGGCTGAAAATTTACAATGATCGTTTATGGACCAGAAAAGACCCACGGAGCACCAGAGCAGTGCGAAGAGGTGACTGAGGAGGCCACAAGCCAGGGGCGCTCCCACCCCCGAGGGCGCGCTCCTACGGTTTGTGGGGCCCTCGGGCACCCCCTGACTTGTTTCCAATGCAAAGCACCCCTATATATCCTGTAACCTCTAGAAAGAACCCTAGATCGGATGTTCCGCTACCGCAAGCCTCTGTAGCCATGAAAAACCAATCGGGAGCCCGTTTCGGCACCCTGCCGGAGGGGGAAATCATCACCGGAGGCCATCTTCATCATCCCGGCGGTCTCCATGATGAGGAGGGAGTAGTTCACCCTTGGGGCTGAGGGTATGTTCCAGTAGCTATGTGTTTGATCTCTCTCTCTTGTGTTCTTGATTTGTCACGATCTTGATCTACCACGAGCTTTGTTACTATAGTTGGATCATATGGTGTTTCTCCCCCTCTACCTTCTTGTGATGAATTGAGTTTTGATCTTTGAGGTTTCGTTATGTTGGATTGAGTATTGGACTTGAGAACACTTGATGTATGTCTTATGATGGGATATCTGTGGTGACAATGGGATGTTCTATTAACTCACTTAATGTATGTTTTGCAACGCGTGGATTCCCAAGGTGACATTGGCACTACTGCAGGATGGTCCAAACACGACACTATGATCAGAGACCCTTCGACGAAACTGTGTGCAATGCCATAATCGCAAACGGTGGTGTAAAAAACCCGCCATAAAAGGTGCAAAACATTTGCGATGACGGATGCATCAAACACGGTTTTGATTTTAATTGCATGTGCGATGCATGGCATACGGTTCAGTTCAATGAACTATTTGTGATGAGGCGGAACAAAAGAAATAGGCGGTCAGATGAAGGCGTGTGCGATATATAGCATACGGTTCACTCAGATGAACTGTTTGTGATGAGGAAGAACAAAAGAAACAGGCAGCCAGATGAAGGTGTGTGTGATATACAGCATACGGTTCAGTAGGATGAACTGTGTGTGTTTAGGCAACACAATGGAAACGGTTCAACTGAACAAGATGTGATTGATACGCGGCAAACATGTCCGCAATCAGAAATGTGTGCGAAGACCAAATAACACAAAAGATTGCTACTAATAAGCCGTGTGATTTACTCTGTCTACAGAAGAATAACATGTATATATATAACTAAAATAAACATCCAATTACATAAGTAACTATCCAGATCATTCGCACACACCTTAATACACTATTGCATGCATTCTAAAGTAGGAGAAACGATCGTCTAGTCATTTACTTCTTGTGACGCTCCCGCCACTGCTATGTGGCTCGATCCCTCGTCTGGGGCAGGAAGAAGATAGTTCCTCATGTCAACGATCCACCTCTGCATATTGTAGCTTGTGTACGCGTCCTTGGCCGCGTACTTGATGTGTTCTTCATCCAGTCTCTCATGCCAAACATTGTGACAGGCGTTCTTGTCCTTCTTGCTCTCTTCCTTCATCTTCGTGTAGTAGGGGTCGATGATGGTCGAGGCGAGTTCAACCGAGGAGTTCAGTTTGTTCTTGTCGCTCCCCTAGACCTTGTAGTGGTGCTGGATGTTGATAAGATTCGAGCATTTCAAGCCCGAAACCTTGAGCACTTTTAGATCATTGGTGGTGTCCACCGTAGCGAAACTGTGGTCGGACCTGTTGATAAACCTGGAGAAACGCTAGCAAGGCCTTGTGGCCAGGTGGTAGTGGTAGACGAGGATGTCATGTCGCATGCACAACTGGGCGATGACAACCTTTTGATCGTGCCCGGAACGACCCATGGTGTACTCGAGGTCGAAGCCGACCACTTGGTACTTGTCCTCGGCAAGGAACTGCTCCATAGTTTGGATGGAGCTCTCCACTGAGACCGGATCATTCGCGTACACCACTGAGAGAGCCTTCCCCCTCACGTGTGTGTCCACGACGTGTTGCGTGATGAACTGCCCCCGTTATCGTCGTCGGCCGCTGGGAGCGCCATTGGAACCACTGGATGTCCTCTCTGTATGTGTCCTCGTGGGTGTGCATATTGCGTCGTGTGATACAAGAGCTGAAGGTAAATGGCCGCAGGAATAAAAGGGGGGCGGGCGGCGTGGATTCTCGGTGCGCCGCATGGCAGTTTTTGCAGTGGGTAACTGCATCGTCGCGTTGCGCCCAGCGCAACCTCATGCACACGAACGCGCGTGATCATGTGCCGGCCCCAAACACTGGCAGTGCGCGTGGAGGGACGAGGGCAGAGCACCCAGAGGAACGCGAGAGCAGAGCACGCACGGCGGGACACGAGCAGAGCGTGCTGCGGCCACATCAACCGCAAGCAACCACATGCATAGAGCCGTTGAACACGTAGGAAATGGTCTCCTACAAGCCGACCTACAATTGCTCGCTAGGTAGAGAGCGGCCGTGTGCTACTACCTCTGTCTTGGTCTATAGTCCCTTTTATATTCTGTGCCATACTTTGCCCTTAAATTTAACCAACGAAATGTTAATTCATGTTATAAAAATTATATAATTCAAAACTATGTTCGAATACGAATCCAACTATATAATCTTTGGCGACATGCATTCGTATTTGATTAGTTACTAGTAAGATGCCCGTGCTATGCCACAGAATCACAAAAGATCGGGTGGAACATTATTTAGAAGTCTAGTGAACAATAAAATATGTACCAAGACATTATGCCATATTGTTTTTTTCTTGAAAACAATGATGCCATATTGTTGATAGGTACACATTGAGCAAAATCAAACATATGATTTCCAACTGATAAACCCCCATGTCGAAGCCAAACATTTATTATCTCCATTTTCACCTTACATAAGACTGTTCTCCCTACCTAGTTTTCTCATGAATCTCCCATATTGAGGGGACAAAGAACAAGATATGTTGTTACCTTTTATTCAAGGATTCAACAATGCTAATTTTGTGCTAGTATATTAGGCAAACTAGACTAAAATGTGAAGAAAAATGGCAGCAATAAATATATCCAAATAACATAGCAGTACATACTATATCCTGAGCACACAATTATAAATGGTCCACAAGAAAGAAACAAGAACGAATTAAAAGTGCTTTGACTTAATACTTGCGCTCTCGCTTCTATCTTCTCACCTAAAACGACATATCACAAGCAACTACAGTATATTCGTTTTTAAGGGAAAACAACAACTATATTATATACTTGGTAGGCATTTCGCCCACTGCAATGTCTGCCACAAGGGCAGGTACATTGGAGTCACACCAGAGGGTCTCAAGATTACAATGATGGCCTAGCCTAGCCAGTTCTTGTGCAACATGGTTTTCTTCTCTTTTACATGCCAAAACTCTGCATCTAGAGAACCACAACCTCATTTGGAACTTTATATCCTCGATGACAACAGCATAATAAGGGGAGGATTCAGTAGAATCAGTTTCAAACTCCACCCTTTGTGCTCCTATCTACGCCGCCATATTGACATCATTGCAAATCGAGAGAAGCTCTGCCCAAATGCATCGTGGATATTATCACCTGTCCTAGTGCGTGATAGGATCACAGCTCTTTCTTCATCGCGAGCAACAACCCCCCATCCAGCAAAGGAGCAGCTTGATGTAAATTCCCCATCAATATTAAATTTGATCAAATCTTGTACAGGCGGTTTCATGATGTGTCAAGCATAGTATACTCTTTTAGTTGTTTTCTCAAAACATATGTTCTAACAATGTTGGCCCTCGAGCACTGGCTTCATCCATCTTCTCACCTAAAAGGACATCAGGTAACCAGTATTACATATATATGATGGTCTGTAGTATATTTAGACAAAGAAAAAAACGAGACTATAGAGGGTATGTACTCTATAGTATATTTAGGCAAAGGAAAACAATGAACAACACTTGTAGTACATTTTGTACAAGAGCCAAGAAATAAAATGCAAGTTAAAGATGTTTTTGAATCATATGTATATAGAAGGGGTGAGTGCACATGTATCTATACATACAAAAATATTAGTACTAGACTACTTGTAGCTTTCTTACATCAACCAGGTTTCTGCAAAGAAAAAAACGCTGTTAACAGACAAAAAGGAAACAAATATTCAGGGTGTGGCCTGAAAGTTGGATGTGGAGCTACCAAGCAAACGAAATGCACTGATGACAAAGCAACCTGCTATCGGTGCCGTCTGAATTTTTTGAACAGAGGGAGTAACAAAGAAAACTACTAAAAAACAATTCAAACACACATAATTTTTTTACAAAAAAAACATGAACACTAAAGAAAGTATCTAGGTTGTCTTTCTGCAAATCCTCCACATGACCCTCGTTAGATAGATATAAGTTTTAATTGTACTTGATTGATTCATACCTTGGGCTACATGCTGAGAACTTTTTAGTAGGCTATGTTCTTTGTAATATTTGCAATGGAGTTGGACTGGCCATCCATTTTCTTATCCAGGAGAGAGAGAATCTTCATATTACTTCTAGATATAGCTCTAGAAAGAGCAACATAGAGCTGCCCATGTGAAAATACCAGTTCAGGGAGGTATAAACCAACATTTGGTATAGTTTGTCCTTGTGCCTTGTTAATGGTCATAGCAAAGCTAAGTCTAACTGGAAAGTGCTTCCTCTTGAACCTATACAAAAACATCTCATTGTCTGATGAGCAAAGGGGAATTCGAGGAAGGAACACCCTCTTACCAGCATGCTGGCCCAATACAATCTCAGCATCGATTGCATTCCTCATGAATCCCCGCACAATCAACCTCGTCCCATTGCACAAACCACTCGTTGGGTCAATGTTTCGTAACAATATAGTAGGGCAATTAATTTTTAGCTTTAGGATATGGGGAGGTAGCCCATTAGGTGTTAATGAGTTCAAGAATTCTGCAGGATAGTAGTTGTGTGGATCATCATCCGCGCGATCAAAACTGTAGTATATCATCTCCTCCCGAGGAAATCTCTCAATCATACTCATGTTAATCTTGTCAACATACTCATTCCGAGTTGACAAAATTGCTTGGGATGTTATGTAATTTGCATCCAAGAGGTTTTCATCTAGGGTCATCTGGAAAACACTTTCAATAAGCTTATCAATATCAGTGGCGTCGCCGGTGTATGGTACACAAATCTCATCTGGAAGCCGTATGTAATCATCATCCACGGTATCTTTAGTGCCATTCCCGAATGGAGAAGGGAAGCAGCAAACCACGGATCACTCTGATCCCTCATATTACGGGCAAGTCTTAGTTGTCTCATATTCTCCCAAAGGTAAGACTTGCATAGCGTCACATCAGTTATTTGTGACCTTGTTCCCTTATGAGCAACAGGAAGCACTTGTCCGAAGTCTCCCCCAAACACAACTGTCTTTCCACCAAATGGCAGGTCAGGTCGATCCATGATGTCCCTCATGCTATTGTGAAGGGCCTCGACCGCCTGCCTCTTTGTCATGGAGGCCTCGTCCCAAATTATGAGAGATGCCCTCATAAGATGCTTAGTTATCCCACTTTGCTTGGTGAAACTACAGACCCATTGTCTTTGGTGTTCGATGGTATTTTAAACCTTGAGTGTGCAGTCCTCCCTCCAGGCAAGATGGATGCAACAACGCCTGATGTTGCTATTGCAATAGCTATTTTACCCTCAGCACGTACTTTTGCAAGTAGTGCTTTGTACAAATAAGTCTTTCCTGTGCCTCTGGGTCCATCAACAAAGAACACAACTCCTTGGCCACTATTGATGGTTGCAAGTATCTCGTCATATGCATATCTCTGTTCTGGGTTTAGGGAAGATGACAAGCCAAGTAGTTCTGGGTCCACCTCAATCATGGACTCCTCTATGATCTCCCTAGCCTCATTATCTGAGGCATCATATGACTCATCAATTTTCGGGAGAGGGAATGATGATATATCCTTGCCCATTGATTCAAGCATATTTTTTATATCTAATAACGCCATCTGCTCAATTGCATGGGGTCACATTTGGGTTAGTCGATAGTCTTCTGTCATAGCTTCCAAGTGTCTATCCCATAAGCCACGCACATTGCTGGGCTCACAAAAGACCAATATAGTGGCAAATAGCCTCCGAAGGGAAGATGGCATCTGAAAAGCCTCAGCTTCCTTAAGACACTCATCGATAGTATTATCTGACTCGATAAGACCCCTCCTTTCAGCAGCTTCACGGAATGTCGGGTAAACAATAACATTCACTGTTCTAAGCTCTTCGAAGGATGTAGCACATGTGACATGGTTTAGAAGCACTCTAAGATAATACCTCTCCCCTTCAGCTGGATGTGCAGACACAATTCTCCCAATCTATGTGCGTTCATCCCTCCTTTTCCAATACTTTCCACTTAACATCCAAACAAAATATGATGGGAAATCCTTATATAAAATTCCTCGGGCCAACTCATATTTCTTGTTTGCCTCAAAATACTCAGTTAGCATGGTCTTGGAAGCTCCTTCTTGAGAGAGGACATCATTCAGATTTGCGCCCTCTTGAAATGACACCATGTGCATATTAGGGAGGTGGAGTTGGAGTTGTCTAACAGATGGAAATGTCTGACTAAGGTCAAAACCATATATCCTCCATAATGCTTCCGGTGGCGTAACCCACCTGGAATCTCTGTATTGCTTTATCTCATCAATGTTCCCATCACTATCCACCTCGTCGATAGAAACCGATGCTCGATCATGACCCTTATATATGTATTTAAAGAGGTACTTTGCAGCTTTGATGCTTGAGCAAACCTCGACATTGATGTGGCAATTATACCTTCTTAGTAGGTAAGGATTGTATGGAACAACCCACATATTGTCTAACTCTTGGCCACGTACCTTTGCACGGTGTCCATCATCTCTTCTCCTATATATGGGATATGAGTCCTTTCCCTGAAGGGTTGATGTATTAAACTATCGTGGATAGTAGTTCTTGCAACTACCTTTCTGCATGCACACATTCTTGGGGTTAAGGACTCCACACAGGCCATGCATCATGTGCATGACGACCATTTTGTACAACTCAAGGTACTTGGATTTGTCTGGCAATTCAGCAGATATGAGACAGTCATATTGCTCTGGGCATGTTAGCTTGTACCACCCCTCCATTATTAGGAGGAAATGAGCATGTGGTAGACCTCTTTTATGGAACTAACGACATATACATATGCTGCCACCTTACCAAGAATGTGCCTTTTAAAAAGTTGTACCTTGAGGTCTTCCAACTTTGCTCGAAATACTCTTACAATGAGATCAGGACGATCCTGTGGAGTTTGTCCAGGCTCTAGCTCACTAATTATTTCATCCCAATTGGGGTTGCAAGTCATGGTTAAAAAATGTCTGGCTTCCCATACTTTTGAACCAAGGCCATGGCATCAAGGTATCTTCGTCTCCTATCTCTTCTCCCCCCAATAAATGATGAAGGAACTATAGTCCATTTGCCCACTGCATCCGCGCGGAATTCCCCAGCTTGAAGACAACACCTTGGTATAGATCAGCACGTATTTGTTTCTGGTGTTTTTTTATATAGTCTGTCGGATTTCAGGTTCCGGCAGACCCTTGAGGTTCGAACACTGGGGCGCGCGCGGAGATTTCACCTCCTACCTTCCTGCACCCCTCCGCCGTGCTAGGATCTAAACTAAGGAAAGAACAACACCAGAGACACATGGTTTATACTGGTTTGGGCCACCGTTGTGGTGTAATACCCTACTCCAGTGTGTGGCATGTGGATTGCCTCTTGGGCTGATGATGATGAACAATACAAGGAAGAGCAGCCTCGCGAGGGCCTGTTCTCGGCTGAGGCGATGAACTGCTAGGAGGAGTTCAGCCACCTCTCTCTCTCTCTCTGCTCTCCTCTGACCGACCCCCTTGCTGTGTGGGTGGCTGGTCCTATTTATAGAGGCCCTGGTCCTCTTCCCAAATATTGAGTGGGAAGGGAGCCAACAATGGCGGGCTAATTTGAAGGGGGACAGCAAGTATCAGCTATCCTGACAAAAGTAGTCTTCGCCTGCGCAAAGCTCTGGTGATGACACCGTCTTGGGCTCCACGGTGACCTCCGTCTCGTAGTCCTCCTGGTCTTGGTCTCGTTGCACCGAAATGGCAACCTTTTCCTGATGCCTCGGTACTCCGTGGCTGCACTTGCCCCCGTTGCACCAAAGAGGAAAGGAGGACGCCGCGCGGGCTGGCACCCGCCTGGCACCCCGAGTCGTCATGGCTTGCGTTATGGGCATCTCGTGAGGTACCTCGCCTTGATCTCTCCGCCTCCTCATGAGCCAGCCTGACGAGGCCGTGCCTGAGGAACCTTCGCGTCGTCCGCCCCGCGAGGCTTGGCCCCTCGCAAGGGTCTTGGGTTTGTGTTGGTGAAGATGGGCCATGCTGGGCCCCCTTTGAGCCACGCCGCAGGCCGTAGGCAGGCAAGTCTGGGGACCCCTATTCCCAGAACGCCGACAGTAGCCCCCGGGCCCAAGGCGCGCCCGGACTTGGTCGTGCAGGGACGCAGAAGGGCAAGAGCGAAGCGCCGCGGTCCCTAACAGCCTGCGGCCTTGGGCGCCGCGTGGCGGTTGAATGGAAGTGGGCGTCTCCACTTCCCCATGGTGCCTCGGCAAATGCACTAACTGGACAAGTCCCTGCATGCAAAACGGGTCATGATTACCTGCGATCGTGGAGGTCGGCGGTTGGCCTCCGCCGGCTATAAGTACGGGACGGCGTGCACCCTTCCGGTTCATCTCCCCTTGCTCCTCCTTCTTCTTCATGGCCCCGTCGAGGAGGTTTTCGGCCACGGAGAAGGGGAAGGCTTGCCAGGCAGAACATGCCTCTCCCCTGCCCAAGCGCGGCTGAGGGCGCCCCCGCAAACATCCTGTGGCCACCACGGCAGCTTCCCGCGGCTGCGGAGACGCTTTCCAGCGTGGTGGCGGGCGGATTGCTGTAGCCGGGGGTGCGCTCTGGCTGCGCGTCCCCCTATGCCGCCCTTTCGCGCTGCAGAGGTGCTGCCGGAGTTCGTCGTGTGGTCGGCGGAGCCGACTAGCACCCGGCTCCCACTTCCACGCTTCTTCCTCGGCTTGCTCCCGGCCGGTGCCCCGGGCGGCCTCTGGCTTCAGGCCGACAGCTGCTGCAGCCAGGCCTCATGGGTCTCACTGGAGGTCTCCGCAGCCGGGAGCCTGGCCCTGGCCCGCGGTTGGCAGACGTTTGCCCGCGCGCGTGGCCTGGGCCGTCGGTGCACCCTATACTTCAGGTTCGACGGTGATGCCACCCTCTACATGAGGGTGTTTGGGGAAGATGGTCACCGCGCAGGGTGTTGCCCCGAGGGCGACGACCGCGGCTGGGAACCCGTCTCCGGCGATGATGGAGAGGACGACGCTCGCGGGGCCGGTGGCGCTCAGGGTTCCTCAGGCTTCTCCGGTTCTTCTTCAGGCGGCGACTCTCCTAGTCGTGGCCGCAGCCAGCCCCCATGCCATCGTATCTGCTTGGGGGTGGTGGCACGTCCGCCCACCGTCGCGCCCTGGTGAAGCGCGAGAGGGAGTTCGCCTGAGCTCCGGAGGCTGCTCGGGCTTCCCTGCGGGCCGGTGCGAGGCGAGCCGCACCAGATTTGTTTTTTTTCTCTTCCCTTTTCCTGCATAAAGAAGGACAGCAGTGTGGTGCCCCTCGGGGGCGTGTATGGGTTATTGCTATTAATTATCATTTTGCTTTCTTCATCGTACCTTCCGACTATGTGCCCGCGCGTGGATGGTTCCTAGCCCCAGCCGTGGGGGTGACCGACCCAGGCCCTGTGTTTGTGTTGTAGTGCCCGAGGGGCACGGACTGGAGGGGTGCTCCTGCAAGGGGCCCAGGTCGCAAACCCTTTGAGTGACTAGGATAGGAACACTCGCGAGGGCGCTTGGCTCTCCCCCTCGCGAGGCCTTGCACAAGAGAAATCGAGGCAGGAGCGTGAAAAGCCGAAGAACCGCGAGCCAAAGACGGCAACAACTTCAATAAAACTTCAAATGGAGAAGAACAAGCCAACTGCGGAAAGCAAATGAAAAGCCGCGTCCGGCACCTAGTCTAGTCTTCGACGTCTTCTCACCAGCGCGGAGCTAAGTGCTGCCACTGGGCGTGGGAGGGAGCCCCAGGGCCTGAGGCCTGCGCTCCTGAGACTCCGGGGCGTGTACAACCCCAACTCATTATTACATGAGAGTGTCATAGGCGGCGAGCTTCACAGGCATTCGCCTTGCTTCACAGGCTCCGGGCCTTTTCCGAAATGCGATAGCTTCACAGGCATTCGCCTTGCTTCACAGGCTCCGGGCCTTTTCCCAAACGCGATAGCTTCACAGGCATTCGCCTTGCTTCACAGGCTCCGGGCCTTTTCCCAAACGCGATAGCTTCACAGGCATTCGGCTTGCTTCACCGGCTCCGGGCCTTTTCCAAAACGCGATAGCTTCACAGGCACTCGCCTTGCTTCACAGGCTCCGGGCCTTTTCCAAAACGCGATAGCTTCACAGGCACTCGCCTTGCTTCACAGGCTCCGGGCCTTTTTAGGGGTAGAACCTCCGGAGGTGTTGGATGTTCCATGCGTTCTGGACCGGCACTCCCTCCTGAGTCTCCAAGCGCGCTGAGCCGGGCCTGGAAACATGAACAACCTTGAACGGGCCCTCCCACATGGGAGAGAGCTTGTGCAGCCCTTCCCTGGAGAGGACCCGCCTGAGCACGAGGTCTCCTACCTTGAGTGTCCTGGGGCGGATGTTGCGGCAGTGATATCGCCGCAGCGCTTGTTGGTACCTCGCCGCTCGTAGCGCGGCTTCTCGGCGACGTTCCTCCCCCAACACGAGGTCCATCCCCCGCATGGCGTCCTGTTGCGCCTCGTTGAACGCCAGGACCCGCCCAGAGCGACGTCTGACCTCGTGAGGGAGGACCGCTTCGGCTCCGTAGACCAGGAAGAACGGGGTCTTCCCAGTCGGCTTGGTCGCGTTTGTGCGGATGGACCACAACATGGACTGAAGCTCGTCGTACCAACCTCTACCGTAGGCCTCCAGCTTCTTCTTGAACGTCCTGGTCTTGAGGCCCCTCGGGACCTCCACATTGGTTCGCTCGGCCTGGCCGTTGCTTCGGGGGTGCGCCACTGAAGCGTAGCATATCTGCGTTCCAAGGTTAGTACAGTATGTTTTGAAGAGGTTACTGGTGAACTGCGAACCGTTGTCCGTGATGATGCGATTCGGCACCCCGAACCGGCTCACGATGCCCTTGATGAACTTGACTGCAGAACCCGCAGGAATGGTGCGGACAGCCTCCACTTCAGCCCACTTGGTGAACTTGTCTACAACAACGTAAAGGTAGCGGTATCCCCCTGGCGCCCGAGGAAACAGACCCAAGATGTCGAGCCCCCAGACTGCGAACGACCACGAAAGGGGGATAGTCTGCAAGCCCCCTGCTGGCTGATGGATCTGCTTGGCATGGAACTGGCAGGCCTCACAAGCTTTCACTAGTTCAATGGCGTCATTGAGCGCGGTGGGCCAATAAAACCCACTGCAGAATTCCTTGCCGACGAGGGTCCGTGACGATGAATGATGTCCGCAGTCCCCACCGTGTATATCTTCCAGTAGTTCCTTCCCTTTCTCCCTAGAGATGCAATGCAGGGATACATCGTTTGGTCACTTCCGGTAGAGCTCTCCATCTCTGATGTAGTATGCCGTGGCCTGGCGTGCCACTCGCTCTGCTTCCTCCTTCTCTGGCATGGTCCCTTGCGTCAAGTAGCTCCGGAGCTCCGTGATCCAATATCCCTCCTGAGGTTCCATCGTCAAGAGCAGGCATGCTCCTAAGGCCGGGCCACAGGCCGGAACTCCGGAGGCAGGTGGCTTGGGGAGCTCCTCCCGGGGCTGAGCCTTGTTTGATAGTGACGACAAGGCTGAAGGCTTGAAGAGCCATTCCTCGAAAACGCCAGGCTCCTGAGGTAACCGCCTGGACGCACGTTTGGCGATGTCATCGGCCTCTTGATTGGTGCCACGGGGCACATGCTGCAACTCCAACCCCCAGAACTGCTTCTCCATCCTGCGGACCTCTGCAAGGTAGGCCTCCATGTGCTCATCCTTCGGCTCGTACACCTTGTTGGAGAAATTGACAAGGAGCTGCGAATCGCCCTTGATGGTGAGGCGTTTCACCCCAAGGCAGCTGCGGCCTTCAAGCCCGCTATTAAACCTTCATACTCCGCTATGTTGTTGGAGACCTTTTCGCCTTGCTGGAAACAAAGCTGCATGGAGTAATAGAGTTTGTCCTGGGTGGGCGATATAAGCACCGCCCCAGCCCCTGCGCCATGTTTGGAGAACGCCCCATAGAAGTACATGACCCAGCCTTCTGGTGCCTCGCTTCCCGGGGACAGGGACCGATCCTCGTCGGCCTTGAGGCCTGGCACCTCTGTCCATTCTGCCACAAAATCCGCTAACGCTGCTCCCTTGATGACTCTGGTCGTGCTGAATTCAAGCTGAAACGCTTGCAGCTCTATGTTCCACTCAGCGACCCTCCCAGCTGAATTGGGGCTCCTGAGCACCCTCTCTCCAGGGGGTATGACGAGACGACCTTGATGGGGTGACCCTGAAAATAGTGCCACAGCTTGCGCGAGGCCACTAGTAGCGCGAGGAGGAGTTTCTGGGGCATAGGGTACCGCGCCCTTGCATCCCGCAACACTGTGCTGACGAAGTACACTGGGTGCTCAACGAGGTGGAGTGCGTCAGTGCTGGCGGCTCCCTTTGGAGACCATGGCGCCTCTCGAGACAATGAGGCCTCCTGAGACTGGCCATCTGGGAGAGGGGCCTCTCCTGCCTCTGGTGCGCCCCTCTGCGGTGGCTGGTCCTCATCAGCTGCCGTGGCGGCTTCTATGGGCCTTCCTTGTACCAGCTCTGCCTTGTCCCAAGCTGCTGCCGCGGTTTTGATTCGACGCTCCTCTCTGACTGCCACCAGGGTTGCGCTGGCGGAGTAGGGAGTGGCGGCGAGGTAAAGCACCAGGGGCTCTTGAGGGCGCGGAGCCACCATGACCGGTGGGATGGTCAGGTATTTCTTGAGATTCTGGAATGCCTTGTCTGCCTCTTCAGTCCACTCGAAGGGCCCCTTTTTCTTCATTAGCTGGAAGAAGGGTAGTGCTCGCTCTCCCAACTTGGAGATGAAGCGCCCTAGCGCGGTCACGCGCCCCGTGAGCTTCTGCATTTCTCTGAGGGTCTTTGGCGGGCTCATGTCTTCCACTGCCTCGACCTTCTCCGGGTTAGCCTCGATGCCTCGGTGAGACACGAGGAAACCCAGGAGCTTGCCCGAGGGGACTCCGAACACACATTTCTCTGGGTTGAGCCGTAGGTTCACTGTGTTGAGGCTCGCGAAGGTTTCCTCCAGGTCTTATATCAAGGTCCTGGCCTCCCGAGATTTTACCATGATGTCATCGACATAAGCTTCAACATTGTTCCCGAGCTGCGGGCCCAAGGTGATATGCATCAGCCGCTGAAAGGTCGCCCCTGCGTTACACAGCCTGAATGGCATGCAGGTGTAGCAGTACACCCCACACGGTGTTAGGAAGGCTGTCTTCTCGACATCTTCAACCGCCATCTTGATCTGGTGATACCCAGAGAAGGCATCCAGGAAGCATAGCAGGTCGCATTCCGCAGTGGAGTCGACGATCTGGTCGATGCGGGGGAGCGGGAACGGATCTTGCGGGCACGCTTTGTTGAGGTTGGTGAAGTCGACACACATGCGTTCCTTCCCTCCCTTCTTTGGCACAACGACAGGGTTGGCCAACCAATCTGGGTATCGGACCTCGCGAATGACCCCAGTGGCCTCTAATTTGCGGGTCTCTTGGACGATGAAGGCCTGCTTTTTTGTGGACTGCCGCCTGGCCTTCTGCTTCACAGGGCGCACGTTGGGGCATACGTTGAGGTGATGCTCGATTACACTCCTGGGGATCCCTGCCAACTGGTCTGGCTCCCAAGCGAATACCTTCTTGTTTGCGTGCAGGAACCCGACCAGGGCCTCCTCCTACTCGGGTTTGAGGTGGGCGCCTATGGTGAAAGTGGCGTTGGTGGACCCGTCCTCATCGACGGGTATCTGCTTGGGTGAACAACTGTTTCTTCTTGGCGGGCGCAGCCCCCTTGGGCTCGGGGGCCTCCAAGGCGGCGGGCTGTGCCGACGCCGCTGTCTTGAAGACGATCTTGAGCACCCGCAGAGCGTCCCCACTGTCCCCGTGCATGGTGAGGACACCGCTGCTCCCAGGCATCTTCATGAGGTTGTACGCCGGGTGCGTCGCGGCCATGAACTGGGCCAGCGCCGGGTAGCCGAGGATGGCGTTGTAGGGAAGGCCGATGGGGGCGATGTCGAAGTCGACCAGCTCCGTGCGGAAGTTGTCGTAGGTGCCGAAGGTCACTGGGAGCCGGATATGTCCCAAGGAGCCGGACGACCTGCCCCCAACGCCTGAGAAGGGTCGGCTGGGCTGCAGCCGTTCCAGGGGTATGCAGAGGAGGTTGAAGGCCTCGACTGAGAGCACGCTGAGGCCTGCCCCGCCATCGATGAGAATTCTGGTGACGGCCACTTGGCAGATGGTGGGGGTGCACAGCATGGGGAGCGTGCCCGAGCAGGCCGAGTTGGAGGGGTGGTCCTCCGAGCTGAAGCTCAGGCCAGTCTCGGGCACCGGCCGATCCAGGGGAGCCCCCTGCCGCGTGGAAGCGGCGCTGACTCGGCGGATGAACAGCTTGACGTGGTAACTTGTAGGCGGCACCTGCAAGCCGCCGAAGAGGGCCGCGACGACTGGGGGTGTCGGTGCAGCGCGATAGTCGGGGGAGAGGTTGCGGGGCCCCATGGGCGCGCGGAGCGCACGGGACGAAGAACCAGCTGGGGCAAGCGAGGGAGTTGCGGTGCGGCCGTCTTGGCGCATGGATGGATGCTGAGACGATGCTTGCCACTCGTCCCCCGCCATGCCGGTGGCGGCGTTGACGGCAGGTGACGAGGAACGGCATGGATGCCCGCCGACAGGGGCTGTCTGGGCGACGCGGGAAGCAAGTGCGGCCCGGCGCTCGGCGCGGGCCCGACGAGGGTCAGACATGGGCGTGACGGTCGGAGGAGAATGGGGCGGTGGAAGACGAATTCCGGCGCACCCCTACCCGGCGCGCCAAATGTCGGATTTCAGGTTCCGGCAGACCCTTGAGGTTCGAACACTGGGGCGCGCGCGGAGATTTCGCCTCTCCTGCACCCCTCCGCCACGCTAGGATCTAAACTAAGGAAAGAACAACACAAGAGACACAAGGTTTATACTGGTTCGGGCCACCGTTGTGGTGTAATACCCTACTCCAGTGTGTGGCGTGTGGATTGCCTCTTGGGCTGATGATGATGAACAATACAAGGAAGAGCAGCCTCGCGAGGGTCTGTTCTCGGCTAAGGCGATGAACTGCTGGGAGGAGTTCAGCCACCTCTCTCTCTCTCTCTCTCTCTCTCTCTCTCTCTGCTCCTCTCTGACCGACCCCCTTGCTGTGTGGGTGGCTGGTACTATTTATAGAGGCCCTGGTCCTCTTCCCAAATATTGAGCGGGAAGGGAGCCAACAATGGCGGGCTAATTTGAAGGGGGACAGCAAGTATCAGCTATCCTGACAAAAGTAGTCTTCGCCTGCGCAAAGCTCTGGTGATGACGCCGTCTTGGCCTCCACGGTGACCTCCATCTCGTAGTCCTCCTGGTCTTGGTCTCGTTGCACCGAAATGGCAACCTTTGCCTGATGCTTCGGTACTCCGCGGCTGCGCTTGCCCCCTTTGCACCAAAGAGGAAAGGAGGATGCCGCGCGGGCTGGCACCCGCCTGGTGCCCCGAGTCGTCATGGCTTGCGTCATGGGCATCTCGTGAGGTACCCCGCCTTGATCTCTCCGCCTCCTCATGAGCCAGCCTGACGAGGCCGTGCCTGAGGAAGCTTTGCTTTGTCCGCCCCGCGAGGCTTGGCCCCTCGCGAGGGTCTTGGGTTTGTGTTGGTGAAGATGGGCCATGCTGGGCCCCGTTTGAGCCACGCCGCAGGCCGCAGGCAGGCAAGTCTGGGGACCCCTATTCCCAGAACGCCGACATAGTCCAGTCTTGAGGTTCCAACCTTGATGTACATAGCAACCACATATTGTTGGAATAGTCATTTACTGTATAGCATGGTGTTAAATACAGCACGATGCATTTGAAACTTGTAGCAATAGTAGGCTCTAACGGAGACGCATAATTGACTATTTGTATATGAACCTACAGAAATAAGAGATAACAAAAGGACAATATTGGGAATTAGGAAAAGTAAGCACAATGAGGATAAACAAAATGAACTCGTGTTATTTTGTTATATGAATTACCTAGACTCTGTCGACCACTGTGACGGGACTAAAGTATCTCATTCAAGCCAACACCATTCTTTGGGATGCCAGGATGCCAACCAATCTCCCCTCTTGGGAAGAATAAAGAGTAAGACAACAGATCATAACATCCATAATATGGTTGGATGCTATATCTCTTGTTGTTGTTACCGAACAATACTATGCTACGATCAAAGTGCTTATAGAGTTCACTACCCTCAACCCAAATAGCTACAACCTCTGATGATATAGGCACATTGTACCCCCGTTGATCTAACCTCATGTCGGTGTTCAGTGCAATACGGTATTCCTCAAGGTCATCAACTCCACCTAGATTCCTGAATGTTTCAGAATAAGGATTATCCTTGAGGATATCAACAAGCTTTCGAATGACATCTCGGTCTAGGTTCGGGGAGCGCCGAAACCTATGTTGTAAACCAGGATCATCATCATAGAAGTAGAGTTCCAAATGCTTTGGCCCATCTTGAGTTGGACCAAATGAGAAGATGTTGTTGTAAATTTGACCGTGAGCTCGAAATGTATAGACTCCTGACTTCATGTTTGTGTATCTGTTGTCCAGACTGACTCCAAGGGTGGTGAATGAAAAGTGTCCTTTGAAGTATCGAATGTTATCCCTAAAATGCAAGGCATTGGGATCTGAACTTGTGTACAACATTTTAAGTTCCAAGGGTGGTTCTAAGTGTGCTAACTTAACTTTTCCAGACCAGCAACAAAATCCATTTGTCTCATACTGGAACCTCTTTGCACCACAATGCTTGCAATCAGGTTTAGGTGCTAGCATGTGAGTACTTACATGTATATTGTTGTAGACATCATCATATGGGTCAGGAATAATGGTATCTACTTTAAATGCATCTATCATGTCATCACAGTCTTTATCATCTACTACATATACATGAGATGAATAGTGTTATATAGGTCTTGCAGTTTTTGTACTATAATACATGTGTAGGAAAGTAAGGCATCCACGGCATTGGCAATACCTCTGCCAGCAAATATTAAGTACTCATCATCTTCTTCTTCAGACTCATCATCATCCGCAACAAAGCTTTCTGTTGGGGAACCTACATACGAAACCATTGGGAGCCAATAATGAATTGTCCATTTCAAGTTATAAGGATGGTTCTGAGTGTGTGTCATAACATACTTAGTAGAGAAAAGAAGGCATCCATACCATAGGCATACCTGTGTTAGTGTAAACTATGTGATCCTCTTCCATCGCTTTAGGTATGCTTTCAAGATTACCTGGTATTTTGATGATAGTGTAAAATACCGGCAATGCCTTCGGAAAAATTGGCGAGATAAAGGAATGTGTATGTGAGAATTACCTTGAACTTTAGCAGAAGTTTGTGCCAGCATAATTGGGCAGCTAAAGGCATAAGAGCTTGATGATAGTTGTCCCACCAATGAACCTTTAGGGCACTGCAGTGCGATGGAATCCTTACAGAGAGTATCTTGTTTAGCTGCGTAGCTTTCTCTACGCTGAGCTAGGAGTGCTTGCTGCTCTTCGGGTGGTAGGCTTTTCCTACGTGCTCGCTGGCGCGCATTTCTTTCTTGCCTCTCATCTAGCGTCAAACCTTGCCTACGTGCTCACTAACTTGCATTCCTCTCATCAAGTGTCATACATTGTCTTTTCTCTCTTCTCTGTGCATTAATCCTTTCCTTCCCATTTCGTGTTAAATTTTGCCAACGTGCTCTCACACGTTCTCGCCTTGCTTGTATTTGTTCTGTTGTACGGCTAGCATATCTTATTGCTTCACGTGCACTCTTTCGCCCTATAGTATTTTTATGAGAAATTAATTAAGTGGGTAACCAAAATTACATAAACACACACTTTTGCCTTATAGACTTACCTTTGGAGCTTTCTCCTCGCTCCAAGTCCTCAATTGATGTGAGCATACTATTATTAGTAGGAAAAACCACAGCTGATTGGTTTGTCACTTCATCATCCGAAGAAGACGAGTAACTCAAATGAGTCACACATGTTGGCTTGCGTATAATTAGACTTGTCCGAGTTTGTGGCATGCCATTGGGGCCAATTCTGTTGCACTTATTATTGTCGTAGACCACTGTGTTATTTAAATTTGGACCAATAGTAAGATAATACAAATTAAGAAATATGCAAACAGATTGTTCCACCAAGCGATAAGGGATAGGATAGCAACCTTTTTCATTTCCTTTATCGCTTTGTTGGCACAAGGATTGTAACATTTGGGTGCAAGACCATAATATTTCTCCCCAAAACAAAAGAGAGTGTGAGGTTAGCCAAAAATGAACTAAAAGTTCAAAACACAAAAGCCAATAGTAATGTTATATCTAAGAAGAATATTATTCTTTGCCAAAAGCCAACAGGATAATTCATTTTAACCCAAGCACAGGTATGATAGATTTAGAGCAATTTATATTTAGATCCAAAACTGCACATATGATAAATTTGATCGTCATTAAGTAACAAGATGAACAAAACAAATGATATGAACAGCAACATGTACAAAACATGGAATTATGAAACATGATGCACTCCTTATATACCTCTAACACAATCACCAATCTCTAAATGAGTGCACATACTGAATATTCATCCTAACTCAGCCAGTATGTCCTCACCTTGTGGTTCTTCAATTTCTCACCTAAACCCAAGGGTTTCTCCTGTAGACTTCTAATTTCTGAGCTTGTTGAGTATGATTTGGACCTGCCATGCGGGTTAACATTTCAAAAATCAGTGATTTGGTGAGAAACAAATCCAATTGTAGTTGCAGCTACCACTGAGTATTTATGTGCAGATTTAGTACCAATGCATATTTACTATTTGGTCAACTTAAGCAGCAACTTCAAGATTTCAATTGTAAGCAATACCGCAATGCATGTATAATGTGGTACTACAAAAGTATAAGATCAAGTGACAAGAATGTGGCTATCCGCGGTCCAGCAATCTATGCCAATAGATTAATAAAAAACCAAACTACTATTGTATTCACTAATTATTAGTGCTAGCATTTATTGTGTAGCAATCATATTAGCATAGCAAATCTAAGTAGTAAACTACTCCCCTTGTATTATAGGGAAAAGGTACTGGTGCTTGATCTCCTAATCGGATCAGCTATTTCTGTCAAAGCACATATATGCAATGAAGAAGTAAGAAGATTCGCCCATACCTCCTTCACGAAGTAGAACAAAAGGCGTAGTCCTCACAATCCGTTCAATCTGAAGATTGGTGTGACCAGCGTCTGGCTTCTTTGGGTGCAGCAGCGTGAGTCCTGTATGCCTGCCCATTTGCTTTATATTGGTCTTCAAGAGTAGCTTCTATACAGCTCCACCTTGGCGTGCAGATTTGAACTTAGTGTGACAGAAAAATTGATATATTCCGCCTGGGCGCACGGGTTTGGCAGAAAAAATTGAATTTGGGAGGTGCCACGGGAGGATGGCAGTAGCCAAGAATAGCATGCCGGTGGAGAAGGGAAAGGAGTAGTCGGCGCCGCCGCTGAGGATGAGCATCTCGTAGCCGGTGGCGTACTTGCGGCAGTCAGCGTTGGAGGGAGGGGG